>NC_064920.1:1087203927-1087841427 GCF_023897955.1 Schistocerca gregaria | reverse complement strand
CAAACCAAACATCATCATCATCATCAACAACATAGACGTTACGAGAGTATCAATAGAGGCCAACGACAAGACTCTATGCAAACACGCCGCCTACGTCCTCTCGGCTGCCAGTATTCAGGATCGGCGCCGTGGACCAAAGGGCCGGTTTTGCCAGTCAGTTTAGTTAGTTAATTCGAGCCTGTTACGCCAGTTAGTACGACACTTTACATCGTGAAGTTCTAGCGTGTCACCGAGACGGAGCTCAGACTTAGCCTCTAGCACAGAGACAGGCAGACACATCGCAACATTATAGTGAACAAAGCGAAATTCTAGTTCAACAGCATTGAGGCTACATAGACTACACAGAAGAGAGAATGTGTATACTACAGCACATGGAAAGTTAAGTATCTGTTTATGAATAAAGAATACAGTTATTAATTGTTTGCAGTTTGAGTTATAGAACGAGGATACCGGCCACCAACCAACCTCCTTTCCTTGCTTCCCATGGTACAGATCAACGAGATGACATAATGGGGGCTAAAAAGAGTACAACACACCCTGTCTTCCCAGTTTCACCCTGTCTTCCCAGTTTCACCCTGTCTTCCCAGTTTCACCCTGTCTTCCCAGTTTCACCCTGTCTTCCCAGTTTCACCCTGTCTTCCCAGTTTCACCCTGTCTTCCCAGTTTCACCCTGTCTTCCCAGTTTCACCCTGTCTTCCCAGTTTCACCCTGTCTTCCCAGTTTCACCCTGTCTTCCCAGTTTCACCCTGTCTTCCCAGTTTCACCCTGTCTTCCCAGTTTCACCCTGTCTTCCCAGTTTCACCCTGTCTTCCCAGTTTCACCCTGTCTTCCCGGTTTCACCCTGTCTTCCCGGTTTCACCCTGTCTTCCCGGTTTCACCCTGTCTTCCCGGTTTCACCCTGTCTTCCCGGTTTCACCCTGTCTTCCCGGTTTCACCCTGTCTTCCCGGTTTCACCCTGTCTTCCCGGTTTCACCCTGTCTTCCCGGTTTCACCCTGTCTTCCCGGTTTCACCCTGTCTTCCCAGTTTCACCCTGTCTTCCCAGTTTCACCCTGTCTTCCCAGTTTCACCCTGTCTTCCCAGTTTCACCCTGTCTTCCCAGTTTCACCCTGTCTTCCCAGTTTCACCCTGTCTTCCCAGTTTCACCCTGTCTTCCCAGTTTCACCCTGTCTTCCCAGTTTCACCCTGTCTTCCCAGTTTCACCCTGTCTTCCCAGTTTCACCCTGTCTTCCCAGTTTCACCCTGTCTTCCCAGTTTCACCCTGTCTTCCCAGTTTCACCCTGTCTTCCCAGTTTCACCCTGTCTTCCCAGTTTCACCCTGTCTTCCCAGTTTCACCCTGTCTTCCCAGTTTCACCCTGTCTTCCCAGTTTCACCCTGTCTTCCCAGTTTCACCCTGTCTTCCCAGTTTCACCCTGTCTTCCCAGTTTCACCCTGTCTTCCCAGTTTCACCCTGTCTTCCCAGTTTCACCCTGTCTTCCCAGTTTCACCCTGTCTTCCCAGTTTCACCCTGTCTTCCCAGTTTCACCCTGTCTTCCCAGTTTCACCCTGTCTTCCCAGTTTCACCCTGTCTTCCCAGTTTCACCCTGTCTTCCCAGTTTCACCCTGTCTTCCCAGTTTCACCCTGTCTTCCCAGTTTCACCCTGTCTTCCCAGTTTCACCCTGTCTTCCCAGTTTCACCCTGTCTTCCCAGTTTCACCCTGTCTTCCCAGTTTCACCCTGTCTTCCCAGTTTCACCCTGTCTTCCCAGTTTCACCCTGTCTTCCCAGTTTCACCCTGTCTTCCCAGTTTCACCCTGTCTTCCCAGTTTCACCCTGTCTTCCCAGTTTCACCCTGTCTTCCCAGTTTCACCCTGTCTTCCCAGTTTCACCCTGTCTTCCCAGTTTCACCCTGTCTTCCCAGTTTCACCCTGTCTTCCCAGTTTCACCCTGTCTTCCCAGTTTCACCCTGTCTTCCCAGTTTCACCCTGTCTTCCCAGTTTCACCCTGTCTTCCCAGTTTCACCCTGTCTTCCCAGTTTCACCCTGTCTTCCCAGTTTCACC
Organism: Schistocerca gregaria; assembly: GCF_023897955.1. Classification (NCBI taxonomy): domain Eukaryota; kingdom Metazoa; phylum Arthropoda; class Insecta; order Orthoptera; family Acrididae; genus Schistocerca; species Schistocerca gregaria. The sequence goes on along the minus strand of NC_064920.1, from coordinate 1,087,839,389 downwards.
CTGTCTTCCCAGTTTCACCCTGTCTTCCCAGTTTCACCCTGTCTTCCCAGTTTCACCCTGTCTTCCCAGTTTCACCCTGTCTTCCCAGTTTCACCCTGTCTTCCCAGTTTCACCCTGTCTTCCCAGTTTCACCCTGTCTTCCCAGTTTCACCCTGTCTTCCCAGTTTCACCCTGTCTTCCCAGTTTCACCCTGTCTTCCCAGTTTCACCCTGTCTTCCCAGTTTCACCCTGTCTTCCCAGTTTCACCCTGTCTTCCCAGTTTCACCCTGTCTTCCCAGTTTCACCCTGTCTTCCCAGTTTCACCCTGTCTTCCCAGTTTCACCCTGTCTTCCCAGTTTCACCCTGTCTTCCCAGTTTCACCCTGTCTTCCCAGTTTCACCCTGTCTTCCCAGTTTCACCCTGTCTTCCCAGTTTCACCCTGTCTTCCCAGTTTCACCCTGTCTTCCCAGTTTCACCCTGTCTTCCCAGTTTCACCCTGTCTTCCCAGTTTCACCCTGTCTTCCCAGTTTCACCCTGTCTTCCCAGTTTCACCCTGTCTTCCCAGTTTCACCCTGTCTTCCCAGTTTCACCCTGTCTTCCCAGTTTCACCCTGTCTTCCCAGTTTCACCCTGTCTTCCCAGTTTCACCCTGTCTTCCCAGTTTCACCCTGTCTTCCCAGTTTCACCCTGTCTTCCCAGTTTCACCCTGTCTTCCCAGTTTCACCCTGTCTTCCCAGTTTCACCCTGTCTTCCCAGTTTCACCCTGTCTTCCCAGTTTCACCCTGTCTTCCCAGTTTCACCCTGTCTTCCCAGTTTCACCCTGTCTTCCCAGTTTCACCCTGTCTTCCCAGTTTCACCCTGTCTTCCCAGTTTCACCCTGTCTTCCCAGTTTCACCCTGTCTTCCCAGTTTCACCCTGTCTTCCCAGTTTCACCCTGTCTTCCCAGTTTCACCCTGTCTTCCCAGTTTCACCCTGTCTTCCCAGTTTCACCCTGTCTTCCCAGTTTCACCCTGTCTTCCCAGTTTCACCCTGTCTTCCCAGTTTCACCCTGTCTTCCCAGTTTCACCCTGTCTTCCCAGTTTCACCCTGTCTTCCCAGTTTCACCCTGTCTTCCCAGTTTCACCCTGTCTTCCCAGTTTCACCCTGTCTTCCCAGTTTCACCCTGTCTTCCCAGTTTCACCCTGTCTTCCCAGTTTCACCCTGTCTTCCCAGTTTCACCCTGTCTTCCCAGTTTCACCCTGTCTTCCCAGTTTCACCCTGTCTTCCCAGTTTCACCCTGTCTTCCCAGTTTCACCCTGTCTTCCCAGTTTCACCCTGTCTTCCCAGTTTCACCCTGTCTTCCCAGTTTCACCCTGTCTTCCCAGTTTCACCCTGTCTTCCCAGTTTCACCCTGTCTTCCCAGTTTCACCCTGTCTTCCCAGTTTCACCCTGTCTTCCCAGTTTCACCCTGTCTTCCCAGTTTCACCCTGTCTTCCCAGTTTCACCCTGTCTTCCCAGTTTCACCCTGTCTTCCCAGTTTCACCCTGTCTTCCCAGTTTCACCCTGTCTTCCCAGTTTCACCCTGTCTTCCCAGTTTCACCCTGTCTTCCCAGTTTCACCCTGTCTTCCCAGTTTCACCCTGTCTTCCCAGTTTCACCCTGTCTTCCCAGTTTCACCCTGTCTTCCCAGTTTCACCCTGTCTTCCCAGTTTCACCCTGTCTTCCCAGTTTCACCCTGTCTTCCCAGTTTCACCCTGTCTTCCCAGTTTCACCCTGTCTTCCCAGTTTCACCCTGTCTTCCCAGTTTCACCCTGTCTTCCCAGTTTCACCCTGTCTTCCCAGTTTCACCCTGTCTTCCCAGTTTCACCCTGTCTTCCCAGTTTCACCCTGTCTTCCCAGTTTCACCCTGTCTTCCCAGTTTCACCCTGTCTTCCCAGTTTCACCCTGTCTTCCCAGTTTCACCCTGTCTTCCCAGTTTCACCCTGTCTTCCCAGTTTCACCCTGTCTTCCCAGTTTCACCCTGTCTTCCCAGTTTCACCCTGTCTTCCCAGTTTCACCCTGTCTTCCCAGTTTCACCCTGTCTTCCCAGTTTCACCCTGTCTTCCCAGTTTCACCCTGTCTTCCCAGTTTCACCCTGTCTTCCCAGTTTCACCCTGTCTTCCCAGTTTCACCCTGTCTTCCCAGTTTCACCCTGTCTTCCCAGTTTCACCCTGTCTTCCCAGTTTCACCCTGTCTTCCCAGTTTCACCCTGTCTTCCCAGTTTCACCCTGTCTTCCCAGTTTCACCCTGTCTTCCCAGTTTCACCCTGTCTTCCCAGTTTCACCCTGTCTTCCCAGTTTCACCCTGTCTTCCCAGTTTCACCCTGTCTTCCCAGTTTCACCCTGTCTTCCCAGTTTCACCCTGTCTTCCCAGTTTCACCCTGTCTTCCCAGTTTCACCCTGTCTTCCCAGTTTCACCCTGTCTTCCCAGTTTCACCCTGTCTTCCCAGTTTCACCCTGTCTTCCCAGTTTCACCCTGTCTTCCCAGTTTCACCCTGTCTTCCCAGTTTCACCCTGTCTTCCCAGTTTCACCCTGTCTTCCCAGTTTCACCCTGTCTTCCCAGTTTCACCCTGTCTTCCCAGTTTCACCCTGTCTTCCCAGTTTCACCCTGTCTTCCCAGTTTCACCCTGTCTTCCCAGTTTCACCCTGTCTTCCCAGTTTCACCCTGTCTTCCCAGTTTCACCCTGTCTTCCCAGTTTCACCCTGTCTTCCCAGTTTCACCCTGTCTTCCCAGTTTCACCCTGTCTTCCCAGTTTCACCCTGTCTTCCCAGTTTCACCCTGTCTTCCCAGTTTCACCCTGTCTTCCCAGTTTCACCCTGTCTTCCCAGTTTCACCCTGTCTTCCCAGTTTCACCCTGTCTTCCCAGTTTCACCCTGTCTTCCCAGTTTCACCCTGTCTTCCCAGTTTCACCCTGTCTTCCCAGTTTCACCCTGTCTTCCCAGTTTCACCCTGTCTTCCCAGTTTCACCCTGTCTTCCCAGTTTCACCCTGTCTTCCCAGTTTCACCCTGTCTTCCCAGTTTCACCCTGTCTTCCCAGTTTCACCCTGTCTTCCCAGTTTCACCCTGTCTTCCCAGTTTCACCCTGTCTTCCCAGTTTCACCCTGTCTTCCCAGTTTCACCCTGTCTTCCCAGTTTCACCCTGTCTTCCCAGTTTCTCCCTGTCTTCCCAGTTTCTCCCTGTCTTCCCAGTTTCTCCCTGTCTTCCCAGTTTCTCCCTGTCTTCCCAGTTTCTCCCTGTCTTCCCAGTTTCTCCCTGTCTTCCCAGTTTCTCCCTGTCTTCCCAGTTTCTCCCTGTCTTCCCAGTTTCACCCTGTCTTCCCAGTTTCACCCTGTCTTCCCAGTTTCACCCTGTCTTCCCAGTTTCACCCTGTCTTCCCAGTTTCACCCTGTCTTCCCAGTTTCACCCTGTCTTCCCAGTTTCACCCTGTCTTCCCAGTTTCACCCTGTCTTCCCAGTTTCACCCTGTCTTCCCAGTTTCACCCTGTCTTCCCAGTTTCACCCTGTCTTCCCAGTTTCACCCTGTCTTCCCAGTTTCACCCTGTCTTCCCAGTTTCACCCTGTCTTCCCAGTTTCACCCTGTCTTCCCAGTTTCACCCTGTCTTCCCAGTTTCACCCTGTCTTCCCAGTTTCACCCTGTCTTTCCAGTTTCACCCTGTCTTTCCAGTTTCACCCTGTCTTCCCAGTTTCACCCTGTCATTCGCCTTTTTCATTCTAATCAGAAACGACTTCATGTTCATTATAATGAATCATCAGAGGATTTCGTATCTACTCATGTCCTTGTCTTCAAATAATATTAAACTTAGTTAGCTTAGGTAGTTTGTGACAAAGCCTTAAATGGTAGAACGTACATTGATCGTTGTAAAACCTGTTCCCTATGGTTGTACTTAAAAAAAAAAATCAAAATTCCGCTTTTTAGCTTCAGTCAACAGTAATCTCCAAGCCCGTGATTGGCCAGTCGAGACGTGGAAATAAACGTTGCCCCATTGTACTCGGACGCCTCAGACAGGCTGAGAGGCAAGAATTTCAGAGGGGATGAAGAGGTGAAAAACGTGGTGCACTGGTCGCTGCATTCACAGTCAAGAGAACGTACCGCGATGTACCCACGCATGTCCGAAGCGCTGGAATGTGTACATTACACGTGACGGAGACTACTTCGAAAAATGATACAGCTAATTTGTCTGTGTTACTGCATTTGCACAAAAGTAATAAAGGATTAACATCGCAGTAGTCCAGTAACTTTCAATTTGCGATCATCTCTGGTTCCTGAAACAAGTGGTCAAATTGCCACTCTAATGCTGGAGTGCCTGTAGGTGCTGTGCTCGCCTCTCGGCCAGTGAGGACCGCAGATGCCTAGGCAGACCAGACCTGGCCGAGCCAGCTGGAATTCTGGCGGCCTCCAGTTGCCAGTGGCCGCGCGTCACGGCCGTCTGGAAATAGTCGAGAGCCTGCGCGGCGGTTCGCTAGCACAGAGTTCCGCCAGCTGCCATTTCCGCCCCCTCTCCCTCCCTCCAACTTTTTTTCCCCAACCTTTTCATCCGGTGCGCAATTTAATCCCACCCATCACACGGACTGCGTTCGTGGCTGACTGGCCATCGAAATAACCTATCGAAATATTTTTGAGCCGGATTGTTTCATTCGAATAGCGATCGGGCCATTTTCGCGCGGCGGTCTTTGCGCTAAAAAGTTGCTCCCCGGCGAATATTTAATGAAAAACACCGACGCGGTTGATATTCGTTTGCCGACGGGCGCCAGATTAAACAACGGCACCGGAATTCGAATTTTACAAACGTTCCTCTTTTTTCTTCCCCCCTCCCCTCCGCCCGGTTTTGACAGCTCTGTTTGCTCTAACCTGAAAATTTTAAAAACTGCTCATTCCTGACGTAGTTGGTCTGCGGTCGAATACGTCATCGCGATACTCCAACAACACTGCTAGTTGCAGTAATGGGAATGAATACTTGGAATTTTAGTGCTGTACACGCACTCGCATGTGTGCGGGACATAAAATATCAGAAACATCTCACCTATCACGAATTCGGGCTTTGAGCGGCTCGTTATGCGAATGTAGGAGTAGAGTTTCGAGATACGGAGTGAAGTGACGCTGAAGTTAAGGCACGATAAGAGGAACACAAATCTATGCCCTGCCGTTCTAATTAGGCATAGTCAGATATGGCTCCTTTGATAACAACTCGGCCTATTCCCTTCCTGCCGGCCGGTGTGGCCGAGCGGTTCTAGGCGCTTCAGTCTGGAACCGCACGTCAGCTACGGTCGCAGGTTCGAATCCTGCCTCGGGCATAGGTGTGTGTGATGTCCTTCGGTTAGTTAGGTTTAAGTAGTTCTAAGTTCTAGGGGACTGATGACCTCAGATGTTAAGTCCCATAGTGCTCAGAGCCACTTTATTCCCTTACTCCCCCATTCTTGCCGTATCAGAATTAAACTCTTTTCAGATTATTCCTGTTGATGGAGTAGTCATTACAGATTTCTTTCTAAAGGCCAGAGACACAGATATTGTCAAAGGAAAGCCTTGCGAAACTTCCAGTGATGTCATTGAATCGCTGCCAAATCTCTGACTACTTAGCTGACAACAGAATTGGGCTTCCCATCAAACGGGAAAAACCGAAAGAAGCCTGTTTTAAAGAAGCTGTGTAATGGCGTGGCAAACGACGACGTGCTCCTGTGTACTCCAGACCACATTAATTTGGATCAGCTTCGTTCCTTTTCGTCTTTATACTTAGCCTATATTCTTTCATTCTCATACTTTGCGACCATCTTCTTTCCTGATGATTTTGCCGTGGGCCTAATTCTGTTCTGGAAACCTACAATAGCCTCAGTATTTTATTTGGAAGCCACGTTGTTGTAAATTTCTGTTTCTTGTATTTTCGTTCCTTCGAAATCCGTGTGTACTTCTTGCGACCAGCTTATTTTGGTTCTCTTGTCCTTTCCTCCTGGGTACACAGTTGCGGCTATACTCGTCTACTGCACTGACTGTTTCGCCTTCTTCGAGATCTCCTCCTCAGACTCCTTCGTTCCACAACTTCTGCCTTCTTAATTATACTCATCTTACAAGGTGCAGTTTTCATTCCGTATATAAGGCTTCATAGTGGACCATTCCTTGGTTATGTCCTAATTTTGGATTTTTGTAGTTTCTCTTTGTGAGTTTCCATGATTTTTCCGTCGAACCCTTTTATATCAATTCTCCTACATATTTAATCCTATCTACTGGAGTTTCACTCCTTTTGATGTCAACCACCTACAAGCTTTCCTGATGTTCATCATACACTGTATCAGAGATCTCTAGGCCTGCTGTAGCCATTGGTGTCTACAGTTCAGTGATTTGATTAGCCATCTCTTCTAATGATTCCTACAATTGTAGAATGAAGGCTTTCACGACCGGGTGACATGGCTGTTGATATACTTTCCGGGATGTGAGGTCGTGGTCCAAGAACTTTTTCTGCTCCTTACGTTTCATCCAGGACTGCGCTGGACTTCCTCAGAGGCGCTGCTCCGCTGAGTCTTGCCGACTGACTGTCAACATGTGGTGTGTATAAAATTCCATGTACCTGTGGGAAAGTTTATATTGGTACTACCAAAAGAAGCGTAAATACGCGACTGAAAGAGCATAAAAGTCTTTGTCGACTTGGAAAAATAGAAAAATCAGCTGTAGCGGAACATGCTCTTCAACCAGGAAACCACCAAGTGAAGTTTTCGGATACCGAAGTTTTATCTACAACGTTAAATTACTATCCACGCCTATACAGAGAAACTATTTAAATTTATAAACATCACGATAATTTTAATAGGAAAGAGGAGGCTATGAAACTGAGCGATATATGGACAGTGGCTCTACAAAATTGCTAACAATTTTAATCTTGACAAGGTGGTAATCGATAGTCAACCTTATCTTTACTATGGATTATCACTGCTCATCACGTGTCACCTGAACCACGCCCCCCTTTCTCACAATATACAAGTCGCTCTCAGACACCCGACCAGTCAGTCGGCAAGACTCAGCGGAGCAGCGCCTCTGAGGAAGTCCAGCGCAGTCCTGGACGAAACGTAAGGAGCAGGAAAAGTTCTTGGACCACGACCTCACACCCCGGAAAGTATATCAACAGCCGATTCCTACAATATCGCATATCGTCTGCAAACGCCAGACACTTTACACGTATTCATTTTTTCTTGCATCCCAATTGTATTCCACCTGCTTCTTTTATTTCTCGTTGCCGTGACCCTTGTTTTCTATATACGTAAAGTTGCTGCTATCCGCAGCTACGATGAGCGACGACGAGTAACTAAACTAGTGTACGTGCAACAGCGTCAGCTGCCCTCTCGTGTCCACGTGCGCCACGATCTACCCCCTCCAAAGCTGTCCCAATGCACGATACGTTGCCATGCTTGACATTACTGCCGAACAGTACGTATAGAAGGGCGTGGGTAGCTATCCATCGTGATATTTGAGTAGCTGTAGATTATAAAGTATGAGGTGGACATTATGTAACAAATAGTGTGAAAGTATGGGTTGAACACATTGAAGATTGCATAGGCATTGTTTTCATTATGCACGATTCATGCTTTCACGGCGATATCCGTTAAGAAAACATTCACGGATTTCAAGCCACGTCAAGTGGTTTACTGTCCACGAGCTTTCGGCAGAGATCTCCTCTGCCATTGTCAAGTGGATGACTCTCGTGGCCGGCCGGTGTGGCCGAGCGGTTCTAGGCGCTTCAGTCTGGAAATGCGCGACCGCTGCGGTCGCAGGTTCGAATCCTGCCTCGGGCATGGATGTATGTGAGGTCCTTAGTTAGGTTTAAGTAGTTCTAAGTTCTGGGGGACTGACGACCTCAGGTGTTAACTTCCATAATGCTCAGAGCCATTTGAACCATTTTTGACTGTCGTGTGGTAGTCATTGCCGTGCTTATATAGCCGCGCCGTCGCTCGTGACGTCACTGGTGCTCGGTCCCGCACCAGATATGGTAACGTTTCGGCCGCGCGTCTACTGGGCCCGCTTCAACTCCCTCAACATCGGTTCCTACACTGTACTCAGCTGCAATCCACCGTCTCTATTGAAGGTGTTGTCAGGAATTATAATATCTATGGCCTCGTTTATCACGCTATTCCAGAAGCTATCAGCCCGTTTAATAATAGACGTCTCATCGAATGCAATTCGGTGTCCGTTTTTCAGAGAATGTTCTGCTACATTTGACTTTTCGGGATAGCGCAGACGGTAACTCCTTTCATGTTCTATGTGGCGCTGTTCAATAGTGCGAACAGTCTGCCCGTCATAAAACCGCCCACATCCACACGGTATCTTGTAAATTCCTGAGGCCTACATCGTCTTTCACAGATTTCATTAATTTCCGGTTCTTTGCCTGAGGCCAGAAGATTGTGTGTATTTTATGCCTCTTCAGGAGCCGACTAATCTTCCCTGTTGCCGAACCACAAAACGGTAAGAATGCAACCTGCTTGGCGTCTTCTTCAGAGGTCTTACAGCATAAGTCACTGCTGCCAACGGTCTTGCCACAGTGTTAACACCGGTTCCCGTGATATCACAGAAGTTGAGCGCTGGCAGAGTTGGCTACAGTTTGTATGGGTGACCGTCCGAGTCTGCCGAGCACTGATGGCAAGCGGGGTGCACTCCTTTTCGTGCCAACTGAGGAGCTACTTGACTGAGAAGTAGCGGCCTCCGCCACATAAAGCTGACAACTGGCGGGAGAGCGGTGTGCTGACCACAGGCTCCTCCATATCCGCATCCAGTGACACCTATCGGCTGAGGGTGACACGGCGGCCGTTCGGTGCCACTGGGCCTTCCGAGGTCCCTTCGGAGTTACAACTATATATAGGCCACTGATGTTAAGGATACTTCTGTGCATTTCCCAGGCCCACGACCTGGATGGAAGGATTTTAATTGTGGTTCCTCTCTTTTGAGCCCAACCCGACGGATACCTATGGTAGATCGGGGAAAACCACCGTTCAGGTCGTGCTGTCGGCGGGGCCGTAAAGTGCCTGCGCCTGATGTACTCCAATAGGAGTCTTGTAGGCTCAACACAAACCGTTAGCGTCATTACCTTTATTACTTTTACCACAAGTACCCTTTCATTGGCAACTTTGAGCCAAGCACAAAATCAGTTACCTGTCTATTGTATATCGTAAATAGTTTAGCAGGCTGGACGTGGAGGTCTTAGTCTTAGTTTCTAGCTTTAACGTACCGTAATCTCTTCTAGTTAAGTTAGTTTTTAGGATGGAAGATTTTAAAGGCATGGTGAAGGATAGCCAGCGTCTTGAGGGTCATTCCAAGACCAGGGCCGCCTCCCACAACCAGGTGACGGGCAATATTATACCTGTCTCTTCTCTACTCAATTCTCTTCCTTCCTTCTTTCTAAATATTTAATTTCGTTTTTTTTTTATTAAGATCTCACTTGATTTTGTATTAGTTATAAGCTTTTCTAATGCTGCACAAAAAAGATATAAAATGGTTGTAAAAAAATACAGCCCGCCTCCACGTGGCGGGACACGGGAAACGGAGTGAGTGGGGACGGGAGCCGGTATGGTGTTACTTTGTCACTCCGGACTTCGGACCCAGTCACAGGGGCTAAGTGGCAACATACGACCCACCATAAGAAAGTAGACGGTGGGTCATAAAAACTAAGCAGCGAGTGAAAAAAATGCCAGGCTCCATTTTTTTTTTTGTGAACAGTGTGAATTAATACCAACGTCCAACTTCTGGAAGTCGGTATTTTCCAAAATTTTGCTCACAATCGAAAAATTATGGATGACTGTGTTAGTGAACTCTTACGTTACTTGATTTTCAAACACCTGAGCAAAACTCTCAACGTCTTCAAAGAGTTTTCTCTTTACTTATTGTGATCATCACTAAACTGGCACACAATATTTTTAGCGCAACGCAATCTGACTTTCGGCCGGCCGCGGTGGCCGTGCGGTTCTGGCGCTGCAGTCCGGAACCGCGAGGCTGCTACGGTCGCAGGTTCGAATCCTGCCTCGGGCATGGGTGTGTGTGTGTGATGTCCTTAGGTTAGTTAGGTTTAAGTAGTTCTAAGTTCTAGGGGACTTATGACCTAAGATGTTGAGTCCCATAGTGCTCAGAGCCATTTGAACCATTTTTGAATCTGACTTTCAATCATCCCTACAAAAGAATGGCCCTGACTAACAATAACCTGTACCTTTCATGAATCACTTGCCCGCATCTCGTGGTCGTGCGGTAGCGTTCTCGCTTCCCACGCCCGGGTTCCCGGGTTCGATTACCGGCGGGGTCAGGGATTTTCTCTGCCTCGTGATGGCTGGGTGTTGTGTGGTGTCCTTAGGGTAGTTAGGTTTAAGTAGTTCTAAGTTCTAGGGGACTGATGACCATAGATGTTAAGTTCCATAGTGCTCAGAGCCATTTTTGCATCATGAATCACTTACTTCACAAAAATCTTCGTTACTCGAACTACTGCAATACAGCGAGCGCCAATACTGCCGGCTAAATAAAAGATTCTAATTACAGAAGGCGCTAACTACTAATAGGCAGATTTAGCAAATGAAAGATTTTGATAGAGAAGAAACAATGTATTTAGCTTAATTGTGTTAAAAAGTCATCATATATATATTTATCAATTCATGGCATCCATCTTTACAAATTTCCTTTATCTGGCGGACACACGTCCAGATCGTCCGCTTATAGTAACTTCTCAAAATTCTGGCATCTCTCTCTCTCTCTCTCTCTCTCTCTCCACATGCACCACTGCTGGCGGCTCAGCTCCAACTGTCCAACGCTACCCGTTGTTCACATCCAACTGCCCAACACTACAATAGCGAATATTCCAACGGTTCAGTAACTGTTCATAATTCGCCAAGGTCTGACTGTTCTCCGTGGTCCAGGCGGAGGTTCGAATCCTCCCTCCCTCGGGCATGGGTGTCTGTGTTTGTCCTTAGGATAATTTAGGTTAAGTAGTGTGTACGCTTAGGGACTGATGACCTAAGCAGTTAAGTCCCATAAGATTTCACGCACATTTGTTCTCCGTGACACCATGTACTGCCTCTCCTTCCTTGTTCTTAAAGCTTAGCTTCAGTCTTGAATATTATATAAAGTCTCTTGTAGGCTACTTCTGTCGAAGGGTTTTTTCTGCTTAAGGGTTGCTACAGATATCTATCTCAAGTGTCAGACATTATAAGAGACTTAAGAAAGAGGGAAAACTGGAATTTTTACTTTCAATGATCTTCTGTGAGGGAAATATTACAAAGTAGTTCGTAAGCACTGAAGAGCCTAATTTTTTTAGACTGATTTAATTAACATATTGTCTTCCTTTGTTTTCCAGGTGAGTCGGAACTGCTTTAAACTTCATCGTTTTGTAAGTATTTAAAAAAAAAATTCAGAGTTAAATACTGTAAGCAACTTTCAGTGTTAAAATACAGGATGGGTTAAATAAGTGTAAGCCAGAGAACAGAGTTCAATGAAACAAAGAAACTCAGCAGACGAAAGGAAATGCAGTACTATCCTATCTATAGCAGATGCTGAAAGTGACCACTATTCATCCGTTAGCTTTTTTGGACCCTGGCCTGCAAGTAGCTGAAGGCGGATCGCAGCTGGTCTGCTGCAATTTCTGCAGTCTCATCCGAAATGTTCTGCTGCAGTTCTTGAAGACCCTGCGATACACCTCAGACTTGAGGGCTCCCCACACAGAGTAATCGCACACTGATAGATCACGTGACCTGGGTGGCCAGTTAGCGCCGTGAACAGACTGACCTCTGCTAACAGTTCTGTCAGGTGTGAAGATCGTGTAAATGTGCTCCAAGATTCAGCCGGCTGTATGGGCAGTTCCTCCATCCTGTTGGAAGTAACTGTAGATCTTTTCCTCCGTCAATGGTGCCACAAATGCTCCGGGCCACTTCATTTGCACCATCCTGTACCCGCCAATAACTTATTTGGTGGGTATACGACATTAGATAATGTGCAAGGCCATGCTGGTAAATAACGGCCCTTCAACGTGTTACATGTTTATTATTGTGAATCTTTCGTTGTTTCTTAACAGATCTACCATTTTTACTAGTTTCATTGTAGTATGACCACACTTATTTACAAAATAAGTCTAGGTCAACCGCAATAGCTGCACCATAATTCTTATATATTTTTACTAAAATTTAGCCCTGTTATGGAGAAGGCTGAGGTCAGCGACTGTGCTTGAAATTCATGAAACAATGTTTTCTGCTTGCCACTTTTTGCTAATACACTCCTGGAAATGGAAAAAAAAAACACATTGACACGGGTGTGTCAGACCCACCATACTTGCTCCGGACACTGCGAGAGGGCTGTACAAGCAATGATCACACGCACGGCACAGCGGACACACCAGGAACCGCGGTGTTGGCCGTCGAATGGCGCTAGCTGCGCAGCATTTGTGCACCGCCGCCGTCAGTGTCAGCCAGTTTGCCGTGGCATACGGAGTTCCATCGCAGTCTTTAACACTGGTAGGATGCCGCGACAGCGTGGACGTGAACCGTATGTGCAGTTGACGGACTTTGAGCGAGGGCGTATAGTGGGCATGCGGGAGGCCGGGTGACGTACCGCCGAATTGCTCAACACGTGGGGCGTGAAGTCTCCACAGTACATCGATGTTGTCGCCAGTGGTCGGCGGAAAGTGCACTTGCCCGTCGATCTGGGACCGGACCGCAGCGACGCACGGATGCACGCCAAGACCATAGGATCCTACGCAGTGCCGTAGGGGACCGCACCGCCACTTCCCAGCAAATTAGGGACACTGTTGCTCCTGGGGTATCGGCGAGGACCATTCGCAACCGTCTCCATGAAGCTGGGTTACGGTCCCGCACACCGTTAGGCCGTCTTCCGCTCACGCCCCAACATCGTGCAGCCCGCCTCCAGTGGTGTCGCGACAGGCGTGAATGGAGGGACGAATGGAGACGTGTCGTCTTCAGCGATGAGTGTCGCTTCTGCCTTGGTGCCAATGATGGTCGTATGCGTGTTTGGCGCCGTGCAGGTGAGTGCCACAATCAGGACTGCATACGACCGAGGCACACAGGGCCAACACCCGGCATCATGGTGTGGGGAGCGATCTCCTACACTGGCCGTACACCTCTGGTGATCGTCGAGGGGACACTTAATAGTGCACAGTACATCCAAACCGTCATCGACCCCAACGTTCTACCATTCCTAGACCGGCAAGGGAACTTGCTGTTCCAACAGGACAATGCACGTCCGCATGTATCCCGTGGCACCCAACGTGCTCTAGAAGGTGTAAGTCAACTACCCTGGCCAGCAAGATCTCCGGATCTGTCACCCATTGAGCATGTTTGGGACTGGATGAAGCGTCGTCTCACGCGGTCTGCACGTCCAGCACGAACGCTGGTCCTACTGAGGCGCCAGGTGGAAATGGCATGGCAAGCCGTTCCACAGGACTACATCCAGCATCTCTACGATCGTCTCCATGGGAGAATAGCAGCCTGCATTGCTGCGAAAGGTGGATATACACTGTACTAGTGCCGACATTGTGCATGCTGTGCATGCTGTGTTGCTTGTGTCTATGTGCCTGTGGTTCTGTCAGTGTGATCATGTGATGTATCTGACCCCAGGAATGTGTCAATAAAGTTTCCCCTTCCTGGGACAATGCATTCACGGTGTTCTTATTTTAATTTCCAGGAGTGTAGTTATCAGCACATGCTGACACCATCAGGTGCGTTACAGTCACCTTTACATTAGTCTGAATTGAATTGAGTGGAGGTTATGCTGAAAAATAGGGTTTTGTAGCCAAAAGAGCGGGGAACAACATGGTGTATTGGAACACTGAATAAAACCATCCTTCTTACACAAAAAGAAGAGTTGAATTACTTACTGAATGCCCTTCGTGCATTTGCCCAGAACGAAAACTGAATTACTTTTACCTATTTTTAAACTGTGCTTTCTGGTTTGTACTGATCAACTTACTGCACCGTCTTCAGTTTCCTCGCACTAGGCGTGAAATTTTGTGATTTGTCGTAAGTGTTGTCATTTTCGGTTAATTTGTGATAACCGTTACGTTGTAATAGTGTTGTCGATACGGAGTTAAAGTGTCTTGTTGGACGGGAGTACGCATAACACCGTATTTGGCACACGATGCGCCGTTATTACCATAATGGCTATCGGACTTGGCGCCCCTGCACCCCAGGCGGCTCTTTTGGGAGGAATTACAGCAAGGGGTTGTAGGGGGGGTGGGGGGGAGAGGGCGGGGGAGGGCAGTGTCGACGGTTAGCCTGCGGGCCGCGCTGCTTATTTTACGTTTGTACACTGTGTGTAATTTGCCCACGCCTTGATTGCCTGCGGAATAATTTGGGAGGGAAAGTGGATGTTTTTTAAAAGCGCTATCAAATGCATATCATCGGAGAGGGGGGGGGGGGGATGCTGTAATCTCGTTGCGACCATTCAGATCACCGTTTTCGGCTCATCAATAGCAGGCTGGCGGTTTTGCTGCTTCTTTTTAATTAAAATTCCGCATTTAGTCTCCAGCGTGCACTAAATGGGATTTTTAATAGCCAACTGGAAAGTTGCTTGTGAATCAGACAGCAGGACGGCTACAGCAGAAATTAAATAAATACACCGTTTGGACAAAATTTCGCAAAATAACGTTTTATCTGCACGAGAAAGTGACTGCTTTCAGTTGCGCAAATTTGATACTTGGCAGATTGCTTCCCAGTGCGGACAAGGCGACGCGCTGAGTTAGGTAAAGCAAAAGTCCGTGATCTGGCCCAGACGGGCCAATCGTGACCGACCGACCGACCGCCGTGTCGTCCTATGCCTAGGGCGTCATTTGATGGGGTGTTTAGGGGTCTGGGATCGGCACACCGCCCTCTCGGCCGCTGTCTACTTGTTTGACGTAGGAGCCGCTAGTGCTTGGTTGGCACCACGAGGCTGAATGCACTTCAGTCCAGTCCTCCCAACAAGGAAAAATCCCTGGCAATAGCAGGAATAAAAGCCGGGCATCCCATATTAACAAATAACTTTAAGGATGGCAATGTTAAAGATTTTCATTTCTTGTTGCTCATACACATAAATTTAGGAGACGTAAGTTACAGGCTAGCAATAACCGCAGATGCCAGGAGTATCGCCTACACAAGGTATGAAAGGGCAGTGCATTGGCGGTGCTGTCATTCATATTCAGTTGATTCATGTGAATAGGTTTCCGACGTGGTTATGGGCGCCCGCCCGGAATTAACAGACTTCGAACGCGGAATTGTTATTGGAGCTAGACGCACGGGACATTCCATTTCGGAAACTGTTCGGTAATTCAATATTCCGAGATCCATAGTGTCATGAACGTACCAAGGAATCCAAATTTCGGCCATAATCTCCCACCATGGACAACGCAGTGGCCAACAACCTTCACTTAACGACTGAAAGCAATTGCGTTAGCGTAGAAATGTAAGTGCTAACAGACAAGCAACACTCGTGAAACAACCGCAGAGATCAGTGTAAGGGGTAAGACGAACCTATCCCTTACGACAATATTCAAATGGCCCTAAGCACTATTGGACTTAACATGTGAGGTCATCAGTCCCCTAGACTTAGAACTACTTAAAACTAACTAACCTAAGGACGTCACACACATCCATGCCCGAGGCACGATTCGAACCTGCGACCGTAGCAGCAGCGCGGTTCCGAACCGAAGCGCCTAGAAACCGCTCGGCCACAGCGGACGGCTACGACATTGTGGCGAAATTTTGCCTTAATGGGCAATGGCTGCAGACGACTGACGCAAGTGTCTCTACTAACAGCAGGACATCATCCGCAGCACCTCTCTTGTTCTCCTGACTCTGCCGGTTGGACCCTTGGCGGCTGTAAAAGTTTAGTCTGGCCAGATGTGTCCCGATTTCAGTTCGTGAGAGCTCTTGATACGATATGAATGTGGCTCAGACACGACGAAGCCGTGTTCAAGCTGGTGGTGGCTCCATAACGGTGTGGGCTATGTTTACATGGAACTGGCCGGGTCCTCTGGTCCACGTGAACTGATCGTTGACTGGGAATCATTATGGTGCGCTACTTGGAGACTATTTGTAGCCTTTTACGAACTTCATATTCCCAAACAACGATGGACTGACAGTGCTGCTTGTCACTGGGTCGCAATTGGTTTGAGGAACATTATGGACTATTTGAGAGAATGATTTGGCCACCCACATCGCCCGACATGAATCCTGTCGAACGTTTGTGGGACGTATTCGAGAGGTCAGTTCGGTCACAAAATCTTTCGCTGTTAACACTTCCGTAGTTAAGGACGGCTGTGGAGGCAGCATGACTTAATATTCCTGCAGGGGAGCTCCAACGGCTTGTTGAGTACATGCCACTCCGAGTTGCTGCACTGCCCCCGTCACAAGGAGGTCCGACACGATGTTAAGAGGTATCCCATGACTTCTGTCACCTCAGTGTACATTACGTGTACAGTACAGAGCTTGTCAGTAAATGTCACAACATTTGTGCGTCACATTCGTCATATGACAAATAGTGAACCAAAATTACACTCCTGGAAATTGAAATAAGAACACCGTGAATTCATTGTCCCAGGAAGGGGAAACTTTATTGACACATTCCTGGGGTCAGATACATCACATGATCACACTGACAGAACCACAGGCACATAGACACAGGCAACACAGCATGCACAATGTCGGCACTAGTACAGTGTATATCCACCTTTCGCAGCAATGCAGGCTGCTATTCTCCCATGGAGACGATCGTAGAGATGCTGGATGTACTGCTGTGGAACGGCTTGCCATGCCATTTCCACCTGGCGCCTCAGTTGGACCAGCGTTCGTGATGGACGTGCAGACCGCGTGAGACGACGCTTCATCCAGTCGCAAACATGCTCAATGGGGGACAGATCCGGAGATCTTGCTGGCCAGGGTAGTTGACTTACACCTTCTAGAGCACGTTGGGTGGCACGGGATACATGCGGACGTGCATTGTCCTGTTGGAACAGCAAGTTCCCTCGCCCGTCTAGGAATGGTAGAACGATGGGTTCGATGACGGTTTGGATGTACCGTGCACTATTCAGTGTCCCCTCGACGATCACCAGAGGAGTACGACCAGTGTAGGAGATGGCTCCGCACACCATGATGCCGGGTGTTGGCCCTGTGTGCCTCGGTCGTATGCAGTCCTGATTGTGGCGCTCACCTGCACGGCGCCAAACATGCATACGACCATCATTGGCACCAAGGCAGAAGCGACTCTCATCGCTGAAGACGACACGTCTCCATTCGTCCCTCCATGCACGCCTGTCGCGACACCACTGGAGGTGGGCTGCAAGATGTTGGGACGTGAGCGGAAGACGGCCTAACGGTGTGCGGGACCGTAGCCCAGCTTCATGGAGACGGTTGCGAATGGTCCTCGCCGATACCCCAGGAGCAACAGTGTCCGTAATTTGCTGGGAAGTGGCGGTGCGGTCCCCTACGGCACTGCGTGCATCCGTGCGTCGCTGCGGTCCGGTCCCAGGTCGACGGGCACGTGCACCTTCCGCCGACCACTGGCGACAACATCGATGTACTGTGGAGACCTCACGCCCCACGTGTTGAGCAATTCGGCGGTACGTCCACCCGGCCTCCCGCATGCCCACTATACACCCTCGCTCAAAGTCCGTCAACTGCACATACGGTTCACGTCCACGCTGTCGCGGCATGCTACCAGTGTTAAAGACTGCGATGGAGCTCCGTATGCCACGGCAAACTGGCTGACACTGACGGCGGCGGTGCACAAATGCTGCGCAGCTAGCGCCATTCGACGGCCAACACCGCGGTTCCTGGTGTGTCTGCTGTGCCGTGTGTGTGATCATTGCTTGTACAGCCCTCTCGCAGTGTCCGGAGCAAGTATGGTGGGTCTGACACTGCGGTGTCAATATGTTCTTTTTTCCATTTCCAGGAGTGTAGATATAGATTGCAGTAGGTATTCGGGGGTGGTGATGCAAAGGATAAACCAGCATGGAGAGCTCCACCAAAGCAGCAACGTAAGAAACAACACTGGAGTCAGTAGAAGGAAGTGGAGCGAACGTCTGGACAGAGTGAACCTTACTGATTTTTTTCTATTATTATTACGAGGGTTTTCCTGAAAGTAACTTCCAGTCGGTTGCTAAATGGAAACCACAGTGAAAATCAAACATTTTATTCTCAAGAGCTAGCTACATTTTCCATATACTTCTCAACATAGTCGCCGCTCCAACTTTGAAATTTGCTATAACGCTCCGACAAATGTCTAACACCATCGTCATAGAAGACAGCGCCTGTGCTTTCCGATAATTCTCTACGCTGGTATACAGCGCGAAGCCTGCGCCCAAGTGTTGTCTTCGTATCCAGCGTTTCATGTGAACAGAGGTGATGCTCGGGACGAGCCAATTAGGGCTGTGTTGTGGGTGATTGAACACTTCCCATCGAAAAGCCTGCAGGAGCGTCTTCAGTGCCCCTGCAGAGGGCGGCTGAGAATTGCCACGAAGAAGGAAGTGCGTGGCAGTTGTGTTAGGTGGGCTGCATTCATTAAGGGGAAGCTTCTCATAAGGCCCTCCTACTTGGCGGGAGACATCATTGTTCTAGGCACCTTTACTAACTCACAGTGCGCCCACAACTGAAAAGAGCGTCTTTATGCGATCGACAGTCATACTAGACACACTACGCAGCACATCTATGCAAAGCTTCAACAGGTTTTCACTGTGGTGTCCATTTCGCGACAGATCGCAACTTATTTTCTGGCCGACCCACGTTTTTGACGCAAAAGATGTTTGTCTTAAAGGCTGTTTTTAGCTACAGCTTTTCCTTGGGACAATGAGAAATAAAGTGCCAAATGCTTCTTGATAGTTTCTCCTCCATCGAACTGTGTGGTGCTCTGTCGTAAGGTACGTCCTGTTCACTCTTGTCTTCTTTCGTCAGAATGTAATACACTGATGAGCCGGAACATTACGACCACTGCCCACCGCGAGGCTGGATGCCATCTGATGGTGTTGCGGGCACATGACGCGGTTACAAAATTATGTAAGCGGACCAGCCATCGAGGGCGGATCACCCAAGCGAAGATATGGCCTGCAAGCAACTTTGACGAAGGACAGAGCCTATGAACGAGAATCTCGAAAACGGTGAAGCTGGTCGAATGTTCACGCGCTACCGTCGTGAGCATCACCGGAAAGAGGTATGAGGCCAGTCAAACTACCACAAGGCGCAAAATGGGTGGATCTCCACAACCCTATGCAGAACGTGGGGTTCGGTAGTTGGTCTGCTGTGTAAAGTAGGATAGATAGTCACACGTGACATCTATGCTCAAAGAGCGCAGTGCTGATGCATCCACATGTTTTGCAGGACACCGTTCACTGTTGAACATGGAGCTTCGCAGCAGACCACCCCTACTTGTTCACATGTTGACCCAACAACATCGCAAATCACGATTGCAGTGGCCACGGGACCATCGGGATTCGACCGTCTATTACCGGAAACCTGTCGGTTTCTCGGGTGAATAACATTTTTGCTACACTGGGACGATGGTCTTCCCCGAAGGCGCGCTGACGGCTACGAACCACATGCATCCCTTCATGCTTGATGTCTTACCCGGCGGCGATGTCATCTTCCATCAGTGTTACTGTCCGTGTCTCTGAGCCAGGACCGTGCTAGAAGGGTTTGAGGAGCATTATAGTGAACTCACATTGATGTGTCGGTGACCAAATTCGCTTGTGGTAAATCCTATGGTACCCATCTGGGTCGCTATCGGGCGCCATCACTGCGTACGCAAATTAGCCGCCCGTTATTTACGCGAAATACATGACCTGTGCATAAACCCGCCAGGGTAGCCGAGAACGCTAACTCGCTGCTTCCTGGACTCGGGTAGGCGCGCCGGCTCCGGATCGAATCCGCCCGGTGGATTAACGACGAGGGCCGATGTGCCGGCCAGCCTGGATGTGGTTTTTAGGTGGTTTTCCACATCCCACTGGATGAATACTGGGCTGGTCACCATGTTCCGCCTCAGTTACATGGCTCGCACACATCTGATCACATTCGCACTCTTCCATGGATTACACTCGACGCAGACAGTTTGGGTACACTAATTCGGCGGCAGGAAGGACATCCGGCCACCCTTTAACCATCAACATGCCAAATCCGATTAGCGATGGCTGACCCTGCGTAAGGCTCAAGCGATAGACAGACATGACATGTGCATATACGTCTAATGACACATACCTCCACAAACCTACCAACAGACTATCGGATCCCTGACACGCAGAATCGGTGATGTGTTCCATTCCAAACATGGACAAGCTCTCTCTCTCTCTCTCTCTCTCTCTCTCTCTCTCTCTCTCTCTCTCTCTCTCTCTCTCTCTCTCTCTCTCTCTCTGTGTGTGTGTGTGTGTGTGTGTGTGTGTGTGTGTGTGTGTGTGTGTGTGTGTGTGTGTGTGTTCGTAACCTTTGGCTCATCAGAGAGAAAGAAAGAGAATATATTAGTGTGAAACGTTGCTAGCAAACGTGATAGTTGTATTTATGGCTTATTGATTTATGATTAGATGAGTATTACAGCATCTAAATAAGGAATAACAACAAACAAGGCTCGAGGTCAGAGAGAGAGGAGAGGGAGGAGGACATGGATAAAGTAGGGGGAGGGGGAGATTGATAGAGAGAGGAGATTAGGACGTACATCCGATGCCTACACGTATTAGAACCGTGTGTTTTTTATTTTTCCTTTGTTTCCTATTTAAGCAGACTGAGACACAGGAACGCGAGGCTGGGTAAAGATAGTACCCTCATAAATATGCATTTGGATAAAGAAATGCCAGCAACGGATCAATGCAATAAAGAAACCAAGCACTCTTGCAAAAACTGCGTACTGCACAAGAACGACAGAATGGTATCGGATGGTTCATAAATATAGAGATCGGTATCGATAGATTTAATTTGGAAAACGAATATCAGCGTAGGGTTGTTGCACCATACCGTTCTGAAAGGCAGACTCATCATCTGGCAGGTTCTGACAGGTCGTGAGCTTTCTCTAACATTCCTGGTTCGCATTGGAAGCTTGAGAACAGGGCAGCGATGTGCAGTGGAGAAGGCTGTTTGCTGGCAAGTGGTAGGAGGTGTGGCTGGAGAC
Organism: Schistocerca gregaria; assembly: GCF_023897955.1. Taxonomy (NCBI): domain Eukaryota; kingdom Metazoa; phylum Arthropoda; class Insecta; order Orthoptera; family Acrididae; genus Schistocerca; species Schistocerca gregaria. The sequence continues at coordinate 1,087,818,311 of NC_064920.1, read as the reverse complement.
GGGGGGAGGGGAGAGGAGGGGAGAGCAGTGCGCAGCGGTGATGTTTGGGGAGGGCCCGAGTCGATAGTGCGCAACGTCTATAAATTGCTGGCTGGCTTCTGGCGCCGCGTCGCGTGGCGTGCTGTGGCGCCGGCCGCCTCGGGACGCTTGCCAAATGCCCGCCGCCGACGCCAACGACGCCGCCAGGGACTTATCGACCACATCAGTCAGGCGCGTCTGTCCGCTGCGTCATGGGGAGCAGAGGGGCGGGAGGGGAGGTACTTCTAGCCGTCCCACTGACAGCAGGGGGCTTGGTACAGAGTAGCGCTTAGAAGTTAGTCGTCAGTCGGCAGGTGGGCTAATTACCACGGCGGTCTCCAGCGCGTCCAAAACTACTACTTCTTGTTCTTCCGCTCATCAAGTATTAGGCTTCTGCCTGTAACAGTTCACATCTCTCCCTTGGCCTTCCCAGACTTCTTCGATCTACCGTATTATATCAGTGTTAGTAAGGTTCACTCCGTCCAGACGTTCGCTCCATTTCCTTCTACTGACTCCAGTGTTGTTTCTTACGTTGCTGCTTTGGTGGAGCTCTCCATGGTGGTTTATCCTTTCCATCATCACCCCCGAATACCTACTGCAATCTAGGTCTATTTGAACCTCCTTAGACTGTATTTGTCCCTTGGTCTCTCTCTGTAAAATTTTAACCAACACTCCCACGCTTCCCACCAATAATTAACTGATAATTCCTTGACATCAGCCGTGCAGGGTAGCTGCGTGGTCTCAGGCACCTTGCCAGGTTCACACGGCTTCCCCCGTCGGAGGTTAGAGTCCTTCCTCGGACGTGTGTGTGTGTGTGTTTTGTCCTTAGCGTAAGTTAGATTCGGTAGTGTGCAAGCCTAGGGACCGATGACCTCAGCAGTTTGGTCCCTTAGGTACTTACTGCAGAGTAGAGGAATTTGTGGCACAACGTCACTAGAAGAAGAGATCGGTTCGTAGGATATGTCGTGAGTCATCAACGGATCACCAGTTTAGTATTGGACGGCAGCCCGAAGGGTAATAATAGTATACGGAAACAGAGATGAATACACCTAGCACATTCACAAGGATGTAGCTTGCGGTAGTTCCTTGGAGATGAAGAGGCTTGCACAGGATCGAGTAGCAAGGAGAGCTGCATCAAAACAGAATCTCGACTGAAGACTGCAACAAAAATAAAGTTCCTTTATACGAGTTATTAGTCTTTCTAGAAGTAGAAGTAGAAGGAATGTCAGCGTTGGCCCTAATTTTGATGGTTTATTGACAGGAAAGTCGATTTTCGATCACATAATGATCATCTTCAGTGCCTTAGCGCACAAATTAAAGCTCGTTGGCGCTGGTGTCAAGTTATTATTAGTAAGCAAAGCTATGAAACGATCACCAATAGATAAGAAGGTAACCATCGGAAAAATGGTCCTACTGGAACATAAAAAAGGGCGAATATGCTCTTGTTCAAAAGACTGACCGACAGGTTGGGTACCAGCTGCCTTATTCTGTCTTCTTCAGCGCTTTTAAAATTTTTCCCAAAGATATTGGCATGCGAACATATTGGCGCATTTTTATGCCGACAGAGGAGGAGAGGGTGGCAGTGGGAAAGAGACGGAAAAGTAATATGTGCTGAAAGATAGTAGACATCGATTGCGGTATAGAAAAAAGTGAAGGTGGTAATGGCGTAATGAGAAAAAGAAAGGGACACAATGGCAGTGGAAGGTAGTTGACAATGAAACAATAGTGAAGGAGACAGTGCCAGTGGGAGAGTAATAAAGAGAAGAAGAAAGTGGAATGATAACGAGAGACACAGTCTGTGATAATAACAAGGAAGAGAGAGATAGTCACAGTGACTGTAGACAGCAGCAGTGGGAGGGAATAATTGAGACAGTAGCAGTAAGAGAGAGAGCGAGAGGAAGACACTAACAGTGATAGTAGTAGTAGGACAGAACGAAGGAGAATGTGGCTGTGAGACAGTACACAGTGACAGAGAGACACAATGAGAAAATGACAGTGAGTTGGGTTGAATGAGTTAAATAAAGTGCGATAATTTTTGCATGCCAAAAATTTTGGAAATTTTGAAAAATATGATGAGGAAGGTAGAATGAGGCAGCTAGTAGCTGATCTTATATTCAGTCTTTTAAACAGGAGCACATTAGCCTCTTTGTACTCCGATAGGAGCAATTTTCCCCTGATGATTTTTTTAAATTTTTATTTACTGTTCCGTGGGAGCCATGTTAAGGAGAAGTTTCCATGGTCATGGAACGAGTCAATACATGAAATTATAACACGATAGTAGAAACAGATAAAATGAAATACAAGAAACGTATTCAGGTGACAATTCGTAAATTTAAATAAAGAAAATCAACAATGTAACACTGGAATTTGCTTAATTTTTCAGCTCTTCCAGGAGCTCCTCGACAGAATAGAAGGAGTGAGCCATGAGGAAACTCTTCAGTTTAGACTTAAAAGTGTTTGGGCTACTGCTAAGATTTTTGAGTTCTTGTGGTAGCTTATTAAAAATGGATGCAGTAGAATAGTGCACTCCTTTCTGCACAGGAGTCAAGGAAGTGCATTCCACATGCAGATTTGATTTCTGCCTAGTATTAACTGAGTTAAAGCTGCTAACTCTTGGGAATAAGTTAATGTTGCTAACAACAAACGACATTAAAGAAAATATATACTGTGAGGGCAATGTCAGAATTCCCAGACTATTGAATAGGGGGCTGCAAGATGTTCTCGAACTTACACCACATATAGCTCGAACAGCTCGTTTTTGAGCCAAAAATACCCCTTTTGAATCAGAAGAATGACCCCAAAAAATAATACCATATGACATAAGCGTGTGAAAATGTGGGAAGTAGGCTACTTTTCGTGTTGAACTGACACTTATTTCAGATACTGTTCTAATGGTAAATAAAGCAGCATTTAGTTTCTAAACAAGATCCTGAATGGGCTTTCCACAACAGCTTACTATCTATCCGAACGCCTAGGAACTTGAACTGTTCCGTCTCGCTTACAATATGCCCATTTTATCTGTATATTGCGCCGTAATACTGTGCCTTTAAAACAGCTCTCTGTAGAATCTGATATACCTCGTTCGGTCCAGACGAGAGACAGCGCGCCCATTAGCCGCGGTGGCCGTGCGGTTCTGGCGCTGCAGTCCGGAACCGCGGGGCTGCTACGGTCGCAGGTTCGAATCCTGCCTCGGGCATGGGTGTGTGTGATGTCCTTAGGTTAGTTAGGTTTAAGTAGTTCTAAGTTCTAGGGACTTATGACCTAAGATGTTGAGTCCCATAGTGCTCAGAGCCATTAGCCGCGGGAATGCGAATGTTTCGAGATGGGGACACGGGTCGCAGCGCCGGCAGTACACGGCCAGTGAGTCGCGAACGTCCAGCGCTCGGTAGTCTGTTGTCGGTTCAGCGAGCCGAGAGGCCGACTCTGAGCCGCCTGCGTCAGAGTGCGTGACGTCACAGACCCCCTATCCGCCTGGACAGGTGCTCGCTTGACGGGAAAGGAGCCGAGCCACGTGCGACCCACGCGCTCCCAGCACCGCACGCGGTCGCTGCCCTATCACGACGCCGCGCCGCGCACACGTCAGTTAAGTACATCTCTCTTGTTCTCTAGGGCTCTTCCATGGTCACCGATAGGCCAGAACATTATGACTGCCTCCCGCCGCCGGATTCGGTGCCGCCTGCTGGCTTCCTATGCACTAATGTCTGTTCATCATGGTCCGCAGCTCGTGGTCTTGCGGTAGCGTTCTCGCTTCCCGAGCACGGGGTCCCGGGTGCTTCTCACCAAACATCTGCCATGCTCACAGCCAAATCAGTGTCAAAAGTATGCCCAGTAGTACCATGAGTTTTCTAATTAACTTTTTTCTTTATTTGTACTGTATTGTCTAGGAGATAAGCATTACTTAGTGGAAAGTGCCAACTACTCATAATTTAATCAAAATATCCACGGGTGTACTGCCGGTCTATAGTGTCCAACGGGCACAATATTTCGGCGATCAAACATGTCGCCATTATCAGGTTGATGATGGCGACATGTTTGATCGCCGAAATATTGTGCCCGTTGGACACTATAGACCGGCAGTACACCCGTGGATGTTTTGATTATCAAATACGCCGGAAGAAACTCAAGAATTACTCATAATTTTTTTTCAAATGATTTCCTTTACAATGAGCCTATAAAATTATATTGTTTACTCACACACTCCTCTCTGATTCTCGTATATAATATGACAAAATTTTCTCTCTTCTTCAATTTATGTATAAACTGTAGTATACGTAAAAAAGTTTCTTCCACTTCTGCTCCATCTATCATGGTGATGTTTCCCTCATACTGTACCACCTAACAGTGCAAACTAGGGGAAGACATCAAACCAGAATGCACAATGTGCCTGTGGCATCACAAGTGCATGACATAGAGAAACATGAATTCAAAATCAATGTGTCGATGCTACACATAAATTATTATGCCTGTTCTGCAATGTTTTGCCCCAAAAAAAGATGACAAATGGCCATGTAAAATGATTCAAGGACCAACAATACGAGAAAAACGAAAAAGAAAAAAATATAAAACGAAAACCTATAAAATGACAGTAATATTAACCAACACTAGGAATATAATAGGTTGTTGTTGTTGTTGTTGTTGTTGTTGTTGTCTTCAGTCCTGAGACTGGTTTGATGCAACTCTCCATGCTACTCTATCCTGTGCAAGCTGCTTCATCTCCCAGTACCTACTGCAACCTACATCCTTCTGAATCTGCTTAGTGTACTCATCTCTCGGTCTCCCTCTACGATTTTTACCCTCCACGCTGCCCTCCAATGCTAAATTTGTGATCCCTTGATGCCTCAAAACATGTCCTACCAACCGATCCCTTCTTCTAGTCAAGTTGTGCCACAAACTTCTCTTCTCCCCAATCCTATTCAATACCTCCTCATTAGTTACGTGATCTATCCACCTTATCTTCAGTATTTTTCTGTAGCACCACATTTCGAAAGCTTCTATTCTCTTCTTGTCCAAACTAGTTATCGTCCATGTTTCACTTCCATACATGGCTACACTCCAAACAAATACTTTCAGAAACGACTTCCTGATACATAAATCTATATTCGATGTTAACAAATTTTTCTTCTTCAGAAACGCTTTCCTTGCCATTGCCAGTCTACATTTTATATCCTCTCTACTTCGACCATCATCAGTTATTTTACTTCCTAAATAGCAAAACTCCTTTACTACTTTAAGTGTCTCATTTCCTAATCTAATTCCCTCAGCATCACACGATTTAATTTGACTACATTCCATTATCCTCGTTTTGCTTTTGTTGATGTTCATCTTATATCCTCCTTTCAAGACACTGTCCATTCCGTTCAATTGCTCTTCCAAGTCCTTTGCCGTCTCTGACAGAATTACAATGTCATCGGCGAACCTCAAAGTTTTTACTTCGTCTCCCTGAATTTTAATACCTACTCCAAATTTTTCTTTTGTTTCCTTTACTGCTTGCTCAATATACAGATTGAATAACATCGGGGAGAGGCTACAACCCTGTCTCACTCCTTTCCCAATCACTGCTTCCCTTTCATGCCCCTCGACTCTTATGACTGCCATCTGGTTTCTGTACAAATTATAAATAGCCTTTCGCTCCCTGTATTTTACCCCTGCCACCTTCAGAATTTGAAAGAGTATTCCAGTCAACATTGTCAAAAGCTTTCTCTAAGTCTATAAATACTAGAAACGTAGGTTTGCCTTTTCTTAATCTTTCTTCTAAGATAAGTCGTAAGGTCAGTATTGCCTCACGTGTTCCAAGATTTCGACGGAATCCAAACTGATCCTCCCCGAGGTCTGCATCAACCAGTTTTTCCATTCGTCTGTAAAGAATTCGCGTTAGTATTTTGCAGCCGTGGCTTATTAAACTGATAGTTCGGTAATTTTCACATCTGTCAGCACCTGCTTTCTTTGGGATTGGAATTATTATATTCTTCTTGAAGTCTGAGGGTATTTCGCCTGTCTCATACATCTTGCTCACCAGCTGGTAGAGTTTTCTCAGGACTGGTTGTCCCAAGGCCGTCAGTAGTTCTAATGGAATGTTGTCTACTCCGGGGGCCTTGTTTCGACTCAGGTCTTTCAGTGCTCTGTCAAACTCTTCACGCAGTATCGTATCTCCCATTTCGTCTTCATCTACATCCTCTTCCATTTCCATAATATTGTCCTCAAGTACATCGCCCTTGTATAAACCTTCTATATACTCCTTCCACCTTTCTGCCTTCCCTTCTTTGCTTAGAACTGGGCTGCCATCTGAGCTCTTGATATTCATACACTTGGTTCTCTTCTCTCCAAAGGTCTCTTTAATTTTCCTGTAGGCAGTATCTATCTTACCCCTAGTGAGATAAGCTTCTACATCCTTACATTTGTCCTCTAGCCATCCCTGTTTAGCCATTTTGCACTTCCTATCGATCTCATTTTTGAGACGTTTGTATTCCTTTTTGCCTGCTTCATTTACTGCATTTTTATATTTTCTCCTTTCTTCAATTAAATTCAATATTTCTTCTGTTACCCAAGGATTTCTAGCAGCCCTCGTCTTTGTACCTACTTTATCCTCTGCTGCCTTCACTACTACATCCCTCAGAGCTACCCATTCTTCTTCTACTGTATTTCTTTCCCCTATTCCTGTCAATTGTTCCCTTATGCTCTCCCTGAAACTCTGTACAACCTCTGGTTCTTTCAGTTTATCCAGGTCCCATCTCCTTAATTTCCCACATTTTTGCAGTTTCTTCAGTTTTAATCTATAGGTCATAACCAATAGATTGTGGTCAGAGTCCACATCTGCCCCTGGAAATGTCTTACAACTTAAAACCTGGTTCCTAAATCTCTGTCTTACCATTATATAATCTATCTGATACCTTTTAGTATCTCCAGGGTTCTTCCACGTATACAACCTTCTTTCATGATTCTTAAACCAAGTGTTAGCTATGAATAAGTTGTGCTCTGTGCAAAATTCTACTAGGCGGCTTCCTCCTTCATTTCTAGCCCCAATCCATATTCACCTACTATGTTTCCTTCTCTCCCTTTTCCTATACTCGATTTCCAGTCACCCATGACTATTAAATTTTCGTCTCCCTTCACTATCTGAATAATTTCTTTTATTTCATCGTACATTTCTTCAATTTCTTCATCATCTGCAGAGCTAGTTGGCATATAAACTTGTACTACTGTAGTAGGCATGGACTTTGTGTCTACCTTGGCCACAATAATGCGTTCACTATGCTGTTTGTAGTAGCTTACCCGCATTCCTATTTTCCTATTCATTATTAAACCTACTCCTGCATTACCCCTATTTGATTTTGTAGTTATAACCCTGTATTCACCTGACCAAAAGTCTTGTTCCTCCTGCCACCGAACTTCACTAATTCCCACTATATCTAACTTTAACCTATCCATTTCCCTTTTTAAATTTTCTAACCTACCTGCCCGATTAAGGGATCTGACATTCCACGCTCCGATCCGTAGAACGCCAGTTTTCTTTCTCCTGATAATGACATCCTCCTGAGTAGTCCCCGCCCGGAGATCCGAATGGGGGACTATTTTACCTCCGGAATATTTTACCCAAGAGGATGCCATCATCATTTAATCATACAGTAAAGCTGCATGTCCTCTGGGAAAATTACGGCTGTAGTTTCCCCTTGCTTTCAGCCGTTCGCAGTACCAGCACAGCAAGGCCGTTTTGGTTAATGTTACAAGGCCAGATCAGTCAATCATCCAGACTGTTGCCCCTGCAACTACTGAAAAGGCTGCTGCCCCTCTTCAGGAACCACACGTTTGTTTTCTCTGCCTCATGGTGACTGGATGTTGTGTGCTCATCATTTCACCATCATTGACGCACGCCAGTCGCAGGAGTGGCGTCTACTAAACAGAACTTGCAATACGGCGGGCGCACTTTCCCGCATGGGGCCTCCCGGCCAACAATGCCATACGATCATTTCATTTCTCTGTTCATCAAGAAGTAACCATTGCGCCATGTATTCTTCCACATTTGCATGAATCGCATTGCATTTCGTTTCACGGGGAGCGGAATCCAAGTTGTGACCAGTACAGTCACGAGCGATCATAACGATACGTTTTATGCCGTGTTACAAGCACATGTTGTTGTTGTTGTTGTGGTCTTCAGCCCAGAAACTGGGTTTGATGCAGCTCTCCATGCTACTCTATCCTGTGCAAGTTTCTTCATCTCCCAGTACCTACTGCAACCTACATCCTTCTGAACCTGCTTAGTGTATTCATCTCTTGGTCTCCCTCTATGATTTTTACCCTCCACGCTGCCCTCCAATACTAAACTGGTGATCCCTCGATGCCTCAGAACATGTCCTACCTTCTAGTCAAGTTGTGCCACAAACTTCTCATCTCCCCTGTCCGATTCAATACTTCCTCATTAGTTATGTGATCTACGCCTCTAATCTTCAGCATTCTTCTGTAGCACCACATTTCGGAAGCTTCTATTCTCTTCTTTTCCACACTGTTTATCGTCCACGTTTCACTTCCATACATGGCCACACTCCATACAAATACTTTCAGAGACGACTTCCTGACTCTTAAATCTGTACTCGATGTTAACAAATTTCTCTTCTTCAGTAACGCTTTCTTTGCCATTGCCAATCTAAGTTTTATTGTTAGGGTTGGATTCTTTGGGGAAGGAGACCGGGGTTGGGTTCTTTGGGGAAGGAGAGCAGACAGCGAGGTCATCAGTCTCATCGGAATAGGTAAGGACGGGAAAGGAAGTCGGCCGTGCCCTTTCAAAGGAACCATCCCGGCATTTGTCTGGAGCGATTTAGGAAAATCACGGAAAACCTAAATCAGGATGCCCGGACGCGGCATTGAACCGTCGTCCTCCCGAATGCGAGTCCAGTGTCTAACAGCTTCGCCACCTCGCTCGGTACGTTTTATATCCTCTCTACTTAGACCATCGTCAGTTATTTTGCTCTCCAAATAGCAAAACTGATTCACTACTTTAAGCGTCTCATTTCCTAATCTAATTCCCTCAGCATCACCCGATTTAATTCGACTGCATTCCATTATCCTCGTTTTGCTTTTGTTGATGTTCATCTAATATCCTCGGCCCGTAGGTCGTGGTCGTGCGGTAGCCTTCTCGCTTCCCGCGGGTTCGATTCCCGGCGGGGTCAGGGATTTTCTCTGCCTCGTGATGGCTGGGTGTTGTGGACGTCCTTAGGTTAGTTAGGTTTAAGTAATTCTAAGTTCTAGTGGACTGATGACCATAGATGTTAAGTCGCATAGTGCTCAGATCTATTTGAACCATTTCTTATATCCTCCTTTCAACACACTGTTCATTCCGTTCGGCTGCTCTTCCAAGTCTTTTGCTGTCTCTGAAAGAATTACAAACACGCACGTAGATTGAGCGATAATGCGGCACAACACCTTTACCGGTGCATTAAACTTGGACAATGATGTTAGCAGTTTCAGTCCAGGAAAAAAAAGGAACTTCGAATGTCATTTAATTTCTAAAGAAAATGAAATATTATTCGGCAAAACTCGAACATTACCGTACGATTCTTAGGTGACCAGACAGAAAGCATAAAATGCTCTCTTCCTCACGTAACACATTATTCTACTTACAAAAAAGTGATGAAAATTCCTAACTCAAACGCATGGTAATATTTCTGAGCGAAATGTGTGTGACATAAAAGCATACTACAGGAATTTCACCGCACCGTTGAATTCTGAAGACACTGAAGGTATTAATTATAGTCATTCGTGTATATTACTTTCTTAGCTGCTTCCTTATCCAACTCCGAGAAATATATTTCACTTCTACAACTATGATCTGCTAAGTTGGTAAGGAGTCGGCCAACAACAGAATTCAGGAAGCCACCCAGGCGCCGCATTTTCTCCTCTTCTTTTATATCCCTCCAGCGTGCAGCAGTGAAAAGTAAAAAAAAAAAAAAAAAAAAGCTGTGTGTGTCAGTCCCAGTACGTCTGGCAGCTTAAGTCTTGTTATTTCCCTCGACAAATACTGTAACTTGCCTTCAGATCAGTTCTACTGGGTTCATATTGTAATAGTACAGTGGCAAATGTAAAAATGCTGCATTTGTACAGCGTACTCTATGCCGTGAAAATAATTCCTTTCTCACGTTTCTACGGCACATACCACTCTGGTTCGTGTGAGACTACATCTGTGGTATAAAACAATGGACATAGGCCAAATACAGAGTATTTGGGTTTGCATTGTTGCCCTAAAAATTAAATTGTTGTTTTCCTAATTTAAGCGACCTTTATTAACAGTCTTTCATAAAAACATCGATGATTAAGAGTTTATTTTTCCAATGAAACTAGCAATTTCGCATACTATATGTAATTAGAAACAAGAAGACGTGCATTATTGGTAAAAAATGACGATTGGCTTCACAATTACGAGATGTATGTATTTCAAATTAAACGAAAGCAAACATTGGATCTCATGTGTACCAGCTAAAAAGTCCTTTGGGAAATTCAAAGCCGCTTTTCCCCGTAAATTTATGAAAAATATAAGAACAACCTACTTCTCGGCACTTTTTAGCTGTGTTCCATACGCGTGTTTCACAACGAAAGAGGAAAAGCCTCAGTCATTTTCATACTGCGTATTAAAGAGCGTGACAATGAGAGCAAGACACTACAGTCACCGTGACTGTGCACAACTTTTGATATAAAAACTACATAGCGAAGGCGTGATTAAGGAAAACATTGACGGCTGTTAGTACATTAGAAAATCTTAAGGTTTCATGAAATGTAACTTATTAATAATATAGCTAATTCATGAGTAGGACCTTCTTCCAAGAGCGTAACAAGACCAGTGTACGTATGTGGCAGCTTCTGACAAATCATCGCGTTTCTGTTTGTTTGCATCAGGTTTATTCTTGTGATGAACAGGGCATATAGAGATCAGAAACGTAACGAGTACGAATCTAATGTTGAGGGCTGCGTACACTAGGAACAAAGGCGCCTCTGTTACGTCGAGTAAGAGTACAATTCACAAGACTTCGTGCACGCGTGACGTCATTTTGACGTCGCATGCTGCTATCGAATACCGCTAGAACTACCGATTTTCATTACCGTTCGATGTGAGGTGTTGCGAGACACTCCAGTGTTGATAATTTTCGTGCAGTAGCTTGCGTGTTATGAAAGTGTTACGTTTCAAGGCAACGGTACATCGAAAATTTATAAAAACACGCTGTTCTTGGTTCAATTTGCTTTAATTAAACGTCCCACAAGGGCATACTGCCGGTTAAAACATTCATGAACGGTAAGCCACAGCACGAAGTCTAAGATTCCCTCAGTTCGTTGTGGAGTCGTGACAATGCGTGCGGGGTTACGAAATGTAAAGTAGCTGGTTCCAGTCTACCCATCCCCAGTTTTTTTTTCTTTTCGCCTTTGCTTTTCTAAAAGATATTGGGACTTTATTATTAATGTAATAGAACTATGTTCTATAAAATTAATTACGAGGTATGTACTATGCAGGGTGTTACAGAAAAGTACGGCCAAACTGTCAGGAAACATTCATCACACACAAATAAAGAAAATATGTTATGTGGACATGTGTCCGGAAACGCTTAATTTCCATGTTAGAGCTCATTTCATTACTTCTCTTCAAATCACATTAATCATGGAATGGAAACACACAGCAACAGAACGTACCAGCGTGACTTCAAACACTTTGTTACAGGAAATGTTCAAAATGTCCTCCGTTAGCGAGGATACATGCATCCACCCTCCGTCGCATCGAATCCCTGATACGCTGATGCAGCCCTGGAGAATGGCGTAGTGTATCACAGCCGTCCACAATACGAGCACGAAGAGTCTCTACATTTGCTACCGGGGTTGCGTAGACAAGTGCTTCCAAATGCCCCCGTAAATGAAAGTCAAGAGGGTTGAGGTCAGGAGAGCGTGTAGGACATGGAATTGATCCGTCTCTGCCAATTCATCGGTGAACGAATCTGTTGTTGAGAAGTGTACGAACACTTAGACTGAAATGTGCAGGAGCTCCATCGTGCATGAACCACATGTTGTGTTGTACTTGTAAAGGCACGTGTTCTAGCAGCACAGGTAGAGTATCCCGTATGAAATCATGATAACGTGCTCCATTGAGCGTAGGTGGACGTACATGGGGCCCAGTCAAGACATCACCAACAATGCCTGCCCACACGCTCACAGAAAATTTGTGTTGGTGACGTGATTGCACAATTGCGTGCGGATTCTCGTCAGCCCACACATGCTGATAGTGAAAATTTACAATTTGATTACGTTGGAATGAAGCCTCATCCGTAAAGAGAACGTTTGCACTGAAATGAGGTTTGACACATCGTTGGATGAACCATTCGCAGAAGTGTACCCGTGGAGGCCAATCAGCTGCTGATAGTGCCTGCACACTCTGTACGTGGTAGGGAAACAACTGGTTCTCCCGTAGCACTCTCCATACAGTGAGATGGTCAATGTTACCTTGTAGAGCAGCAACTTCTCTGACGCTGACATTAGTGTTATCGTCAACTGCACGAAGAATTGCCTCGTCCATTGCAGGTGTCCTCGTCGTTCTAGGTCTTCCCCAGTCGCGAGTCATAGGCTGGAATGTTCCGTGCTTCCTAAGACGCCGATCAATTGCTTCGAACGGCTTCCTGTCGAGACACTTTCGTTCTGGAAATCTGTCTCGATACAAACGTACCGCGCCACGGCTATTGCCCCGTGCTAATCCATACATCAAATGGGCATCTGCATTGCACTGGCTGCAAAACCACGTTCGTGATGAACACTAACCTGTTGATGCTACGTACTGATGTGCCAGTACTGTAGAGCAATGAGTCGCATGACAAGCACCGAAGTCACATTACCTTCCTTCAATTGGGCCAACTGGCGGTGAATCGAGGAAGTACAGTACATACTGACGAAACTAAAATGAGTTCTAACATGGAAATTAAGCGTTTCCGGACATATGTCCACGTAACACATTTTCTTTCTTTGTGTCTGAGGAATGTTTCCTGAAAGTTTGGCCGTACCTTTTTGTAACACCCTGTACAGACTTGAACGATACACAGTTAAGACAAGAAGAGAGTAGAAGCTTTTGAAATGTGGTGCAACAGAAGAACGCTGAAGTTTAGATGAATATATCACGTCACTACAGCGGAGGCACTGAACTGGAGAGAAAAGAAATTTATGGTACAACCTGTCTAGAAGAAGGCATAGGTTGGTAGGACACATTCTGAGACATAAAGGGATCACTAATTTAGTGCTGGAGGGAGGAGTGGGGTAGGCAGGTAGGGGGGGGGGGGGAGGATATTAGCGGGAGACCAATAGGTGAATGTAGTAAGCAGACTCATTTGGATGTATAGACTAGCAAGGAGAGCTGCATCAAACCAGTCTTGGGGCTGAAGACCATAACAGTAACGTGGTGGTCAGAAACAGCCTGGAAAGGTTGTAAGCGTGTTGCAGAGTAGGTTGTACTAAGAAATAATTGTTAAGAAAAATATTCGATACGTTGCGCCGTTTACGAGTTAATTAGCATTCAGCTTAGCCAATCAGGCCGTTGCTCGCGCAGATTCAAGTGGTCCGCCAGAGACGGTGTCGCCAAACGTGTTATTCATTTGATTTCCTAAACTCGAACAGGAGAGTGGTAAAAAAATTGGAGAGGAGCTACTTAAATATGCACGCTCAACGGCCTGATGGGCTAAGTTCAATGCGAAATAAGTCGGAAACGGTGGGACCTATTGAATTTTTCCTTAACAATTACTTGTCAGTGTAAAACGTAAACTTTCACAGCCGGAAAGGCCACACTAAATAAAATGTTCCGCGCTATTATGACCTTGTCGAATGGATTTCACCTTTAAAGACGTGTCGTCCCCATCTGCGGAGGACTTTTCAATGGGGATCGTAGCTACCTTGAGTGTCCGATTCATACCCTGGCCGGCTACTGTAGCGTGAATCCACAGCATAATACCCCGGAACATTTTATTAACTGTGAACTATTTCCGAACGCAACCTATCGTGTACCACCTTACAAGCTTTTGAGAGTGAAGACCATTGTCTTCGGTGTATAGTTCTGCAGCATCGTACTGCATATGCAGCATTAATTGGAGCAGCAGTTGGCAGCACCGTTACACAACGAACTGTTCGAGGTCGGTTGCTTCATGGACAGTTCCGAGCCACATTCCCCGTACCGTGCATTCCACTGACCCCAAACCACCGCCATTTGCAACTTTAGTGGTGTCAAACGAGAGCTAGCTGTGGCGGGGGAGGTGGTGGGGGGGGGGGAGGGGGGGGGGGGCAGAGTGGAAGGCTGTTGCGTATTCAACTTGTTGTGCTGCCATTCAAATGGCTCTGAGCACTATGGGACTTAACGTCTGAGGTCATCAGTCCCCTAGAACTCAGAACTACTTAAACCTATCTAAGCTAAGGACACCAGACACATCCCTGCCCGAGGCAGAATTCGAACCTGCGACCGTAGCAGCAGCGCTGCTCCGTACTGAAGCGCCTAGAACCGCTCGGCCACAACGGCCTGCCTGTACTACCATTCATGAACAGTATTACAGGGGGTTGTTTCCAATAGGATAACCCTCGCCCATATGTCGCTGTTGTAATCGAACATGCTCTACGTTGTGTCGACACATTGCCTCGACCTGCTGGATCATCAGGTCTGTTTCGTGTGGCGCACATACGGAACATCATCCGACGACAAAAGCAACAGGCTTAGAGTTCAATCCCACTAACTGACATTCGGCACTTGTAAAGAACAATACAGGCACGTTTGTATGTTTGCGTTCAACATTAAGGCAGCAACACCGGTTATTAACATACCAGCAGTCCACATTGGCAATGCTTACATTAATCTGTGACCGAGCAATGTTAATCAGTGAAATGTGCTACTTAGACAGATGTATTCCAGTAACTTCATTACTCTGAATTATTTTTTGGTGTTCCCATTTTTCCGTCAGTGTAGATGACTGATACTCAGTAACGTTTTAATTCTTGTTCAAATATTTCATGCTTTTTATGGCTGTCCGCCGTTTCTAGTTATAGGCCAACTCATAAAACTACTTTTCAGACTTTCTAAAAATATTCTTATGTTGTTTAGACAGCTTAATCAACACTGGAGAATGTACAAGTCATTGAATGTACAAGTCATTGAATGTACAAGTCATTGAATGTACAAGTCATTGAATGTACAAGTCATTGAATGTACAAGTCATTGAATGTACAAGTCATTGAATGTACAAGTCATTGAATGTACAAGTCATTGAATGTACAAGTCATTGAATGTACAAGTCATTGAATGTACAAGTCATTGAATGTACAAGTGATTGAATGTAACGCTGGCTGGTTTCAACCGTTTTTTTCTATGATGAAGAACCATACAGACATTTGCATGAAGTGATGTGGAAAACCCGCAGTAAACCTTAAACAGGATGGTGAGACATAGCAACCCCATCCTCCCGTCACGTTTCAGCCTTTTGAAAAGAGCCTCTATTTCTTCCTCGGCTGAAGAAACGCCACGAAATTCGCCTTTCTGTCCAACGCTGAAATCCACTACATGAAATGACGCAGTTTCAGAGACTTATACAGATGTGAATTTTGTGTATGTAGACCGAAGGAGCGAGTGAAAATTTGTACCAAGGCCAGGAATCGAACCCAGGCCTTCTGCTTACCAAGCAGGTGGGTTAGCCACTAAACCATTTTGGCAAGTGGTTCAGACAACAGCACGGATTACCGTGGCATGCCCCCCTGCTCGATCCAAATTCTCACTGTTGCTCCACTCTACTTTAAATTCTCCCTTACACACGGACAGAATTGCTCAGGCTTTTAAAGTAGACTGGAGTAACAGTGAAAATTTGGATCGCGGAGGGAGGCGTGCCAGGGTGAATCACTGTGCTAATATGATTTAGTGGCTAACGCACCTGCGTAGCAAGCAGAAGACTCGGGTTCGATTCGCGGTCTTAGTACAAGTTTTCACTCGCCACTTCCACCTGTACTAGTAAAACAATCTTTCATTACCTTCTCCAATTACATCTTGAGAAAATGAGGACAAAGCGAAGGGAAATGAAATGAAACGAGTGATACGAAAGCTCAGCACGAAGTGAATTCCTCGTGCAAGAGGGCCTCGCGTGGAACGATGATGAAAGTCGATAGCAGTTCCTGTGGCCTTCGACACGGCGTGTGACGTCAAAATAACGTCATCTCTGCACGAAACCAAGTGAACTTCAGGTTACCCTGTTAGGTCAGTGCTATTCTGGCTTCCCTCCTTTACCTCAAGCATGCCGAGCCTCAGAAAGGTGTCCCTGCAGTCGCTTCCTTGTCGCCGACTGGTTCTCTCTCACTGAAGCCTGCAAGGGTGTAAGGTTAGCCGTGGCTCAGTACTGAAGCCGAGTACACGACTGCGCTGTTGTAACTTAGCACTGAGAGCGTGAATTGACTGGTCGTTGGGTTCAGGTGGGGCGTTTCGCGAGACTGTAGAGAATGCAAGAAGAAAATTAAGTAATTTTGCATTTGCACGGGCCCACAAGATCCAAAAATTTCGCAAAAGAAAAAAAGCTGTAATTTTTGTATTAATTGTGTGATCGCTACTTCGACGTTTGTCATTTTCAAGCACAGGTCGCAATCGCCGGATCGCCCAGTTAATAAAGAATGTTACACCCTACTGCGGACCATGTTTTTCTTTACGAAAATTAACCAATGCAGTGTACACAGCTCCAAAATCTGCTGCATTGGGGAAAGAGCTATACCTGGAAAAAGTTCGAATCTACAGTCGGCGCTTCAGAGGAGAAACATTAGAAGTTCGTCCAATGCAGACAAAATGCTTGTACTCTTGTTTATTCCAGTGCTGCCGTGATAAAACGTAAGTGCTGCGTCAAACGAAAACTGAGTACCGAGCAACGTCACTCTTACGCAACTGTGACCAAATAGGGCACTGTTTGATTATTTTTTCGGTCATGGCAACCTGCATTTATGTTTTAATAGCGAGTTGAGTAGCAATCATACATTACTATAACTTTTTAGAAGATGACTGTAAGTTTTAACGTGTCGAAAGTGTGTGTGTGTGTGTGTGTGTGTGTGTGTGTGTGTGTGTGTGTGTGTGTGAGTTAGACTTGCCGGCTGTGCCGTTTAGCATCTAAGCGGTGAAGCTCAGGGTAGGAGCTGACCATATTTTTTACGAAAAAAACTGTCTAGTATACTGAGAAAATGTAGCAAAGTTAAGAGGTCCTGAGGGTATTTTCCTTTTGTCGTTACAACTACAAGAAAATGCGTGGTTTTTTCTTTCCCAGACGCTTTATTGAAGTAAAGCAGTATCAGCGGCCTGTAATTAAAGATACATATAACTTGATGTTTTTTGAAGGTTGGAAAAACAGATCGTTAGCCATATGTTGCTTTTTACTTCCAGTGATTTCCGCTTGGTTTCTCACCTACATCGGGAAACACACATCTTTGGAGTTTTTCTTCGGTTGATACTGATACTTGTAGTCTAATTTTTAGTTGCTCTGCAGAAGTCACATTTTACTTAGCACACTTTATCGCACACAACTGTTTTCTGTGTATTTTTATACTTGTCTGTGTTTTGAAGTGTTGCCAACATAGCAGTGCCACTCGCTGGTCTATGACCTACACTCTTTTTTCTGTATCCAGTTAATTGTACATGAGTAATTCTATTTAATTATGTTGCTGTGTATTTGTATACTGTGTAAGAGAGGACTAGGGGTTTCCTGTGTAGGTGCGGGGGGGGGGGGGGGGGGGCGGGGGAGAAGCCATGATGAGTGGACATAAGTGTATATTTGTGTGTGGGAGGGATTGTGAGTGAGAGGCGAAGGTAAGGAGCAAGAAGTGATATGAAATTGGGAGGGGGGGGTGTTGGGTGGGTGGGGGTGAAGGATTGAAAAGACTCTTCCCTTTCTCACTTAATTTCTTGAACTACTTTATATAGTTCCTAGTTTCCAATATGGCCACAAAATGAAAATAATTAATAGTCTATTTTTTAGCAGAACAAAATCTATTGTGGATGTTCATGACAAAGCTCGTATAGTAAATTCTCCACACTCCTGAAAATAAAGAATGGGAAACGCACGGTTCAAACATTGAAAAAATCTAGATTTATCTACTGTAGAAAATATATACTTATAAACGTCAAAGAAAGCAGTCAACAGCGTCCTCTTACTTTATCTTTCTATCTCGTTTACTCGTCAAGTGCCAAATAACATCCAAAATTATTTTCTCGTTAAATTATTATTAAGAATTTTTCGCTGTTCCAACTATTTTCATTGAATAATTTTTATCGGTTTACTTTCTTCTTGGCGCATAATTTAGACTTTTTTCTTCGTTCAGGTACGAACATCGTAAAGCGTAAATACCGGTACCTTTAAAGCTCGGAGATATTTCGTCTCTCTAGTGGGAGAACTCTGGTAGGAAAAATATCAGGTCCTGCTACAACCTTTGCAATGGGTCGTGCTTACTTGTGATTTAGAAATTTTGTAGACATTGTTAAACATGCCCATGTTTCACTCTCCTGTTCGGTTTTAGGAGATCAAACGAGAGACACGCTTGGCAACACAGTCTGTGGCTGGGCGCGTGAATTTACCGGGGAAACGGCCTGAATGGCTGACTTCAGTGTTGATTAATTCGGAAACGGCGCAACTTGTCTGATTGTTTTCCTTCACAATTATTTCTCAGCACAACCGACCCTGCAAAACCCTTACGGGGTTTTCTGACGACCCTGTGTATGCGCACACATGGGTTGTAAAAGATAGCATTGTTTACAACTTACTCGGGAGGTTTAAAGCATCACGAGAAGAACAAGGATGCTTTTGACTTGCCACGTCGTGAAACTACCACAAATTAGTCAAAAACCGCCACCTAAGCTACACCCTTCGCGGGTAGTTAAATTTTCTGCTCCGATACGTTTTTGCTAGAAATCGCAGTTTTCGAGTTATTCAAAAAGAACCTTCGAAAGTGATTTTCAAACGCACCCCGCTCTCCACCTACCAGGATTTTTATCATGTTTTTCATGGGACTCCTTCCTACCACTTCAAAAAAATTTACGACTCTACGAATTATTTCCCATATCCGACCTTTCTTGATCTTGAGTGGATAATAAGGCCACAGGCTTAGCGAGCTATTTCGTTAAAGTTATTAAATTAAATTTTCCAGTGAGGGTATTGAAAGAAAAGACTTTTGTATACGTTATCCAAAATTAAATTGCGTTTACAATTGGATCTAAACTCGACGCTTAAAAGGGCGGTAGTTTCGAAGTAAGAAGGCCAGACAACAAAAACGGATACTCCTTCATGTCGTGTTCTTAAAATTTCCATGATTCGGAGGTACAATTTTAACCAACATCAATTTTAAAATCTAAAATTGGACGATTAAGTTGTCAGCGTAATAACAGGCCAGTCAATGAAGACCAAATATTTTTTGCGTAGCAGCAAATTTTTGTTTAGCGGTGGGACCGAGTGCCCTGAATAACCTACCAAAATTCTTGAATAGTGGGGCATTCGTGTGGGTGTGGGACTACAGTTGGTCAATTTTGTGCGATTTTGTTAAATAACTATAGAACCGCGGCCTCTAGCGAAAATATTTCTCAGCACAAAGTCAAACTGATAAATACATAGATTGTTAACGTTAATTACTCTATCGTTACCCTTCTACATCCGTGTTCCCAAACTTATCTTCCTCATTACTCAGTATTCTTAGCCGATGCAATCTCCTTAACTGTTCGTTTTCCTGGAAGTCACTATGTCAGAAGAAAATCTGTTTTGTACACCTATAAATTCTTCTCATGTCGGCGCTATCATTATTGTCATTATCCTTGTCATTTTTATTACTGCTATTACCACCACGAGTAGCCGTAGCACAGTAGTAAATGTACAGCCACAATTACTCTCATTAGATCAGTCAGTATAATTTACTGACACAGCCCCGTCACACACTCCAATAATTTTAATACTCCGGGGTGACGCATGAAATACAAACTGTTCACCAGCAAAGAAATGCTGACAATAGAAAACGTAGCCGCAACAGCTTCGAAATAATAGATGACAATTGGCGGACGGCAATGAGGAGACCAGTACACAGGGCAGGTTTCTCGTGTGCCATCTTATAGTTGCCATATTAAAATTGTTATTTCTTAGCTTAACGTGAAGAAAAAAGTGTATGTGAAACACTGGCCCAGTGTAAGTTTGTCTCAGGGCCTAATCAGATAATTTTAAATAAAAAGTAAGTAAAATAAATTTCCTGCAAAAATACCCTACTCATTTTTTTTCTCCGGGACAAGTAGTTTGCGCGAGGAGAGCGAGAGGGCACTGAAAACCTCGCGCGACGCGAAAACAGTGTAGCTTAATGTGGTGATGTTTTTTAGCTAGTATGTGGTAATTTTCCAACTTTATAGATCACAAGCGTTCTTTTATCGAAGTCTTCGTTTCGACTTCATCTGCGCAACTGAGGTAGTTCTCCCGCCACTTAAATTATTTTTATTTCGTTCTCATCGCCTACATCTACAAGTATCCACTCTTCCGCGCCACTTACCTTTACCCACCGAGTACTAAAATATCGACTATTGTGTCGAGAGAAGTGTAAATCTAATTTTGCAAATTTTGTCTTGTAGGAACTACATTGAAATTCGTCAAGGATGATGCAATTTTCAAGACTGTACTTCAGTTTTTACATGTTAGTGTTTAACGTCCATTTATGACAGAACAATTCAAATTTCTAGTGCTGGCAGGAGCGAACAATGCACGTGGCTCTAGGAAAATCGTGATAATGTTGCTCGAGAATGTGTTCGTAAATGTCGAAAATAAACAGATGGCTCATCTCCTTATCTTCATTATCGATTCACTTGATTTTGTTAACTTGTACCAGGTATGAGTGTTGCAATAAAAAAGTACACATTTTGTATCGTTATTGTACCTAATGTAATATCCATTTGTGAACTACCGGTATTTCTCTGTCCATTTTTTGGCTTCATTTTTGAAACTAAAGGAAAATATCAAAATGTACGCTCCAGTTGTTTCGTGAAATGTTGGAAAGTTTTCCTACAACAACTAATCCATTACTTTCGAGAATTCTTTCATGTCACCTGCCGTACACTGCAACAGCTCTAGAGTGATTCTATAACAATTTTCGCTCATCTTACAAGAATGAGATTACTCCAAGAAAAACGTACCAATTTTAAATTATTACTCTATATTTTCAGTTTTAACATTCTACAAAGTTTTTCATTACCCTACATCATTTTACAAAGCACTACACACATTTCATATTATTTTTTCGTCATTTCATCGATATTTTCATGTTACTGTAATGATAATTTTCGACGTGTTGTAGTTCATAAAAATCCGGGCCCTGCGGTTACAGGTCCTTTTTCATATTCATAATTTATAATAAATGAATTCTCCCAAGGGGCAAGTGCCCCTCCCTTACGGGCGCCTACGGGAAAGTCCATTGACGTCGCTGCCCGCCCGCGACGTAATTAGTTACTGATATACACGCGAACGCGTGACACGTATCCACAACTAGATGTCGATTTTGACTAGAAAGAAGTTCGTGTAAAGTGGGTTTACAACCGGACCAGATCCAATTGTATCGAAAACAGGTGCCACATATGGGGGTAATCCATTAACATAAGCGTCTTTGACAAATGGCGGATTATTAGGGCGCGGTACCTGTTATGATTCTTACAAGACCGTATCCTTTTCTTGAATTCTCCAACCCTGCAGACAGTAATTATGGCCAAATTTTTAGAAACCAACACGTCTTATCCCATCTTAGTAGAGGTTTCGACTTGATTCGGACAAAGAGGTGCACGAATTGGTCCGATTACGGTTCTGTAGCCTCAGCAATAGTTTTATCACGGAAACATTGACTGTCTTGTCCCACAGGACAAATGTATCAATTAGGAAGTTTAACTTCGAAAAAACAAGGTGATTTACCAGGCTGAAACGTGACGGGACGATGGAGTTGCTCTGTCTGGCCATCCTCATTAAGGTTTACTGTGGTTTTTCCACATCACTTCATGCAAATGTCTGTATGGTTCTTCATCATACAAAAAAACGGTTGAAACCAGCCAGCGTTGAATTCAATGACTTATACGTTCTCCAGTGTTGATTAATGTGTCTCAACAACATAAGTTTTATGAGTTGGCCTATAACTAGAAACGGCGGACAGCCATTCTCGCAGACGAATTAAAGCAACAGCTCAGTTAAGTTATGACATAAGAAAAGGTGAGAGGCTACTGATTTAGTATGTCCCAACACATTCAGGTTTTCTATGAAATTTGGTGATATTGATACTATTTGTTGTAGTCAGGTGAGAGTTCTCTTACTGATTTAGTATGTACTAAAGGAAGAAATTCTTGTCAATAAAAAGGTATTTCCTAAGACTGTTACTAGATTTTGTTTTTTTAATTTAATAATGACGTAAAAAACCACAGCACCAAGATGGTGAGTCGGTATTGTCACTATTCGTTGTAATAAGGTGACAGTCCTATTAATGGTTTAGTGTGTCCTAAAGAAATACGTTCTTGTTAATAAAAAGGAATTTCCTAAAAGGAATACTAAATTTTGTTTTATGAATTTAACAATGCCGTAAAAAACCGCAACACCAAGATGGTGTGCGACGTAAACGAAAGATGGGTGGTGTGTTTCGACATCTGAAAGATTATCTCCACTGAAATTTCGCGTCAGTCGCATAAAAGCGCGCTAATAGCGTCTCTATGAGGATGGAAATCACTTACGTTTTAAATACACACCGTAACGTTCGTAAGCGTTAATTATCTTTGAGATTAGACGTGGTGAGTTCACGTTAGTCAAATCGTTCAAATGGCCCTAAGCACTATGGGACTTAAACATCTGAGGTCATCAGTCCCCTAGAACTTTAGAACTACTTAAACCTAACTAACCTAAGGACATCACACACATCCATGCTGGAGGCAGGTTTCGAACCTGCAACCGTAGCAGTCGCGCGGTTCCTGACTGAAGCACCTAGAACCGCTCGGCTCCATCTCCTGGCTCACGTTAGTCAACAAGCCTTTAAGGAGACAAAGACGCCGTTGTCAACATTTCACTGAGATTGAACGTGGTCGTGTAATAGGGCTGTCAGAAGCTGGATGCTGCAGAAAGATTTGACAGGAATGAAGCTACTGTACGTGACTGTTGGCAGCGCAGGTCTCGAGAATGTACGACAGCAAGAAAACCGGGATCCGGAAGGTGGTTCAACCTATCTTGCAACACCCTTTCTGACCACCCAGATTAGGTTGACATTGTCTAATATATTACAAATAAAGCATGAAGCACGCAAACGGGAGTCAACACATGTCGATCACCTCGTTAAACCATAAACAGCATAGAAAAGACTGAAATATTTGAACAACAATTAAAACGTTACTTAGTATCAGTCATCTAAACTGACGGAAAAATTGGAACACCAAAAAATAATTCAGAGTAATGAATACATCTGTCTAAGAAACATATTTCACTGATTGACATTGCTCGATCGCAGATTAATGTTAG
Organism: Schistocerca gregaria; assembly: GCF_023897955.1. Classification (NCBI taxonomy): domain Eukaryota; kingdom Metazoa; phylum Arthropoda; class Insecta; order Orthoptera; family Acrididae; genus Schistocerca; species Schistocerca gregaria. Next base: position 1,087,794,789 of record NC_064920.1, on the reverse strand, counting down.
CATTGCCAATGTGAAATGCTGGTATGTTTATAAAAGGTGCCTTAATGTTGAATGCAGACATACAAGCGTGCCTGTTTAGTGTTGTGCAAGTGTTAACGTCAGTTAGGGTTTCTATTTAACTGCCACTTCGTAGTCCATAAATTGTACAAACACTGAATTAAATCCTGCGTGTTCGAACCACAGTCGTTGAATAGTTCTACTATACGCATATAGGACTGTGGTCAATTTTTATGTCACAAAGCTACAAAAAACCTGCGAGAGAAATCTTCATTGCTGCACCACAACGAAAATTGAAAGTCAATATTCCCAACGGCGGAAGCCTAGCTCAAACGATGGATTGCTACGGGGTATGCGGCTCTGCCGGTAGATTTAAAGACTAGTTGTTCGTATAACGTATAACCTAAAACGGACTCCACATTTTACTTTTCTCTGTTTATAATATAGTTTGTCAGTCTGGTTTCAATCGATTCCTTAGAATACAGCCCCGGTAGTCAGACGCGGAAATATTGTTTAAGATCCGGCTGGAGACCCTACGACTGGAGGTAACTGACCAACAAAATACAGGCCCGGTCATTTGCTTAGAGCTGTTTCTCTACACGCTTCATGAAAGCACTAGGTAGGTTGCTTCGGAGACGGTGTAATCACTTCTTTTCCTTGCCCCTCTCAGAGTGAACGGATTTCTGTCCGTTGTGAGGTAGTTCGTGCGTTCGAAATAGGTACTAATTTATTTGTGACTGGCTATTAACGTACATTCTTCTCCTAATCTTGAAAGTCATTGGAAATTATAGCGCAGTGTTTGGAAATTTTAGTGCAGTGTTTGGTGTTCACTAGTATAGGTCTTCAGTGTGTACAAACGTAGCCGAGGAACTGTGTGTTTTTTACCGGCCTACCAGTTGAATATGTTACATGCGAGGGAAAATCAATTATTATCCGCAATTTAGTTATATTTTTGTTTATTTTGGCAGTACTGTCGTTTTACGTTGATGACGCATGCTTTGTTTATATCTTTGCAATTTTATACCTGCTAGGTTAGTTTCGTTATTGCTGCCGTGCTGTTAATCGTGGCTGCTCCGCTGTCTATTTGCACCAAAGAACAGCAACGTTCAGTGATCCGTTTTTTGTGATCGGAAGACGTATCAGGGGCCGAAATTCGTCGAAGAATTTCGGTACAGTACGGGAACAATGTTTTGCCACAACGGAGTGCCTACGAATGGACTGAAAATGGGTCGCACAAGTGTTACGCACGATGAAGGAGCTGGACCGCCACAAATGTAGAAACCATTGAGCGTTCACGTGAAATGATTCTCTTGGACAGACGATTAACTATTGACGAAGTGGCACATCGTTTGCAAATAAGTCACGGTTCTACCTACGAATTCATCCACAACAGACTTGGGTTTCGTAAAGATCGCGCAAGATTGGTCCCAAAACAACTCACACAGTTGGATAAACAAACGCGCTTGGACATTTGCTAAAAAAAAAAAATAAAAAAAAAATAAAAAAAATTGATCGATATACGAGGGTCGGTCAAAAAGTAATGCCTCCCATTTTTTTTCTACTTAAAAAAATTAAGTTAAGTGAAAAATTTGAAATTGGCGCCATTCCTCAAACCTTCTTCTGCAATCCACTGCAGTAGTAACTTTCTGTGTCAACAGGTGGCAGCACAGCAGAAGTTTGTAAGATGGCCGACATCGATGTTCGTTTGAGACAGCGTCGTGTGATTGAATTCTTGAATGCAGAAGGTGAAACGCCCATACGCATTCATGAAAGACTGAAGAAGGTGTATGGTGTTGTGACAGTGGATGTCAGCACTGTTAGACGATGGGTTCGTCGTTGTAAGGAAGCTGAAGGGCAAACACCGTTGACTGACGAAAAGCGGAGCGGCAGGCCGGTGAGTGCAGTGACTCCACACAACATTCAGCAAGTTGATGACATCATTCGTGGTGACCGTCGGGTGACTGCAGATGAAGTGTGTCGCATTATTTCTCTTACTCGTAGTAAAGGCAGTGTGATCACGATTATTAAACAATTGGTGTACTCAAAAGTTTGTGCACGGTGGGTTCCAAGAATGTTAACCGATCAGAATAAAGAGGCAAGGAAAACAATAGCCTCCCAACACTTGCAGCGCTTCCGTTTGGAGGGAGATGAGTTTCTGAAAAAAATTGTGACCGGGGACGAAACATGGGTGCATTTTTTTGAACCCGAATCAAAGAGGCAGTCAATGGAGTGGCGTCACACAAGCTCGCCGAGGAAGAAAAAATTCAAAACTGTGCGATCGGCAGGGAAAGTTATGGCAACAGTTTTCTGGGATACAGAGGGTGTGATTCTGGTTGATTTTTTGGAGCAGGGATGCACAATAAATTCTGTTCAATACGTCACAACCCTCAAAAAACTTAAAGCACGTCTTCAGCGAGTTCGCCCAACAAAATCAATGGCAGATGTTCTTCTTTTGCATGACAATGCAAGACCACGCACCAGTCGTCACACCTCTGACGAGATTGTCAAAATTGGATGGGAAGTTTTGCCTCATCCCCCATACAGCCCTGAACTGGCACCATCAGACTTCCATCTGTTCGGGCCACTAAAAGAAGCTCATCGTGGGATTCATTTTGAAGATGAGGAGGCCGTCGAAACATCCGTGCGTCAATGGCTTAGGAAGCAGAGCTGTGATTTTTACTGTGCTGGGATACATGCCCTTGTTCAAAGATGGACCAAAACTGTAGACATGGGCGGAGATTACATTGAAAAATGACAAAATGATCCTCAATGTTGTGGTTTTCAACCTATGTAATTGCATTTAAATTTCCTGACAATTAAACGTAGAAAAAAAAAATAGGAGGCATTACTTTTTGACTGACCCTCGTAGTAATGAAGGGGAAAACTTCTTATACAGGATCATTACCAGTGACGAAACATGGATCCATCATTACGAGCCGGTGAGTAAACAGCAGAGTATGGAATGGAAACATCCCAATTCGCCGTGCAAGAAAAATCTCAAGACCCAACCGTCTGCAATGCATATGCCGCGTGGCTAGGGCCTCCCGTCGGGTAGACCGTTGGCCTGGTGCAAGTCTTCAGAGTTGACGCCACTTCGGCGACATGCGTGTCGATGGGGATGAAATGATGATGAAAGACAGGCAACACCCAGTCGTCACGAGGCAGAGAAAATCCCTGGCCCCGCCGGGAATCGAACCCGGGACTCCGTGCGCGGGAAGCGAGAACGCTACCGCAAGACCACGAGCTGCGGACCCAAGCGTCTGCAGGAAAACTGATGCTTACGGTTTTTTGGGACGCACCAGGTCCAGTACTGGAAAATTATAGGGAAAGGGGCACAACAACAACCAGTGTACATTACAGTGAGATGCTTACTGCTAGGCTAAAGCCTGCAATTCGAAGCAAACGCCGAAGATTGCTGCCAAAAGGTGTGTGTTGTTGCACGACAATGCCCGTCCGAATACTGATGAATCGCTCTAGAAAGTCAAATTTCAAGTACTGGATGATCCTCCGTATGGTCCCGATCTTGCCCCTTCTGATATCACTTGTTTGGTCCTCTCAACGGCATTAATGGGGCCGTCAAATTGTCTCTGACGAAGCAGTGAAAGAAGCGGTGCATTCCTGGCTCGCAGCTCAAACGAGAACCTCCTCTTGTAAGGGCATCAGGAAGCTTGTACAACGATGGACCAAGTGCGTTGAAACGCAAGGAGACTATGTCGAAACATGATGTTGTTGTAAGTTTCCTATTTGATTACAATAAAATTTTAAAACTACTTTGCGGATAGCAATCGGACTACTACTTTGTGCCTCCTGTACCTCCTTCACACAATCAAAAAGAAAGACTGGACGTGATGGGAGCTCAAAAATAGTAACACTCCTTCACACAGGAAAGTAAAATTATGTTCCCTACAATTGCTAAATTACCGAAAATTGCGAAAAAATATAATCGAAAATAAAAATATCGGCACTCGGTATTGCTATTTAGATATATCGTGGGAAAATTACCGCAGATATGTATCGATGTTCTTGGAAAAATATCAGTATCATCAACAACCCTATACAGTATTCAGTCTCGGTACGATAACCCTATGTTCACTAATATCTGAATCCGTTTTGATGCTCGTTATTAGTTAAGGATTATTTTTTTGCTAAGACGTCAAGCGTGTTTTCACAACCGTTTACTATTCAATTTTATATTGTCTAATGTTTTTTGTAGGTCGACGAATCCTATGAACGTCTTTTGATTTTGCTCCAGTGTAGCTTCCGTATCACGTGAAACGCCAGAACTTCCTCGCTGGTGCCCTTGGCGCTCCTAATGCCGTAATGATAATCTAACTTCCTCTGATAGTGTCTCTATATAGCTTTATAAATGTCGCGACCCCTCCGAGCCTTCCATACAGCAGCTGTGTTTTACCTCCGAATATGTCTCCCGCAGTCGGAGACGAAACGCCACGAAACAGCTTTTCATAACGATCACGGCCTATCGCAACCGGCAAGTTGTAACTGAAGATGCAGGACAACAGTGAAACAAATGTCACTTACTACAAAGGATACGTTAATAATGAGCTACCGGGTATTGTGCGGAGTTATTGTTTCCATTTTAGGCACAAAGTTTCGACGACCGTTCCAGCCGCCTTGCTGAGGTACTGGGAGTTTTGCTATTTTGTGTACTCGTTGCCTGGACACGAACGAGATCGTGAATTAACTTTTGCTCTCGCGGCGCTATTTATAGTCTACTTTAATTCACGACACCCACTACGCCATTCGATGCTGTTTTGTTTTTCAGAGCCCGCTCCGGTATTCCGCGAAGCGCAAATGCTCTCAGATGGCCGACGAGATTTTAATAAACTGGGTGCCGGACACTAAGCGTTATTAAAATTGAAATCTCCGTCCCTGTCTATTAGGTTTCCTGACATTTTTTTATAGACTCTTCTATTATGCTGTTCCAGAAACTTGGAGTTTGTGCCACGGTACTGATCTTGCGATTATTCTCGAGGCGGTGCTCGGCGACACCTGATTTGCTGCGTTGTTTTATTCGGACGTGTCGCTGATGTTCCTTTCATCTCTTCTCGACTATTCTGGCCGTCGGCCCCACGAAAGACATGCCACATTTGTATGGAATGCGGTGCACACCCAGGGCTTTCGGAAACCTAGATCGTTTCTAACGCTACAAAAAAGACTATTTATCTTCATTGAAGGGAGTGAAATAAACTGGTTGCTATGTTGCCCTACGAGTCTAGCGAACTTTCAGGATGTTGGGCAGGCACGACGTCGGTAAGTGATTGTTGACTTCTCTTATTGCCAAACTTTTTCTCAGGCGCTCTTCGTTCTGACAGCAGCGCCCGTTCAATTTGACTGAGTACCCATTCCTTCGGGTAACTATTCGTAGATGTCATAATTCTTCGGCGTTCCCCTTCATGTTTGGAAGTGTTACAGCTCTATAGAGCAGTTTCTTTGGCGCCGATTTTCTTTGCGAAGGATGATGATGTCTCAGGCATGGAGGTAGAAGTCAGTGTGCTTAGGTTTTTCTATATACACTGTGATAGATACGCCCATTCTTACTTTGGTATCAGCGTTCGATACCACACTTGTTAGGGGCTGCACATATTGACCGCGGTCCGTAATAGGCGGCTTATGACAAGTATCTAGCGAGCTCTCGCCCACTCTTGCTCGGGACGTCAACTAGGAAAGTAGCGTAGCCTTCAGCTGATAGGAAGCAACCTCTAACAAGACGCTTAGTCAAGTATGGCGTAAGTAATGCCTCTGTAGATATGTTTGTAGTTATATACATACAGCATATGAAGAAGCCTGTAACACAAGTTAGGTACAATACATATTATTTTTTACCAACGACTACATCATAACAACTGACGACGAGAACCATAACACTTACCTTACTAACACAGTGAGGAAAGCTAGTTGTCGCGCTTTTACATTTTCCAATGTGAATTTTATTTTACAATGAATAGGGTTTAAATGTTCCAGGAACTCTTTAAAGTTCTTACGCTCCATGTGTCCTCTCTACAAACGTGTCGTGCACATTGGATTCAACTTCGCAGATGTTAAGGCCTTTGCTGCAATGTGTTCCATGTGTAGGTCGAGATGACAAGCGATAGCTGACTACTAAGCGGCTCCCCGCCGGTTTGTTAGTAATATAATCCGTCGAACAGCAAATACGTTTACGTCATAATGTGCCTAAACAGTAATGTGAAACAATCGTCGAAGTTTTGCGCGATTACCTCCAGGGATTCAAAATGTGGCACTATCGTAAAGAGGAAGACTGCATCCACCAAAGTAAACATAACATCCGTACTGTGCAGCGGCAGTTGACAGAGGCGGTGTACATTCAGCGGAGTTCCGAATGTGGTGTTCAGTAATCGCCAAACACTCGACGAGAATGCGTTTCAGGTGTTTTGCCAGCAGGTATGCAGATGCGCCAATATGGCTCTTACAAGGAGACCATACGCCAATCTAATATATATATATATATACAGGGTGTTACAAAAAGGTACGGCCAAACTTTCAGGAAACATTCCTCACATACAAATAAAGAAAATATGTTATGTGGATATGTGTCCGGAAACGCTTACATTCCATGTTAGAGCTCATTTTACTTCTCTTCAAATCACATTAATCATGGAATGGAAACACACAGCAACAGAACGTACCAGCGTGACTTCAAACACTTTGTTACAGGAAATTTTCAAAATGTCCTCCGTTAGCGAGGATACATGAATCCACCCTCCGTCGCATCGAATCCCTGATGCGCTGATGCAGCCCTGGAGAATGGCGTAGTGTATCACAGCCGTCCACAATACGAGCACGAAGAGTCTCTACATTTGGTACCGGGGTTGCGTAGACAAGAGCTTTCAAATGCCCCCATAAATTAAAGTCAAGAGGGTTGAGGTCAGGAGAGCGTGGAGGCCATGGAATTGGTCCGCCTCTTCCAATCCATCGGTCACCGAATCTGTTGTTGAGAAGCGTACGAACACTTAGACTGAAATGTGCAGGGGCTCCATCGTGCATGAAGCACATGTTGTGTCGTACTTGTAAAGGCACATGTTCCAGCAGCACAGGTAGAGTATCCCGTATGAAATCATGATAACGTTCTCCATTGAGCGTAGGTGGACGAAACTAAAATGAGCTCTAACATGGAAATTAAGCGTCTCCGGACACATGTCGACATAACATCGTTTCTTTATTTGTGTGTGAGGAATGTTTCCTGAAAGTTTGGCAGTACCTTTTTGTAACACTTCTACGAGCATTAGCGTGAAGTATAAAATCTATAAACATAGAAAAAAAATCGGTAGCGCTTGAGACTGGTAATCGCTGAATGGAGTCTCATTTCGGTCATTATTTTTTTCTTTTTACTTTCGTTCAGTTGGCACAATTACATAATTAAAATCTAAAAAATTATCAAATAGATGCAAGTTAACACCAATGTAACTGCCTATCGCTATCGCCTTTGTCCCGCATTTTGCGCGGGTTGGCGTGGCTAAATCGGATTTGACATGTTAATGTGTAGGGGTGGTCGGATGCCCCCCCCCCCCCCCCCCCCCACCCGGCCCCGAATCGGGGTACACTATCTGTGTGCGTCTAGTGTAAATCATGGAAAAGTGCGCGTGTTTTTCAAATGTCTGTGAGTCATGTAACTGAGGCGGGACCATCTCGGTATTTACCTAGAGGGATGTGGAAAACCGCCTAAAAATTACATCCATGCTGGCCGGCACACTGGCCCTCGTCGTTAAATCCGGCGGGCGGATTCGATCCGGTACCGGCGCGCCTACCCGAGTCCAGGAAGCAGCGCATTAGCACTCCCGGCTAACCTGGCGGGTCACCTACGTAACTGTCATTTCTATATATCATATGCACATCTTCCCAATTCTAATAATCTATCGCTATCAAAAATACAATTTTCATGCAGATACAAACACCAAATTACCGACCTCTTTTTTACATAAAATATTGTTAATAAAATCGTTTGGATTAAAAAACATTGCAAATTAAATTTTTTCCCTCTTCATGTAGTTGACGTTTCACGGACCTGCTCGTAGAAGATGCATCTTTGTTGAAAAATCCGTCGGACTCCAACCTTTTTCTTTTATGTAATCAATGTCACAGCCCCCACCCCCCTCCACCATATGACAGGTACGTGCACTGCCATAGAGGCACACTGCTTGCCGAAAAATCGATCTTATTTCAGCGTATTAAACACAGTCGGAAAACTTCGTAGTCGACTTTCTCGAGAATTTTTGAGAGTTTCAGTGAACTTCTTTCGGCGATTGATATTTGAATTCTGAAGTGCATGTGCTATAAATATAAAAAAACTTTCAAAATTTGACTACGAAGTTTTTCGCGACAGTCCTTGAATAAAAAGTTCTAGGTTTACTTGCCGCGTCAAATTTGGATAACAACCCAAGCCTTCGATGACTACCTGCGTCATCTTCGTCACGGGTAAAACTGACTGTCGGGGAAAGGTGAGGCTTCAGCTTTTATAAGCAATGGACGGCTTCTCATTGGCTGGATGACGTCACGTTGAAAACGGCGGGTACCGAGGTGGCAGCCTCTATATCCATAGATTTTGTTCGCGCGCTTAACCATCGTTGCTTGCAGCGCCATCCATCGCAACAGGCGGAGAACTGCTAGGAATGTGAGAAGTCTCCCGCAATGCTCTTTCTTTATCTTTATATCTAAACGCACGTAGTTTTCACCACCCAGCTCAGAAGAGAGCTATGCAGAATATCTTGGTACACAGAGCAAGGACTATTTCGGACAAGGATCATCTCGGCTCCGAGATTAACCATCTGATGATCGTGATATCAGAACTACTCTGGCGAAGAAACCTAGGAAGGTCGCTGTTCGAACAGATGAAGAGGACCAACACATCTCGCGGCTACCATTCTGCGGTGCAGCAATTAGCAAGATCGGCAGAGTCCTGAGCAGGCAGGGAATCAGATGAGTCTTCCGGCCACCGAGGAAGATAAAGGAGATGTTTTCGACCCGTGGAAGATAATCTCGGCCTCAGAGTACCGGGAATTTACACCATTCCTTGGGAGTGCGGCAAAAAATTTTGTGGGCCAGTCTGTAAGAACTGTTGCAAATCGCTGTGTGGATCATCAGCGTCACCTGAAAAACAGGTATCTAGAAAAATCAGCGGTGGCTGAGCACAGTTTGTTAAATAAACATAAGATTTTATTCGATGGAACAAGAGTACTTGCTCACGCTTCAAACTATTGGGACTCTGTCATCAGGGAAGCAGTTGAAATTAGACTCTGTGAAAATAATTTCAACAGAGACTCCGGTTATGCACTCAGCAATGGATGGAAGCGCGCAACTGATAAAGAAGAGCGCAGAGGGAGACTTCTCACGTTCCTCGCAGTTCTCCGCCTGTTGCGATGGATGGCGCTGCAAGCAACGATGGATAAAGGGCGCAAACAAAATCTATGGATATAGAGGCCGCCACCTCGGTACGCGCCGTTTTCACCGTGACGTCATCCAGCCAATGAGAAGCCGTCTATTGCTTATAAAAGCTGAAGCCTCACCTTCCCACGACGACATCTCAACAAAGTTACAAACTGGTGCAACATCTGGAAAATAAAAATAAATGCTGACAAATGTCAAACAATCCTATTTTCTCATAAAATCAAGAAACCCATAATAAACATCACTTACAATGAACAAATACTTCCATGGAAAAATGAAATCACATACTTAGGACTAAGATTGGACAAAAACCTAACATTCAAGCATCACATAAGAGAGGCTAGGAACAAAGGCTCCGCCCGGCTCTACCAACTATACCCATTATTAAAGGGAATGGGATTGTCCATATCAGCAAAGCTCAGAATCTGGAAAACAATAGTACTGCCTGTCATCCTCTACGGCTCTGAAGTGTGGAGCATGGCAGCAGACACTAATCTAGCCCAATTGGAGATCGTCCAAAATAAAACCCTAAGAATTATTGCAGACGTACCAAGACTGACTAGCAATGAGGAAATCAGGGCAATGCTAGAGCAACCCTCTTTCTATCACATAATCAAGCAAAAATCACAAACATTCTACGAATCATCTCATTCATCACCGTACCAGCTCATCAATACACTGGGACGGAACCCTCACCCTCAACTCAGAGCTCCAATCAACACACTCCATCGCCACTACAGGCGGTAAACATCTTCTCATCCTCATGAAACAGGATACTCATCTCCACCTCTATCAACATAATCATCACTAACGCCATCCACCCGGGGGGAAAATCCCCAAGCCATTACTGCACACAAGCCATATTCGAACCCACAGGATCATTTCGTGAGACAGAGCGTTGAAAGAACGCTGGCTCTCCAAAACTAGCATGGGTGCAAACCCAGCCATCTCATGTCCCACGACAGTCACTTTTACCCGTGACGAAAGCTTGGGATGTTATCCAAATTAGACGCGGCAAGTAAACCGAGAACTTTTTATGCAACATTCAAAATTCCCTGTCAGAGGAATGCCTTCCTTGTGTGCCTTAGGAAGATCATACAATGGTGACACCACTGCTCGTGTTGTAACAGCCTTAGAACGGTGCGTGGCAGGTTTGACTCACTGAGAAGAGTCATCATCTTCCTCTCGCATTTATTGGTAGGAAGGACATCTGCCTATCTGTAGGCAACGTCATTCAAAAACAACACGGAGGAACACATTAAAGTAATCACGCCGAGAATGCGTGGGAGATCCAGAGTTTCTGTCGGGCATCGGCCAGACGAGGCAGCGCTGCCACCAGCGGGGCACTGAGGTGCCAGGTGGGCCCATTGCTATGCACATGCGCGCGACGGCGCCGACTTCCGCCGGGGCGCGTGCTACCGGGCTCTGGACGGCCGCCCAAGGACGAAGCGAGGCGAAGAGAGGCGGAGATAGGCGAAGCGGCGGGCCGGGACGCCCGGGGGCTCCCTGCGCCTCCAGCTGCTCCGGGCCAACACTCACCACGCAAGGCACACATACCGGAATTTCTTAGTTTTTATGTTTTCTACAGACAAAAGTCTTGCGACTGGGTTGCCGCTGCCCTCAATCTTTACACGTCTTTTCCTCTGTTGTTGCTGTCCAGTCAAAAAACTGCGGAGAGTACCCTGTACGTCTCTATTAGTCATTGTCTTTTCTCTTCCATTTGTAAAAGAGACGAGAAAAAGGGCCCTGATATGTATTGTCTTCGCGGTCCTTGGGCGAGATGTGTATTGACGGCTGTAGGATCGTTTATCAGTCTGCAGCAAATGCCTGTTCTCTGAACTTCCTCGACGGTGTTCCACGAAAAGAACGTTCTTTCCCCTCGAAGGATCCTCATTTATGATAACGGAGCGTCCCCGTGATACAGCGCAGGCAGAATACCGTGGGCGGTAGATGCGCAGACGGCAGGGCATAAGTGGGGAGTGAGGTAGTGGGGGGGGGGGGGGGGGGGCTGTGGACAGGCCCTGGAGGGGAAGTGCCGTTCTAAACTAAAGCCTGGCACTCACTTTTTTTTTTTTTCTAAATATTAAGGTGGGCCCCTCCACGTCCACAGTTGAATGGTGACCTTTCAAAAAGATCTGTCACCTCTTCTTTGGTTGGTATCTAAAAAGAAATCCATCGAAAATGCAGCGATTTATAAATGATAATTAGTTGGAACCCTCAGCTGCCGACATGTGTTGTTGATATACCTCGCTGGGAACAGCTGAAAATGTGTGCCCTGACCGGGACTCGAACCCGGGATCTCCTGCTTACATGGCAGACACACTATCCATCTGAGCCACCAAGGACACAGTTGAATAACGCGACTGCAGAGACTTATCCCTTGCATGCTTCTCGTGAGACCAACATAATGTATCTAATATATATTTGCCCATCCACTCATTACTATCGCACGTTAAGCTGACGATTCCAGTAAGAGTTCGGGCAACCTGTGCGCATTAGCACAGACGAAGGTCAATGCCTGGGTAGCCAGCCTTTAACTATACAGGGCGTTACAAAAAGGTACGGCCAAACTTTCAGGAAACATTCCTCACACACACAGATAAAGAAAAGATGTTATGTGGACATGTGTCCGGAAACGCTTAATTTCCATGTTAGAGCTCATTTTAGTTTCGTCAGTATGTACTGTACTTCCTCGATTCACCGCCAGTTGGCCCAATTGAAGGAAGGTAATGTTGACTTTGGTGCTTGTGTTGACATGAGACTCATTGCTCTACAGTACGTTTGGGCAGGCATTGTTGGTGAGGTCTTGATTGGGCCCCATGTTCTTCCACCTACGCTCAATGGAGCACCTTATCATGAATTTCATACTGGATACTCTACATGTGCTGCTAGAACATGTGCCTTTACAAGTATGACACATGTGGTTCATGTGCAGTGGAGCTCCTGCACATTTCAGTTGAACTGTTCGTACGCTTCTCGACAACAGATTCGGTGACCGATGGATTGGTAGAGGCCTCCACGCTCTCCTGACCTCAACCCTTTTGACTTTCATTTATGGGGGCACAAATGTCACGCTGGTACATTCTGTTGCTGTGTGTTTCCATTCCATAATTAATGTGATTTGAAGAAAAGTAATAAAATGAGCTCTAACATGGAAAGTAAGCGTTTCCGGACACATGTCCACATAACATCTTTTCTTTGTGTGTGAGGAATGTTTCCTGAAAGTTTGGCCGTACCTTTTTGTGAGACCCTGTATATATGAAGATAGTAACTGTTCTCGAAAGAACAGATACAACTGACGTCGCTTTGCAAGTTCACGCCTAGATGTTTAACCGAAGTATGTCAAGCAGGACTCCACTGATAGTGTGTTCTAACATTCCAGGACTGTTTTTCCTACTTATCTGCATTAAGTTACAGCTTTACTTATTTACACAAGCTGCCTTTCACCATACCAAATAGAAATTCTTTTCACGGCATCCTCTATGCTTCTATCGCCACTCAAGTATGACATTTGTCAGTCCAGTAGAATTAGTAGTCGATGATTAATGTTTACCCTGTCTGCCAAGTCACTGATGTGTATAGACAATAAGAGTGGTCCTACCACACTACTCTTGACGATACCGTAGTCTCTGAACACTCGCCGTCCAGGATAACTATTGCTTAAGAAGTATTCGAGCCAGTCACATATCTGGGAACCTACTCCACATGCTCGGACCTTCGTTAACAGTCCACAGTGTGGCACTCTGTCAAACGCTTACCAGAAATAAAGGAATGTGGAGTCTGTTCTGTGGAAGCCTCTTCGCCTCTGTATAACTACTGCATCATGTTTCCATTTTAAATAGCTGTAACAGTACGCAACTAATCTTCAGCATTTTTCTGCAGCAACATATTTCAATCTGTTCTTGTCCAAACCATAGTCAGAAAAGACTTCCTAACACTTAAATTTACACGATCTGCGAATGAATAACTCTTTCTTTAAAAAAAAAATGCTTTCCGTGTTATGCCTAGTCTGCATTTTGTATGCTCTCTACCACGGCCAGCGATAATTATTTTTCTGCCCAAATAGTTGAACTCCACTACCACATTTAAGGTCTCATTTCCTAATCTAATTCCTCCAGCATAGGCTGATTTAATTCGAGAAATACATACGGTACCACAACAGCTGTACAATTTAATGGCAGCAAATGAAAATTTATGACTAATAGGGACTCTAACCCGGGTGTCCCGGCTATCCGAGCACGCCTCCATGCGCGCATGCATGTCGCAATGATTAATGCATCGAACTTCACAGACACTGTCAAACGGTGACACAGCACTAATGATGTAATTCGACTACCTTCCATTACTCTTGTTTCTCTTTCATTGAGGTTTACCTTATCTCTTTTCAAGACACTATTAATTCCATTCAACTGCGCTTCCAAGTCCCCTGATCCTTAACTTCCTTTCTAAATTTCTCTTTGATTTTCTTTACTTGTTGTTCAGTGTGTAAGCGTATTGTCATATCGCTGGCTTAGTTGTGGAGTATCTTTGAGAGCAGCCACGTCTGTAGAGGATCGAGCGCGGGACACGAAACTGTTATGTGGTGTAGTGTGTAGCTCGGCATGTAGGAAGCATTGTTAGTAGTCAAGTTGAAGTGTTGCTACAAGTGCTATTACAGTAAAGTGATTAAATATGGACGTAATTCAGAGGAAAGGGCGTCAAGATGTAATTAAAAATGAGCAGTGCCGCCGATAACGTATTTGTGTATCCTCGCGTTGCGCGTCGCTGAGCATCAATCATTCGCGCCGTGTTTGGTCTCCCAGAATGAACTGATGTGAATCAGTAGAAATTAGTTACCATAAAAGAGTACAGTCAAGTGCCAGTGTCTTGTAGCGAGCGTGAGGACGTGCGTTCGATCATCGTGTTTCCGCATCATGAACAATCAGGAACTGAGAACTGAAAAATTAACTTTACGAACAGTGTTATATCATTACCAATGTCAAGGAGGATGATTACCAGATATCTGTATGTGTGACGAGCGCAAGAACTTTCGTTCGACCATTCGTCTTCCGCATCATCAACAATCACCCGTTTCGTGTCGGTTACGCGTACGCTCGTACGAATGATATTTTGGACTGTTAATATTCAACATTGTTAATAGGGATAAATATTTACGATTTAGAGTGCAAACAGTGCAACCTGTGGTTTCCATATCGTCTCAGAATATAGATGTTCATACCAGACATAGGACAGTGTTGTGTTTTAACGTTGAGTGGCTCCCTTAAACCCGCTTGCATATTCCGATAGATAATTTAAGGCAAGCCAACAGCAGTGTGGAGCAGGACAAAACGACCGCCGCGGGATTACCAGGTAGGTGGTGTGGACAGGGCGCACGATCACAAAACGACAAACAGTTTATAAGAGTCCCCCACCCCCATACACAGGCTAGTCCCGGGCGTGTTACAAGTGTACAGGTTAAATGACATTAAGGAGAGGTTACAATTCTGTCGTACTCGCGCATCAGTTTTGCTTCCCTTTCACTTCCTTTCGACTCTTACAACTACAGTCTGGTTTTTGTACAAGTTGTAGATAACCCTTGTCACTGCCACGACTTCACGAAATGGTGACACCAGTAAGAGGCATACGCTGCGCTGTTGCAAATGAAAAAAAGAAACTGAGGAGATAGTAAATCCGCGAAAATTGTTAGAGAACAGTAGACCGTCTGAGGCCGGGATTGAGGGTTCGCGCGATGTGTTGGAGGAGACAACAGAGCTATTAAGATATTGACGTTCACTCAGTATACCGTGCAATGTACTGTATCTTGTATGAGTGGTACTGTGCAATACACTGCAGTTCCTGCGAGACTTAGCGATTTGCGGAGGTGTAAATAACTGATATAGCGACGCCATGTCGGTGATTGGTAATGAAAACCTGGTAACTCCGTTTGTCTGTAAAATCCTCGTAATTCCACTAATCAGTAACTCCATAATCAGAGAGAGGATCTGAAAGTGCGTGGGTATGTCTAATCTATGAATTAGTAGGCTTCTGAGATACAGTTACACATGGAGCAATTTTTTGTATCGCTTTATATTATTTTTAAGAAATTGTTTTTGCTTTTCCTGCGAAATTTAACAATTGCTTGGAAGTACGAGGCCACAAGCGCCACAATATTAGTGACCAGTTTGAGCCCTGGCTACTCGGGGAACATATCCACGATGTAGAACTCGCGTGTGCAGCGGCTCCCGTCGCGACGAGCTGCAAAAGGAACAGCAAGACGAAGCGGCACTGAGGAAAAAGTGAGTTGGAATGAGTCCTATACACGGCCATACGAACATTTTAAGGAACTTCCAGGATAATCAGTTGACTAACGGAATGTTCAAAGGATGAACGAAGAATCTTTCAATGAATTGATGAACTTCGTTACATTTTATGTACACAGAAAAGAAACGCATCCACAGTGCTGGAAGTGAAAGCGATCTATAAACGCGGAATGAGGAAAACACGCAATTGTAGAGGATAGGTACATAGCACTATTACGTATTTCTGCCATAATCAATTCAGGCTTCTGAAACGGACGAATAAGCTGTGCCTGAGTTACTCCCCCCTCCCCCCACATAAACACTTCTACCGAATGTGTCTACAGCTAATTACTGAATAATATTGACTGCTGCTCTAAATGTACTTCAGCCGATGATACGTTTAAAGGGTGTATCCTTGAGCATTCATATTCTTGTGGTGTCGCTATATCAGCTGATTGCATGTGTGCGAATCACGAAATCGCGGCAAGAACTGCCGTGTACCGCACAGTATCACCTTTACAAGATACAATATATTGTGCAATTCAGCGAGCGTCAACATTGTTAAACCTTCGCAATCCCCTTCAGTATATTGTGCTAACCGTATTAAACTGTCAATATTTATTGGACTCTGTATTGTCCAGTAAATAGTGAGCTTGCGAGGGCCCTGTTCATTATCTGCTAAGAAATTTGTAACCGTTTGACAGCTGGAACTACACGAGCGCTCGAGTCACATGCGTCGTAAGGATAATGCACATTTTTCACTATTTTTCTACTTAATTAACTGAACAGTTGACATACTTTTGGGGTCTATCCTTTCGGAAGTTACCAAGAATCATTGATTAATGTGAAATAAATGAGAAAATAACCTGATCTCAGTGATTCAATGATATAAACTACAACTTGTTGTTGTTGCTGTGGTCTTCAGTCCTCAGACTGGTTTGATGCAGCTCTCCATGCTACTCTGTCCTGTGCAAGCTTCTTCATCTCCCAGTACTTACTGCAACCTACATCCTTCTGAATCTGCTTAGTGTATTCATCTCTTGGTCTCCCTCTACGATTTTTGCCTTTCACGTTGCCCTCCAACGCTAAATTTGTGATCCCTTGATGCCTCAAAACATGTCCTACCAACCGGTCCCTTCTTTTTGTCAAGTTGTGCCACAAACTCCTCTTCTCCCCAGTTCTTTTCAATACCTCCTCATTAGTTATGTGATCTACCCATCTAATCTTCAGCATTCTTCTGGAGCACCACATTTCGAAAGCTTCTATTCTCTTCTTGTTCAAATTAGTTATCGTTCATGTTTCACTTCCATACATGGCTACACTCCATACAAATACTTTCAGAAACGACTTCCTGACATTTAAATCTATACTCGATGTTAACAAATTTCTCTTCTTCAGAAACGCTTTCCTTGGCATTGCCAGTCTACATTTTATATCCTCTCTACTTCGACCATCATCAGTTATTTTGCTCCCCAAATAGCAAAACACCTTTACTACTTTAAGTGTCTCATTTCCTAATCTAATTCCCTCAGCATCACCCGATTTAATTTGACTACATTCCATTATCCTCGTTTTTCTTTTGTTGATGATCATCTTATATCCTCCTTTCAAGACACTGTCCATTCCGTTCAACTGCTCTTCCAAGTCCTTTGCTGTTCTGACAGAATTACAATGTCATCGGCGAAGATCAAAGTTTTTATTTCTTCTCCATGAATTTTAATATCTACTCCAAATTTTTCTTTTGTTTCCCTTACTGCCTGCTCATTATACAGATTGAATAACATCGGGGAGAGGCTACAACCCTGTCTCACTCCCTTCCCAACCACTGCTTCCCTTTCATGCCCCTCGACTCTTATGACTGCCATCTGGTTTCTGTACAAATTGTAAATAGCCTTACGCTCTCTGTATTTTACCCCTGCCACCTTTAGAGTTTGAAAGAGAGTATTCCAGTCAACATTGTCAAAAGTTTTCCCTAAGTCTACAAATGCTAGAAACGTAGGTTTGCCTTTTCTTAATCTTTCTTCTAAGATAAGTCGTAAGGTTAGTATTGCCTCACGTGTTCCAACATTTCTGCAGAATCCAAACTGATCTTCCCCAAGGTCTGCTTCCACCAGTTTTTCCATTCGTCCGTAAGAATTCGCGTTAGTATTATGCAGCTGTGACTTATTAAACTGATAGTTCGGTAATTTTCACATGTGTCAACACCTGCTTTCTTTGGGATTGGAATTATTATATTCTTCTTGAAGTCTGAGGGTATTTCGCCTGTTTCATACATCTTGCTCACCAGCTGGTAGAGTTTTGTCATGACTGGCTCTCCCAAGGGCGTCAGTAGTTCACATGGAATGTTGTCTACTCCCGGGGCCTTCTTTCGACTCAGATCTTTCAGTGTTCTGTCAAACTCTTAACGCATTATCGTATCTCCCGTTTCATCTTCATCTGCATCCTCTTCCATTTCCAGTACATCGCCCTTGTATAAACCTTCTATATACTCCTTCCACCTTTCCGCCTTCCCTTCTTTGCTCAGAACTGGGTTTCCATCTGAGCTCTTGATATTCATACAAGTGGCTCTCTTTTCTCCAAAGGTCTCTTTAATTTTCCTGTAGGCAGTATCTATCTTACCCCTAGTGAGATAAGCCTCTATATCCTTACATTTGTCCTCTAGCCATCTCTGCTTAGCCATTTTGCACTTTCTGTCGATCTCATTTTTGAGACGTTTGTATTCCTTTTTGCCTGCTTCATTTACTGCATTTTTATATTTTCTCCTTTCATCAATTAAATTGAGTATTTCTTCTGTTACCTGAGGATTTCTGTGAGCCCTAGTCTTTTTACCTACTTTATCTTCTGCTGCCTTCACTACTTCATTCCTCAGAGCTACCCATTCTTCTTCTACTGTATTTCTTTCCCCCATTCCTGTCAATTGTTCCCTTATGCTCTCCCTGAAACTCTCTACAACATCTGGTTCTTTCAGTTTATCCAGGTCCCATCTCCTTAAATTAGCACCTTTTTGTAGTTTCTTCAGTTTTAATCTACAGTTCATAACCAATAGATTGTGGTCAGAGTCCACATCTACCCCTGGAAATGTCTTACAATTTAAAACCTGATTCCTAAATCTCAGTCTTACCATTATATAATCTATCTGATACCTTTTAGTATCTCCAGGATTCTTCCATGTATACAGCCTTCTTTTATGATTCTTGAACCAAGTATTAGCTATGATTAAGTTATGCTCCGTGCCAAATTCTACCAGACGGCTTCCTCTTTCATTTCTTCCCCCCAATCCATATTCACCTACTATGTTTCCTTCCCTCCCTTTTCCTACTGACGAATTCCAGTCACCCATTACTATTAAATTTTCGTCTCCCTTCACTACCTGAATAATGTCTTTTATCTCATCATACATTTCCTCAATTTCTTCATCATCTGCAGAGCTAGTTGGCATATAAACTTGCACTACTGTAGTAGGCGTGGGCTTTGTGTCTATCTTGGCCACAATAATGCGTTCACAATGCTGTTTGTAGTAGCTTACCCGCACCCCTATTTTCCTATTCATTATTAAACCTACTCCTGCATTACCCATATTTGATTTTGTAGTTTTAACCCTGTATTCACCTGACCAAAAGTCTTGTTCCTCCTGCCACCGAACTTCACTAATTCCCACTGTATCTAACTTTAACCTATCCATTTCCCTTTTTAAATTTTCTAACCTACCTGCTCGATTAAGGGATCTGACATTCCACGCTCCGATCCGTAGAACGCCAGTTTTCTTTCTCCTGATAACGACGTCCTCCTGAGTAGTCCCCGCCCGGAGATCCGAATGGGGGACTATTTTACCTCCGCAATATTTTACCCAAGAGGACGACATCATTTAATCATACAGTAAAGCTGCATGCCCTCGGGACAAACTACGGCTGTAGTTTCGCCTTGCTTTCAGCCGTTCGCAGTACCAGCACAGTAAGGCCGTTTTGGCTAATTTTACAAGGCCAGATCAGTCAATCATCCAGACTGTTGCCCCTGCAACTACTGAAAAGGCTGCTGCCCCTCTTCAGGAACCTTACGTTTGTCTGGCCTCTCAACAGATACCCCTCCGTTGTGGTTGCACCTACGGTACGGCCATCTGTATCGCTGAGGCACGCAAGCCTCCCCACCAACAGCAAGGTCCATGGTTCATGGGGGGGAACTACAACTTATTTGTGGAGAAATACTTCCCTACTGTAAAAACCATGTTCCAAATAGATAAAAACGATAGTGCTCGATCTCATCAGGTATCGTGGTCGCAAGCGTCGCTTGCTGGCCGCTTGGAGCGCTGTTGTCGCAGTGGGTAACAAAAACGGAGGTGCCGTGTTGTGACAGTTACGTTCAACTGCGATAAGAGTCAGTTGTGTGGCGCAGCTACCAGCTAGCTATTGTGAGGAGACATGTGAGACGTTTGGCTGATGACTCGTAGCTTCAATACTATTCGTCTTTGGCTTCGATAATGCAGCAGCTGTGGTCGTCACTTCAGCATTTCCCCCTCATCTCTTCTGTAACACTCAGGGAGAGAGGGGGAGGGAGGGGGGAAGAGGGAGAGAGGGGGGCGGGGTCTGTATTATCTAGTCTCTGCATTCCTCGCCTTCTCATGTGGGTCCGCGGATCCATCACATGTTCGCTCGCTAGGATTCTGCAAGTCTTATCTGCGTCTTTCTCGTCCGCTGGAGACGGAACCGATTTCCCCAGCGTGAAACGCAGATAGGCACGAGCACTTGCCACATCCCAGTCTCTGCAGCTCACACACGGCGGGCTCCAACCTGGTTCTCGCAGATCAGAGACGGGGTCGTCTACAGTATTCTTTGTACGTTCCGGTCACGAACGAAATAAAAATCAGAACGGAGGCAACAGGCGTTGGTCTCATCGTTCTGTAGGGCTAGTGCACTGTCTATTACAGCAAGGCGAGTAAGAGAGCTCAAGCCAGGATGATAAAGTGGCACAGAGGGAGTGCAACCAATGCGCTACCTGCAGAGGTTCGGCGTAGCCTTAGACGCGAGCGTATATACGAGGGCTATTCAGAAAGTAGGGAACATTTTGGCATTACAAAAAAAAAAAAACGAAGTACAAGAAATACATTTTATTCTATACATCTGAAAGAGAGACTAACATACTACTTTTCCACATAGTCAACAAACACTTTCAGGCACTTATCATAGCGATGGACAAGCTTTTAAAGACCTTCGTCGTAGTTGTTCCGCGTCGTCATCAAAGCGCTGCGTTGCAAGCCAGTTCTTCATCTTGGTGCCAGATCGGGGCTGTAGAGCGGATGAGGGACAATTTCCCATTTGAATGAATTAAGGAGTTCTTTAGTGCTGTTTGTAGTGTGAGGTCGGGCATTGTCGTGCAAAAACAAAATTTTTGGACGTAAGCTTTCCTCGGTGTTTTTTTTGAACTGCTCTTCTAAGGCTGTGCAAGGTTTGACAGTACCGGGCAGAATTTATGGTTGCTCGACGTTCTAGAAAATCAATAAGAAGCACACCTTGCCTATCCCAAAACACTGTCATCAACTTCTTTGCCGACAAGGTTTGCAAACATTTTCTTGGTTTTTGGGGAACCTTGTGTGCCCCTATTCCATGGACTGTAATTTTGTCTCGCAATTGACGTTTTTCACGCAAGTCTCGTCACCGGTTACGATTCGATCCAGTAATGAATCACCGTGTTTGTGGTAGGCCTCCAGAAATGTCAGCGTTGCCCCCATTCGCTGTTCTTTATGGTTCTCTGTAAGCATTTTGGGCACAGATAGTGCACAAATTTTGTGGTAGCCTAGCTTTTGAGTGACAATTTCAAACAACAAAGTCCGTGAAACTTGTGGAAAAGAAAGCGAAAGCTCCGTTATTGTGAAGCGACGGTTTTCACGAATCGTTTCATCAACTTCAGCGACTAGATCGCCAGTCACAATGCTCGGGCGTCCACTCTTCTCTTCATCATAAACGTTGGTTCGGCCATTTTTAAATCGAATGCAGCATTTCCTTACGTTGTTTCCGTGCACTTCGCACAGTTCACGATAAATTTCTATAGCTTTTAGGCTTTTTGCAAACAAAAACCGTATCACAGACCGCACCTCATAACTGGCGAGTTTCTCGCTTGCACATTTCAAATTCGAATATAGAAAAAAACCACACGCGCAGAGACATTCCCACTGTCACGGATGGATGCCGACTGAGCTGAGAGAGAGAGAGAGGTGGTCTGATGGGTATTTAACCCCTGTGCTCGAAGGACCGGATCTGTCTTGATCCCTGCCTTCTGTCTGATTATGTTGGGTAACAAAATGATGGGATGATAGGGTCTTGAGTGTGTGTAGATGTTTGTTGTTTAAGTGAGTGTTATGGTGTTTTTATTTTTATTTTTTTATTTTTATTTTTTTGTATACTGTTTATCATGGTATGTTGTAGTTTCTGGTGTTTGTCGTGAAGGGAAATCTCGTTCTTGGGTCGGGTGGATTTTGTCCCAGATTTCTGATGAGTGGGTGGTTCGAATCCGTGGTTTGGTGGAAAAACTTTATGGATTTTCTTTGGATGATTTCCGGGATTTTGTGTATGTTATGATTTGTGTATATGTCTCGGTTTGTCTGGTACCGGCTAGCATCAGCAGCAATTCTGAAGTATTTAGGCGCCCCGATCAGAACATCCTTCAATCCAATAAACGCAGAAACCATATGTTATCACATCAGAAACATACATTCTAAGAAGGCATCAGGCCCTGATTCCATCAAACCGCAACTACTACATCATCTACCTCCAGCAACAATCAATTATCTAACATCAATATATAATGCTTGCTTAAGACTAAACTACTTTCCCAAAACTTGGAAACAGGCCCGAATCATCACATTACCAAAGCCAAATAAGGACTTATTATTTCCGCAAAACTATAGGCCAATTTCCCTGTTAGACTTCCTTGGAAGGATTCTAGAAAAACTCATTCAAACGGAACTGAAGAAATTCCGACTGAGCTGCCGAGCACGCACATACCTAAATATACGCGATCGACGCGCGCCTAGCGGCGTCAGACGGAAACGCTCCCTACTTTCTGAATAGCTCTCGCACTTCCTCCGCACTACTTAAAGTGCATATTGTTTTTTTTTCAGTTCATGAGAAATAGCATGATAGCAGGGCTAGGAACTTCAAAGCGAAGATCAGCGATAATGACGTCAGTTTACAATATGTCACTGCAGAATGCCTACCTGTTTAGCGTGTGCGATGGTTTCTTGGTATGCTTTAATGTGATTCAAAGCTCTTCAGAAAAAAATTTCCGTTTGCGACATTACAGTACCTACCATGCAAAGGATTATGAACGCTTGGACGGCGAACAGCGAGAATCGTAGGTGCAAAAATTAAAGAAACCACTTTTTATTTTTTAAGTGAGCTGTATTTTTTTTTTAATTACGACCCAGGTTTTGGCCTTTATTGTATGACTGTTGCTCAGCAACATCAAAAACTCTTAAGCGATGTGATTGAAGAGTGTTGTTCATATGGGAGCTGAGAAATAAGCTTCTTAGTAATTTTCCTCATTTTCACTGAAAAAAATATACTTTTTTTCCTTCAGGAAGAACACGCAACAAATGACTGCAGTTCGACTAAGTCACCATAGTGCTTTTCAGATTGCCAAAGGGTTGCAAAGTTTCACTGATTTTCGGTTGGTGTTGACAATGTAGAAAGTAAGCTACAGTTAGAACTTACAGACCTACAGTTTCGCAGCTGCTTCATGAGTTTCTTAAGAAAATTAGCCTCTTAGGCTTTGATAAGAATTTCCCTCAACAAAAATTTCCAGGGTTGTACATGTCTACAGTTACGATTATATTGATATTGTGATCTACATTCTTGTGTGAGCAACTTATCTTTTCCACAATGAAGAGAACGAAGTCTACCGACAAAAGACCACTAACGAGAGATCATCTAAACGATTTGTCTTCGCCGGCCGCAATGACCGAGCTGTTCTAGGCCCTTAAGTCTGGAACCGCGCGTCAGCTAAGGTCACAGGTTCGAATCCTGCCTCGGTAATGGACGTGTGTGATGTCCTTAGGTTAGTTAGGTTTAAGTAGTTCTAAGTTCTAGGGGAATGATGACCTTGGAAGTTAAGTCCCATAGTGCGCAGAGCCATTTGATTTTTATTAGAGGGACTGTAGAGGACAAAAAATGCAGATGATGACAGATTGGAATATATACGATGATCAATTGACAACATAGGCCGGAAGTGCTGAACTGAGGTGAAGAGGTTAGCACAGTAGAGTAATTCGTGGCGTGGCAAATCAAACCAGGCAACAAAAAAGGAGCCATTTATCATTGGTTGTGGCGTAGTTACTGTTCCCAACCGGTTTCGCAAGTCACAGTGAGTCTAAGGACTCTCATTAAGTCTCTTTTGTAAGAGTAATAATGCAGTAAATTGACCTGAGTTCGCCAGTAAGGATTTGCTTCGGAACAGAACGTCCTGTGAGCTGACACGGCGCCATGATCCCTCAGGTGACAAGACGTACGAACGTTCCATCCTCAGTGTCAAAATTTTATTGTTTCTCCTCATTACTTCCAACACAAATAGAAAGCTCTTAGTAACAGTAATTAAAGAAAATGAGAAGCGTAGACTGTGTCGGAACTTCCATTTTCTTAAAGGTTTCATCACCTTGTTTTGCTACTGCTAGGCTACAAAGCCTTGGGCGTGTACGAATATGGAGTTGCTCTTCCTGTCTGCTGTCACTCGTAAACAGCACAGCTTACTTCATCGGCAGCGTGACTGTTATCGTGAGTCATCGCTTCTCAGCAGCGAGTAACAGAAACGTTTCCTCCTTTGTGGCATTTTAGATGAAGATTCAGCTGGGAACAAAGACTTACAGTGGATGATATATCCAGAAGCTGTCAGGTACGGAAAACGAAATCAACTCAGGGTTTTTAACTATCGCTCCGAAACTGATATTTATCATGCATTTGACTACAACAAAGAAAACAGGTACGCTTACCGCACTATATTGGATCCATAAATTGTATCTGCCCAGTGCTTTTTCATATATTCGGTGGAAGTTCTTGGTACATGGTGAACCATTTTCACTGCACCCGTGGCCCGTGAGTCGTCTTCGCATTGTGGAATTTTCAAAGAACACCATAGGAAAAAGAAAAGATGCCATATGTGGTCAGAGTGTACCCGCGCGTCAGTCCCTTACGTTTGCATGACGCGAACATCAAAATGTTGTGGCCACATTTCTGCAACAGTGTTCTGCGGCGTCCTTACTCGGAACTCCTACAACTTTTGTTGCAGGAAAATCAGTTGCCTCTGAAAAGACTCACCGTCCATCAATAGTTTTCTTAGAAGGTAGCTACGAAATCAAAGAAAAGTGAACTCAGAGCCTCGCAAAAAAAGAAACAATCGTGTCAAGTAAGCACTAAATGTATCTAATTTTCTGCATATTAATCCTGCCTCGGGCATGGATGTGTGTGATGTCCTTAGGTTAGTTAGGTTTAAGTAGTTCTAAGTTCTAGGGGACTGATGACCATAGATGTCAAGTCCCATAGTGCTCAGTCATTTGAACCATTTTTCTGCATATTAAGGTGCGCAGATAGCAAATATTTGTTACATAAAGTCTTCAAAATTTTTGCTGCTTTTTATTGACAAGTCCTTAATTCGTTCTATGTTTATGATGACGAGCTCGTTTCATTTTTGAGATTTCCAAGTGATCCTGCAACGAGGGTACAATTTCCTGTAAAAATCTACGATAAATTTATGTTGCTTACGTCTAGAGAGTTATATGGCTTACGTACTGTATGTGTCAGTTGTTTTACGCCTCAGATGTTATCCCTTATATTACATATTGCATCGTGGAGTGCCTTTTTGATAATCTCTCACTGCAACTGGTCACATGTACAATAGCGTTTTTGTAATCATACATACATAAGTGCTTTCCAGGATGCAGTATGTAATATCTGAGACGTAAAACAAATAACTGCTAACACATGTAAACAACATAATATTATCATACAGTTTTACAAAAATTTGTACCAGTATTGTAGGATAATTTGAATATGGCAAAAATGTCGAACCGAGCTCGTCGTGGTAAACATAGAACGAATTCACAAAATGTCCGTAAAAACAGCGAAAACTTGGGAGAACTTAAGTAGTATGTCATTATTAGACGTAATGCGCGCTGAAAGTCCGGCGGAGAAGAATCTCTTGGAGTAAAATATGTGAAATAGAACGGGTTTTATGCATAGGCCGGGTACTTAATTCGTAAATACACATGCACTTACTGTTTATTATCAACCAACTACAATAATAGCAATCAGAAGTTCTGTTTATCAAGTGCAGACTGTTTTTTCATCTTCGATTGAGACTAAGTGACCTTAAGAACCAGCTCCATCTAAAGTTGATGCAGTATATAAGGGTCAAAGAACACCAAACGGAGCATTTTCACATACGGTACAATCTACTGTTGTAAATGATAGCATGCTTTGCGATGCGGCATCGTATGTGGCAGTAGCGAGCACATAATACTCAACAAATGCTCATAACCATTAGAGTAGGCTTCCGTTACTGTTTGTAGAAATTACGGCACTTGGCGGTAGGAAAGGGTAGTTATAAAAGGGCATTGTCTTTCATAGAGCCCCATGCTGCTTCAAAGACGTATCATTATCATAGCGCATGTGAGAACAGTTGCGTTACCAGTGTGTTGTCACAAGTACAAGTGCTTGGTGTTAGGAAGACAGCATGGCAACCGGATTTTCGTAACTTCTAAATTAATGGTGCCTGAAGTTCAGAACTCGAATATCAGCGTGCCAGTAAAGACACGCTGAGCTGCATACAGGCACATCGGAAAGACACTTAACACGTGTGCCTGTCTGCAACTCAGCGTATTATCTTTGCCGTAAGTATCAGTCTATCTTTTCCTTACATTGTTGATATTACAACCTTGAATCTGCCAAAGAAGTTCGATGCAAATGTCAAAAATTCTGGAGAAAGTCGACCGAGGTTTACCGGGCATCTCTTTTCGACAGGCTGAGTGGCTTTGTGGTGGAATGCTCGCTTGCCATGGAGGGTTTCTGAGTTCGATTCCAGGCCAGTTCAAAATTTTAAACAAAGGTGCATGTTCTGCGAGCACTTCAGTAAAGCATAAAATACGTGAAGATGGACAAAAATCAATAGCACTCAAAACTGTTAATCGCTGGTGTAATTATGTAATAGGCGTATTTAAACTGTTTTAGCATGTAATTATCTGAACTGTTTCTTATTTAAATTGTTTTGTTAATTAAATTGCATTGTGTATTATTGAGAAAGAGCGGGAAACCGCGCATAGATACATTTTGAGAAAGAGCGGGAAACAGCGCGCAGTAATACATCTGTAATGGTAGCAGGGATTGTCTGCACCAAAAACCATTGTTGGCGGCGAGACCGCACTTTTGTAGCATTGAGCGTTGGAAGCGAGCAGTTGCGAGTAAGATGTGAGACGAGGCAGTCGTAGCTAGCGAGACATGAGAGGAGGTCGCTGTAAGCGAGGTATGAATTAACACTTTGAAAGAAGCGGTGTGCTCGCCAGCCACTCGCTATATGTAGCGCAATGCTAGTTTTTAAGAATTTTTGTAAAGAACTATGCCCCTTGTAATTGTTTGTCAAGATCGTTCTCAGAATATAGTTAACTTCTACCAGATTAAATGCATTAAGAATTTTCTATCCCAAAATCATTCACGTAAATGTTTTACGGAATTTATTGTTATCTTAAAAGAAAATTCTAAACTGAGCTTCAGCTTTTATCAAATCTAAATTAACTTCAACTTAAAGAATTCCAGTCACAAAGTATTATGAAACTCCACCAGCAGCTTATAATTATGTTAAAGAGAAGTAAGTATATTCATTCCACAGTTTGCTGTAGCAGTCAGATGGCGATCCAGTATAAATAATTAAAGGTAAGAATCAGTCTTAATAATTTCAGGTAACGACTGAGGGCCACGGCGACAACACATTTTATGTTTCGTCGTAATAATCAGCAGGTAGTCTTGACAGAGCAGCAGTTAAAAGATTTTAAGAGACGCAGCGTTCAGTCAGCAAGCAAACGTTCATCCAATATTAGACGGGAAGGTTTCACTGGATGGCAGAAAATAAAAAAATTCTTTTTGGAATATCGAAGATCTCAGTGTAATGCAATATTACAATTGTTAAACCTAGAAATAAAACTTCATGTACGTTAAAAAAAGATAATTAATTTTTCGTTCGTTTCCATTCCGTTCGAATACTTGCGTCATTTCAATACAAAAGTCATCAGCTATGTACTGATAACGCATATCTAATTGTCCATGATAAGTGCATGTATTATTTGTAAGTACATGTCTCACACAAAAATCCAGTTTTCGTTGCAAAGATAAATCCTTAATTACCGATCTCCTATAAAAGATAGTTACTAAAATTGTTTAAATTTAAAAACCATTGAAACCTTCCCGTCTCCTCAATATCTCTTTTGTTCCCTTCTACAATAACCAATGAAACCTTCCCTTAGGATTTCTACCTCTTTCTTAATAATACCAAATGAAATCTTCCCTTTGAGATTTATTCTCTTTCTCGATCTTCGCATACAAATTTAAATGCTGCTTAGTAAAAGTTATTTCCTGATTATTTGGACGAAACGTAGAATGCGTCGTCGTCGTGGCCCTCAGTCGTTACCTGCAATACCCCAGAACTGTTCCTCACCTTTTTTCTGTTACTGGGTCGCCATCTGACTGCTGCATCGGATTGCGACGTGAATATACTTACTCTGTGCTACTATACTGTGTTAGCTGCTGGTGGGCTGTCATAATAAGTGGCTGTATTTATTACCAAAGCTGACGTTATTCTTTAATCAATTTGACTGAAATAACGTAATTCATCGTTAAACTTTTTCGTGACAACAATAAAATTTTGCGAAGTTTTACGTTGATGGTTTTTGAGATGGATTATAATCAGTAATGCAATATTGCTGGCAAAAATTAATTATATTCTGAATGAAATGATTTTACAAACGTTCAATGAGACATACCTCAGTAGTCTTGAGTTTCTCAAAAAAATAATTCAGTAATATTAGTTCCTCTTATGATAATAGTTAGCTGATGTCTCTGTAGATCCGTTTATAATCTCTTGTAAATCATAGCTAGTGGCTGGCAGGCTCGCCGTTCCTCTCAACCTCTCGCTTCAAACCTGCTACCGACTCGCTTCACATCTCGCTTACTACTGACTTCCTACGAACACTATAAAGTGCGGTCTCTCTTGCCAACAACGCTTTCTGGTGCAGACAACCCCTGCTACCATTACAAAATGTATCCATACGCTGTCTCTCCCGCCCTTTTTAAAATTATATCAATGTGCGATCTCTCTTGCCAATAACACTTTAGTGCAGACATTCCCTGCTTCCACAATTATTTACAACATGAAAAAATTAATTATTTCTACTTAATCCCATTAATAAAATACAAACATCTTTCATAAATTGTGGTTAGACAATGTTGTTGTTGTCTTCAGTCCTGAGACTGGTTTGAAGCAGCTCTCCATGCTACTCTATCCTGTGCAAGCTGCTTCATCTCCCAGTACCTACTGCAACCTACATCCTTCTGAATCTGCTTAGTGTACTCATCTCTCGGTCTCCCTCTACGATTTTTACCCTCCACGCTGCCCTCCAATGCTAAATTTGTGATCCCTTTATGCCTCAAAACATGTCCTACCAACCGATCCCTTCTTCTAGTCAAGTTGTGCCACAAACTTCTCTTCTCCCCAATCCTATTCAATACCACCTCATTAGTTACGTGCTCTATCCACCTTATCTTCAGTATTCTTCTGTAGCACCACATTTCGAAAGCTTCTATTCTCTTCTTGTCCAAACTAGTTATCGTCCATGTTTCACTTCCATACATGGCTACACTCCAAACAAATACTTTCAGAAACGACTTCCTGATACATAAATCTATATTCGATGTTAACAAATTTCTCTTCTTCAGAAACGCTTTCCTTGCCATTGCCAGTCTACATTTTATATCCTCTCTACTTCGACCATCATCAGTTATTTTACTTCCTAAATAGCAAAACTCCTTTACTACTTTAAGTGTCTCATTTCCTAATCTAATTCCCTCAGCATCACCCGATTTAATTTGACTACATTCCATTATCCTCGTTTTGCTTTTGTTAATGTTCATCTTATATCCTCCTTTCAAGACACTGTCCATTCCGTTCAACTGCTCTTCCAAGTCCTTTGCCGTCTCTGACAGAATTACAATGTCATCGGCGAACCTCAAAGTTTTTACTTCGTCTCCATGAATTTTAATACCTACTCCAAATTTTTCTTTTGTTTCCTTTACTGCTTGCTCAATATACAGATTGAATAACATCGGGGAGAGGCTACAACCCTGTCTCACTCCTTTCCCAACCACTGCTTCCCTTTCATGCCCCTCGACTCTTATGACTGCCATCTGGTTTCTGTACAAATTATAAATAGCCTTTCGCTCCCTGTATTTTACCCCTGCCACCTTTAGAATTTGAAAAAGAGTATTCCAGTCAACATTGTCAAAAGCTTTCTCTAAGTCTACAAATGCTAGAAACGTAGGTTTGCCTTTTCTTAATCTTTCTTCTAAGATAAGTCGTAAGGTCAGTATTGCCTCACGTATTCCAACATTTCGACGGAATCCAAACTGATCCTCCCCGAGGTCTGCATCTACCAGTTTTTCCATTCGTCTGTAAAGAATTCGCGTTAGTATTTTGCAGCCGTGGCTTATTAAACTGATAGTTCGGTAATTTTCACATCTGTCAGCACCTGCTTTTTTTGGGATTGGAATTATTATATTCTTCTTGAAGTCTGAGGGTATTTCGCCTGTCTCATACATCTTGCTCACCAGCTGGTAGAGTTTTGTCAGGACTGGTTGTCCCAAGGCCGTCAGTAGTTCTAATGGAATGTTGTCTACTCCGGGGGCCTTGTTTCGACTCAGGTCTTTCAGTGCTGTCAAACTCTTAACGCAGTATCGTATCTCCCATTTCATCTTCATCTACATCCTCTTCCATTTCCATAATATTGTCCTCAAGTACATCGCCCTTGTATAAACCTTCTATATACTCCTTCCACCTTTCTGCCTTCACTTCTTTGCTTAGAACTGGCCTGCCATCTGAGCTCTTGATATTCATACACGTGGTTCTCTTCTCTCCAAAGGTCTCTTTAATTTTCCTGTAGGCAGTATCTATCTTACCCCTAGTGAGATAAGCTTCTACATCCTTACATTTGTCCTCTAGCCATCCCTGTTTAGCCATTTTGCACTTCCTGTCGATCTCATTTTTGAGACGTTTGTATTCCTTTTTGCCTGCTTCATTTACTGCATTTTTATATTTTCTCCTTTCATCAATTAAATTCAATATTTCTTCTGTTACCCAAGGATTTCTAGCAGCCCTCGTCTTTGTACCTACTTTATCCTCTGCTGCCTTCACTACTACATCCCTCAGAGCTACCCATTCTTCTTCTACTGTATTTTTTTTCCCGTGTTCCTGTCAATTGTTCCCTTATGCTCTCCCTGAAACTCTGTACAACCTCTGGTTCTTTCAGTTTATCCAGGTCCCATCTCCTTAATTTCCCACATTTTTGCAGTTTCTTCAGTTTTAATCTACAGGTCATAACCAATAGATTGTGGTCAGAGTCCACATCTGCCCCTGGAAATGTCTTACAACTTAAAACCTGGTTCCTAAATCTCTGTCTTACCATTATATAATCTATCTGATACCTTTTAGTATCTCCAGGGTTATTCCACGTATACAACCTTCTTTCATGATTAGATGGTTAGACAATAGACAATAGAAATATAAACGTCTTACACCATTACAAATGAATCCTTTTTCATTGTTGTACGCTTCACGAAATTCCCGTGCCCGCTTCTTGTTTGTTGCTGCTCTCCACGAATTTCTCTTCTGTGTCAAGATCTTCATAGTTGTGATTGGTTTGATTCCTCTGCTACGCTAACCTCTTCATCTCAGAGTAGCGCTTGCAGCCTACGTCCTCAATTATCTGTTAGATGTATCCCAATCTCGGTCTTCGCCTACAGTCTGTCGTCACAAATGTCCTACCGTTCTTCTTTCTTCTTGTCAATGTTTTCCATATGTTCTTTTCTTCAGTAATTCTCCGGAGAACCTCGAAATTCTTTACATTAATAGTCCACTTAAATGTTAAGGTTCTTCTGAAGCACTACATCTTAGACACTTAGATTCTCTTCTTTTTTGGCTTTCCCATTGCCCATGATTCACTACCACACAATGCCTTGTTCCGAAGATACATTCTCAGTCATTTCTTCTCAACTTAAAGGCCTACATTTTATGCTAGCAGACTTTAAATTTAGGCAGACCTTTGGTGTAAATAATAGTTCAGCAACAGTTCGTCAAAATAGACGGAGCGAAAAAGTGCAATCATACTCTTGCGAGTCCTATTCTTAAGCTGCGTTTACATTCGTGGCTTTACACGTATCTAATTTTAGTTGAAACAATATTATCCGGTTTGACTATTTTAGTTACGAATTACATCAGACAAAGACGATATTGGTTTAAAATGCAACTGCAGCCGCAAGTATACAAAGGCCAATATGTGTACATAATCTAGTTTCGCACGGCCGCGAAGGATTCTGATAGTTCAAAAAAACCATTTTAAACTTCATCAGCCGTCTTAACAGAGCAAATTCAGTGTTTTTTTTCTAATCAAGGCGATACACGCCCTTGCTGTATCAGTGTCACACTTAAGAACGGTCCACGTGGTGTTCGTAAATCGTTCTGGGTTGCCCGAACCATTTATTTATGAAGTAAAAGCCAGTTATACGTGCTGGGTGCTGCTAAAGCGCAACCAGGCCGTAAAACATCTTAGTACAGTTGCAAAACATCTCGCAACCACGCTGTTAATGGCCCACGCCCAATGTTTTAAGAGTTATGTTCTTCCCAAGGTAAAACGCGCACCGAACATAAAGCACAACTGGGAATGAGAATCGCCTTGGGGACTCGTGTAGTGACTGACAAACGGCGTGCGGTTTTCAGCGGACAACTTTTACGTGCCAGCCCTGAAGTGAAGTGGTCGTTCACCGCATACATTGTATAGAGGACAAACATATGGGCATTAATGTATTTCAAGGTGCGATTTCGTTCTCCTGAAGATTTTACGTGAGATTTCTTGGTAGGTGTAGTTACTGATACTCCAGCAATCAAACTATGTGGCGATAGGAAGCTCGAAACGACGCTAGACCTCGCTATGTATACCCTGGACCCCCCTCCCTCCCACACCAAACCATCCAGCTACAATTCAGGCGCTATGTTGGTTCAGCCTACATAGGGAGAAATAATCACCATGATGAAATAAGGGAAATCAGTGCTCGTACGGAAAGATATAGGTTGCGAGGTGCCAGGGCTAGCAGTGTATTTAACACTAAATTCTTCTCGAATCTTCATATGAAAATGACGCTTTAAGTCCCCCCCCCCCCCCCTTTTCTGACTCCTACTTTTGCTGTTACACATGGATTAAGAAAAAACGCGAACTGACTGTAATCGACCCTGCAACTGGAGCAGAAAAGAGTTTGATACCTGCAATAATTTAATTGGATAGAAATTAAGGGAAGTTTCATTAACGTAGTGAGAAATGAAAGGGTTGCTCTACCGATTAACAGAATGAAAGTTCTGTTCAAAATAACAATTTGATTTATTATGACTGAACTCAAAATAATAAACAAAACACACGAAACATTTACAATACATCAAATTGCATACTCGGATAAATGCTGTGAAGGTGAAGTTGTCCATAAACTAAATTGTGACATTTATGACCAAGTGGTATGTGGAACCAGTTCCTTGCAACTCAAATCTTAAGAGAAACACCCAAGACAGAACAAAGTTAGAAAAGACGAACAGGCGCGCTCTGCTGAGCTCTGATTATCACAGTGCAAATTCCCTAATCTGCCGGTGCTGCGGATATACATTACCAAGCTGTCTTCTTAACTGCAAGGACATGATCTGGCGTACCGAAGCGATGGCTGGTTGCTTCGACGTCCCGTCGTGGTGATGATAATGTCGCGAATATAGCCCGAAACAAATTGTCCTGGTCTGGTTGTTCCAGACTAAAGACTTCCTGTCAATACAAATGCGCCTCTGAGGGAGACGAAGAAGGCTCGCCACACAATCACTGACGGTACAGTGATTGATTTTAACAAGCGAAGTCACACAGTAACTCCGATACAGTCAACTTTAGCCAAAACTGCTGAAGACAGACAACATAGGCCGCTTGTACGCAGAACGCACAATTGCCAACTGTACTCGGAAAGTTAGGTTGAAGTCGAAAGGTTGAAGTCGAAACTTCAGCAACTTCGTCAAACAGTTACAATTAAATAAGCGTTTATGAGACAGCCAACAGAAGGCAGGCTGTCCAGAGCAGCGAGAGCTCAGTCTTGTAACTTACCCCGACCGAAGAGCGAGAGCCCACTACCACAAAAGCACCCATACAAAACCGAACACAGAACATTCTCGCCCCACGACAGTGGCCGTGGTTAAACGTTCCAATCAGCAACTCGAAAACCGGCGGAAAATTCCACTCTATTGCCGAAGCACTACCATTCCACCAATGGAGATTCTTGGCGCCAATTTCTGCTCCGATTTTGCTACGTCACGGAGCTATGCCCTGAGCAAGCCAGTCACAGTTACGATTTTGCAGAAAACGCGGGAATTTGCCTGCCAAGACTGCCTGAGTACACAAGTCATTCCCACGCCTCGCTGGTAGCCCGCCAGAAAGTGTTTTCGCTAAGTTTCTGCGAAGTAACGGAACCTCTAGCCCAGCCGCTCCTTCAGGCCCCTGCGGGCCTGTCTCCGCCGCTGTTCTGACAATGTCGGCGTCTGGAAAGCATTCACTCGACTCCCTCACATCCGTCGGCTTAACCCTTTCAAGATCAGCAGAGCCCGCCTGTCACCGGACCATCTGGGTGATGAGAGACGCTGTGTGGGAAGTCCGCGTGTGAAGTAATAGCAACTTTTCACTGCATGCAATTAGAGAGGAAAATCGAATTACTCAGAGTAAGATAGAAATATTCTGGGGCTTCTGCCACCTCTCAAGGTGTTCTTCTTTCCGGCGCTACACAAGATTAAAATAATGGACAATTGTGAAGGTGGTTCTGTGAAATCAATGCCAGGCACTTAAATGTGATATGCAGAGTATCCTTGTAGATGTAGATTTACTGAGTGCTGTAGACTCAGAATAACAGCGAAAGTACATAGTCCGATATCAACAGTTTTGTTTTCTTAATACTTAATTTTTTAATGTATGTGTTAGCGGCATTCTACAAATGCCTGGATAATGTATAGAATTCCTAAAATCAGTACGAAAAGACAGATATTTTATATGTTTCGTAGGCATTGTGTAGTTTGCCGGATTGTCTGCTGGCAAAGTATACAATACGCCTCATCCCGCCATTATTTTCCCGCCACCATTATTTTCGGTTTCGTTCGGGTCTTTGTTGTTACGAGTACATCGTATTGTTTGTTGCACGATGTTTAGCTGTCACGCAACGGATATCGGCCTAATAGTTCTCCAGTGTATAGCATCCGACTGGAGTTCCACACACCATGGAGACATACAACGAAGGATCTATGATGAAGTATCTCAAGTAAGAGCCAGTGCTGTTAAAAACTGCATTTCCTGACCGAAACCAGTTACCAGATGTTAGTCAACGATGTAAAAAAGGCTAAGACGATCATGAAGAAGCAACTACGGACTATTGGCTGCTGAAATACTATAGCATAATAATGGTCGAGAATAAGAACTCCGACGACGTTTTACAAGACGTAGATACTGCGGAAGAGCTTGAAAAAATAATTGAGAGCATTAAAACAACACACAGCAGGAAGAAAGAAAAACGAGATGAATCACTGCAAGAGGCACAGCTCCCTACAGGAAACAACGGTGGTAGTGCAATCCATGATGGAGGGAACCGAAACAGCGATGAAGTCATGGTTATCGAAGAACCCTCCATTTCTGTGGTTACAGTAAATCTTTTTGTGAAATCAGTTGCGTCTGCTTAAAAGAAACCTGCGTTGCTCGGAAGTGGGGACGATTCGTTCATACCATCTGTGGACATCTTCCTACAGACGATGACTGCGACAAAGTAGAGGGTTATGGGGTTAGCATTTCGTGCAGTGTTTGCTTCAATATTGAGAAAGCTATACAAAGTAAAACGGTATCGAAATTGAACCTCGAGATTCAGGCCAAAAAAGAAAGGGATTCTGACCAAAAAAATCCTCTTGTGCCCTTCGGTATTCAGATTCCCGACACGACAAAGCACGGGATGACTCACGCAATCTGTAGGCAGTTGTTCCGAACGTGACGGAAGGTGGCTTTTACCGACTTGGAACTGCAGAATGAATATTCAAGCAGCTTTTGATCAGAATGCACTGTATGTCCAAAGACCTTAATGAGAATTGGAGTCGTTCCTGAGTACGAAATACCTCTCCGATCTGCAGCTACTTCTGAGTCAATAGGGAGCGGCCAAGGCTTCGCCAGGTGTATGCGCAACACAAAATGCCAAAATATGAGGTGTGTGAAAAAGAAAATTAAGTGCAATTCATGTTGTCATTCTAGTGTTCCCTGTTGGAACAAGTAGGTAATTAAAGTACTGCTTCGTGTTTCCCCGGCAACAGTATTCTGTTTGCGTTCTTCATTAAGTCGTGAAATGTATGTTCAAGATCAAAACGTGCAGTGTACTTTACGTGAAGAAGAAATGTGAGTACTTCCTCCAAGTATTGCAATTTCAACTCTGCTTTCGTTCTTTCCCGGCAAGAATATCCTGTGCTTTATTTCGTAGCTTCGCTCTTTCAGTTTCAAATGCGTACTAATTATTATAAAGGCCTCTCATCTTGTGCCGTTTATTAACATTTTGCGTAAATGATACTGGTTATTCTGTATAGGGCGCAGGAATTGTATGGAATACCTAGGAAAAGTATGTAACATTTCCACAAGAAGAACTTATATTTCGTGGTTTGCCTAAAACCATCAGGCATTTTGTGCATTACCTAGGCATTCTGCAGAATACAGGGATTTCACACAATGCCGGTACATATAAACTTCACTGCAATCTCATTAAGCTTGGTTTTTTTAACTAGCTGGTTGTACCTTATTGGTTTATTCAGTTCTTTTATTGAAAGCGTTACTCATACGAACATGCTACCAGCTATATAGACGATGCGAGGTTTTCCGATGCGCTGTGTGGTGACATATGTTTTACCATGAATTATCTGAAGGTGATTTCTTAGTCACCTGAAACTTTTCATCAAATTGTAATGTTTTATAGTGTATGCGATGTATTCAAAAATTTAAAATTTATTTTAAATTTTAAGAGATCTGTATTTGATCGATTTCTCCTTTTTTGACTTGGAACTGAGCACCCACATGTGATTTTTATTTAGTTATTTATTTATTGTTCCGTGGGACCAAATGAAGGATAAGTCTCCATGGTCATGGAACGAGTCAATACATGGAATTATAACACGATAGTAGAAACAGATAAAATGAAATATAAAAAACATATTCAGGCGATAAATCTTAAGTTTAAATAAAGAAAATCAACAATGTAACACTGGAATTTGCTTAATTTTTTAGCTCTTCCAGGAGCTCCTCGACAGAATAGGAGGAGCCATGAGGAAACTCTTCAGTTCAGACTTAAAAGAGATTGAGCTACTGCTAAGATTTTTGAGTTCTTGTGGTAGCTTATTGAAAATGGATGCAGAATACTGCACTCCTTTCTGCACAAGAGTCAAAGGAGTGCATTCCACATGCAGATTTGATTTCTGCCTAGTATTAACTGAGTGAAAGCTGCTAACTCTTGGGAATAGGCTAATATTGCTAACAGCAAACGACATTAAAGAAAATATGTACTGTGAGGGCAA
Organism: Schistocerca gregaria; assembly: GCF_023897955.1. NCBI lineage: Eukaryota > Metazoa > Arthropoda > Insecta > Orthoptera > Acrididae > Schistocerca > Schistocerca gregaria. The sequence continues at coordinate 1,087,757,200 of NC_064920.1, read as the reverse complement.
TGTCAGAATTCCCAGACTATTGAATAGGGGTCGACAACAGGTTCTCTAACTTACACCACATATAGCTCGAACAGCCCATTTTTGAGCCAAAAATACCCTTTTTGAATCAGAAGAATTACCCAAAAAAATAATACCAAACGACATAAGTGTATGAAAATCTACTTGTGCCCCGAGGTATTCAGATTCCCGACTCGACAAAACGAGGGATGACTCACGCAATCTGTAGGCAGTTGTTCCGAACGTGACGGAAGGTGGCTTTTACCGACTTGGAACTGCAGAAGGAATATTCTAGCAGCTTTTGATCAGTATGCACTGCATGTCCAAAGACCTTAATGAGAATTGGAGTCGTTCCTGAGTACCTTTTTCAAACTGACACGGAGGACCCGCATCTGATATTCGCTTGGTACGATAATTCGCTTTGTTCAGATCAGTACTGCTAACTTTATTGCACCAATGTATGAACCGCACTGACGATGAGTTCTTGTCAAAATAATTTCTGTTTATGTCTTTCATTGTGACGGCACCATTCACTAGTGAATTGACATACTGAATAAAGCCAGTCATGAAACTTGTCCCTTACTTCATTTGGTCGTTAATACTCGCCTTCAATTCAGTTACTTAATTTTCCTATTTGATTACTTACTTGTAAATTTTGCCGTATTTCGTCAGTTGCCAGAAGACTCAGTAAAAATCTAATGACGTTACTGCCAAGTTGGTAAATGTGTGATAAATGAAACGATGCTTAACAACCTCTGAGACAAGTACTGGAGACAAAATTCTACTAGGCTGCACATTTACCAGACCCTCTGCTGTTTCGACCGCAATTTTTAACACTAATTTTGTTGATCGAAAAGAGGAGGGCTGATTTCAGTTTGCATGTCAGATGCAGGGCTGTTGTTTCGGGTAGTCTATCATAACGGCATTCATGTCAGCCAGGTATGACTGACAGTTATTAAACGCAACTCTTTTTGTAGGTGCCATTTCGCGGCGCACCTGCAACACGTTAAACATGCATTAATTTGTCATTGGGAGGGGTGCTTCTTGTCAGTCGGGTTCATATTTCCATGCATAGTAAACGCAGTGGGATTACTCGTATTTCAATTCACTTTTGTGGACCAACCGAGGTAGGTGAGTTTGTGTGTATGTGTGTGTTTGGGGGGGGGGGGGGGGGGGAGGTACCTTAACTCACGTTTCAGAACATTTCATCTAACGTTTTGTTCGTTTGTCGTTTGTTTCAGGTAAGCAACGTGACTGCTGCACAGTGATACGCGTTTAAAACGGTAATGTAAAAATATTTTTATAGAAAACTCCTATTGTTAGTTCGGAAGAACCGTTATACAAACGACATTATCGGCAGCAAATCAGCGGAGGCGCCAGCTGGTGTGGCCGAGCGATTCTAGGCGCTTCAGTCTGGAATCGCGCGACCGCTACGGTCGCAGGTTCGGATCCTGCCTCGGGCATGGATGTGTGTTATGTCCTTAGGTTGGTTAGGTTTAAGTAGTTCTAAGTTCTAGGGGACTGATGACCTCAGATGTTAAGTCCCATAGCGTTCATAGCCAAATCGGCGGAAACTGTAACGACCGTAAAATGGCTAGGGAGTATCGCTCTGGAGTAATCAAAGGGGAAACTGCCACATAATCGTAATATTGATACGTGAATATCGAAAATTGAAGTACCGATTTTTAATGTTAATTGTACATAGAGGCCAATGAAACTTTCAATTCGCTATAAATGTGCACAAAAAGTATTCGCCTAGCCGTTAAGAGAGGTAAAAGGAAGTAGACATAGACACATAAAAAAAGTTTTCCTCCGTCTCTGACACGCTACAAACCACTGCCTCGTGTGCTGTGATAGAAATGGCACACTACAGTCACTGTTCTTCGTGGAATGGCATTCCAGGGACGTTCATGTTTAAATGTTGTAGATGGTACATTTGTAGTAACAAAGTCTTACTGGGCAGCCTATGCCACAACTGTTAGGTCGTTGATGACGTCAGCAGTGGAAAACAAAACAACCTAGTATCGAAGTCATTGGGAGCAACACGAACTGTACAGAATGATCATGGGCATCATTGTTGTTTTGGTTTACTTTGGTCTAAGAGTAAACGGAACTAACTTTGTGTTCTTTTGCAGCCGTTACAACGAAATTTGAAGTAAGTTCCTAATCTTCAGTTTCTTAATTTTTAATAGCTACGACTTCCCTCATAGCCTGCACTCCTAAGGACAACACTAACCGGTTGGACTGAAAGAAGAAGATTTTTCCCGGAGAAAAAGTTACGAATAATGTGGACATCAATAAAGATGTTTCTGTTGTTGTTAAGAAAAACATACTTAAATGTGCCAACAACGCTCGTTAGACGCGAATAGTCACCCATCCAAGTGCTGGCCCAGCCCAACAGCGCTTAACTTCGGTGATATTTCGGAAACCGGTGGTAAAAATGTGGCAAGGCCGTTAGCATAAGCAGACGTCAGATTAGGATCAGAAAGAAAGGAAAGGAAAGGAAAGGAAAAGGACAACTTCTGTGAAGTTTGGACGGTAGGAGACGAGGCACTGGTGGAAGTAAAGTTGTGAGGACGAGTCGTGAGTTGCGCTTCGGTAGATCAGTCAGTAGAACACTTGCCCGTGAAAGGCAAGGTCCCAATTTAGAGTCTCGGTCCGGCGCGTAGTTTGTCTGATAGGAAGTTACCTGTTTATACTGCTTATATTTACTCCCAATGATTCTGATATATTTTTCCCGCAACCTTATACCTGGTATAGGCACGCGTACTCAAATACAGAGATGTGTAAACAGGCAGAACACGGCGCTGCGGCCGGCCGCGGTGGTCTAGCGGTTCTAGGCGCGCAGTCCGGAACCGTGCGACTGCTACGGTCGCAGCTTCGAATCCTGCCTCGGGCATGGATGTGAGTGATGTCCTTAGGTTAGTTAGGTTTAAGTAGTTCTACGTTCTAGGGGACTGATGACCACAGCAGTTGAGTCCCATAGTGCTCAGAGCCATTTGAACCAATTTGAACGGCGCTGCGGTCGACAACGCCTATATAAGACAACAAGTGTCTCGCGCTGTTGTTAGATCGGTTACTACTGCTGCAATGGCAGGTTACCAACATTTATGGGAGTCTGAACGTGGTGTTACAGTCGGAGCACGAGCTATAGGACATAGTATCTCCGAGGTAGCGAAGAGGTGGGGATTTTCCCGTGCGACCATTGCACGAGTGATCGTGAATATCAGGAATCTGGTAAACATTAAATCTCCCACGTCGCTGCAGCTGGATAAACTTGTTGCAAGAACGGGACCAACGACGACTGAAGAGAATCGTTCAAAGTGACAGAAGTGCAACCCTTCCGCAAACTGGTGCATATTTCAATGCTGGGCCATCAACAATTGTCAGCGTGCGAACCATTCAACGAAATTTCGGAGCCGAAGGCCAACCCGTGTACTCTTGATGACCGCACTGCACAAAGCTTTACGCCTCGCCTGGGTCCGGCAACATCGTCAGTGGACTAATGTTGACTGGAAACCTGTTGCCTGGTCGGACGTGTCTCGTTTCAAATTGTATCGAGTGGATGGACGTGTACGGGTGTGTAGACAACCTCATAGATCCATGGACGCTGCCTCTCAGTAGGGGACTGTTCAAGCCCGTGGAGGCTCTGTAATGGTGTGAGGCGTGTGTGGTTGGAGTGATACAGGACCCCTGACACGCCTAGATACGACTCTGATAGGTGATAGGTGACATGTGATACGTAAGCATCCTGTTTGATCACCTGCATTGATTCATGGCTATTGTGCATTCCGACGGACTTGGGCATTCAAGCAGGACAGTCCGACGCTCCACATGTCCAGAATTGCTACAGAGTGGCTCCAGAAACACAAACCTGAGTTTAAACACTTCCACTGGCCACGAAACTGCCCAGACATGAACATTATTGAGCATATCTGGGATGCCTTGCAACGTGCTGTTTACAAGAGATCTCCACCTCGTCGTACTCTTACGGATTTATGGCAGCCCTGCAGGATTCACGGTGTCAGTTCCCTCCAGCACTACTTCAGATATTAATCGAGTCCATGCCACCTCGTGTCGCTGCGCTTGTGTGTGCTCGCGGGGGTCCTACTCGGTATTAGGCAGATGTACCAGTTTCTTTGGCTCTTCAGTGTATGGCACACCTATGTACAAGCTTTAATAGCTTACTTCTCCTTGCGTGCGTTAACTGTGAACAGATCTCGCTTCCCCTGTCGTCCGTGATACAATTGTTACGACATACAGATAGTAATTTCACAGAATATTTCGTTGTTATATACACTAGCCAGTAGAGTTGGTACTACAGCTAGTTAGCAGTTGCTCTTTTTTGTCCTTTAATTTGTCCTGTTGTTTTGGAAATTTTGGCTTCGCTATACGCATGAAATACGGAAGGTAAGAGACTAGTCTGCGTTCCGCTATCAGCGAAGAAGAATCTACTAAGACATTACTTTTCTTTTGGCTCGAACAAACAGACACACACACACACACACACACACACACACACACACACACACACAGTGAGTTTAAACATGAAAGGCGCAGCCAAAGCCGTGGTTTCAGACAAGTCTGCCCGCATTCACCTCCCTCCGTTCTGCGACTGCCCCCGCCCCAGTTTGTGTGGATTCGCGCGGCTCAGCAAACTCCCATCAGTGATTAGCGAGCCGGGACGAATCCCATCTGGCGGCGAAGCGGGGACGCCGGTTCAGCAACTGTTTGTTCAGCACACGGGTGGCGGCGGAAGGGAGGGACGCTTTCAGTCGCGCCGAGATGAGACCCCGGAAATCATACGGCGCTCGGTGGGACGCATTTGCAAGTCAGCCCGCAAGGCTCTCGTCCGACTTGTAATTACGGGGGATTTCCTCAGACTCTGTAATTACGTGAATTCTGAGGGCACTGCGATGGCCCCTTTCCTACTTCAAGCGTGTTATTTAGGGCTGTACCCTCTGTTCGCCGTCTGCCAAAGTCTTGCAAAAATATCATTTTAGTTTCAAAACTCCCGCATCACCTATTTCTACCTCTCCCCTGGTGAGGTAGTTGTTTGGAGATGGGATTCCCAGTTTTGCGGTTGGACAAATTCTCCGCTACTATAGTCGTTAGTGGACATTGACAAATGCCTGAATAAATCGTCAAAAGGTGTGTCTAAGCCCACCCACTTCAGTAACATTCTCAGTGTCACCCAAGCACGTTTGTTGAGCACTTTAAAAATGCATCGGTTGACAAAGAACCATTGACGAGTTCTTAGGCGCCTGTGGGCAGGCAACCCCTTAGACACCTATAGCACTACCGTCTGCTTGGCGCAGGCTGAAAATGCGGGGTGTCGCGGGGTTGCCTATCCTGTAGGCACCTAGGAATCGGTGAATGGGTACCTCTGTAGAGGTAAATTGTTAAAATGCCGAAAATTGCTGCATAGCTAGCACCGAGGTTACCACCAAAGAGAGGGTCTTAAAGGGATCCTTTGTCATTTTACTAACTCATGTGTCAATGTCATACCTCCCCCCACCCCTTCCCAAGCACATTTCACACGCCACAGCGGGGCGGAAATCGGGTGGAAAAAGCATGTACGCTATTTAATGTTGTGGATCACGTTGGACAGGCCCTGGTTGTTTCACCTTGTATATCAGAGCAGAAACTGCAGCCGCACTACTCTCCAGAGGGGACAGATCACGTTCAGTGGGGCTGCAGAGCAATGGTGTCGTTACAAAAGTTTTGAATTGCGCGCGTGTGTGTGTTGGAGGGGGGGGGGGAGATCAGCATTGTCAGAAGTTTACAAAAACGTAGTTCTGTTGAAGATTGCATTCAAACTGTCTTTCTTCGACCGCGAATGTCTGTAAATGAACGCTCTAAGGGAAGGAGTCGTTTCATTGACACCTTTTATGTCACTGTTGAGACCGTTTAGTGTCGTCTGTGAGCGGTATTGTGTGTGAAATGTTTTTCTCGGTGAGCCAAAACTTATCCCTTCTTTTAGTCTTTAGTTATTCGATCTCTCGATTTTGTGGTCAGGGTTCTTCTGTGACATTAAATTTCACAAACTTCCTACTCTTTTCACTTTCACTACTTATCGTCCTTGTTACACTTCCATATAAAGCTACTCTCCACACAGATACATTCAGAAACGAATCGATTTTCTTGCTATTACATTTCCACATTATACGAGTAGATCTTGTCTACTTCTCTCGTCATCAGCTACTAATCTCCCCAAACAGCAAAACTCACCTGCTACTTTAAGAGTCTCGTTTCCCATTCTAATTCCCTCAGCATCACTTGATTTAATTAGATTACGTTCCATTAGCTTTGTTTTACTCTTATGTCTTCCTCTCAAGACACTGCCCATTCCGTTCAGATACTCTTCCAAGTCATTTGCTGTCTCCGGCAGAATGATACTGTCATCGACAAACCTCAAAGTTCGTATTTCTTCTCCCTCAACTTTAATTCTTACTCCAAATTTTTCTTTTGTTTCCTTCACTGCGTGCTCATTGTACAGACTGAATGACATTCTGGGGAGGTTTCTGACGCTGTCTCGCTCCCTTTTCAACCACGGCTTCCGTTTCTTGGCCTTTGATGCTTGTAACTGTATTCTAGACTCTAAAAATTTTCATTCCCCGCATTCTGTTTCGTGTGGTGGTGTTTTGGTTGCTGTCCGTAGGCTGCTTTATACAGCTCCCCAAGCTACTTTCTCCTGTGCGAGCCTCTTCACCTCTGCACAACTTCAGCAACCAACATCCATTTGAACTTGCTTGCTCTATTTATCTCCTGGTCTCTCTCTACAGTTTTTACCTCCACACTTCGCTGCAGTACTAAACTGGTGTTCCCTTGATGTCTCAGGATGTGCCCAATCAACCGATCCCTTCTTCTAGTCAGGCTGTGCCATAAATTGCTTTTCCCCCAGTTCCATTCAGTATCTCTTCATTTGTTTTTTGATCTTCTGCATCCTTCTGTAACACTACATTTCAAAGTCTCTACTCTGGTCTTGCGTAAATTGCCTGTCGTTCATGTTCCACTTCCATACCGGGCTACTCTTCAAACAAATATCTCCAAGAATTAAATGAGAAAAAGTACCACGACAGCTATATCTTGAGAATGTCATTGTTCTATCACACGACTACTTTCGGCGGTGCAATACCGCCATCCTCAGGTCCTGTTTGCCAAGGAACAACAACACAGTGACAATATTTGAAAACTAAACAACTATAAAAGAACGAACAATCCTGGTGGAAGAACATCCGAAACTGAGCGTCGTAGCAGAGGTTGAAAATAACCGCTTCAGTTGTAAATTACTTTATTTTCATACGACCGGTTTCGGACTGTTATAAGCCCATCTTCAGGTGTCGTATTGGAAATAGCAAAAGAGGAGATAATTTTCACACACCGCAACATACAAAAAAAAATTCTAAATAGTTTAAAAACTTAAAAAAAAAACATTTTGAAACCGCCGGTCGGGCTAGGTGCTGTGTAACCTATGTCAGTGCGCACGTGGCACCAGACAGTACTACAGACGACTGTCTGGGTAATGAATATATACAAATGATATCACGAAACATACGCTGTGTTGTGATCCCCGAGCGCCGATTGTACCAGGTGCGGTGTGCTACCTATGACCACAGAACGGAGTAGCGGATGCGAACGAGGAGGCAAATTGGTAAACCAGAGTGGCAAAAGTGCTGCCATCTGTTGACGGAGAGGAGAACGCGGGGCCACTAGCCCGGCCGTTCACAATTTGAATTTAGTGGTTTACATTTAAAATGAAGAAACAACAAAATATTACATAAAAATACACGGTATAAGTTAAAAGTGCATGATGCTTAGTAAAGGAGCGTATTGAACAGGTCGTTCCAGAACGGTGGTAAAACTGACTGGAAGGGACCTTATAAAATTATTATATACACAGCAAAGCGCAATGTAACTTTCCTCTTACGTGAGTGGCAAACAAGTTTTAAATTTAGAGGGGATATATAAGTGGCAACGTGGAACAACGCGTCCAGTTCATTTTACATAGCTTAATAAAAGTTGCATGTTTTCATTTTTTTCTATGACTATGGCGCATTATTGTACTGTGGCATTATCTGTGCCCTCACTAATTAAAAAAAAATTACCTGTCTTTCATAATGTGAAGTGCGCCTCAGGTCTTACCTAATATAAGCCTAGATTAGTTGTCGAATGTTGGTTATCAGTTTAAAATTGGCCCCACTTTTAATGTATCCTTTTAATACTATTGCTGCTAGCTATTAATTGGCACATTACTTTCTCACAGTAGAGACTGTAAGGTTTCGCTACTTTCCCTGTTGATCAGTAACGAGAGCTTGTAAATAGGAGTGGCACATGTGCATGTTCTTTTAACTGATGACTGTGGCGCGTTTTTCCACGATGCCACTTATATATCCGAACTAAATTTAAAACTTGTTTGCCACTCATGTAAAAGGAAAGTTTCATTGCGCTTTAAGGTTTATATAATTAATTTATATTGCACCTTCCACTCAGTTTTACCGCAGTTCTGGACCGACCGACGGGGAGATGCAATGAAGGAGACGGGTGGTAAACTGATAAAAATTGCAACGGCAAGGAGTGGGATACTAACAGGGTGGAGAAACTGAAAGCCGCTCGGGGTTAGCCGAGCGGTCTAGGCCACTGCAGTCATGGACTGTGCGGCTGGTCTCCGCGGAGGTTCGAGTCCTCCCTCGGGCATGGGTGTGTGTGTGTTTGTCCTTAGGATAATTTAGGTTAAGTAGTGTGTAAGCTTAGGGACTTATGATCTTAGCAGTTAAGTCCAATAAGATTTCACACACATTTGAACTTTTTTTTCTCACTCTTGCGGCATTGTTTTATTCGGAACAAGGGATCGATGACCTAGCTGTTTGGTCCCTTCCCCCATCTTTTAAACCAACCAACCAACCAAGCGGATGGTCACCCATCATAGTGTTAGCCCAGCCCGACAGCACTTAACTTCGGTGATCTGACGGGAACCGGTGTTACCACAGCGGCAAAGCCGTTGGCTTTTCATTCTTCTAGCGCATAAAAATCGATAATAAGTTGAGGCGATGCAAACACGTGATGCGCTTTTTACGGGCTGAAGACGGTTTGGCGCATTACAGGCGTCATATTAATTGGAAGAACTGCGTCGGCATGAACTGAAACTTACGAACTGCGCCATTCTCAATTTTCTGACCAAGAATGTTGTCGATCAATAGTTGCTGGGACATCAGCACTTGAGGAGACTGTTGGATGACGGGGAGATAACTCGCAAGTAGGCATGTTCCAACTTGCCAACGAACTGCAGTCTTCCAACAACACAGTATCGAGAGTATTGGTGTACAATTAACAATACACACACATCATAAACTACATGCACAGAGAGTAGTTTTGCTGGTGACAACTGGGGATAGTCTAAGACAACTTACAGTTTTCTGTTGCTAATTTTCTACCAAAGGAACTAATTAACCCATATCTCAGTGAAACCTAAAAGTCTTTTGAATTATAGATGATCATGATGATGATATGATCTTACAAGGAAGCTTTACGAATAGAACATAAAAAAAGAGAAGGGTTTTATCGTTTGATCTAAATTTTAGCGCATGTCTTTTGTCCCTCTGTGTCTCCAATCTAGTACGTTTAGAGTGGACGTTTTAATGTATTCCAAGTGGCTGGCTTCTCCTTTTTATTCTCATGGTCAGCCAGCCATAGTAATCTGTTTCGTCGTTTTAATCTCTTCTTCCTGTTTCTTGCGTTTCTGTGGTTTTCTTTTCCCCTTTTTTCCATTTAAGTGTTTGTTGCCCTTCCATCGTTCTTGTGGTTTTGCCTTTCTCTTCATTTTGTGTTGTCAGTCTTCCTTGTTTTATTCTCACCCTTGCCGCGCGGGATTAGCCGAGCGGTCTCAGGCGCTGCAGTCAGGGACTGTGTGGCTGGTCTCCGCGGAGGTTCGAGTCCTCCCTCGGGCATGGGTGTGGGTGTTTGTCGTTAGGATAATTTAGTTTAAGTAGTGTGTAAGCTTAGGGACTGATGACCTTAGCAGTTAAGTCCTATAAGATTTGACACACATTTGAATATTTTTTGGAAGGAAGGTGGATACAGACGGCGAGAGGCTGACAATGCAAAGAGGACCAGAATGCAGGTGGGAGAAACTGCAGACGTGTGTAACTGTAGGAGATAAAGGAAGTTGGAAGGAAAGGAGAAAATTTATTTGAACGCCGAGGGCTGTTAGTACTGTAACAGGAGGAAAATCAGCGAACGGTGTGCGGTCGGATGTCGCGGCTGTGTTTCGGTGTTTGCCGCGCGGTGCAGTTCGCGGCGCCGCTGTTAAGCCCGCTTACGTGTTTACACCCACTTTGTTTACTCGCCGGTTCGCCACACCGCGGAAAAAGAAAAAAAAAAAAGGATGAAACTGCAGCGCCGCGCTTCCAAGTTGTCGCCAGTGTTTGCAGAAACCTCTGGTTTGCATTCGCTCCGCTGCTTCACGCCCCGCACAATAGTGAGCCAAGTATTTTGCAACAGCTTTGCTCCTTTTTTTTTTGTCGCCACTCTGCCGTTCTTGGGGGCCGTCTTCTCTCGGCAAAAAGCCTTGTAGCTGCAGTGGTTTCGCACTTCGCCCAAGTTTGGCGCCGCGTGGGCTCGTACGCCTGCTCTTCGGAAGCGCAGACTTCGCAAGGGCAAAAAAAAAAAAAAAAAAGTGGCGAACTCTTCAGGTGCGAGCCGCTATACTAATTTTGCTTCCCTCTTTGAAATGCGAGACAGGAGACTGAAACCTCTAGCGGCAGCCGAGTTTAACTCATTAGAGTTTTCTTAATTTGGGGAACAGCTTGTCATGGTTTACGGGCTGAAACATTGCTCATTAATGAAACCGCCATGAAAGATATGACTCTGCACAGATCAAAACTGCAGCAATTCAGTTTTAACGAGTAATCTTTTCCTGACAAGAATTCTGATACGTGCAACACAGGACGAAGAAGCAAGTTCGCTCACAGTGATTAAAATCTACTGTGCGTATGATTTCGTGTTAATTTTTGCAACTTGACTGATTTAATTCGCTAAAAATTGTTCCAGTTGGAGATTGACTAAGAGCTTCCAGCAGCAACAAAAATTTAATTTACAGTATTTCGTGTAAGCATGGACCGAATGTAAAAATTTAAAATGCTCTCATTAAGACTCACAATCTGACCTTAAAAGTTTAACACTATAAGTCAGGTATTAAAGTTAGAAACTGTTACAGAGGGACCGAGCGGGGACACCTCTGCATGCTGTAGCATACAGTGACGTTGCAGCATTACAAAACTGCAGCGAAATGCAGGAAGATCTGCAGCGGATAGGCACTTGATGCAGGGAGTGGCAACTGACCTTTAACATAGACAAATGTAGTGTATTGCGAATACATAGAAAGAAGGATCCTTTACAGTATGATTATACGTTCGCGAAACAAAGCTCTAGTAGCGGTTGCTTCTGTAAAATATCTGGGACTATGCGTATGGAACGATTTGAAGTGGAATGGTCATATAAAAGTAATTGTTGGTGAGGCGGGTGCCAGGTTGAGATTCATTGGGAGAGTCCTTAGAAAATGTCGTCCATCAACAAAGGATGTGGCTTACAAAACACTCGTTCGACCTATACTTGAGTATTGCTCATCAGTGTGTGAGCAGGTCGGCTAAACGGAGGAGATAGAGAAGATCCAAAGAAGAGGGGCGTGTTTCGTCACAGGGTTATTTGGTAAGCTTGATAGCGTTACGGAGCTGTTTAGCAAACTCAAGTGGCAGACTCTGCAAGAGAGGCGCTCTGCATCGCGGTGTAGCTTGCTGTCCCAAGTTTCGAGAGGTTGCGTTTCTGGATGAGGTATCGAATATATTGCTTCCCCCTATTTATACCTCGCGAGGAGATCACTAATGTAAAATTAGAGAGATTCGAGCGCGCACGCAGAATTTTCGGCAGTCGTTCTTCCCGCGAACCATACGCGACTGGAACAGGAAAGGGAGGTAATGACAGTGGCAAGTAAAGTTCCCTCCGCCAGACACCGTTGGGTGGCTTGCGGAGTATAAATGTAGGTGTAGATGTAGATCTCACGATAGCTATTGGGAACCTGTGAAGCCTCTTCGACGCCAGTAAAACATTAGCAAAGGTCAATCATTTATTCATAGTGTTTACAAGGTCGTCGTTCTTCGGCACAAGCCTCAGATAATGCTTCATTCAGCTGCGTGTTGCATTCTAGCAGACATCTGCCGAGTCAGCTCAGCATCTACAGGCACCGACGACGTACTGGCGACCTGGACGCCGAGGCAAGTTGCCGGCGAGCAGGCGTGGCCATTGCCCAGCCGCGAAGTGGTTCCGTGCTGGCTTCCAAAGTGTCCTCGGTCCCATTCCAAATTCTGCGATGACCCATGAGCAGCGTGGATAGTGTCGGTAGTCGTGTGGCCACGTGATCTCCTCCCTGTCTGCTCCCCTCCAGCATTGCAGGTTTCAGCACTTGGAGACAGCTGGATGTTGAACAGCAATGTGGACCCTAAAGAGGCCATCTTGCTGGCTTCCGCTTTGAAGTTACGTGCTGACAGCAGCGTGCGTTGTTGTGTTGTCAGAAGACAACTAGCTTCTCCACCGCTAGATGGTATGCACCGAGCAGCATGAAGTTAATCAGCTTCCAACATGCTACTCCATGCGGGTGTAAAATGAATGTGCACAACGGAAAATACTAAACGCTAAAAATGATGATTTGGGCCTGTCTGATTACTCCCCGAAGCAGATATTAGAACCTCTTCAATCTCTTTTTATACACTACTGGCCATTAAAATTGCTAGACCACGAAGATTACGTACTGCAGACGCGAAATATAACCTACAGGAAGAAGATGCTGTGATATGCAAATGATTAGTTTTTCAGAGCATTCACACAAGGTTGGCGCCGGTGGCGACACCTGCAACGTGCTGACATGAAGAAAGTTTCCAACCGATTTCTCATACACAAACAGCAGTTGACCGGTGTTGCCTGGTGGAACGTTGTTGTGATGCCTCGTGTAGGGAGGAGAAATGCGTACCATCACGTTTCCGACTTTGGTAAAGGTCGGATTGTAGCCCATCGCAACTGCGGTTTATCGTATCGCGACATTGCTGCTGGCGTTGGTCGAGATCCAATGGCTGTTAGCAGAATACGGAATCGGTGGGTTCAGGAGGGTAATATGGAACGCCGTGCTGAATCCCAACGGCCTCGTATCACTAACAGTCGAGATGACAAGCATCTTATCCGCATGGCTGTAACGGATCGTGCAGCCACGTCTCGATCCCTGAGTAAACAGATGAGGACGTTTGCAAGACAACCATCTGTACGAACAGTTTGACAATGTTTGCAGCAGCATGGACTATCAGCTCGGAGACTATGGCTGCAGTTACCTTCGACGCTGCATCACAAACAGGAGCGCCTGCGATGGGTACTCAACGATGAACCTGGGTCCACGAATGGCAAAACATTTTTTCGGATGAATCCAGGTTCTGTTTACAGCATCATAATGGTCGCATGCGTATTTCGCGACATCGCGGTGAACGCACATTGGAAGCGTGTATTCGTCGTCGCCATACTGGCGTATCACTCGGCGTGATGGTATGGGGTGCCATTGGTTACACGTCTCGGTCGCCTCTTGTTCGCACTGACGGCACTTTGAACAGTGGACGTTACATTTTAGATGTGTTGCGACCCATGGCTCTACCCTTCATTCGATCCCTGCAAAACCCTACATTTCAGCAGGATAATTCACTACCGCATGTTGCAGATCCTGTACGAGCCTTTCTGGATACAGAAAATGTTCGACTACTGCCCTGGCCAGCACATTCTTCAGAACTCTGACCAATAGAAAACATCTGATCAGTGGTGGCCGAGCAGCTGGCTCGTCACAATACGCCAGTCACTACTCTTGATGAACTGTGTTGAAGCTGCATGGGCAGCTGTACCTGTACACGCCAGTCAACCTCTGTTTGACTCAGTGCCCAGACGTATCAAGGCCGTTATTACGGCCAGAGATGGTTGTTCTGGGTACTGATTTCTCAGGATCTTTGCACCCAAATTGCGTGAAAATGTAATCAATGTCAGTTCTAGTGTAATATATTTGTCCAATGAATACCCGTTTATTATCTGGATTTCTTCTTGGTGTAGCAATTTTAATGGGTAGTAGTGTATATAATTTACAATCGAAGCATAGATGTTTGATGAAGGCAAGTAGTACTACTAAATAATAAGCGCTGTTGTTCAATTTATATTTATTGTAGATTAAAATCAACCCTTTAAGTAAACTTGCCTCTATTTCCAAACTAAAATTATTAATCAATTACCTAACTCTGCTCATTAGTATGACCGTGCGATCTAATATCAATAACGCGAAATGACTGACATCATCTACGTGCCGAACACAAGAAGACACTACTGTCAAAGATGATCTACGGTGGTGTGGAAATAAACTAACGTGATCACAGCTGTATAGCTTTTATAGCCAAAATAATCCGTTCAAATTTGTAAAAAAAAATGTTGGCATGGGGGAGATTTGAAGAGGGATCACCCAGTTTGGCGTCCAACGCCGTGACCACACAACCACGATACTGTCCGTCATTTCATTCCTTCGATGCTGCTCGTCTTGCGCTTGGACTGACCACTGTTTCGATTTTTGCTTCTTTTTTCGTTTCCCGTGCTTGATCTGGTCCAGTTCTTGGTGGGCTATCCACTGGGTCACTTTATCACTAAATCTGAGGGGGCTGCGATGGGGAGTTTACCTTGTCGGAAGAAATAGAGTAAGCTACAGGGAAAGGCTTGTAATATAGAATACTCTACATACAAGAACCAACGGGGAGCATTAAGGAAGTTACATCAAGAACGAAGTGCTCTGTTTAAAATTGCCCAAGAGTGGGCTAATAGCGTTCACATATAATTCTTTAAAGACTGTAATTGCCATGTATGAAACGGCATCAAACGTCTGAATTCTATACAAATGAGTTAATGTGTCGGATATTCGATGTTGGGCCTGGAACACTACAGGGGAAAATGTTTCATCGCTACTAAACAGTTCAGATCTTCTCCCTGTTGTCGAGCTTGATTTGGCGTTCAGTTTTTGACGGGCTGTCCGCTGGGCTATTTTACCACTAAATCTTGAGTGGGTTGCGATGGGGAGTTTCTCTTGCGGGGATTCCCCACCCCCCACAGTGGGAGGCAAGGCGAGAGCCACGGTAGCAGCCGTATGTGCACACAGTGTTGGGCGAGGCCCTGTAACGCGCTGCCGTGGGATCGATGTGCGAGTCGTGACCCCGGATGACCCGCGGCAAGTGCGACAGGCCTCCATCCATTCCTCGTCCTCTGCCCTACGGATCATTTGTTACGAAAGAACACCACTGTGCCTGAGCCGCGGGGCGGCGAACACGCCTCGCAGTCAGGAAGGTGAATGCGCGACCCAAGAAGCGGGCCGTAAGCTACGGTACGGCCAGGCCTTAGTGGTTGGGGACCAAGTAGGAGATTCCCCCCACAGCCGTAGACTTAGAAGGCGGCGGCGCTAGCGAAGCAGACTTTTCGGCCGCTGAAACTACGTTACACTGCTGGATTAGCCACCAGTTATACAGCGTGATTTCTTTCCTCCGCGTGCAAACTCTAGAGATTGATCGAAAAGACGATACGGAACAAAAAAGGTTTAATGAACTTAGGTCTGGAAATGCATGATTTCCGCGCTAGAGATCATTTATTCAATTGTACTTTGTTACAGAGATTGCGGTCTAATAGACGCTGTACCATGCAGCCACAGTTAGAGTATGCATAGTTTCCTCCTAGAGGGTGATGCTATTCCTCATACGTCATGCCCTGGCGCTGTCTCCTGCCGTAGTAATTGGTAATACCGGGTGATCAAAAAGTCAATATAAATTTGAAAACTGAATAAATCACGGAATAATGTAGACAGAGAGGCACAAATTGACTCACATGATTGGAATGACATGGGGTTTTATTAGAACAAAAAAATTCAAAAGTTCAAAAAATTTCCGGCAGATGGTGCTTCATATGATCAGAATAGCAATAATTAGCATAACAGAGTAAGACAAAGCAAAGATGATATTCTTTACAGGAAATGCTCAATATGTCCACCATCATTCCTCAACAATAGCTGTAGTCGAAGAATAATGTTGTGAACAGCACTGTAAAGCATGTCCGAAGTTATGGTGAGGCATTGGCGTCGGATGTTGTCTTTCAGCATCCATAGAGAAGTCGGTCGATCACGATACACTTACGACTTCAGGTAACCACAAAGCCAATAATCGCACGGACTGAGGTCTGGGGACCTGGGAGGCCAAGCATGACGAAAGTGGCGGCTGAGCACACAATCATCACCAAACGACGCGCGCAAGAGATCCTTCACGCGTCTAGCAATATGGTTTTTTTTTGTTCTAATAAAACCCCATGTCATTCTAACCAAGTGTGTCAATTCTTACCTCTATATCTACATTATTCCGTGGTTTATTAAGTTTTGAAATTTATACTGCATTTTGATCACCCGGGATGTCTGAGTCACCTCTCTTGCTGACTCACCTTGTAGCGGATGTGATACAGCGTTGTACATATTGGTTCCGTATTCGATTCGAGACCTTGCTACATTGCGTTTACTTACGGAAAGGCAAATGGCAACGGCCGGCGGGCAGCAAGGTTGTAACAATCCGCGCCGACAACAATCACAGCATTCAATGTTTGCAACAGTGTTTCGCCCTTTGTCACAGGCAGGGTCGTTCCAGGAAGCAGGAAATCATGAAGGACGTACCCGAAATGTTCGGATACCAGACTGATAGGAAAATGTCATCAACACTGTGGAAGGCGAGCACCGTACCACGCAGTTGGCCCGCCAACACAGACAGGGTGAGCCAGACGACTGTGTGCAACGTTCTCCAACACAATTGTTACTACCCTTATCACTTACAGCGTGTGCAGGGCTTACTAGAGACCGATTTTCCACATCGTGAGCAGTTTTGTCACTGGTTTCTTCACCAGGCAACCACGATTTCTGGATTTGTGTCATCCACCCTATTCACAAATGAGGCCAGCTTTACGTGGAGTAAACTTCATAACAATCATCTGTGGGTCAGTATGTAGAACCTCCATGGTATGGTGTATGGTGGCAATGTATCATCAGCATCTGTGCAGCTGGACGCGTGCTCCCGGATGATTGGCGACCGTATTTTGGGACCAGTTTTCCTTCCATGTCGCCTAACATGCCAGACTATCGGTATTTCTTGCGGGTGACTTTGCCTCCCCTGCTGGAAGAAGTGCTATTGATGATTCGAAGGGTTAAGTGGCTGCTACATCATGGTGCTCCAGCCCACTTCGCCGCACACTTCAACATACAAATACAAATAAACACGCAGTATAGAGGACATACTAAAGACACAATTACTACGCATTGCTTACAGAACAAGAAACACACTCCAGTGACATGTACAAACAACAATAGACAAACCTGGTAAATACCAAGGAGTAGGTGTATACCAGTTAGATTGTCAAGAATGTGGATCAGTATATCTGGGAATGACAGGCAGGAATTTCAAAACTAGGTATAAAAAACATATAAGAGCTGAAAGTATGATAAGAGACATTTTACCTTTGCTGAACGCCTCTGGGCGTTCACTGGGTGTTGGCTTGCAACGTTCACTGGTCACTGGGTGTTGGCTTGCAACATTCACTGGTCACTGGGTGTTGGCTTGCAACATTCACTGGTCACTGGGTGTTGGCTTGCAACATTCACTGGTCACTGGGTGTTGGCTTGCAACGTTCACTGGTCGCTGGGTGTTGGCTTGCAACGTTCACTGGTCACTGGGTGTTGGCTTGCAACGTTCACTGGTCACTGGGTGTTGGCTTGCAACGTTCACTGGTCACTGGGTGTTGGCTTGCAACGTTCACTGGTCACTGGGTGTTGGCTTGCAACGTTCACTGGTCACTGGGTGTTGGCTTGCAACGTTCACTGGTCACTGGGTGTTGGCTTGCAACGTTCACTGGTCACTGGGTGTTGGCTTGCAACGTTCACTGGTCACTGGGTGTTGGCTTGCAACGTTCACTGGTCACTGGGTGTTGGCTTGCAACGTTCACTGGTCACTGGGTGTTGGCTTGCAACGTTCACTGGTCACTGGGTGTTGGCTTGCAACGTTCACTGGTCACTGGGTGTTGGCTTGCAACGTTCACTGGTCACTGGGTGTTGGCTTGCAACATTCACTGTGTGTTGGCTTGCAACGTTCACTGTGTGTTGGCTTGCAACGTTCACTGTGTGTTAATGTGCCTCTGCAATGCCCCTGCGACGAGGGTATCGTCGCTGTTGGCGGCGCACTGTTCGTGTGTATTGCCTCCAAACACAGCAGAAACACGCAAGTGTACTGCGTTCTTAGTCCACAGATTACATGTGAGCCACCAATAGACTGCTTCTTATTGAATTGGCCAGCCAGACCTTGGGTGTTGTATCGGGGGACCATGCTGACTATGGTGGCCTTGAAGCTATTCCTGATGTGAACATCTTGGATTGGAAGACATGGAGCATAACTGAGAGTACAGGTCTACTGGCTAAGGTTCTCTACGTACTCTGGTGCCAGGCAAGCAGTTTAATCTGTCTACAAGAAGAAAGAAGCAGCTCAATGCAGACAAGTATCTGTTTATATGGGCCAAAGTAGGCAACAACAATTGTAAAATAAAGATACTGGTGACTGTCTGTTGTATTATAGATAGTAAAAATTCCTTATCTCCCGTGAACGATAATGGACACGAACCATCCAATATGGAACAGGACACGAAAATTATTAGAACGAATAGTTACAACAAAAAAACTCCTGACGTTGCAGGAACACTTTCATATACAAAGAGCCGTTGCAATAAAAAGAAAGTAATTAATGACCAGGTCAATATAATCAAAAATTCACTAATGATGTTCACACACACACACACACACACACACACACACACACACACACACACACACACACACACACACACACAAAACAAGCGAGAAAATATGAACCATACACAACACAAACGAAAGACTGAAGGTAAGCACAAAGTGACTTGGCAGCACAACACACTATAAACATCGACACACGCCGAAGTGGAAGTGAAGTTTTCTAATAAATGTGAATGAAAATCCTCGATATCGGACTCTTGAGTACGTGGACTGAGTAAAAACACCTCCAGGATCACAAACATAGACTGGTAACATTGGAAATCGTAACACTAAACGATAATTTAACCTTTCGAAACTTGTGGTGCGAATTTTGTTTCTAGCCTTAAAAACAAGGGAATAACATGAGAAACATAATTTAATAACATAATTCATTAACTCCTACATAATGCATTTGTTATATAGAAAAAACAAACATGTATTACAAATCCGGGAGAATACTACATAAATAAAAGTAGCGAAACGCGTGTGGCAGAGAACAAACTGCCTTCCATTTAGTTGTAAAGAAGAATCATAGCTCCATGAATTTTAATGCAACTAAGACGCCGGCTGCTGTGACGGAGCGGTTCTAGGCGCTTCAGCCTGGAACATCGCGACCGCTACGGTCGCAGGTTCGAATTCTGCCTCGGGAGTTGGATGTGTGTGATGTACTTAGGTTAGTAAGGCTTAAGTAGTTCTACGTTGTAGGGGACTGGTGTTAGGTCCCATAGGGCTCAGAGCCATTTGAAGGAATTAAGTGCCTTTTCCTTCAGAAATGCATGAATGTCTGAAGAATATTGCAGAGTACATCGAACCAACACAGGCACTGCAGTATAATAAAACATACTTTCTGGCCAAGCCCTGCATGTACCATCAATTTGGACGAAATCGGTGGTGACGAGTAGGCGCCTTCTCATTGTTGGGGATTCCTTCGGGAGCCAGAAAGTTGATATGGACTGAAAGAAAGAAATAATAGAATCGGGCCGTAACGGTGGCCACGTCTCCCTTTGAATGCTCCGGGAGAAAGACTGCGCGTAAAGCGTCGCAATGGCGGACCTGGCAAACGTCCCCGGTGGTGCAGAGAAGCGCAGTTCGACGACCCGGCCTGGCTGAGCCTTCTCCGTGGGCGTCGACCGCCGTCGCCCTGCGACGTAACACATGGCCCTTGCTGGAACTGTTTCAGCGCTAAACAGCATTGATGCGGCACCGCAACGCAACCCAGCCCGCTGCGGGTCTGCTCGCGTGGGGTCGACGAACCCCGCCATACACTGCAGACAAAAGTTGCGACCCCCACCTACATGACTACTCTGCAATTCACATTTAAGTGCTTGGCAGAGGGTTCATCGAACCACAATCATACTATCTCTCTACTATTCCACTCCCCAGACGGGGATGAGTCCAGCTTCACTGCTCTGGCGGTCTGCCTGTTTGCGGAGAGGCACCGACAAGCTGCTGGCGAGAGAACAGACCATTCAGCAGCGGAGACAACTTCCGGCTCTGTGCTAGCTGTGCGCGAGATGTAAAGATAACTTAAAACTAACTCCGTCACTGAATCGTTCGTACCTGCCAAGCAAATTATATATATTCCACGCTGGTCCGCATTGAATTCTTTATAGGGTTCATGGATGACTGATTCAGATATTAAACAGTCAGAACAACCTTCGGTGAAATTAAAAGCAAAGGGATCGGCATTAAGAATGCAGTTCCACTGTGAAGCTCAGAGGAGAGACCGAGTACGTGAAAAGAGTACATGGAAGACCTCTACGAAGGAGAATAGTTGCCTGATGTTACGGTAATAATTTATTGCGACACGATTGCATAGATATATAAAAAAAATGTTCACATTACCACTTTCGGCAAGTGGTTGCCATCTTCAGATGCGCTTAACCCCATAAAAAGCTATGTACAGGCGTGTAACGAAATACAGTTAGACACCCTGAACATCATGAAGTCATTTGACATTTCACTGAATGTACATTAAATCGTCATGTGACGATTTAATGTGGAAACATTTCCAAATGTCGCTAGTTCCCACCAGATGTCAATTTTTTTTTTTTAAAGAAATGGGTGATGTGATTGGGGAAGAAATAGGAGTAAATATAGAAGACGTTAAAGGTCCACTATTAGAGTAAGAGTTTAATAGAGCTTCGGAAGACTAAGGCAGAAAGTATAGATAACGCTCCTTCGGAATTCCTAACATCATTCGGGGAAATGGTATCGGAGCAACTTCTCAAGTTGGTGTATAGAATCTGTGAGTCTAGACGTACCGTCGTTTCCGAAAACCGAACGAGGCGACGCAGTGGTTAGCACATTGGACTCGCATTGGAGAGGACGACGGTTCAAACCCGCGTCCAGCCATCCTGACTTATGTTTTCCGTGAGTTGCCTAAATCGCTCCAGGCAAATGCCGGGATGGATCCTTCGAAAGGATACGGCCGATTTCCTTCTGCATCTCTGACGCAATAAGAGCTCGTGTTCCTTCTCTTATGACCTCGATGGCGACTGCTCGTTAAATCCAACCTTCCCTCCTTCCTCCTTATACTTAGGGAAGAACATCCCCACACAATCCCCAAGATAGCAAGGGCAGATACATGCAAGAACTACCGCACAATCAGCTTAAAGGTTCATTCGTCCAAGCTGCCGTCAAGAGTAATGGATAAAATAATCGAAAAGAAAGTTAAAGATCTGTTAGATGACGATAATTTTGACCTTAGCAAAGGTAGAGGCACCAGACAGGAAAATCTGACGGTGCGCTTGATAATGCCAGCGAGACTAAAGAAAATTCATGATACGGTCATACCACTTCTGGACCTGGGGAAAGCTTACGACAAGCTGAAATGGTGTTCGAAATTCTAGGAAAGTTCCATGTCTGACTTGGCAGAAAATCCTAAGAAATTTTGGTCCTACGTCAAAGCGGTAGGTGGATCAAAACAAAATGTCCAGACACTCTGTGACCAAAATGTTAATGAAACAGAGGATGACAGACTAAAGGCCGAAATACTAAATGTCTTCTTCCAAAGCTGTTTCACAGAGGAAGACTGCACTGTAGTTCCTTCTCTAGATTGTCGCACAGATGACAAAATGGTAGATACCGAAATAGACGACAGAGGGATAGAGAAACAATTAAAATCGTTCAAAAGAGGAAAGGCCGCTGGACCTGATGGGATACCAGTTCGATTTTACACAGAGTACGCGAAGGAACTTGCCCCCCTTCTTGCAGCGGTGTACCGTAGGTCTCTAGAAGAGCTAAGCGTTCCAATGGATTGGAAAAAGGGCACAGGTCATCCCCGTTTTCAAGAAGGGACGTCGAACAGATGTGCAGAACTATAGACCTATGTCTCTAACGTCGATCAGTTGTAGAATTTTGGAACACGTATTATGTTCGAGTATAATGACTATGTGACGATTATGGTTGGAAAGCTGCACAGGCACAGCAATATTGAAGAAAGGTAGCAGGAGCAATTCATTAAATTCCAGGCGCATATAATTAACACCTATATGCAGGATGATTTTGGAACATAACATTGTGTTCCATCATTAATTCTTAACTCGAAGAGAACTGTGTGTTGACACACAGTGAACACGTATTTAAAAAACATCGTACTTGTGAAACACAACTAGCTCTTAACTGACACGAAGTGTTCAGTGGTATTGACAAGGGGATTTCAAATTGAATCGGTACTTCTAGATTTCCAGAAGGCTTTTGACACTGTACCATAAGAGCTTGTAGTGAAATTGCCTGCTTGTGAAATATCGACTCAGTTACGTGACTGGATTCGTGATTTCCTGTCAGAGAGGTCACAGTTCTTAGTAATTGACGAAAAGTCATCGGGTAAAACAGAAGTGATTTGTGGCGTACCACAAGGTGGAGTTAAGGCCCTCTGCTGTTCCTTATCTATATAAACGATTTAGGAGACAATCTGAGCAGCCGTCTTAGGTTATTTGCAGATGACGCTGTCGTTTATCGACTAGTAAAGTCATCAGAAGATCAAAACAAATTTGAAAACGATTCAGATAAGATGTCTGTATGGTGCGAGAATTGACAATTGACGCTAACTAATGAAAAGTGTGAGGTCATGCACATGTGTGCTAAAAGGAATTTGTTAGACTTCGATTACACCATAAATCAGTCAAATGAAAAGTCCATAAATTCAACTAAATACCTATGAATTACAGTTACGAACGATTTAAATGGAAAGAACAGATAAAAATGTTGTGGAAAAAGGTAAACCAAAGACTGCGTTTTACTGGCAGAACACTTGGAAAATGCGAGAGAGCTACTAAAGAGACTGCCTACACTACATTTGTCTGCCATCTTTTGGGGTACTGCTGTGTGGTCTGGAGTCCTTACCTGATATAAGTAAAAGAGTACATCGAAAAAGTTGGAAGAACATTAGTGTGATTTGCAGAGTATCTATGTAGATGTAGATGTCGATGTAGAGCGGGCCGTTCCCATAGCACAAAGGTCGGTCCCCAATGTTCATGCTGTGTTCCTACAGGAGAGGGGCCCCTGTTCACACAACTCGCATCGTTCGCAACTGTTGAACACGGGGATGAATTGTCGCATCTCCTCTGGCCAACCACAGTAATAGATTTGCATATTTTTGAGCCTTTGTGCTGTACTTTACAGAGAGGGGTGCATGACCGACCATCGTTACGTTTGTATGGAATAGAGAATGAGAAAAGAAAGGGAAGGGATGGGAGGAAATTTGTTACTTCGAGCCGCACAGGGTATTGTTCTATTGCAGTGGCGAAGGTTGGAAAATTTTTTGCCCGTCCGGGACTCGAACCCAGATATACCGCGTCTCTTGAACGTTTGTGGTAACCGCTTCGGCCATCCAGACACGGGCTCTGACTGACTCAAATTTCCAACTTCCCGTACACTGCAATGCAGCATCCTTCCTCCATTAACCCCCTACTCGCCTATTATGGATTCTCGTGAGAGTTTGGACGATATTAGTACATCCAGACTGAAACAAACGTCGAGGAGTCGTCGCGCATTTAAAGAAATGTCTATACTCGAGTGGTGGTGTCTAGCGTGTCGGACATATTAAAGTATATTCATCATCTTCGTTCGTCAACTTGTCGCTATTTTGCAGGAGTAATGGTATAAGTTTGCCTTGAAAACCATACAGTGACCGACATTTATCCTTTCAGAGAGCGCTGGAAGCTGTTTTGAATGCCAACGGTTTTTCTATAGCGTACCAGGTATGGTAAAGTGTTGTTTTTCCGAATTTTTGTCCATAGCCAGTATTTATCGTATTTGGTAACTCACTTAAGGGGCCAGACAGTGAAATCTCAATTCCGTTTTCGTCTTAAGAAGAGCGGCCGAATAAGAACTGAAACAAATTCTTGCAATTCCGAGTAATCTATGTGACGTGGAGGGAAGAGGGAAAAGGAGTTACTTCAGTGACGTTTGTCAGACTGAATTGGTGTCGCGGACGGAGTAAGTTAATTGATCTCATAAACCATGGTAGGCAATAGCGCTGAAATGGTCCGCCGTCGCCGGCAGAAATTAATCCTCTGCCACGTTGCGACCCAACTACGTCCGAAGCAGTTGTGCCAACTTTGGTGCTGTGCTTCTATTTCGCCGGTTTCGGGAGTGTCGTATATATCTTCCTGGCTACATTAGCTGGTGGCCTTTTGACAATCTTTCCCCTCGGCAGCTCTTAGTATAAAGATGATCGAGCTTCCGTTGTTATGAAATGTCGGAACGTAATAAATATTGCTTATTAACGCAACCTTCGAAGTTTTAAATCTGATACAAAAAATAATTTCCCCTGGACAACTCTAATTCCACTAACGAATTTCTGCTTAAAATTGGTATGACGTAAAAAAATTAAATTGCGTGACTAAGAGTAAAAATAATGTGTCCATTAACGTTAACACTAGGCATATGTACATATCCTGTAAACTGACTCGTTCACAATGTTTCTATGAAATAATAGTTCAAATGATCAATGGAACATGTAAATAACTAATGTGTACGTATGTGTGCAGCACCATAAGACATGATTTGCTCGGCATGTGTTTGCTGTCTGTCTCTCTCTCTCTCTCTCTCTCTCTCTCTCTCTCTCTCTCTCTCTCTCTGTGTGTCGTAGAGCCCTGTATTTTTTTTCAGTTGTGTAGGTGTCGCAGGCCGTTTTGGTAATGACCCATTAAGTCTGACGGAGTCCGAGCGAGGTGGTAGTGGGAGCAATAGTAACCTCAAATGGGAGAATGTTTCCTAAAACCATGTAAGCTTCCACGGCTGGTACTGACATAAGTTAAAACTTACGGGCTATTAGGCCGTGGTCAATGTGTAAAACCTTCTCCTAACGTTTCCTCCTCGACTGCGGGACACATCTTCAGAAGTAAACTGGCGAACTGCGAGCAGAACTTGAGGGAGCGTCGAATATATCGGCAGTATAGAGGGCATCACAGCTTACCACGTGGTGTCGACTACGAGGTTATCGTTGGTAATGCCAACATTCTCGATTGAAAATACATTATCATTCGTACTTTTCAATGCGGACACCCAAATTTTGTTTAACACCCTCATCTTTTCGATTAAAATTTTTTGTTTATAAATACCAATAGCCTCTCTATATATACGCACGTGATAATGATAGAGCACTTCGCCATATGGAGAGAATCAGGACCAATGAGGAACGACGACCGCCCAAAGGGAAAGTTATCCTTCCGTTCGTCAGTACGATTACAGACGGCATTGGGAAAGTGTTGAGAAAGTACGGTGCGGAAACTACCTTCAGACCCAGCAGGGAGATAAGAGAATTTTTTAAGAAAGGCGAAAGATACACGAATCGCTTGGCTACACAGGATGTATATAAAATTCTTTGTAGTTGTGGACTGGTTTATAATGGTATCGCCAAAAGAAGTGGCCACACCTGTCTCGTTGAACAGAGGAGGGAGTGCCGCCTGG
The DNA here is from genome assembly GCF_023897955.1 of Schistocerca gregaria. Lineage (NCBI taxonomy): Eukaryota > Metazoa > Arthropoda > Insecta > Orthoptera > Acrididae > Schistocerca > Schistocerca gregaria. Next base: position 1,087,731,372 of record NC_064920.1, on the reverse strand, counting down.
GATATACGGATACATCGGCCGTAACGGAACGTCTTTACCAAGAGGGTGATCACGTAATAAAATTCACTGAGGCGAATATCGTATCAAGATCCGTATGTATGGAGAGGCTATGGAGATATATGAACACCAAAATAAGAAAGAGGAAGGTGTTAAATTAGATAAAAATCTGGATGTCAACATTGCAACATAAGAATGACGATAGATGACTTTCAGGCGAGAATGTTGGCATTACCAGCGATAATCAAGTAGCCGGCGTCACGTGGCAGACTGTTGTGCCTTCTATACTGCCCATATATTCGGCGCTCCCTCGAATTCTGGTTGCGGTTCACCATTTTATCTCTGAAGACGTCTCCCGCTGTCGAGAAGGAAACATTAAAAGGCTTCATACATTGACCACGGTCTAATAGGCCAGAAGTTTTAAGTGAGTGTTTTTCCTGTTGTGGCCTTTCGTTACAGTTTAGGGCAACGACCTGAAAAGCTTGGTCAGAACCAGGAGAGCGGAACGAATTGTAATTTATTTCTGGGACGATAGGTCCCTGACAAAGAAAGATCCTCATTGTTTCGTTTCCTTAAAGTGAATATGTTCTAAATGTAGAAAAATGTGAGTTTATGCAGGTGAGTAGGAAAAGGCACAATGTGATGTTCGAATACAGTATTATTGCTGTGCTGCTTCACAGATTCATGCCTTTTAAATATCCACAACTATCTACGCGCAATATTGTGAGGAGAGATGAACTGGAACGAGCATGTAAGGACGGTAGTTTGGGAAGGCGAATGGTAGAATTCGGTTTATTGGGAGAATTCTAAGAAAGTGCAGCTCATCTACAAAGGAAACACCGTTATAGAACACCAGTGTCTCCCATTCTCGATTACTGCTCGAGGGTTTGGGAACTCCATCAGGTCGGACTAAAGCAGTTCAAAGATAGTTTGCTAGACTTTTTACCCGTAGGTTCGATTGACACGCGTGTATTATGGAGAGTCATCGTAACCTCGAAAGTGAATCCCTGGAGGGAAAACGGCGCTCTCTTCGCGAAACACTGTTGACAAAATTTAGAGAGTAGCCAGTTTACGATAAACTCCAGAACGATTCTACTTCCACCAATGTACATTTCGTGTAAGGAGAGGGAAGACAAGATACAAACATGGTTCAAATGGCTCTGAGGACTCTGGGACTTAACTTCTGTGGTCATCAGTCCCCTTGAACTTAGAACTACTTAAACCTAACTAACCTAAGGACATCACACACATCCATGCCCGAGACAGGATTCGAACCTGCGACCGTAGCGGTCGCGTGGTTCCACACTGAAGTGCCTAGAACCGCTCGGCCACAAAGGCCGGCCCCTGCCAGTTTCGGCAATTCAGTACGTCATCTGCAGGCGACTCGCTTGCAGACAAGTCTTCGAAGGAAGCACCTGAGAATTCACGACAGCCAGAAACAGATGGCCCCAGAATGCCAATATCGATAATTTTTTAGAGGTACCTGAAGATGGCATATTGAATTGCCGTAACTTGTAGCGAAAACAAAATAAAATAACTTCTCAGTCTGCACGGCTATTTGGCGAATTTCTTTGTTATATATTTGACCAGTCACTGTCCCATGGCCACTCCGGCCGGGAAAGATAAGATACATCAGGGCTTATAGTGAAGAATATGAACAGTTGTTTTTCCCTCGCTTGTACGTATGTAGATATAGAAAGTTTATTTGCGAATGTGTACACAGTGTAATTTCGATGACTTGTAGTGTACACATTTTTCTGCTCATTGCAGGATGTTTCAGGGTCAAGTGCAAATCGGAGAAAAAAACTTCATTTTGATTTAATTGCGAGATATTGTAATATCCTGACCATGCTCGGGTGCAATGTTCACGAAGACTGCAGAGCTAAAACTAACGCCAACGTTGCACTGCCCGTGACTGAAGTGGAAAATTAAAGAAGTGCCTCTGTCGATGGGAACGAGACGCGGCTGAATTTCGAACAGCCATTGAAGCGGAACCCAGCCGATTCGCGTGTTTCACGCGCATTACGTGGCAAGTGGGTGCGGAAGGGCCTTGGGCGACGCAAAGTTCAGAGGTGAGCACACCAGCCAGCTGCCGGCGACTGCGACTCCCCACCACCCCCCTCCCCCCCCCCCCCCCCCCCGTCGTCACCCGTGAAACAGCTCTCTTCCGCCGTTCACAGGTACAAGCTCTGTGTTCAGAAAGATAGTCACTTCTGCATATAAGGGTAAAAAGCTTACTGAAGCACCTTTTCTATGATCGAATATAATGATAATTTGTAATTTTTGACGTTACCTTACCTCTTCCGTTTAAAACGAATTACATTATATGTAATGGATAGTTGTTTCTAAACGCAGATATCACGTATAATACAAAACTTTTATCACGAAAGAGCTTCAGAAATAAAAAGGTACACTGAACCGATATGTTCAGAATAAGTGTAAGAATTACAAACGTCTATAACTATGTAATGCATGGTGATGCATCAATGAAAATTACAGTGTGTGTGTGTGTGTGTGTGTGTGTGTGTGTGTGTGTGTGTTTAAAAAAAAAAATAAGGTAAAAATTTCGATAGTTGCGCAAGCGCAGTTAATCAAAAGCCGGAGCATTCGCATGTTTTTAAATCAACATCTTCCAAACCGTTGGATCTCCAGGCTTGATACCCACGGATTTCAGGTAGTAAAGGGAGTGACAACGAGCCGCAAATAATGTTTATTGCATATCGAGATTTCGGTCACTGTGTGACCATCTTCAGGACACTATGTGTAACTCAGAACATTAAAACCACTTGCGCATTGTGCCAACTTCACCATTCATTTCACATATTTAACAAAGAAATTCGCCATACAGCCGTGCAGATTGAGAAGTTATTTTATTTTGTTTTCCCTACCACTTTCAAAAAAATGGTTCAAATGGCTCTGAGCACTATGGGACTTAACATCTGAGGTCATCAGTCCCCTAGAACTTAGAACTACTTAAACCTAACTAACCTAAGGACATCACACACATCCATGCCCGAGGCAGGCGGTTCCAGACTGAAGCACCTAGAACCGCTCGGCCACAACGGCCGGCGCCTACCAGTTACGGCAATTCAGTATGTCATCTGCAGGCGACTCGCTTGCAGACAAGTCTTCGAAGGAAGCACCTGAGAATTCATGACAGCCAGAAACAGATGGCCCCAGTGTACCAATATCGATAATTTTTTAGAGGTGCCTGAAGATGGCATATTGAACTGCCGTAATTTTTAGCCAAAAAAAAAAAATTCTCAGTCTGCACGGCTATGTGGCGAATTTCTTGGTTATATATTTGACCAGTCGCTGTCCCATGGCCATATTAGATCAACAGAGACATCCATGTCAAAGGTTGAAATGGATTGTCTGTTATTGTCCGTGTCATCAAAAAGAGTTATACAAAAGTTTGTGAAGAATGTTAAAATTTTGGGAACTTTCTTTTACATTCTCTGTACTTTACAGAGATATGTCGCTACGTGTTAAAAAGTTATGGCCGCTTGTAGTGGTTCAAATGGCTCTAAGCACTATGGGACTTAACATCTGAGATCATCAGTCTCCTAGACTTAGAACTACTTACACCTAACTAACCTAAGGACATCACACACATCCATTCCCAAGGCAGGATTCGAACCTGCGACAGTAGGAGCATCGCGGTTCCAGATTGAAGCTCCTAGAGCTACTCGGCCACAGCGGCCGGCCCGCTTGTAATCGCCACGTTCATTTCGAATTGTCATACAGTGGACTGAAAAAAAGTATTCCATATTTTGAAAAATGTGGAATGCCCAGTAAACATAGGTCTAAAATGTGTACTTTAAAAAGTATGAGCACTTGTTCATCTTCGCTGCTGTGAAACACACATCATCTACTGCAAGCTCTTTGCTGTTAGGAACTTCACACAGATGCAGTAAGCAAATGACACATTCCTCTGTTAGTGTTCTTACTGTAAACCGCATTCATATTTCTGGGTAAGTGCAATGCATAGATTAGTTCTCATGCAAGGAGTTTGTGTTTCGATAAGTCTAAAGGTTTTACTCCGCACTACTATAACTTCCACTTGAATACTGCTCAGGAAACGCACAGAAAATTTCTCTTCCTACCCTCCCCGTTACGATATTTTCTGCTCATTAGTTCTTCAACGCAACAGCTCGAGCAAATAGACCGTTCATGAGGGTTTCAAATAACCAAGGTCAAAAACAGTTCTCCACTGGAATTAGAAAATTCAGAGCGACGAGATTTATCTTTAAATGGAAGAAGACACTGCACCGAAAACCGGTGAAAGTTTTATTGTAGTAAAACCTTTATTTTTTCATCACGGCTCCTGTCTCTTTAATTACTGAACGTTTCTCCTGCATTAATTTAGTTAATGTAAATTTTTAAGCTAATGGATGCTTCAGGTTGATGCTCACGAAATCCATCTGCATTATTACTGGAAAGCATTAATTACGTAAATGTTCCGTAATTAAATTGCTGGTCGTAGCTGTTCCTTTGATTGAGCGCGATTCGGCCATAACAAAAATATTTCAGTATTTTAAACAGATATTCGTCTGATATTCTTCACGGGTTTGCAGCCGGATCATTTCGTCCTCCATTTCCGTCGTTGTGGCTGGAACTCAGTTCCGGCGAGGCAGTGCACCAGCATTAACTCACCTGAGGATGGCGGCCAGCTGGTCCGCCGAAATATTGTGTCTGGAGGACGAAATGATCCGGCTGCAAACCCGTGAAGAATATCAGCAGTTATTACGCCGGGAAAGTCTACGAAATCAGATATTCGTCTAGTGTCCCCAGCATACGCGGCAGTTTTTCTTTAGTAATAGAGGTAGGCCTATGTAATTTGAGCGCAATCTGGACAGCGTTAGCTACACCTTCTCAGGTCCAGTATTAGTATGCAAGTATCACCAAAGCATTCTTTGTGAAGCTAACGATCCAGGAAGAATTTTTTAAAAAATCTCACATTCGGACCATATCCTCAAATCACATGCCATTCCAAGTTACCTAGAACATTCTCAATCTGTCTAAATTCTTCCTGTGTGTTTATTTTTCCGTTTGTAGAATCACTCAGCACCGTTCTCCCTCAGTTGATCTAAGATTAGGACTACCGGTTAGTTCGATCAGATCGTTGCAGCAGATTTTCAAAGGCTATCGTGGGCCGTTAGTATTGATATAGCGTCTCGTCTTTCCATAGAATTAATGCCTCACACCTTCTTGTCAGTTACAGGTAATTGCACTGTTCATTGTACTGAAGTGTTTTGCTGTTACAATAATAATCATCAAAGTCAATCGTCTAACCTTTACAGACGACATGGCCTTGTTAGCCGAGACCTGGGAAGAAGCCAAAGAATGGACCTTCGAACTAATAAGTGAAAAATAGGTCAGAATCTCCTCTGAAAAGAATAAGATAATGGCAAACATTAAAAACTCGCCAAAACGTTTTAGCGTGGGAGAATAAAAAATAGAGACCCTCAGCGAATTCACATACCTTGGAGAATGGGTCAACCGGAACGCCCTCACGAAAAAAAGCAATGAAATGTAGTAGAAGTTGAACTGTCTTTCCAACTCACCAAGAACACACATAATATAAAGTCTGTCTCATGGAATGCAAAGTAAGACATTATAACACTGTAATCAAGGCGGAAGCCCAATATGCAGTCGAAACGTTGTCAATCACCAACCATGGCTCAGTTGAAAGGCTGGAGATCACAGAAAGGAACATATTAAGAAAAATCTTTGGTCTCAGATTCCATAACAACAAACTAATTCACATAAAAAATGAAACACGTTACCAAACTACTGAGAAACACTGACACGATGAGGAAAAGAAGAATTGATTATTATGGACACTTCATCAGAATGAACCCGAATAGATGATCAAAAAAAATTGACTGTTTCAGCAGAAAAAAAATTGGTTTAAGGAGACGGGGAAGGACTTCTGAGAACTCCAAACCTCAGAGAGTACGCCAATAGACAAAAACTGCAAAAAGAAAAAAAAGACGAGAGAGGTTCCAGGTCAAAATGAAAACCAAACGAACAATTCAATTGTCTGGAGAACAAAGGAAGACTAGTAAGAATGAAATAATAATAGTAGGCTAGCAGAGAGGCAAAGAACATTAAAAAATTATTGATTTGACGTAAACCTAAGTAGGGTAAAACGAAAGAAGAATAATAATTCTTTCTTCGATTTCGGCCGTCTCTGGACCACTACATGATTTTGTCTTCTTTCATGATTTTTCGGGCTGTCCAGTATTTCTTGATTCTCACATTATATTGTAGTCTTCTTTCATCTGTCCTTAACATGATGCGCTGACCACTGAACTTCGTAATTCTGTTTCGAAAAGTTAGCCTGTCTATAATTTCCGCTTTTGTAATGTTAAGTTCTGCTAGGTCGTTTTTTCACTGCCCTGAACCAACTGGTTCGCGTTTTGGGACTTCTGTTAAAACGGTCAGATATTTTTTAGTCCCTACTTCTGGATTCATTTGAACCAAATGACCATAAAGGAAAAATCCTCCTTTTCCTGAGAGCATCGGATATTTTATCAATTTGGGTGAAACTACCTTCATTACTACTTCTCGTCTACATTTTTTCAACTTTTCTTGGACCGAGCAAGTGTAAAGAGCAAGCCCTCAGGAGATGTAGGACGGCAGAAAGAGACAGCGTTCGTTATGTGAAGTCCCAACACACCCTGAAGTGCAGAAGAAAAGCGACCTCTTGAATTCTGTGTATATGAGAGTCTAGAATCAAGTGAAAAATTGTATCCGATTATTGGTGAGCTCGTATTTTTATCATTAAATGGCACTGCGGAAATGCAGTGTAGGGATCGGCTTCTGACCCGTGACAGTCAGAATGAAAAAGTGAGTAATAACAAATATATACGCAAAACATTTTGGCACAGCAAAATCACGTTTTTTAAAAACAATTAAGGCATATGTTAACTCGCCGATAAAATTCACATTTACATCGTTTGGTTTTACAGATTACAAGCTGTCAGTGCAGGACACGTTGTCCTGCAAAAATAAATAAATAAATACAAGATCCTCTCTAAAGCTTTACTAAACAGACTAGAATACCAGACCGACCACTTGATTGGGGAACACCAAGCAGGCTTCCGCAAAGGGCGGTCTTGTGCGGAACATATTTGCAACCTGAAAATGATTTTACAACACAAACAGAACCTGAGCGTTACCTCTGTCGACTTCAAAAAGGCGTACGACTCTATCGACCGGAAAACAATCTTCAAAATTCTCGCAGAATGCAAAGTAGACAACAAAACACGGGGTATCATAGAGCAAACTTTGACCAAGACGACCTCCAAAGTAAAGTTCTGTGAGCAACTATAATAGCCCTTTGAAATTCTCACAGGAGTCCGACAGGCGATGGCCTCTCACCTCTCCATTTCAATCTAGCGTTAGATAAGGTAATAAAAGAATGGAAAACATCACAACAGGGGACAACCTTAGGAAACCTACAGATTAAATGCCTGTCTTTTACAGACAATTTGGCGATTGTCAGGAAAGGTATAAACGAAACAAAACACGCTATTGAAAAACTATACGGAATCGCTTCCGAAACTGGACTACAGATCTCTTACGAAAAGACACTGTTTATGAGCGCAAAGAAACTCTCATCTCTGAACACAAAGTACGCCACGATTTACAAAACGGCAAACTTCAAATACCTCGGTGAAAAACTACAAATGAGCAGACATAACAGAGACGCAAACGAAGAAAGAAAAACTGAACTGAGCAAGGCATACAAAGTAGTGTGTAATCATTACAACAAGAAGTCTCTCACAAAAAGCCAAATTATACCACTACGACACGGTGGTGCTCCCCGAGGCACTATATGCAGCAGAGATCACGCTAATCCTAGGGCAAACAGTCAACTAGAAAAAGCAGAACGGAAAATACTTAGGAAAATATTTGGCGCAAGTAACGACAATTGAATATGAATCACGAAACCTACAGAGGAGCTATACAAACATACGGAGACAATCATAGAAAAGATTAGAAAGCGCAGACTACAATTCTATGGACACCTATACAGAATGCAATCTCACAGACTGACCCAACAGATCTTTGACTGGGTAACCACTAGAAACATCAAATGGGTGGCAGAGGTAAAAAACGACCTGAACCAACTCAACATAATAGCAGACACAATAAACGACAGAATACAATTCAGAAACATCATTAAGAAAAGTAAACTACATGAGATACACTGTGACAAACGAACAGGTGTAAAATGGACCGAAGAACGCAAGCACGATCACAGCCGGAAAATGAAAGAAATATAGACAACCAAAAAGGCAATCAAGATGAAGCCGAATACACGAAGCCGACAAGAAGCATGGGCAGAGGACCGGAAACAGAAACACAGCGAACGAATGAGGGAAGTTTGGGCAGCAAGGAAGGCAGAAAAAGGAACTTGTGAAGGTACTTGAATTACGTAACCATTACGGCACCTCACCTCAACCTCTCGATACCAGCAATATTCTACTGTTTTCCTGTAAAATAGTTAACATATTTCTGTGACAAGATTCAGATTTGATTTCATTAATGTAGAGGTACTTCGATGCATCGATATGTATATATTGCAATGATATTATTCTTATGTATATTCTTTCTTTTGTCACTATGATCATTGACGTACTCCTAAATATGATTTTTGGGCGCGTAAGCGGTTATTGGAGAGTCAAGCTTTGGTCGTCATGTTAAAAAGACGCAAATTGTAGTCAGTTTATAAAATGCGAACTTAACAGTGAGGAAGATACTTGATGTGTTATATTGTGAAGTGATGTTTTGGAACGAGTTACGTGATATTGCAACAAAAGTAATAAAAAAGAAGTGTAACTTAATTTCCGAGTGCTGATTACTTTTTTTACATCACCATTGTTCTAACTTGCAAAAGTTTAATCTTCAAGAATATCGCAAAATAACACCTAGGCCTCTTTGCATCCGAACTTGGAATCATCACTACCTAGATTTCGACGATTGAGCCATGAGTTCACAACTAGACCAGCGTGGGAAACACGAAAAGATGAGTGAGTGCCTAGTTTATCCATTATTTCAAGAAATGGCTTTATTAACTGTGCTCTAATGACACCTGCCACATAGTACAAGTTTGTTGTTGCCCGAAAATGCAATATTTTGCAGCGTGAGCAACACTACAATCATAATTAATTTTTGATCTTCGTTGTGGCATGGTTGTTAGAAACTGGCCATGTAGTTTAGACCAACTATGCTCTTTAAGGTCAAAACAACAACAATAATAATAAATAAATAAATAAAAATAAATTAATTGTAAAATCACAGTAAGATGAAAAACGAACAAAAACTTTGTTTAGGTCTCACTTTGTGAGATCAGTTACAGCCTAAAATATGCTCACTTTTTACACTTTTCAATAAACAAAATGCACTGATGATGGCATAGAGGTGCCGAAACATGTTTAAGTAATAAAAGAAAACATAAAATGCGGAACCTGTACCCAGTAATTAAACTGTAATCGTGGAAAGAAACACAAGAGCTGCAGTTCCAAACATTAAAGTTTCACTTAGCTCCGACATAATGCACACACAACTAGACAGAATACAATTGTGAGCACGTCGGACACACGAAACGTTTATGAGGATTTTGCTCAGTTGTCGCTCATGGCCAGCTGCAACAACGCCACCTGCAGGCTGGGCTGGCATCTTAATTTATGTTCAAGCTTACATATCTCGCGGTTTTTTTGCGTATCTTTGTCGAACCGCTGTATCATTGAACTTTGCCCACAATACAGACTTCAGTCATCGCGGAGTAGAGTTAAGCTGTCGACACACGGACCGTGCATCCGAACGTTGAACGTGCCGAGTTTCTGACGTCTTTCCGAACGTGCAGAGCAATATCTGGCATGTCAGATATTCTGAGCGTGCGTCTGAGCGTTGACCAATGAGATGGCACAGCGCCACCTACGTCACACGCGCGCCATCTCCCTTCAGTACAGAGATGTGAGGCGCCATATTGGCATTCATTTCAATCATATACGTATATATGCCGTTTCTGAGTACCAGCAAATTGAGAATTACTGAAAAACCCGTTGTTCACTGTGTGATTCGTTCCAATAAAATAATGAAAAACATATTTGTGGCAAAATAATTATTGTAACTTTCGTATTATGAGAGTAGGCTATTTGAAGTCAGAGACACTCTGAAGATCCAGCAAACACCCTTTGTTCTTGGTACAATTTGTTGTAATTAAATTTCAGTTGAAAACATATCTACGAGTAAGGTTTTCAGAATGTCGTAACACGATATGATTAGATACAAATGATAAGATGTTGGTTTAGCGTAGTGAGTACCGTTACTGGCGTAGGACGATATTTGTTGGGGCGGTGGTTCGCCTCTGTACACTTCCAAATTTTTTCCCTAACATTCGCGTTTTTATTAGGTTCTGACACTTTATTATTAGTTTAATATAAGTATATACTATAATAGTTGATGTTATGTAAATATAAGTTCACCTTTCTGTGAGGGATGACTTCGTTCGATTGGCTTAATCTACAGGACAGCTTGCGCTACTTGTATAAAGATATCTTGCTCCTTTTTCTTTTACTCTTCGTAATTCACATGTTGCAAAGATTCTGCTACTGGGTAGGAACAGTGATCAAGTACGACTGACCTTGGGGTTTTACTAAAATGTGGGAATGATGAAGTAATGTTATGCGGAGAAGTATTTCAAATTTGTACCGCACTGTTTGTAATGGAACTTGTTGTAAGTCTGTGTCCTTATTGATTGGACATGGTTCTTTCCTTTTCGTGGACGACGAAGGAAATGTGCGTTGTAATAGAGCTAACGTGGGAATTTTATGCGCGCCCATTGAGTGAATACTGTGATTTACGAACTAGAAACATCCCTCAACTGCCGCTGGAGTGCGTTGCTATTGCGTATACCACGTTGGTCCCACCTGCCGTATGCACAAGTCGCATCGTTCCTGAGCGTTCAGCAGCACGTTGAACTTGGCACGCTCAGCGTTAACGTTCCACAGCACGGTCCGTGTGCCGACGGCTTTAGGTGCCGCAAAACGTCTGGCGCCGTGCCAGAGGGTTCGTGCAAGGTAGCTAGCTACCATAGTCCGGATCGTGGGAGCGAGCGCGGACGCCGTCGCTGGCTTCCGGAAAACTGCTGCAATAGGCCTAACCGTGTTAGGAGGGCCCGTTGTTTATCATGGCCGCTAACTTAATTAGCGCGGCACTCGCGACCCCCGGAGAAGCGCGGCGGTAACGCAATTTGCGGAGGCGGCTGCGGCAGCACCGCCTCTCACGGCCCACTCTGCGGACGGGCTGTCTCCGGCCCCCGGGGGCGGGGGGCGGGGCTGTCTCGCCCTCGGCGGCGTCTTGCTCTTTAGCGGCACTGCGCGGATCAACCGGCGCGCTCTTAACTATACGGATATCGTAAGAAAAGCTGTCTATTCAGAATATCGCGAACATTTTCGGTGAAAATAAAATAGATGGTAGAAATTCAGAGTAACTAGTCTGGCTCTAGGGTGGGGCAAATAAAAATGGCACGTAGGACTGAGTTCTAGGGTACAAGGAAACGCAGTAGAGGAAAGGAAGTACAGTAATAACTAGACTACGTTCGAAGTGCTTCTTGGCACTCTAGGGCCCTGGTCAGCAAGTTGCTGCAGCCGGATCGAAGCTGGAGTGCTGGAATTTCTGCACTCTCTTCCGAACTGTTGGGCTGCAGTTCTCGAAGACTACGAGAGTTTCCTAGAATACACGTTAGACTAGAGGCTTCCCACACATAATAATCACAGTGACAGGTCAGGTGGCCTGGGTGACCAGCAAGGACCGATACCAGACTGACTGCTAACAACTCTGACAGTTCGAAGTAACTGTAGGCCTTCTCCTCCTCCGTTAATGCGGCCACAAATCGCTTCAAAATCAGAAATTTGGAAGCACTCAACGACTGTGGTATTGTAAGGTGCCAGGACATGGACACTTACACGTTAGCGTACCAACATTATTATTAATAATAAAGGGACTGGCAAGGGCTTCAGATCATGACTCTATTGAATTATGATAAATATGAGGCACTCTCGAGCAGTACTCCCTGCATATCTGCATGATTGAGCCGCTAACTTAAAGCGTTGGTGAAAAGCGTCGGAAGTTGAGAATTGTTGAATGTAAAGTCTGCAGATGGCCGTAGCTCGCCGGGCCGCCGTGGGCGGCAGGCAGCGGTTACCGGAAACGCGGGACAATACGGCGCATTTGGGGGTAGCCCGGCATCCGGAGCCACCTGCGCTGGGCAACACGTGGCGAAGACGGGAATTTCGTTTGGCTAAGGGCGTTATGACCTGCTCGATCATTGGGTAGATCTCAGTGGAGGGATTTCGGCGATGATAGAGCGTTCGACGTTGGCCGAAACTGAGTATCCTTCCGCCGCGTTTTCGTGCGCGTGGGATACGAGGGAATTGTGGAGGGATTTCGCCTTCAGCCATCGAGCGGTACGGACTTGGCGTCTCCGCCATCGTCTTCGAAGGGAGATATACGATCTGCATCGCAGCATTGCACCAACCCGTGTTCCGTGGAGAGTTCTGCGGTTAGAGCTCTTTGTGTGCTCAGAAGCGAGATTTTCACTAACGCCTAACCACTTCCAACAACTTACCTAATATTGTCGATCTAGAAGTTATCCTTGCGAGGTGCCGAGTTTTTACCAACGCAGCTGCCGGTAATAGGGGCGCGTAATAGCAAATTGTTAATGTGCCGTTCTCAGGAGTGTGTGGGTGGACAAAGAAATTCACTTCTTTTGTAGATTTTGTCAGTTGTGGGGAATATCAAATTGAAATGCCAATATTACGATCGAATTATGGACTTCATCGTAAGCTTTACATGTACTCCAGTCACTGCACAGCTTGCCCAGACGGGAAGGAAAGAAGGTTTGCAGTCTTCTATGTCAGCGACGGACTGATAAGCTTACTGTATGACTTTTAAAAATGACGGAGCACAGCAATTAGTCGTCGTTTCCTTTCAGGCTCTATTAAGCAAATCTAGATTTTTGGATAGTGCCTACCAATGCATTACCAATGCATTATTTCACAGTTTCAATACAAGTACGCCAGTCCCCTGTTGTTCGGGATTCTGCCCAGTTCATTCAAGCTTTCAAAATGTTGGCCCTCAAGAAGTCCGCTCCTGGTAGCCTTGTGGTAAGCGTGACGGAGTGTCATACCTAACACCCCTGGTTCGATTCCCGGCTGGGTCGGATTGTCTTCGCTCAGAGACTGGGCGTTCTGTTGTCCTTACCATCATCATGATTTCATCACTATCGACGCACAAGTCGCCGTAGTGGCGTCAATTCGAAAGACTTGCACCAGGCGAACGGTCTACCCGAGGGGAGGTCCTAGCCGCGCGGCATTTTATTGCCTTCAAGAGCACAGATCCATGTCCTAGTCATTCATCGTTACCTCAGTGAACAGCCACTCAACAAAACTGGAGGCGCTGAGGAGCATCAGCTCGCTTTAATGCAAGGACAAGAGAAACTCAATAGGGATGCATATGCAGGTCCAAGTGGAGTATTCGTCCGAATGATCGACGTGATATCATGCGCCGGGCGTCGGGTTGATTTGGTAGGACTCCGAAGCGTTTTCTGGTGAACTGCAGCCACATTTTCTGGTGTGCGGGCACGTTTCGAAATGTTTTTTAGACTTGTTCGAAACAGATCCTGTCTGACGCCATTTCAGGACTAAGCGTTGCACGGCACTCTTCACTGGCGCTTTGATACCTACCACTAAACTTCCCAGCAAAAAACTGACCACGCCGTTTCCACGACTTGCTGTCACGTAACTTTCCACACCAAACACCCGCTGCTCCAAGGAAAGTACCGCTGTTCCCTTTGCATTGCTCCATTCACACTGTCCAAGATGGTACTCCAGGCCCACCGGCTGGAGTGGCCTAGCGGTTCTAGGCGTTACAGTCTGGAACCGAGCCACCGCTACGGTCGCAGGTTCGAATCCTGCCTCGGGCATGGATGTGTGTGATGTCCTTAGGTTAGTTAGGTTTAAATTATTCTAAGTTCTAGGCGGCTGACCTCAGAAGTGAAGTCGCATAGTGCTCCAGGCAGGTCTAAAATGAATGCGCTCAACGGAAATACTGAAGGCAAAAATGAAGATTTGGCCCTGTTTGACTACCCCCTGAAGCAGGTGTTATTTTCTCTTAATGGTGATTCTCTCCTTGCTCGCCCGGAGGCGAAGTCCAGAATCGTATAAGTTCGCAACAGTACAGTGCCTAACCGTTCTAACAGTAAAATCTCCTGAGAGCAAAGACAGCAAGCTCGTCTGTACCAACAAAGCTGATACCGAGCGCCCGTCAAACCCAGGCGCTCCAAACGGAAGACCACATCTCTCCACTGCTGGCTTCCCAGCTCGGGCCCCCTCCGTTGTAACTCAGAAGGCGAATCGTATTTTCGAAACTACGGAATATTCTCCCTCTCTACGGGTTTTTCCGAACGCTGACCAACCATATTTTAGTCTTTCGTCGTCCAGCGCGAATAGTTTGCGAGGAAATACCTATACTCATACAATGGTACGCTTCTCAGAGTAAAAAGTCCCCGGAAATAACCCATCCTGCGATTTACGAGGTAACACTTCCTCTTTCCTCTCTGCTGCGGCCAAGATTTTCAGAGTTTCTGGAGCACTGTCCGGTTATCCTTCTGGCCCCACTACAACACAGGCCGGCCGCCGCTGCGGGCTTTTCCACCCAGGGCTTGAGTTACGCCTGCTGTTTCATTTACACTGGCGTTCCAGCCTCTATTTGTATAGGCAATCATTCATTACGCCGTTTTGATATTAAAGACAGTTCGTCTTGCAATAAGCGGAAACAATTGTTTGCAAGGTGTGCGTGACAGTGTCAGTCTTCTTTAAATATTCATATATATGATGTACAACCTACGAAATGATACCTAATTCCGGTTGTAAATCAACGCAAGGTATGTGGATGGGTGCTTGTAAGGTGCGAAATTATAGTCACCATACAACCGACGCAGCCTGCACTACGCTCTGAACCGCAAGAAAAAGGAATAAAAGTGAGATAGTGTTAATACTTTCATCCTTCCTTACCTCCTCTGCATTATTGCAGATGATGTGTCACTGAGCAGATTTGTTCTGTGCATGCAGTACACGTGAGGTGCCTAGTTGTTTCCACTGCCCTGTGTGGAATACATAAGTTCTTGTACACTTCACTAACCTGCTGTCTTCATGATGATGATGTCCACAGCGCAGAAAACAGCACGCAGATCGTGGATTCTTTTTCTCGAGGCTGAAATTAAATTCGCAAGGAACTGCTGCTACGAATAAACTATAACTCATTTGGGATGCCACTCGCGTTTTTATTGATATAGACACGAGAAACTATTCTTGATCACAACGTATTGAAGATATCTTTCCACAGTCATGATATCTTACTAAAATAACATGAAATACATCCTGCCACAGACAACATGTCTGTCTACTGGAACGGTCAGAACTGGAGAGCCGGACTGCCCGAGACACTTCGCGCGCCAAGCCAGCAAGGCGTGACCCGAACGCCACTGAAGTGCACCGGCAGTAATATCGTCAGTCTTTTGTTTTAGTAGTACTTTGATTTTAATAATTTTGAAATGACTGACTGATAGCTGGCTGTTGAGAGATGTTTATTTAAAACAAATGAAGTAATTTGGATGTCAGGTTTAATTAATAATAGCAACTAAAGTTTAACGTTTTGGCGCCCTATCGCCGAACACAGCAGCCAATCACAGAGCAGAAGCATCATGCAGGCGGTCTTTCTCACGGGAATGGCACCGAATCTAACAGCTGTCACCGGTACGTCATGCCACGTTGCGTCATCTCTATGCTTCTTGCATCTCCACTGCCCTGGGAATAGCTTCCTGGAGCCTAATATGATGGCTGAATAAGCCAGAAATGTTACAACCGGTGTGGATCACGTGGCGAGCGTATACATGGTGTGAGTGTCACTGGGTATGGTTATATGCATACGTTCACATCCGATCTTCTCCCCTCGTCCAGGCCATTTATTTGCCCAATTCTATACATACAGAATCCGCAAGCCACCATAGGGTGGCTGGTGGAGGGTACAGTGTATCAATGCTAGCCTTTCTGTTTACTGTTCCACTCGCAAATAGAGCGAGCGATGAACGATTGTCTATAAACCTCGCATGAACCCTAGTTTCTCTCATCTTACGGGTCCTTCGGCGAAATGTACAAACCGAGCGAGGTGGCGCAGTGGTAGCACACTGGACTCGCATTCGGGAGGACGACGGTTCAATCCCGTCTCCAGCCATCCTGATTTAGGTTTTCCGTGATTTCCCTAAAACGTTTCAGGCAAATGCCGGGATGGTTCCTTTGAAAGGGCACGGCCGATTTTCTTCCCAATCCTTCCCTAACCCGAGCTTGCGCTCCGTCTCTAATGACCTCGTTGTCGACGGGACGTTAAACACTAACCTAACCTAACCTAACCTAGCGAAATGTACAAAGGCGGCAGTACAATCGTTCTGCAGTCGGCCTCGGATGGCGGTTTTATAAATTCCCGCAAAAGTGGCCTCCAGCGATTTGAGTTCACGACGCTTCTGCATGATGCTGGCGTGTTGGTCAAATCTAGCTGTTAGAAATCTAGCAGCACGACTTTGAACTGCTTCGATGTCTTCCTTTAATCCGACCTGGTGGTGATCCCAACACTCGAACTCTACTTCCATGCACGGGCTACAGTTTCCTGGAATTATCCCAATAAACTGAGATCGACCATCAACTTTCCCTGACGAAAACGGGCGAATTTCACTGGTTTTTACTACATATGAACACTTTTCACATTCTCCCGTGCAACGTGGCTGCAGGACCTCCCTTCATGCAAAATCTTAAGGTCCTAGTTCATGTCCAAGGCACCAAAGCAGTCTTTAATCGATAACTAAATCCTGAATTGAACTGCTTCTTACTGGCTATTACATCAACTTAGAAGCTTTTTCTGTGTTCTACTATGGTGCTTTTAGTGTCTCCGCATACCGCAGCACGCGACAAAGCTTTGCACACAATAAATGTAAACGTTTCAGAGAGAAGAGCTGCCAATGTGTCGTCCACGAGACTCAGAGGGCCTTAGACACGGGTTCACA
Organism: Schistocerca gregaria; assembly: GCF_023897955.1. Taxonomy (NCBI): domain Eukaryota; kingdom Metazoa; phylum Arthropoda; class Insecta; order Orthoptera; family Acrididae; genus Schistocerca; species Schistocerca gregaria. The sequence goes on along the minus strand of NC_064920.1, from coordinate 1,087,714,241 downwards.
GGTAGATGCCGTGTTTCTTGACTTCCGCACAGCGTTTGACACAGTTCCCCACAGTCGTTTAATGAACAAAGTAAGACTATACGGACTATCAGATCAATTGTGTGATTGGATTGAGGAGTTCCTAGATAACAGAACGCAGCATGTCATTCTCAATGGAGAGAAGTCTTCCGAAGTAAGAGTGATTTCAGGTGTGCCGCAGGGGAGTGTCATAGGACCGTTGCTATTCACAATATACATAAATGACCTGGTGGATGACATCGGAAGTTCACTGAGGCTTTTTGCAGATGATGCTGTGGTGTATCGAGAGTTTGCAACAATAGAAAATTGTACTGAAATGCAGGAGGATCTGCAGCGAATTGACGCATGGTGCACGGAATGGCAATTGAATCTCAATGTAGACAAGTGTAATGTGATGCGAATACATAATGCTCCATAAATTATCTGGGAGCACACATTAGGAGTGATTTAAAATGGAATGATCATATAAAGTTGATGGTCGGTAAAGCAGATGCCAGTCTGAGATTCATTTGAAGAATCCTAAGGAAATGCAATCCGACAACAAAGGAAGTAGGTTACAGTACGCTTGTTCGCCCACTGCTTGAATACTGCTCAGCAGTGTGGGATCCGCACCAGATAGGGTTGACAGAAGAGATCGAGAAGACCAACGGAAAGCAGCGCGCTTCGTTACAGGATCATTTAGTAATCGCGATAGCATTACGGAGATGATAGATAAACTCCAGTGGAAGACTCTGCAGGAGAGACGCTCAGTAGCCCAGTACGGGCTATTGTTAAAGTTTCGAGAACATATCTTCACCGAAGAGTCAAGCAGTATATTGCTCCTTCCTACGTATATCTCGCGAAGAGACCATGAGGATAAAATCAGAGAGAAGCATGCCGACAATCCTTCTTTCCACGTACAATACGAGACTGGAATAGAAGGGAGAACTGATAGAGGTACTCAGGGTACCCTCCGCCACACACCGTCAGGTGGCTTGCGGAGTATGGATGTAGATGTAGAAATGACATAACGTGCACATACCATTTCATATCGGCTGGTTAGTCAGTCAGTCAGTTACATGATCCATAGATCATTTGACGATCCTTTATCGAAATGAACGAATGAGTCTGTTTACAGGACATGTGTACGTGAGTAGCGTTAAAACTGAAACTTTCTGGCATGTCGAAATTATGTACCGGACCCAGGCAAAGGGCGCGAGTTAGTCTCGCTCCGGCACACAGTTTCGACCTGCCAGGAAGTTTCATATCGGCGCACACTGCGCGGGAGAGTGAAAATTTCATTCTGGAGTGTTATAATTGATAAAAACTCATGCAACTACACTTAATTATTTTATCTATCAGTTTATAAACAAAAATGAGTCAGCGGAGTAGGAGGAGTTGTCCAGGAGAAATGTTTCAAAGTTAGATTTAGAACTTCCTTTCTTACCTGTCATACAGCCTATGTAATTCGTCAAATGATCAAAAATGATCAAAAATTCTAAAGCAGCAAACCGATGTTAAGGATGTTTGGCCTGTAATTTTCTGATGAACGCAAAACAACCTTCACTGCGTGATTTCAATGGTAATCTTACCAACGACAGGGCCGCTAAAGCGGTGTTATTGAACACGGTATTCCGGAATTCCTTCGTCAGACAATATTCAGTAAATATTAGAGAATTTGAATCAAGGAAATCTGCCATCATGAGTACCGTAAAAGGTTCTATATTTCCAGAAGGCTTTTGACACTGTGCCTTACAAGCAGTTTGTAATCAAATTGTGTGTTCATGGAATATTGCCTCTGTTAACAATGGTGAATAAAAAATCATGAGATTGCTGAGAGTTTTCGGTACATCAACTGAGCGAGTCCATAATATCCTACACGGAAAATTGGCTATGAAGAAGCTGTGTGCGAGACGGGTGCCGCGATTTCTCACGACCGAACAAGAGCGCATTTGGCACAACATTTCAAAACAGTGTCTGGCGATGTTAAATCGCGATTGGCTCCTCTGTCCATCCGTAACATTCTTAACATTCAAAAGTTTCAATTTCTTTCTAGTCTGATGTTGGTGTTTCCAAGTTTGACTAGGTTCATCTTGATATTTTTTTGTTTTTTTAACAAACAACTTTTTCATATTTTGAAAACTGTTTTTGCCTATTGTATTCTTCTATTAATTTACCTTCTGGCGCTGCTGTCACAGGCTAACGTAATCCCAAAACAGGTAAACTTTCTACATTGGTGAGCAATGTAGTAAATTCTGCGTAACGCATCCATGTCAGGGAAACGCTGAGACACTCTCTTCCGCCGCTAAATTAAAACCACGAGGGGGGAAGGGGGGGGGAAATGAAAAAGTAGTAAATTAAACTATGTTCTCATCTCCACTGGGCGTCGTTAAGGTACCCTCATTCGTCAGTGTGATAAACCTGCGGTTTTAAGAGCGCTGCCTTCTGACACTTATTGCCCACGTAAAGTAGCTATTAAATCTTAGAAATTACTGAATTAAATGTGGGCAGTTATTCTATCTAACCCGTTAATTGCGTCTGACGTAACACAGCTGTCTGGAAATATGTAGAGAGAAAAAATAAAACATAGCGGTGTTAGTTGTCAGGGTGCTTTTTGTTGTTGTTTTTCTTTCATGATGACGGGTCGATTACTGAATTTGGAAAATTGCAAGAAAAGGTGCACTGTGACAGGACTTTCGTGCGTAAAAGTTCCAAAAATTTTAGTCGGGCGTACAGTTCTTTAAACTGTGTGAGCCGTGCACGGCTCGTGTTTATGCCATTTGTTGTTTGTCATCTTCTATTACAGTACTGCCGTCTCGTTTTTCTTATTCTATTTACTGGTGCCACTAACTTCCTGCCTTACTCGCCCGTGAGCGGCAGCACCAGCAGCAGCGCGTATCGAATAGATAAGTGCACTGTCGTACCATCTCTGGAGCGAGCGATAGTATTTCCGGATCGTCGTGTGTCTGGCAGTCAGTCGGAGACGGACCAGAAGTGCAGTCGGGACGCAGCAGCTGTGAAGTCGGGACCGAGTGCCGATGAGGCGCGGACAGCCAGTGCTCGCCGACCGCTGGCGACACACATGAACTGTCCGACGGAGGGAGATTGGAGCGGGGCGACCGTTGGTTGGTCATTCGGTTGGTCGTCTCATCGGCCGACATATATTTGGTCCTTTCACCGTTCCCGGGCCTCGGCAGTCGGTCGTTTGTCTTGGAGCAGCGAGGAAAAGTCTCCGCGCATACTCTGGCCGGGGCAGCTGGCGATCTGCACGCGCGGTTGTGAGTGCTACGAAGTTCGTCGCCCACCGATCTTGAACATTAAAGTTGAGTCCTTACTTAACCTACTATTGGGCCTCAACTGTTTACATTTCTTCATTTGATCCTGGTTGTCGCTTTTGGGACATCCCCGCAGCAACAACGTGTGTGTGTGTGTATTCAAGTCGGCTAAGATTACAGCCGCCTTCCTGTGGAGTTTAACTTAACTTCATCTATTCCTTCTTATTGAAGTTGACCAGCGGTATCTTCTGCCTTGTGGCCGTTGACGTTCCATTTACCTGCCCTGGTAGTTGACGTAATTTTCGGCAGTGTATTTTCCTCGACGAGTTGTTGCTGTCCAGCGCGGCGTGTAGTTTGACAGCTGAGGTGTTGTTGGTCATTGTGGGCACCGATATTCTGTGTGGCGTTTTACTGAAATCTTGTGGTCGTTTTGCTGGTTGTGTGGAGCGGTACTGGTTTTGTTGATTGGTCGGTCGGCTGTCTGTCGGTTGGGTTGCCTTCAGATTAAGAAGTCGTTGGGCAGGCTGCCTGTCTCACCTAACCGGGCGTTAATGTTACAATCCCAGGCCGACCCTTGGAAACTTCTGAGCGCCGTTTCGTGTATGTTACAAAGTAATTTCCCTGTTTGGACTTTAGTCATTTGGTTGATGTGTGGCCTTCAGCCGAGTATTTATATCTCCTAAATTAATGTTCTTGTCTTGCACTTAAGAGCCGTCCGCTGGTGGCCGAGCGGTTCTACGCGCTTCGGTCTGGAACCGCGCGACCGCTACGGTCGCAGGTTCGAATCCTGCCTCGGGCATGGATGTGTGTGTCCTTAGGTTAGTTAGGCTTAAGTAGTTCTAAGTTCTAGGGGACCGATGACCTCAGATGCTAAGTCCTATAGTGCTCAGAACCATTTCTTGCCCTTAAGACATGAGATTATTCTTTATAGGGGCCTTCAGCCGAATTTTGTATGAAACGTTTTAAGACACGGCATTCTGCCTTTTAAAATTGAAACTCTTCTTTCTAGGTCTTAAGCCGTTAAATTATTTGCTGATGTGCGGCCTTCAGCTGAGTTTTAATATGCCTTAAATTAATATTCTTGTCTTGCCCCTAAGGCATAAGATTATTGTGCTTTTGTATGGGACCTTCAGCCGAATTTTGCATGAAATGTTTCAAGATAAGGCCTTCTGCGTTTGGACTGTAACTCTTCTTATTGCTTAATATGCGGGCTCCAGCGAAATTCCATTAAAATTAAATTGCTAAGGTCTTGAGCCTGTTTAGATTGAAGATTTAGAAAATATTTTTGGGTGAAACCTCCAGAAGAGCCTTGTATTTCAATTTCTTACGTAGGCCTTGTGTCTTGGATTTTGAATCTAAAGTTAATCAAAGAAGGTCGATTAAAGTTTTGAGTGTTTTGCACCCTTGTTGCGATATTGTGTGTTGATAAAGTTTTTATCTTGAGTGCACCTGACAGCAAATTATTTTGGCCCCTTTTGACAACCTAATCAGCTCTGTCCTGCTAGCCCAGGCATTTTACCATGTTTTGTTGTGTTTCTGCTGTATACTTTCTTTAAACCTCTAATAGTTTATCACAGATTATCATACGGTAAACTCAATCTTTGTAGGGTTGAAGTAATACATTGCGTACAATATATGTCTCTTTTGCCACCCTATGGACTAAATACACTGCCAGAAAAAAGTAGTACGCCTGGAAACAAGTAGTCGATTGTATCCGGCGAAGGAATGTCCCTAATGGGGGATAGAAGGTGCAGCGACAATGGTTTCAACGTCTTCCGACAACAGACGGCGTAGCAGCATAGCTACCAGAGCGTCATCTGCGTCAGCTCTTTAATAACGCACACAGCCAGAAGGCTCAGTGTAGTGCAAACGAGTGAAGCAAGCAGGCAGCCATGCCACAGAGACGCACTTGCGTTTCCCACAGCCAACTGAGCGAGTTTTATAGGGGTCAAACTTGGTCCTTCAGAGTGGTGGGATGGTCCTTTCGGAGAACTGCCGCAGAAGTTGGACGTGCTTTATCAGTTGCGCAGCGCTGCTGGAATCAGTGGCCACGTGAACATTCTCACACTCATAGACGAGGTTCTGGACGTTTACGCAGCATACATGCCCGCCAGGACCGTCGTATTGTAAGGCCAACAATGACATATCTTACAGCTACCACAGCAGACGCACAGTTGCGAACCGGCTATTAGCAGTGGGACTGCTGGCAAACATCTAGCCCATCTTCTACTCACGCCACAACATCGACGTGCACGGCTTGACTGGTGCCATCAGGGGATCACTTGGAATGGTGTGCCGTGATCTTTGGCAATGAAAGCAAATTCTGCCTGCACGCAGGTGATGGTTATTTGCGCGTATGATGTAGACCTAATGAGCGCTGTCTCGTAGAGTGCATTCCTTCACGATACACTGGCCCCAACCGATGCCTTATGGTCTGGGTGCGACAAGCTGTAAATCTTGTTCATTCTGGTTTTTGTGGAGAGGGCGCTAACCAGCGCTTGGAACGTGCAGAATGCCGTTATGCCGTCGGCACACGGACCGTCCATCCGAACGTTGAGCGTTCAACGTGCCGAGTTTCTGACGTCATAGCGTGGAATAGCACGTTCGGGAGTCTTTCCGAACGTGCAAAGCAATATCTAGCATGTGAAATATTCGGAGCGTGCGTCTGAGCGTTGACCAATGAGATGGCACAACGCCACCTACGTCACACGCACTCCGTCACCCTTCAGTACAGAGTTGTGAGGCACCATGTTGGCATACATTTCAATCCTATACGTATATATGCCGTTTCTGAGCACCAGCAAATTGAGAATCACTGGAAAACCCGTTGTTAACTGTGTGATTCGTTCCAATGAAAAGAAACACCATATTCGTGGCAAGAGATTTATTGTAAGTTGCATATTATGAGAGTATGCTATTTGGAGGCAGCGACACACTAAAGATCCACCCAAAACGCATTGTTCTTGATACAATTGATTATAATTAAATTTCGATTAGTAACATATGTACGATTAAGGTTTCCAGTACGTGGTAACATGCTATGATTGGATGGAACTAGATTGTTGTTGGTTTAGCGTAGTGAGTAGCGACACTAATCCGTTTCGTGTGGCTCGTTAGGGCGGTGTTTCGCGTCTCGACCTTTCAGACTTTTTTTCCCCTCAACATTCGCGTTTGTATTAGATTCTTTCACTTAATTATTAGTTTAATATAAGTATATACGATAGTATTTGATGTTGTGTAAATATAAGTTCGGTTTTTATGAGGGATGACTTTGTTCGATTGGCTTAATGTACAGAACACCTTGCGCTACTTGTATAAAGATACTTTGCTCCTTTTTCTTGTACACTTCGTAATTCACATGTTGCAAGGATTCTGCTACTGTGATCAAGTAAGACTGACCTTGGGGTTTTACTAAAATGTGGCAACGATGAAATGATGTTTATCTTATGCGGAGAAGTATTACGAATTTGTACCTCACTGTTTCTATTGGAAGTTTCATAAGCCTGTGTCCTTATTGATTGGATATAGTACTTTCCTTTTCGTCGACGATGGAGGAAATATGCGTTTTAAAAGAGCTAACGTGGGACTTTCACACGCGCCCGTTTAGTAAACAGTTTGATTTACGAACTAGAAACGTCCCGCAACTGACGCTGGAGTGCGTAGTAATCGCGAATACCATGAAACTTCCTGGCACATTAAAATTGTGTGCCGCACCGAGACTCGAACTCGGGACCTTTGCCTTTCGCGGGCAAGTGCTCTACCGGCTGAGCCACCCAAGCACGACTCACGCCCCGTCCTCACAGCTTTACTTCTGCCAGTACCAGCACACTCCGCTGCAGAGTGAAAATCTCATTCTGGAAACATCCCCCAGGCTGTGCCTAAACCAAGTCTCCGCAATATCCTTTCTTTCAGGAGCGCTTGTTCAGCAAGGTTCGCAGGAGAGCTTCTGTAAAGTTTGGTAGGTAGGAGACGAGGTACCGGCAGAAGTAAAGCTGTGAGGGCGGGGCGTGAGTCGTGCTTGGGTAGCTCAGTCGGTAGAGCACTTGGCCGCGAAAGGCAAAGGTCCCGAGTTCGGGTCTCGGTGCGGCACACAGTTTTAATCTACCAGGTAGTTTCATATCAACGCACACTCAGTTGCTGAGTGAAAATCTCATTCGTGTGTACCATGTTGGAGGCCACGTACTGTATGCACAAGTCGGATCGTTCCTGAGCGTTCAGCAGCATGTTGAACTTGGCACGCTCAACGTTGACGTTCCACAGCACGGTCCGTGTTCCGACCCGTTCTTGGAACAGGAAGGTGATGTATTCTTCCAACAGGATAATGCTCGCCCACTCCCCCCACTGAACCTGCTCTGCAAGACGTGCAGCATTTTCCCTGGCCAGCACGATCTCTGGGCTTGTCTCAAAACAAGCACCTGCGATATGATAGGACGAGAAGAGACTCGTGCGACATGTCAACCAACGACCCTTACAGAACGACGTGAACGGATCGAGCAGGCGTGGCATAACGCATCGAAAGACAGCATTCGCCTTCCTTACGATCGACTGGATGCCAGATTGAGCACCTGGATTGATGCCCTTGTCGGCTACACCATGCACGAATGTGGGTGTTTCAGCATGGGTCGATACCTGGTACCAGGACCCGCTTGTGCTATTGATCTATAACTGTAATCATCTGATGTACTCCATATGCACAGCTCCAACAATAAATCTTGAGTGAATTGGGGACCTCTGAAAAGATTTACCAATTTTTTTCGCGGTAGCGTGTAAAGAAATCCTTGGATTCTGGGAGAGAATGCGACCACCACTGCATTAAAACTTGGAGGAGTTAAGCATTGCTTCGACGGAGAGGGAAGTCCTTCATAGCATGTTGTGGGTATCATTGGCGCAATAAGCGTCAGTTTAGCCCGTCTGGTCGGCTGAATGTTTGCATAACGGCCGCGTGTCGCTCTTCATCAACTTATTCTGTGAAAATGTGCTGGCACAAGGTCTGTAGCTAACACAACAGTAATAGAGAACTTCACGGTGAACAGAGCGCCGTATAGACTGAGAGCGCGTCTGTTATCTTCCCATATGAGCACGCTAACAAAAGGAGAGTGTTGTGTGAACGTTTTCCAAAATTGGAACTTTGTGGTAAGGTCTTATGGCACCAAACTGCTGGGGTCATCGGTCCCTAAGCTTACACACTATTTGAACTAACTTATGCTAAGGACGGTACACACACCCATGCCCGAGGGAGGACTCGAACCTCCGACGAGGGAAGCCGGTGAACGTTTTCAGATGTACGAGTGTATTGGACTTTTATAGTCATGCACCAAACAACAACGTGTGTGTGTGTGTGTGTGTGTGTGTGAGAGAGAGAGAGAGAGAGAGAGAGAGAGAGAGAGAGAGAGAGAAGACTTGGCAGATTGAAACTTTGAATCGGTGTGTTTTTTCCGAGATCATACACTCCTGGAAATTGAAATAAGAACACCGTGAATTCATTGTCCCAGGAAGGGGAAACTTTATTGACACATTCCTGGGGTCAGATACATCATATGATCACACTGACAGAACCACAGGCACATAGACACAGGCAACAGAGCATGCACAATGTCGGCACTAGTACAGTGTATATCCACCTTTCGCAGCAATGCAGGCTGCTATTCTCCCATGGAGACGATCGTAGAGATGCTGGATGTAGTCCTGTGGAACGGCTTACCATGCCATTTCCACCTGGCGCCTCAGTTCGTGCTGGACGTGCAGAACGCGTGAGACGACGCTTACACCTTCTAGAGCACGTTGGGTGGCACGGGATACATGTGGACGTGCATTGTCCTGTTGGAACAGCAAGTTCCCTTGCCGGTCTAGGAATGGTAGAACGATGGGTTCGATGACGGTTTGGATGTACCGTGCACTATTCAGTGTCCCCTCGACGATCACCAGAGGTGTACGGCCAGTGTAGGAGATCGCTCCCCACACCATGATGCCGGGTGTTGGCCCTGTGTGCCTCGGTCGTATGCAGTCCTGATTGTGGCGCTCACCTGCACGGCGCCAAACACGCATACTACCATCATTGGCACCAAGGCAGAAGCGACTCTCATCGCTCAAGACGACACTTCTCCATTCGTCCCTCCATTCACGCCTGTCGGGACACCACTGGAGGCGGGCTGCACGATGTTGGGGCGTGAGCGGAAGACGGCCTAACGGTGTGCGGGACCGTAGGCCAGCTTCATGGAGACGGTTGCGAATGGTCCTCGCCGATACCCCAGGAGCAACAGTGTCCCTAATTTGCTGGGAAGTGGCGGTGCGGTCCCCTACGGCACTGCGTAGGATCCTACGGTCTTGGCGTGCATCCGTGCGTCGCTGCGGTCCGGTCCCAGGTCGACGTGCACGTGCACCTTCCGCCGACCACTGGCGACAACATCGATGTACTGTGGAGACCTCACGCCCCACGTGTTGAGCAATTCGGCGGTACGTCCACCCGGCTTCCCGCATGCCCACTATACGCCCTCGCTCAAAGTCCGTCAACTGCACATACGGTTCACGTCCACGCTGTCGCGGCATGCTACCAGTTTAAAGACTGCGATGGAGCTCCGAATGCCACGGCAAACTGGCTGACACTGACGGCGGTGGTGCACAAATGCTGCGCATCTAGCGCCATTCGACGGCCAACACCGCGGTTCCTGGTGTGTCCGCTGTGCCGTGCGTGTGATCATTGCTTGTACAGCCCTCTCGCAGTGTCCGGAGCAAGTATGGTGGGTCTGACACACCGGTGTCAATGTGTTCTTTTTTCCATTTCCAGGAGTGTATAAAGCAACACGTTCCCACATACAAGTATGCACCACAAAATGTACTGGAGAATGATGAATACAAATTATACTGGGACAGAACCATTATAACAGATAAAACACTACCACATAACAAACCTGACATCATATTCACCAGTAAAAAGAAGAAATTAACACAACTGATCGAAATATCCATACCCAATACAACAAATATACAAAAGAAAACAGGAGAAAAAAATTGAAAAATACATCCAACTGGCTGAGGAAGTGGAGGGTATGTGGCATCAGGATAAAGTTGACATTATACCAATTATATTATCAACTACAGGAGTCATACCACACAATATCCACCAGTACATCAATGCAATACAGCTACATCGAAACTTATATATACAACTACATAAATCCGTAATTATTGATACATGTTCAGTTACCCGAAAGTTCCTAAATGCAATATAACATATACCGTACAGTTAAAAGGAAGTCACGCTTGAGCAAGGTCCACGTCACTTTCTACTTTAGACCAGACATAACGTCTGAGATAAGAAAGAAACAACAATAATAATAATAATTATTATTATTATTATTTTTAAGAATAAAAAACTGAATACAAAATAGTAATAAAAATAAAATAATTTTATTTTATTAAAAAAATAAAAAAACTCTCTCCCTCTCTAACACACACACACACACTCCACTCACACACACACACACACACACACACACACACACACATTCGCAAAACAGTTTAATACATACAACTGAAAATGTTGGTAACACTTAGAAAAACAAATTAATCTCTGTATTAAAAAGATGGCAGTTACACTGGTGTGTAACGTAAACAGTGAACTGAAACTGAACTGTAAGATGTCCACTTGGTTGCCATATGAGAAAAAGCAGTTTGTTTAGATGCAGTGAATTAGAAGTTACCTGTAAGTACCTTTCCATTTCATAAAATAAACGTTACAGAACTGTCTTTAAATGTATAACCTAGATGTGGAACAATAACCTATGTGTAAAAAGGACAAATCAATTAATATTTCAGGACACCCACTGAAGATGATTTGTAAAAATGGCGAAACGCGTATGGGTGCATAAATAAAAATAAAATTTTGATGTGCAGCATGCAAAAAGCCATTTTCTTTGAAACAACTGCAATTTATATACAGCAGCTGCGAAAATGGCCACTACAAGAAACGTGTCTCATGCGAATGTTCCAAAGGTAGGAGACGAGGTACTGGTAGAATTACAGCTGCGGGGACGCGTCGTGAGTCGTGAGTCGTGCTTCGGCAGTTCGGTGGACCAGTTGCCCACGAAAGGTTTAAGGTCTCGAGTTATAGTATCGGTCCGGACGCAGTTTTAATGTGCCGGGAGGTTTCATGACAGCGCACACTCCGCTGCAGAGTGAAAATTTCATTCTGGCCTGCTGCTGTATTTGCCCTAGTACGCAACGCGTGCTGTAGACAGTGACGCTGGGCGTCTGTGATACGGCTGAGGGAAGGCTGCGGAAGAATCCGTTGGCTGGGGCAGCGAGTGAGGTTCGGCTGTGTGTCTCGTGTAATCGAGACGTCGACACTTTTCGCGCCGCGTACCGGAAGCCCGGCAAATGGCTGCAGCCAAGGACTGCTGTGCACTCCGCGCTAGCGCCGACAAAGCGACAGCGACGAGTGTCCCCCGACACCTGCTGTGCCGCCTTGGACGACAACACGCCGCCGGAATACAGAGTAGCTGAGCGGCAGGCCTACCTGTCTCACAACAGCCGCCCCCAGCTGCGGCCGGGCCCCGCTGCTGTCCGAGAGCGGCGAACCGTTTAGACAACAGCTCAGCCTCGAGTGGATTTATTATTAACAACATGTTGTGTACATACACTCCTGGAAATGGAAAAAAGAACACATTGACACCGGTGTGTCAGACCCACCATACTTGCTCCGGACACTGCGAGAGGGCTGTACAAGCAATGATCACACGCACGGCACAGCGGACACACCAGGAACCGCGGTGTTGGCCGTCGAATGGCGCTAGCTGCGCAGCATTTGTGCACCGCCGCCGTCAGTGTCAGCCAGTTTGCTGTGGCATACGGAGCTCCATCGCAGTCTTTAACACTGGTAGCATGCCGCTACAGCGTGGACGTGCAGTTGACGGACTTTGAGCTAGGGCGTATAGTGGGCATGCGGGAGGCCGAGTGGACGTACCGCCGAATTGCTCAACACGTGGGGCGTGAGGTCTCCACAGTACATCGATGTTTTCGCCAGTGGTAGGCGGAAGGTGCACGTGCCCGTCGACCTGGGACCGGACCGCAGCGACGCACGGAAGCACGCCCAGACCGTAGGATCCTACGCAGTGCCGTAGGGGACCGCACCGCCACTTCCCAACAAATTAGGGACACTGTTGCTCCTGGGGTATCGGCGAGGACCATTCGCAACCGTCTCCATGAAGCTGGGCTACGGTCCCGCACACCGTTAGGCCGTCTTCCGCTCACGCCCCAACATCGTGCAGCTCGCCTCCAGTGGTGTCGCGACAGGCTTGAATGGAGGGACGAATAGAGACGTGTCGTCTTCAGCGATGAGAGTCGCTTCTGCCTTGGTGCCAATGATGGTCGTATGCGTGTTTAGCGCCGTGCAGGTGAGCGCCACAATCAGGACTGAATACGACCAAGGCACACAGGGCCAACACCCGGCATCATGGTGTGGGAAGCGATCTCCTACACTGGCCATACACCTCTGGTGATCGTCGAGGGGACACTGAATAGTGCACGGTACATCCAAACCGTCATCGAACCCAACGTTCTACCATTCCTAGACCGGCAAGGGAACTTGCTGTTCCAACAGGACAATGCACGTCCGCATGTATCCCGTGCCACCCAACGTGCTCTAGAAGGTGTAAGTCAGCTACCCTGGCCAGCAAGATCTCTGGATCTGTCCCCCATTGAGCATGTTTGGGACTGGATGAAGCGTCGTCTCTCGCGGTCTGCACGTCCAGCATGAACGCTGGTCCAACTGAGGCGCCAGGTGGAAATGGCATGGCAAGCCGTTCCACAGAACTACATCCAGCATCTCTACGATCGTCTCCATGGGAGAATAGCAGCCTGCATTGCTGCGAAAGGTGGATATACACTGAACTAGTGCCGACATTGTGCATGCTCTGTTGTCTGTGTCTATGTGCCTGTGGTTCTGTCAGTGTGATCATGTGATGGATCTGACCCCAGGAATGTGTCAATAAGGTTTCCTCTTCCTGGGACAATGAATTCACGGTGTTATTATTTCAATTTCCAGGAGTGTAGTTCCGCGTAGTCAGCGCGTACACAACTTTCCCACTAGAGCGCGCCCCGCTAAGCACAACAGCGCATGCGCAGCGCTCGTCCGTCTCCGAGATGGCGCTGTCTTAGAGACGGACCAAATTCTGCTTCCGCCGATCCGCGTATTAATATGTAACGCAGCCAATGAGATCGCTGCTAACGTAGAACCTTTTCTCCTCGCGGATCACACTCGCGCAGTGATACCTGAACGCTCGAGGTATTACAACGAGTGTACAGACCTGCGATTAATCAGTCTGCATTTGCCTGCGCCTAATAAGATTATCATATTCCTCTACATAGCCATGAAGATAAATGGATAGACACTTTGTCAAGTATTAGAGATATGTGAGAATAAGATTAACGTACCAAGATCAAAGGAACTTCAGATTGTCAGTTGTAAATAGCATCCAGAATCAAGTCACATAATATCTATACTTTTTATTATTTTAATAAATGTGTCTGAAAATTAATCAATTTGTGTTTAAAGTTGGTCGCCGTCAATCTGCTACTCTAAGCGTGTAAGTGGCATATCTATCGTCTGACGTAACGGCAGAAGATAAACACGCCACAATAAGACTACAAGACATATCACTGACACTCGCTTACTTCGCTAGATTGACAAGTCAAATAATCTGATGGTGTGTGTACCGAAGGTCTTACAGTACGCACACCACACAACACGTGGCACTTTCCGTAGTCATACCAACAATACCAGGGTCCAGAATGAGATTTTCACTCTGCAGCAGAGTGTGCGCTGATATGAAACTTCCTGGCAGATTAAAACTGTGTGCCGGCCCGAGACTCGAACTCGGGACCTTTGCCTCGGGACCTCGCAGGAGAGCTTCTGTAACGTTTGGAAGGTAGGAGACGAGTACTGGCAGAAGCGAAGCTGTGAGGACCTGGGCGTGATTCGTTCTTGGGTAGCTCAGTTGGTAGAGCACTTACCCGCGAAAGGCAAAGGTCCCTAATTCGAGTCTCGGTCCGACACACAGATTTAATCTGCCAGGAAGTTTAATACCAGGGTCGTTCAGTAAACAATGTCCCATAATTTTTGTTCCTCAGAAAAATGTTTCCTTTAGGCACAGAAGTTGGTGACCTTATCAGTAAACTTCTCTTTAGCGTGTACTAATTTTCTGCATGATCTCGATCACATTCGCTGTGGCTGTAAGTTCTTGCACGGTGCTTTTAACCGTGTTTTTTGGTCAGGACCATGGGCTGGATGAGGCAGTGCTGTGCATCCCCATTCGGCGTGTGGCGATGTGTTTCTGGGTTCTGACAAGGGAAACTCCTCATCGCCCCCCCCCCCCCCCCCCCTCCTCCTCAGATTTCGTGGTAAGATGGCCCAGTGGATAGTCTGTCAAAAAATGAACACAGATAAAATATGAGAACAGGAAGAAGACTTACTGACATAGTGTTGGAGAAATTACAATTCTATGATATGAATGGAACAGGATATAAGTGGTTTAAGTCATATCTACAGAACAGGAAGCAAAAAGTCTCTTTATATGCTTCAAGTGATTCAAAGGAGTTTGCCACTTCATCTAACTGGGGTGAAATTACATTAGGTGTTCCACAGATTCTATCATGGGTCCCCTCCACTTCTTGATTTATGTGAATGACCTCACTTCTTATGTGAATCAAGATGCTGAACTGACACTGTTTGCTGCGTAATTATTAATCCAGTAAAAAGAAAGTCCTATCGAAAATGATACAAATATGGTCTTTGGAAAAGTTATTAATTGGTTATCTGCTCTGAACTTTGAAAAAACACAGTACATCCAATTTTCTGCTGCAAAAAATAAAATTCCTTCAATAAACATAACACACCAAAAGAAGTCAGTAGCCGGGGTAGAGCATACTAAGTTTTTGGGTGTACATATAGACGAGAATCTTAATTGCAAAATTTATATTTTGGATCTCTTAAAGCGACTAGGTTCAGCAACTTTTGCAGTGAGAATAATTGCCAATTTTGAGGATGTAGAAATTAGTACGCTAACATACTTCCACTCTCTGAGGTCATATTCTGGGGCAACTCAACACTTAGGCAAAAGGTATTCACTGCTTGAAAGAAAGTAGTTAGAATAACGTGTGGGGTTCATAGTCGCACACCGAGTAGGCATGTGTTTAAATGGTTAGGAATTCTTACGACTGCTTCACAGTACATTTGCTAAGAAATGAATTTTTTTCTCAACAACATGGACCAGTTTAAAATCAACAGCGACATTCATGATTACAATACCAGAAAAAAAAGACCTACACTATCCATTACTTAACCTATCTTTGGCACAGAAAGGGGTAAAATATGCTGGTATAAAACTTTTTGATCAATTACCAGATGAAATAAAATGTCTGACAGACAGCAGTAATAGTTTCAATAACAAATTGAAATCATACGTCCTTGACAACTCCTTCTATACCATAGATGAATTCTTGAATACGAGTAAATAAATCTGGAGATATAATATATTCATTAAGGGAATGGGATAGATAATAGAAATATTTAGGTATAACACTATAATGTAAAATAAAAAAGAAAAGAAAAAAGTTTCCTGTGCGCATTTCTTATGCATTTGACATGTTCCACATCATAATGGTTTTCCGTGCTATTGATCAGTGGAACATGTAACTAACTAACTACTAAAAAAGAAGCAAAATAGAAACAGTGTACGGTTCATGTTCAAGATGTGCAACATCGACCAGATTCGAATAGCCACGGCGTCGTGGTTATGTGGTTACGGTGTTGGACTCTGAAGGGGGAAATACGTCTTCAAACCTCTACCCAGCTCCATATTTCTTTTTTTTTTTCGCTGCATTTAAGTTTGTGCCTTTGCCGTGGTGTAAAGTTCGTTTACAAGGAAGGGACCTCCAGAGGTACGTACCTCCTATTTGTTCTACACGAGTACCACATGTTACGACTCTTTCGTTCCGTTTTGAAAGTTTTGGCTCTTGAATTCCTTTGCTGTAACACAGTTCAGATCCATTTATTTGTTGTTTTCATTTCTCAGAGAGATCTATGCGGCATCTCGGCCGTTCTCACTTTATTACATTTACTTGTGATGGCAGTATATTCCTGCCATATCTCTCACGTTCTGTAATCAGTGTGTGGTATGACAACTGCCAGGAGCACAGAAGCAGAACAGTCACGTCAATAACCGGACGGAGAGTTCATAAATTTGTGAAAAAAAAATAGTGGGCCCCGACGGAGATTTGAACGCGGATCTCCCGCCTGACAGTCCATCACTGTCACTGCACTACCACGTCACCGTGTTTCTTGCAATTCCGTCGATGTTGTACTGCATTCACCGTTTCGATTTCCTCCTGTTTTCACGATTGATCTGTGTTCAGTTTTAGACGGGTTATGCACTGGGTAATTTCACTACTAAATCTGAGGGGGATGCGATTGGCAGTACCCCTTGTGAGAATAGCTTGTGCGTGTGCATTGTTGTGCTGGATAAATTTTTTTTCCGAATTCCTGTCAGGCTGAGCTTGTCGGAAATGGGTCTCGAATTTGCGCACTGTCTTCACATATGAGTGTGAGTTAATGGCTAACCGTTTCGACAACACATTTTTGAGAGTGACACCGTCTCATAAGACGGTCATCATGTATTTCCAGCAGATGGAGTGCTTCGAATTATTTCCTTTTTTCGTGACTGCGGATGGTGCCACTGCAGTTACCGCCTTCTTGTTTCCCGCTCAGTATGATGCCCTCCAGGTTTCTCCAACTGTAAAGAAATCTGCATTTTATGCCTGCCACCTCTAGAATTTGAGGGAGAGTATTCCAGTCAACACAGTCAAAAGCTTTCTCTGAGTCTACATTTGCTATAAACGTAGGTTTGCCTTTCCTTAGCCTATCTTATACGAGAAGTCGTAGGTGTCAGTATTGCCTCGCGTGTTCCTACATTTCTCCGGAATCCAAACTAATCTGCCCCGACGTCAGCTTCTACCAGTTTTTTCCATTTTCTGGAATCCTGTTCGTATTTTCAACCATGACTTATTAAACTGATAAGTTGGTAGTTTTCACATCTGTCAGCAAATTTTTTTGTTTTAAATTGGGATTCTTGTGTTCTTGTTGAAGTCTGAGGGTATTTCGCAGATCTCATGCATCTTACATATGATATATGTGTTAAACAGTGTGGGCGATAAAGGTCGCTGAGGCGTATTTCGACATTGTTTCCGCATAAAAACTGTGAACGGGGCATGTTAAATGCAGCGGAATGCCGTACTCTCCTAAAATTTGCCATAAATTGGATCCCACCCCCAGCCGAAGGTATTTACATGATGCACAAAAGCTGTATACGTCTCCAGAATTGCCGCGCAGGATTAGCCTAGCGGTCTAAGGCGCTACAGTCATGGACTGTGCAGCTGGTCCCGGCGGAGGTTCGAGTCCTCCCTCGGGCACGAATGTGTGTGTCTTTGTCCTTAGGATAATTTAGGTGAAGTAGTGTGTAAGCTTAGGGACTGATGACCTTAGCAGTTAACTCCCATAAGATTTCATACACATTTGAACATTTTTTCGCGAGAATAAATTCCCTGTGCTTTTCTTCTATTCCCTTTACAGTCTTTGAGGACAGGTTTCTTACACCAAATCAAGGAAAAATGTTCATTAAACATGGGCTCCAAAATGCATATATTAAGAGCTTGAGCACTTGTTCAGTTGAAGATTAGAGTTTCAGAGTAGCGGGTATGCACTTTAGAGCCAATCTTTACCAGAAGTTCGTCCTTGTTTTGGTGTGAGGACGATGTCATTAAAGTCTGCAAAGGAAAATTAGTTACGCCCCGTAGGAAAAACACAATCCATATGATTGTCTCAGCCCAAAACATTTTTACCTGTCAGAGAAGTCTGTTAAAACCCTGTAATATTTTGGAAAATACCTTGGCATATGTCAAAGCTACAGTTTAGTAGACTTGTGTGTGTGAACCATGCACCTTGTCATTGGTGAGGAGGCTTGCGAGCCTCAGCGATACAGATAGCCGTATCGTAGGTGCAACCACAACGGAGGGGTGCCTGTTGAGAGGCCAGACAAATGTGTCGTTCCTGAAGAGGTGCAGCAGCCTTTTCAGTAGTTGTCGGGGCAACAGTCTGGATGATTGACTGATCTGGCCTTGTAACATTAACCAAAACGGCCTTGCTGTGCTGGTACTGCGAACGGCTGAAAGCAAGGGGAACTACAGCAGTAATTTTTCCCAAGGGCATGAAGCTTTACTGTATGGTTAGATGATGATGGCGTCCTCGTGGAGAAAATATTCCGGAGGTCAAATAGCACCCATTCGGATCTCCGGGCGGGGACTATTCAGGAGGACGTCGTTATCGAGAGAAACAAAACTGGCATTCTGCGGATCCGAGCGTGGAATGCCAGATTCCTTAATCGGGCAGGTACGTTAGAAAATTTAAAAAGGGAAATGAAAAGGTTAAAGTTATATATACTGGGAATTAGTTAAGTTCGGTGGCAGGAGGAACAAGACTTTTGGTCAGGTAAATACAGGGCTATAAATACAAAATCGAATAGGGGTAACGCAGGAGTAGGTTTCATAATAAAAAATAGGAGCGCGGCTAAGCTACTACGAACAGCATAGTGCGAATTCTTTAAAGACGAATTGAAAACCTGGTAGAAGCCGACCTTGGGGAAGATCGGTTTGGATTCTGTAGAAATGTTTGAACACTGACCCTACGACTTATTTTAGAAGGTATATTAAGGAAAGGCGAACCTATAGTTCTGGCATTTGTAGACTTAGAGAGAGCTTTACACAATGTCGACCGCAATATTCTCTTTCAAATTCTGAAGGTGGCAGGGGTCAAATACAGGGAGCGAAAGGCTATTTACAATTTATATAGGAACCAGATGGCAGTTATAAGAGTCGAGGGGCATGAAAGGGAAGCTGTGGTTGGGAATTGAGAGATATAAGGTTGTAGCCTATCCCCGATGCTATTCAATCTGTATATTGAGCAAGCAGTAAAGGAAACAAAAGAAAAATTTGTATTTGGAGTTACAATCCATGGAGAAGAAATAAAAACGTTGAGGTCTGCCGATGACATTGTAATTCTGTCAGAGACAGCAAAGGACTTGAAAGAGCAGTTGAATGGAACGGATAGTGTCTTGAAAGGAGGATATAAGATGAACATCAACAAAAGCAGAACGTGGATAATGGAATGTAGTCGAATAACATCAGGTGATGCTGAGGGAATTAGATTAGGGAATCAGACACTTAAAGTAGTAGATGGGAGCAAAATAACTGTTGATGGTCGAAGTACAGAGGGTACAAAATGTAGACTGGCAATGGCAAGGAAAGCGTTTCTGAAGAAGAGAAATTTGTTAACAACGAGTGTAGACTTAAGTGTCAGGATGTCTTTTCTGAAAGTATTTGTATGGAGTGTAGGCAAGTATAGAAGTGAAACATGGACGAGAAATAGTTTATACAAGAAGAGATAGAAGGTTTTGGAATGTCGTGTTACAGAAGAATGCTGAATATTAGATGGGTAGATCATGTAAGTAATGAGGAGGTACTGAATAGAATTGTGGAGAAGAGGAAGTAGTGGTACAATCTGACTAGAAGAAGGGATCACCAATTTAGTAATGAAGGGAATTTTGGAGGGTAAAAATCGTAGAGGGAGAACAGGAGACGAATATACTAAGCGGATTCAGAAGGATGTAGGTTGTAGTAGTTACTTGGAGTTGAAGTTGCATGGAGTGCTGAATCAAACAGGTCTCTGGACTGAAAACCACCACCACCACAACAGCAGCAACAACAACAACAACAACAACAACAACAACGTCATCATATCTTTGTATTGAAGTTATTGCCGGATGGATACGCATAACAGAGGTAATACGTCACTTATCCTTCACTACTAATCAAATGAAAGCCTGATGCATGTTAGTACTCGTAAAAACACATACAGAATTGTGCAGAAAATACCAGCTGCTGTACGTGTAAAACAGTGAGGGCTACGGGCCGTGATTTGAGGCGATGCGAAACAGATGGGTACCGTGGGGAGCGCTTTAATCCGCTCAGTACTGCGCTCGCCACGCGTCTGGCCCTGGGTTTTTGCCGCTAACGAAATAAGTAATGAAGTGGAGGCGCGGTGAGAGGTCGTGGCGAGCTTCTGCCACCACTGGCGCTGCACAGTACAAGCGCAAACCGCCCGGCCACAACATTTCCAGCTATTCGCCGTACAGCGAGTGAAAAAAATACAAAAAAGCTGATGCATTATTCATGGTTGTTACACCGCGTGAAATACAGCGCCAGAATGCGGACGAAATGTATTTTTATGCGGTACGGATGCGACATTTCTCTCAGGCTGCAGGATGGTGACGTCACCACAAAAAAATTAATAGGAACCAATTTCGCTTAACCTCGTTCTCTGTTTGAATGTGTCGCCAAATACAACGTTTTATTTAACGACCTCATTACAAAGCAGAGTGTAGTACAGTTCCCAAACCATTACGAGTTAGTTGGTCTTCAATATTTCCTTCACGACTAGCGTCAAATTATGCCCCGGCGTATTGATATGTTACTGTCCTCCGCGTAACCTGAGGAGAACACTAACTGAATTCACCGGCTTAGTCCACAATGCGTTCGCTGCATCAGAATTTGATCACGGTCGCCGAAAAAAAACTATCCATCTCGAACTAGCGTGTACACAATTATAAGTTTTGTTATCCTCGCTGTGAACGATGTGTCTGCTCCCGTAATGATGTTCCTGTGTGATAGCCCATTAAAAATAAGTCATCTCTATTACATTGTAACGAAATATGCTGCTTGCATCCAAATGGCAACAAGTTGTTTTCCATAGAAACAACATAGCTTCTCACTAGTTAAAATCTGCCCAGTGCGTTCAAAAACAAACCATCTGCATAGCTACTACCTATACCAAGTGATACGTAGTACCACAAAGTAGTACCTTTTTGCTATCTGTCGTTTATTTGTTTGTCTACATATTTCAGCCAGGCATTCCAGTCCATCCGTCGTAATGAGTTTGGTCTAGCGGTTCTAGGCGCGCAGTCCGGAACCGTGCGACTGGGCATGGATGTGTGTGATGTCCTTAGGTTAGCTAGGTTTAAGTAGTTCTAAGTTCTAGGGGACTAATGACCACAGTAGTTGAGTCCCATAGTGCTCAGAGCCATTTGAACCATTTTTTCGTTACGAGTTTGTTTTGTTGCCACCAGTTTCGGCGCTTCAGTGAGCCATCTTCAGGCTGTATTTGATGTGGAAGGGATTTGACACGATCCCTATAGATATGGTGTTTTACTAAATGTGTTTGCCTCTGTAAGTTACGAAGTAATAGGCAACGGAAATATTTATTGCGGTAGGTCACCATAAGAAACCTTACACTGTCTGCGGAGCTAAGAACACAGTTTATTGTGTTATTATGCAAAGAGTTACAGCAAAAAGATACAATTTTTAAATGGGACATCAGTAGTTTCTATCATGCACTGGAATCAATAACACCAGCTGCGTATACATCAATTTAAATTACGTTCCTATCACTTTGAGGTCGGGAGATACAACCCTTCAAAGTTTCAGGGGCAGTTACCAGACGCTGTACATAATACACGGCTGTGTGTTAGGTGATGAATGTTCTGGCGGTGTGAAGTTGATAGCCAGCATAACTGGATAGGCAGATTATCTGAAAACTTACGTGACAGCACTGTAACCATCAACTGCCAGCAGTTGCCAGCTGATAGCAGTTGAGGGTTAGAGTGCTGATACCTAGGTTTTCAGATAAACTGCCTATCCAGTTACGCTCGCCACTGATGCGGTACATATGGGGATCGTGTCAACTCCTCCCGCGTCAAATGCAGCCTGAGGATCGCGTGCTGAAGCGCCGAAACTGGTTACACCAAAATAAATAAAATCATGAGGGCGACTGTCGGCGTTTTATTTTTCCACGGAAGTACAGTTAGTCGCAGAGCGCGGAGGGTGAAGTCATCAGAAGGCGGTTCGGCGGAGCTCCACGATTTGCAGCGGTCTGGGAGACCATCCACGGCTGTCACACGCTCACATCTGACACACCTGAACCTAGCCCTCTCTGACTTCCACGTGTTAGGCCCGTTAAAGGATGCCCTTCATGGAAGACATTTTGAGGACGTTGAGGAGGTGATTTAGACAGTGAAGCACTGGTTCCGCCACCAGGACAAGGATTGGTACCGATGGGACATACACGCCCTTGTTTCGCGCTGGAGGAAGGCCGTAGAACGGGAACGTGGAAAAATAGGGTGTGTAGATATAACACCAGTCTTTCCTGTGTGTAATTCTCATTATGTTCAATAAAGAATTATTGAAGGAAAAAAATCGGTGCATTACTTTCTGGACAACCCTCGTACACGTACAGAGAAACAAATCGTGACAACTTCAAAGAAAATGGATTAGTTATTCATCATGAAGGACTTCACAAGTTGAGCGAGTCAACAAACCGTTCTTCCACATCTGGCCCTAATGCAAGCAATTATTCGGCGTTGTCGTTGGTCGATATAGTTACTGGACGTCCTTTCTGGCCAAGATAGGATTTGGCAAGCACGAAAACAAGCAGTAGATACTCCGGTCGAGTGTCGGCGGGCATTATCTTGCTGAAATGTAAGACCAGGGTGGTTGGCCATGGCGGGCAACAAAACGGGACGTAGGCGTCGTCGACGTACCACCGCGCTGCAAGGGTGCCGCGGATGAGAACCAAGAGGGTTCAAAACGGTTCAAACGGCTCTGAGCACTATGGGAACCAAGAGGGTCCTGCAGTGGAAAGGAAGTGGTACCCCAGACCATTCCTCGTGGCTGTTGGGCCCTATGGCCGGTAACAATCACGTTGGCATACCACTGCTCTGCGGGGCGTTTCCAGACACGTCTCCGGCCTGGAATCTCATTGATCGGAGCTTAATTGTCTTCAGTGGTAAGTCCCGCTTATAACTGAG
The DNA here is from genome assembly GCF_023897955.1 of Schistocerca gregaria. Lineage (NCBI taxonomy): Eukaryota > Metazoa > Arthropoda > Insecta > Orthoptera > Acrididae > Schistocerca > Schistocerca gregaria. The sequence goes on along the minus strand of NC_064920.1, from coordinate 1,087,691,002 downwards.
CTCCGATGACGAGCGAATCTCCCCATTTGAGAACGTGTGGAAAGTGAAGGGCAGGACTCCTCAACAAGCTCGGGATTTCGCGATCTGACGCGCCAATTGGACAGAATTTGGTACGATATTGCTCAGTAGGTGGTCCAACGACTCTATAAATCAATGCCAAGAACTGGTTGAATAAGGGCCAGGGATGGACCAACGTGTTATTGTCTTGCTCAGTTTGTGAAGCTCTTTGTCTTGAACTAGTCATGCAATTCTTCTGTAATTGTAACCGTTTGTTTGTCTGTACATGTACATCGCATCTACCGATTTCCGTGCCATTCGGTTATTTGCTTCGTGTGCGTGTTTCCTTTTTCTTTTTTTAATAGTCTATTTGTGTTATTGTGTTAAACTTTCCTCACAAGAATATTCCTCCTAGTGGCAGATAATAACAACATTTTAAATTTTGAAATTCGGGCACTTACGTGAAACACTGAAAAACAAATTTTTCTTGTCCCTGGAAGTCTTTGGATACGCATTCTGCAACGAGTTGGGGTTCTGGGACAGTTGCCTAGTCTGCGAGTAATTCTCTGTTAATGAACTGAAGAACCAAAGAAACCGATACACCTGCCTAATATCGTGTAGGGCCCCGCGAGCACGCAGAAGTGCCGCAACACGACGTGGCGTGGACTCGATTAATGTCTGAAGTAGTGCTGGAGGGAACTGACACCATAAATCCTGGAGGGCTGTCCATAAATCCGTAAGAGGACGACAGGGGTGAGACCTCATGTGAACACCACGTTGCGAGGCATTCTTGATATGCTCAACTATGTTCATGTCTGAGGACTTCGGTGGCCAGCGGGAGTGTTTAAACTCAGAAGAGTGTTCCTGGCGCAACTCTGTAGCAATTCTGGTCGCGTGAGGTGTCGCATTGTCCTGCTGGAGTTGCCCAAGTCCGTCGGAATGCACAATGGGCATGAATGGATGCGGGTGATCAGAAAGAATGCTTATGTACGTGTCAGCTGACAGAGTCGTATCTACACGTATCGGGGGTCTGATATCACTCCAGTTGCACACGGCCCACACTATTACAGGGTCTCCACCAGCTTGAACAGCCCCTACTGACATACAGGCTCCGTGGATTCACGATGTTGTCTCCATACCCGTACACGTCCATCCGCTCAATACAGTTTGTAACGACGACGCAACATGTTTCCAATCATCAACAGTCCAATGTCTGTGTTGACTGCCCAAGGCAAGGCATGAAGCTTTGTGTCGTGCAGTCATCAAGGGTACACGAGTGGCCTTCGGCTCCGAAAGCCCATATCGATGGTGTTTCGTTGAATGGTTCGCACTCTGACACTTGATGATGGCCCAGCATTGAAATCTGCAGCGATTTTCGGAAGCACTGCACTTCACATTAAACGATTCGCTTACGTCGTCGTTGGTGCCGTTCTTGCAGGTGATGTCGGACATTTGATGTTTTACCGGATTCCTGATATTCGTGGGATCCTCGTGAAAAATCCCCACCTCGTCGCTACCTCTGAGATGCTGTGTCCCATCGCTCGTACGCCGACTGTAATACCACGTTCAAACTCACTCAAAATTTTACAACCTGCCACTTCAGCGGCTGTAACCAATCTAACAACTGCACTTGTTGTCTTATATAGGTGTTGTCGACCGCAGCGCCGTATTCTGCCTCTTTACACATCTTTGTATTTTATTTGAATACGCACGCCTATATGTTTATTTGTCGCTTATGGTTATTTCCGACAATGTAGGCTGGACTTACCCCAGGGAGGAAGGGAGAGAAATAGCGCTGTAAAGCCGCCGGCACACCGACCGTGCTGACGAACTTACCGAAGAGCGTGCCAAGTTCAACGTGCTGCTGAACACGCTGAGCTACCGTGCCGGCAGCGCTAGTCATTCCACTACACCTACAGCAAGATGAATATTTCTAATCATAGTATGCTACCCGGCGCTGAAACTCTTAATCGTACATATGTTACTAATTGAAATTTAATTATAACAAATTGTACCAAGAACAATACGTTTTGGGCGGATCTTCAGTGTGTCGCTGCCTATAAATAGCCTACTCTCGTAATACGCAAGTTACAGTAATTCTTTTGCTACGAATATGATGTTTCTCATTATTTTATTGGTACGAATCACACAGTTAACAACGGGTTTTCCAGTGATTCTCAATTTGCTGGTGTTCAGAAACAGCACATGTGCATATAGGCTTGAAATGAATGCCAATATGGCGCCTCACAACTCTGTACTGAAGGGAGACGGCGTGCGTGTGACGTAGGTTGCGTTGTGCCGTCTCATTGGTCAACGTTCAGACGCACGCTCAGAATATCTGATATGCCAGATATCGCTCTGCACGTTAAGCCGTCGGCACACGGACCGTGCATCCGAACGTTGAGTGTTGAGCGTGCCGAGTTTCTGACGTCATAGCGTGGAATAGCACGCTCGGGAGTCTTTCCGAACGTGCACAGCAATATCTGGCATGTCAGATATACTGAGCGTTGACAAATGAGATGGCACAACGCCACCTACGACACAAGCACGCTGCGTCCCTTCAGTACAGAGTTGTGAGGAGCCATTTGACATTGGTTGGTTGGTTGGTTGGTTGGTTGGTTGGTTGGTTGGTTGGTTGGTTGGTTGGGTCTTTTGGGGCAGGAGACCAGTGTGGTCATCGGTCTCATCGGATTAGGGAAGGATGGGGAAGGAAGTCGGCCGTGCCCTTTCAGAGGAACCATCCCGGCATTTGCCTGGAGTGATTTACGGAAATCACGGAAAACCTAAATCAGGATGGCCGGACGCGGGGTTGAACCGTCGTCCTCCCGAATGCGTTTGACGTTGATTTCAAGCCTATACGCATATATGCCGTTTCTGAGCACCAGCAAATTGAAAATCACTGGAAAACCCGTTGTTAACTGTGTGATTCGTTCCAATAAAATAATGAGAAACATCATATTCATGGCAAAAGAATTATTGTAACTTGCGTATTACGAGAGTAGGCTATTTGGAGGCAGCGACACACTAAAGATCCACCCGAAACGTATTGTTCTTGGTACAATTTGTTATAATTAAATTTCAATTAGTAACATATCTACGATTAAGACTATCAGCATGGGGTAAGATAATAAGATAGACGTACGAGTTGCGAAGTATGTGTAGCGTAATGAGTGGTGTCGCTGTCCCTTCTTGAGATGCCGGATGGGGCGGTGGTTCTCGTCTTGTCACTTCCAGTTTTTATTAGGTTCTGATACTTTCTTATTAGTTTCATATAAATATATAGTATAATATTTGATGTTATGTAAATATAAGTTCACTTTTTTTTTTTAGGAGTAACTTTGTTCGATTGGCTTAATTTACAGGACAGCTCGCGCTACTTGTAAAAAGATATTTTGCTCATTTTTCTTTTACGCTTCGTAATTCACGTGTTGCTATTGGGTAGAAACAGTGATCAAGTAAGACTGACCTTAGGGTTTTACTAAAATGTGGGAATGTGGAAATAATGTTTATCTTATGTGGAGAAGTATCCCAAATTTGTAACGCACTGTTTGTAATGGAACTTTTATAAGCCTTTTGATTGGACATGGTACTTTCCTTTTCGTGGATGAAATGTGCGTTTTAACAGAGCTATCGTGGTAATTTTACGCGCACCCATTCAGTAAACAGTGTGATTTACGAACTAGAAACATTCCTCAATTGCCACTGGAGGGCGTTGCGACCGCGTATACCACGTTGGGGCCCACGTACCGTACGCATAAGTCGCATCGTTCCTGAGCGTTCAGCAGCACGTTGAACTTGGCACGCTCAACGTTAACGTTCGACAGCACGGCCCGTGTGCCGACGGCATTAGCAAAAAGTTCCGAACGTGCTCTTCCACGCTATGACGTCATAAACTCGGCACGCTCAACGCTGGGATGCGAGGTCCGTGTGCCGACGGCTTAAGGAAACGGTCATGTTGAACGCCTCGCTCCCGGCGTGTAGTTGCGGCGATCACGCAGCGATAAGCGGCCGACCTGCAACGGCGTTAGCGCGGTAACGCGCGCAGCCCATGACCACAGACTACGCTGCAATTACTCTCGCGGGCCGTGATCGTAAAACTCCGCGGCGGCAGAATGGTGTCGAGATAAGGCGCGCGCGCGCACACACACACAGACAGCCGCGCCGCGCCTGAATGGAGAAACGGCCGCGTAATGCTTTCACCCGGCGCTTGCGGACACACGGCGATACCCGCTAACGCGCCGTTCACGGCGGCCAAGAATTTTAAAGAGGTGCAAAAGGCGGCGGGGGCGCAGCTGCCTCTCTTTCTCTCTCCGCAATCTCCTTTCACAGGCGCCGTGCAAGGTGGGTGGCCCAAGTGAGGAGCTTAGGTACACAGTAGCAGGCTGTTTAAAGAAAAACGGCAACCAGCAACTTCAGTGTATCTTTCTTTATGCCAATAGGCGTTTCGGTCTTTTACCCATCAACAGTTGGCGTAATAACATTTCAGTTAGGAAACCGTTAAAATATCGACTGCAGTCTGAATGATGCAGCTGGACTGTACAAAATAACTTCGTTTAACTCCGAGGGTTGCCCGGAAAGTACTGCACCGCATTTTGTTGTTCAACAAGTCTTTATTGAACATAGTGAAAACTATACACCCTATTTTTCCACGTAATCTCGATGGAGAAGAAATAAAAACTTTGAGGTTCGCCGATGACATTGTAATTTTGTCGAGACAGCAAAGGACTTGGAAGAGCAGTTGAACGGAATGGGCAGTGTCTTGAAAGGAGACTATATGATGAACATCAACAAAAGCAAAACGAGGATAATGGCATGTAGTCGAATGGCTTTGAGCACGATGGCACTTAACATCTACGGTCATCAGTCCCCTAGAACTTAGAACTACTTAAACCTAACTAACCTAAGGACATCACACAACACCCAGTCATCACGAGGCAGAGAAAGAATGTAGTCAAATTAAGTCGGGTGATGCTGAGGGAATTAGATTAGGAAGTGAGACACTTAAAGTAGTGAAGGAGTTTTACTATTTGGAGAGCAAAATAACTGATGATGCTCGAAGTAGAGAAGATATAAAATGTAGACTGGCAATGGCAAGGAAAGCATTTCTGAATAAGAGAAATTTGTTAACATCGAGTATAGATTTAAGTGCCAGGAAGTCGTTTCTGAAAGTATTTGTGTGGAGTGTAGCCATGTATGGAAGTGAAACATGGACGATAAATAGTTTGGACAACAAGAGAATAGAAGCTTTCGAAATGTGGTGCTACAGAAGAATGCTGAACATTAGATGGGTAGATCATATAACTAATGAGGACGTATTGAATAGAATCGAGGAGAAGGGGAGTTTGTGGCACAACTTGACAAGAAGAAGGGATCGGTTGGTAGGAAATGTTCTGAGGCATTACGGGATCACAAGTTTAGCATTGGAGGGCAGCGTGGAAGATAAAAATCGTAGAGGGAGACCAAGAGATGAATACACTAACCACATTCAAAAGGATGTAGGTTGCAGTAAGTACTGGGAGATGAAGAAGCTTGCACAGGATAGGGTAGCATGGAGAGCTGCATCAAACGAGTCTCAGGACTGAAGACCACAACAACAACAACAATCTCCATCCAGTTCTATGGCCTCCAGCGCAAAACAATTGCGTGTATGCCCTGTTGGTACCAATCCTTGTCCTGGTGGCGTAACCAGCGCTTCAGCGTGTGAATCACCACCTCATCGTCCTCAAAATGTCTTCCACAAATGGCATCCTTCAACAGGAAGGCACAGGCGGAAACACGCTGCAACATGTCAGGTGTGACAGCCGTGGATGGTCTTCCCGACCGCTGCAAATCGTGGAGCTCCGCCGATCCGCCTTCTGATGACCTCACCCTCCGTGCCCAGCGGCTAACTATAACTTCTGTCGATAGCAGATGCTCCATAGACTTTTCACAAGCGTTCGTGAATGTCGTCCCCAGTTTCTTTCTCTGCAGTGAGAAATTAAATGACGGCACGTGGCTTGTAACGTATATCACCTACAGACGCCATTTTGAAACTGTCCTGCAGCTACGCTATCTGTCGGAAGTGGCGGAAACTTTGTGCGCTAACTCAGGAGACTTCAAACACTACGTATGTAACATTTCGCATTCGTATCATAGTTGTCGGCTGAGAAAAAAAATGCGGTGCATTACTTTCTGGGAAAACTTCGTTCTCTACTAGTCGCGTTGTATATTTATGATACATTACTCGTTAGATATACGTACATTCTACTCTGCTTATTGTTGTTGTTCAAATTTTCGCTTTCATCTGTATGTTCTACAAATACAGCCCAGTGTCTACCAAGTCGCCGAGCGACATCTTTGTTTACGTCGGAAAATCATGTCAATGGCCAAAGTTATATATTACTTACAAGTTGTGGAAGTGCTATTCATGGCCTAAGCTTCTGTATGACCAAGGATTTTAAACTTATCGCGAATGTACGCAATATATTCCGCGATCATGTAATAAATGCGGTAGTGTCTCTTTAATTGAACTATACTGAATAGAATGGAAAAATGCTCCTCTAGTAACACAAATAAGGCGAATATGTCGCGGGCAGAGTTAGGGATATAAAAGAAGGGACCAGCTTTCGGACTTATCTCGCAACTTCAAAAACATTTAAGTCAAAATACCTTGACATATTTGCGCTTTCTTACTTGCTAGTATTAGTGACCGCGTCATCTAATATAATCCATCGTGTCAAGTAAAGCTGCATGAGACATGCCATCATCTCGTCAAACACGCCATTCCTCATGTCGTGCAGTATTACACTACGTGTCATTTAATGTAGGATGCACGTAACACCACTCTCAGATAGTTCTCATTATAGATGCACCCTCAACTCTCCGTTACTCGCTATTCTAAATGCACCCCATTCTAGAAGCGCACAAATTTCTGTCCATTTGTTCTCGCACCCCTCGCTATACACGTAACATGGGGAGTTGGTTCGGGAGAGGAATGTCCTCCTCGGCGAAAACAAATACCGCCTCCCCTCCCCCCTCCAGCCATAATTCAAAAAATTGTTTCACTGTCGCTCCCAGGAACAAATCTTCCCCCTCGGAAATTTCATTCCTCCAGAAAGCTTTTTTAGCTGTTACGCGTGTCCCTTTCTTCCATATGATATTGTATACTGTTTACTATGACTGGCGAACCTTCTGGATCTCGGGCACAGAATCAGGGACTTTAGCCTATAATTTCAAGATGGAGTTGGGCGAACATCTTGCAGCTAAGAGAGGTCGCTACACTGGCTGAGTAGGACTAACTCATAAAAAACGCGTGAATAAATCAAGATGTTTCGACTTAAATCTCTTTGAAAAGCCAGGTCTGTTTTTCACATCTCTAACTCTATCCAGAGCGTATTCGCTTTTTTTTATTTTTAGTTGACTTCGATGAAGAGTGATTAGGCATAGGTTTTTTTAATTGTCTTTCGAGCCATGTTGCTCATATCGTGACAACGGATGAATCTTTTACAAAACAGGACGACCGTTAATTACGTGTATCTGTACCTCCTTCAAAATTTGGAAACATAGAATAGTTGCACCTAAAAAAGTGTTTTTTTGGATGTAAGAACCGATTGAAGTTAGATTTTCGAAAACGAATGTTCAGATTTAACGCAATAAGGCATTTATTTATCTGATTCACTTTAACTCGTTACCGTGCATTCAGTTCACGTAAGAACATATTTTACGTGCTGCATTTAGCTCCACTTTATACCATCGTATCTCGACAACGAGTAAAGATTATTGGATACAGAAATTACGTTTTTAACGTTATCTATTTTACCTTCTTAGTGCAAAGTTCGAGTCGATTTGTGCGAGTTTTAAGTATACCTTGGCACGTTTCGTACACGTAAAATTGGAAAGCTGCTTATATAAATGGTGGCACTAGGTGAGCATTAATTTAAGCCCAATTAACATATTTTGCAAAAGGAAATAATCGATTCGCACAATTTTCCCGCGCGCCAGCTCCAGTTCGTCGTTCAAACTGTGCTTGATATACTGTAACATAACTACATTAAAACAGATGTTTGAATGGCTATACAGATGGCCGCTGAAAGTACTATTTCTAGTTTAAGTTACTCGAAGGTTACCAGCAATCGTTCTTCCCGTAAACTGTTCGCGGATGGAATAGGAAGAGGAGGAATGCTACTGGTACCTTCTGCCACACAGATGTAGACGCGATTTGTAGTGGACAGACGTTGTCTTCTAGTTCGCTGTCAGAGAACACGCAGCTCCAGTAACCACTCCACTGGGGAGCGACATCGCTACCACCCTGCAGTAGAGGCCTGGTACGTGTGAGCCGTGCGGCTACTTGCTCCACTGTGCAGATTACCGGACTGCTCGCGCCTGTGCCCCATATGGGTGACGCAAGCCAGCCAGGCAGGCAGCTAGCGAGCAGCTCAGCCTCACGTGCCGAGGCAACCTGCGTCCAGCGCTCTGCGTGCCAGACCGCCGGATAAGCAGTATAAATAGGCGCTCCATCGCCGCCTTCCGGCCCTCGCGGCGGTTCTAGACCTTCTGCGTCCTACGGATAACTCGCAGTGTTGCAAATTGCTACGTGAGCGTTCCGACACGTAGCGCCGCTGACTCGGTCTTACAGTCGTGCAAAGAAAGACAGGATAAAAATCATCCATTAAATCCCAAGCGTGCAGCTACACCTGATGTTCCGCCCATATACCTTCCAGCTATCTTCTGAGTGAGCCGACACGCCGAAGCTACACTTTCTTTTTCTTCTTTTCTTCTTTTCTTGTCGCTGATGGGCTGAGGCAGACAGTTTAAAAGCGTGAATTCCACATATTCCCGCTGTGGGTTGTACACGTACCATTTATTTATTTACTTACTACTCTTTTATCTACAGCCTCGTCTGTGTGTGTGTGTGGTGTTGGTGGTTAATGTTTAACGTTCCGTCGACAACGAGGTCATTAGAGATGGAGCACAAGCTCGGGTTAGGGAAGGAGTGGGAAGGAAATCGGCTGTGCCCTTTCAAAGGAACCATCCCAGCATTTGCCTGAAATGATTTAGGGAAATCACTCCGTGTGTGTGTGTGTGTGTGTGTGTGTGTGTGTGTGTGTGTGTGTGTGTGTGTGTGTGTTGCACGGATATTGCTCACATCTTTTCTTCCCCCACTCTATGACGATCTCCTACCTCTCTAGTATATCTCCTCCTCCCCATTTCTCTGTCTATCTCATCCGCTCACTACCCATCTTCTCCTCCCTCCCCCTTTTCTCCGCACAGCCGCTGCGTGTGTAGCCCCTGCAGTATATGCCGATACTACCCACACAACATGCCTGTTGGACAGGGCAGCCTAGATGCCAGGTGTTGAAAAAAACCTTTTCACCCATATCTCCACTCCTACTGGAGCTTGGAGGTTCTAACCCCCACACAGTGCTGACCCCAAGCAGCAAGTACTTTATGCACCAAATTTGATTTGAATTGCTCCAGTGGTTACATATATATCTACATCTACATCTATGTGATTACTCTGCTGTTCACAATATAATGCCTGGTAGTGGGTTTACTCAACCACCTTCAAGCTGTCTCTCTACCGTTCCACTCTCGAATGGCTCTCGGGTAAAACGAGGACTTAAATTTTTCTGTGTGAGCCCTGATTTCTTTTATTTTATCGTGATGATCATTTCTCCCTATGTAGGTTCGTGCCAACAGAACGTTTTCACACTCGGAGAAGAAAACTGGTGATTCAGATTTCATGAGAAGTTCCCGTTGCAAAGAAAAACGCCTTTGTTTTAATGATTACCCCTCCACGTATCATGTCTGTGACCCTATCTCCCCTATTTCGCGATAATACAATACTTTTTCGATGTCATCCGTCAGTCCCACCTGATGCGGATCCCACACTGCACAGGAACACTACAAAATAGGGCGGACAAGCGTAGTGTAAGCAGTCTCTTTAGTAGACCTGTTGCACCTTCTAAGTGTTCTGCCAATGAATCGCAGTCTTTGGCTTGCTCTACCTGCAATATTATCTAGGTGATCGTTCCAGTTTAGGTTATTTGTAATTGTAATCCCTAAGTATTTAGTTGAATTTACAGCGTTCAGATTTTTCCTTTTCCTTTTCCTTATTCAGAGACAATTGCCACTTTTCGCACGACACAGATATCTTATCCAAATCATTTTGCAAATGGTTTTGATCATCTAATAATGACTTTACAAGTCGGTAAATGACAGCATCATCTGCAAATAATCTAAGAGGGGTGTTCAAATTGTCTCCTATGTCGTGAATATAGATCAGAAACAATAGAGGGCCTACAACACTTTCTTGGAAAACGCCGGATATTACTTCTGTTTTACTCTATGACTTTCCGTCTGTTACTACGAACTGTGACCTTTCTGACACGAAATCACGAATCCAGTCCCAGAACTGAGGCGCTACTCCGTAGGCACGCAGTTTGGTTAGAAGACTCTTGTCTGGCGCAAAAGTGCAGGTGGCCACATTTTACACTGTAATACAAAAGAAGGGATTTCAAATTTAACATATTCATAAACAGAAAGAATTATATCTACAGATTTATACGTATTATTATCTATTTGCTGTTTGACAAGTTTTTGCTAATATTTTTAGAAACTTGTTTGGATGCTGGGGGTGTTTCATTTGTGTACTGTGTTCTACGGCTAGACGGGTTACAATGTTCATAATATTAAATGTTGAAGTATAAAAACTTTAGACATAAAAATAGAATAACATGAAATTATATAATATGACATTAGTTAATGGTACTATAAATGGTTAAGAGATTATGTAATCGCAACTGAGGCCTTAGAGATGCAATTACAAATACGGTAGTTAATGATCCAGTTAGGTGAGGACAAGTTACTAATAATCTAAAAAACGAGAGTAGACTAACAGTATAAAAACTGGTTGCCCATGTTATACCACCGTTGGAAACGAGCAGCATCGGGCATCCACAGTGATTAATTATAATTTTTCCCTTTGCACGTCCATACCTGAGTGGGCAGCATAGCATAATGCCATGCGAGGGGCCTGGCTTTAGTTCCTGGCTGTGTCAGTTTTCTCCACCCAGGTGTGGGTGTTGTCTTCATCATCATCATCATCATCATCTAATCCTCATCGACGCGCAAGTCGCCGAAGTGGCGCCAGCTAAAAATACCAGGCGACGGGTCTACACAATGGGAGGCCTTAGCAGACGGATGTTACACTACATTTGTCGCATGTTAGATTGTTCCTTAGTCATCAGTGTAACTGGTTCAGTGCGACTCGCCATGAGTTCTTTCCTTGTGCCAGCCTCTTTGTCTCACGGTACGACTTATGCCCTGTGTCGTCAATTATTTGTTGGGTGTATTCGAATCTCTGTCTTCCCCTACAGCTTTACCCTCTAAAGCTCCCTCTAGTACCACACAAGGGGCCCTCGATGTCTTAACATATCTTGTATCATGCTTACCCTTCTTCTTCTCAGTGTTTTCCATATGTTCCTTTCTTCGCCGATTCAGCAGAGGACCACCTCATTCCTTATATTACGTCCATCTAATTTTCAGTATCCTTTTACAGCACCACATGTCAAACGTTTTGATGCTCTTCTCTGCTGTGTTTCCCACAATCCATTATCAGAGAGCTCTTCTAGGTTACAGATTTTCCAGTGTTTAAAGTACGACGACGGTTTTGGTCCCAACTGTGATGTGATTAAAAAAAAATTTACATTTAGTACAAAATTTAGATGCTGTGTTCAAGCGAGACAGGGTGATTAAACGGAGTTAAATTACGTCATCGCACTGGAACTAACTTTACTGTGTCCTTTCAGACGACTACTAGAACATGACGATATTTCATTTTCCGAAATCTCACTGAATATTTAAGAAACGCATACTATTAGTACTTAACAGTATCAGTTTTGTGCCTAATCTTCACGCTTTATGAATGCGAAATTAATCTCTGATGAGTGAAACCATCCGCTCTCACTGTGTGTGACAGGCAGACATATGAGAGTACTGTGTTCTAGCAGGTGGTACTGAACTTTCAGTTTAAAATGTTGTTGTTGTCTTCAGTCCTGAGACTGGTTTGATGCAGCTCTCCATGCTACTCTATCCTGTGCAAGCTGCTTCATCTCCCAGTACCTACTGCAACCTACATCCTTCTGAATCTGCTTAGTGTACTTATCTCTCGGTCTCCCTCTACGATTTTTACCCTCCACGCTGCCCTCCAACGCTAAATTTGTGATCCCTTGATGCCTCAAAACATGTCCAACCAACCGATCCCTTCTTCTAGTCAAGTTGTGCCACAAACTTCTCTTCTCCCCAATCCGATTCAATACCTCCTCATTAGTTACGTGATCTATCCACCTTATCTTCAGTATTTTTCTGTAGCACCACATTTCGAAAGCTTCTATTCTCTTCTTGTCCAAACTAGTTATTGTCCATGTTTCACTTCCATACATGGCTACACTCCAAACAAATACTTTCAGAAACGACTTCCTGATACATAAATCTATATTCGATGTTAACAAATTTCTCTTCTTCAGAAACGCTTTCCTTGCCATTGCTAGTCTACATTTTATATCCTCTCTACTTCGACCATCATCAGTTATTTTACTTCCTAAATAGCAAAACTCCTTTACTACTTTAAAGTGTCTCATTTCCTAATCTAATTCCCTCAGCATCACCCGATTTAATTTGACTGCATTCCATTATCCTCGTTTTGCTTTTGTTGATGTTCATCTTATATCCTCCTTTCAAGACACTGTCCATTCCGTTCAACTGCTCTTCCAAGTCCTTTGCCGTCTCTGACAGAATTACAATTTCATCGGCGAACCTCAAAATTTTTACTTCGTCTCCATGAATTTTAATACCTACTCCAAATTTTTCTTTTGTTTCCTTTACTGCTTCCTCAATATACAGATTGAATAACATCGGGGAGAGGCTAAAACCCTGTCTCACTCCTTTCCCAACCACTGCTTCCCTTTCATGCCCCTCGACTCTTATGACTGCCATCTGGTTTCTGTACAAATTGTAAATAGCCTTTCGCTCCCTGTATTTTACCCCTGCCACCTTCAGAATTTGAAAGAGAGTATTCCAGTCAACATTGTCAAAAGCTTTCTCCAAATCTACAAATGCTAGAAACGTAGGTTTGCCTTTTCTTAATCTTTCTTCTAAGATAAGTCGTAAGGTCAGTATTGCCTCACGTGTTCCAACATTTCGACGGAATCCAAACTGATCCTCCCCGAGGTCCGCATCTACCAGTTTTTCCATTCGTCTGTAAAGAATTCGCGTTAGTATTTTGCAGCTGTGACTTATTAAACTGATAGTTCGGTAATTTTCACATCTGTCAGCACCTGCTTTCTTTGGGATTGGAATTATTATATTCTTCTTGAAGTCTGAGGGTATTTCGCCTGTCTCATACATCTTGCTCACCAGCTGGTAGAGTTTTGTCATGACTGGCTCTCCCAAGGCCGTCAGTAGTTCTAATGGAATGTTGTCTACTCCGGGCGCCTTGTTTCGACTCAGGTCTTTCAGTGCTCTGTCAAACTCTTCACGCAGTATCTTATCTCCCATTTCGTCTTCATCTACATCCTCTTCCATTTCCATAATATTGTCCTCAAGTACATCGCCCTTGTATAAGCCTTCTATATACTCCTTCCACCTTTTTGCCTTCCCTTCTTTGCTTAGAACTGGGTTGCCATCTGAGCTCTTGATATTCATACACGTGGTTCTCTTCTCTCCAAAGGTCTCTTTAATTTTCCTGTAGGCAGTATCTATCTTACCCCTAGTGAGATAAGCTTCTACATCCTTACATTTGTCCTCTAGCCATCCCTGTTTAGCCATTTTGCACTTCCTGTCGATCTCATTTTTGAGACGTCTGTATTCCTCTTTGCCTGCTTCATTTACTGCATTTTTATATTTTCTCCTTTCATCAATTAAATTCAATATTTCTTCTGTTACCCAAGGATTTCTAGCAGCCCTCGTCTTTTTACCTACTTTATCATCTGCTGCCTTCACTACTTCATCCCTCAGAGCTACCCATTCTTCTTCTACGGTATTTCTTTCCCCTATTCCTGTCAATTGACCCCTTATGCTCTCCCTGAAACTCTGTACAACCTCTGGTTCTTTCAGTTTATCCAGGTCCCATCTCCTTAATTTCCCACATTTTTGCAGTTTCTTCAGTTTTAATCTATAGGTCATAACCAATAGATTGTGGTCCGAGTCCACATCTGCCCCTGGAAATGTCTTACAACTTAAAACCTGGTTCCTAAATCTCTGTCTTACCATTATATAATCTATTTGATACCTTTTTAGTATCTCCAGGGTTCTTCCACGTATACAACCTTTTTTCATGATTCTTAAACCAAGTGTTAGCTATGATTAAGTTGTGCTCTGTGCAAAATTCTACTAGGCGGCTTCCTCTTTCATTTCTTAGCCCCAATCCATATTCACCTACTATGTTTCCTTCTCTCCCTTTTCCTACTGCCGAATTCCAATCACCCATGACTATTAAATTTTCGTCTCCCTTCACTATCTGAACAATTTCTTTTATTTCATCGTACATTTCTTCAATTTCTTCACCATCTGCAGAGCTAGTTGGCATATAAACTTGTACTACTGTAGTAGGTGTGGGCTTCGTATCTATCTTGGCCACAGTAATGCGTTCACTATGCTGTTTGTAGTAGCTTACCCGCATTCCTATTTTCCTATTCATTATTAAGCCTACTCCTGCATTACCCCTATTTGATTTTGTGTTTATAACCCTGTAGTCACCTGACCAGAAGTCTTGTTCCTCCTGCCACCGAACTTCACTAATTCCCACTATATCTAACTTTAACCTATCCATTTCCCTTTTTAAATTTTCTAACTTACCTGCCCGATTAAGGGATCTGAAAAATAAAGTTTTTAAAAAGTTTTGACATAGGGACTGGGGTTTAACACACATCTCAGATATCATGTAGAAACCAATACTGATTTTGGAGTCACAGGGTGACCTCGGGTTCATATCAGCAGAGAGATGGCGCGACTCCATATTCCGTAGTAATGGCACATCAAGACGGTGCTAACGTGTTGCGTTAATAAAGCATGTCCTCATCGCTTAGATGTCCCTCTCAGGCTATATCATGGGTCACGCACGGCCTACGCAATGCTAATTGCAAGCTAAACGTAATTGCTCTACAGAATTTCCACCTTGGCAGTGAGTTATGTAAAGCCACGCACTATTCATATATTTTTTTAAAGCTATAAGCGTATTTCTCACGAAGAAAATGAACTTCCGCTACCACTCACTTTATGAATGTTCCATTTTGGTAAGCACAACGCGTATCGAGAATTTATTCGTATGTTCAGCTGGTTTTTCTTGAATATTGCATATAAATGGTGAACATTAATAAAACAGACAAACTGCAGGGATGGATTCCTAATTGGGAATGGAGGAAAAAGGGTCCTAGGAGCATTTGTTTAGAAATGCATCGTTGACACCGTTAGATGGCGTTGACGAATGAAAGTTCGTCTGACCACTTGCCGTGTGTCCCTTGTGTGTTGCAGGCTGTGTGATTGACGCAGCGTACTTAAGCAGCGGAATGGTCCGGTATTCATGTCGGGAATAAGCAGAGGTAGTGTTTGTGTACGGCCAAGCAGATGGTCAAAAGGCAGTACAGATATACCAAACCAATTATCCTCACAGATACCAAACACACTACACAACATTTCAAAGGCTTTTTGGGCGTTTGTGTGATGTCGTTGGTCTCTGTGAGAGTACTTGTTTTGGTGTAGCTGTGCTGCCTCTCGACTGTTTCCTTCTGCTTTGCCGTACACAAACACCATCTAGGCTTGTTCCCAACATGAATACCAAAGCATTTTGCTGCTTACAGTACGCTGCGTCAATGACACAACCTGCAACACACAAGGAACGTAATGAACGTGGCCAGAAGAACTTTCATATGTCAGCGCCATCTACTGTGGCAAACATCCCTAGGTCCACTGTTTCCGTTGCGATAGTGAAGTGTAAACGTTGAAATCTTCCCGTCTCCTCTATATCTCTTTTGTTAAGCAACCCTCCCTTCTACAATAACCTATGAAACCTTCCCTTAGGATTCCTATCTCTTGCTTAATAATAACAAAAGAAATCTTCACTTTAAAATTAATTCTCTTTCTCAATCTTCGCACACAAAGTTGAATTCTGCTTATTAAAAGTGATTTTCTGATTATTTTGACGAAACATAGAATGTGTCGTCGTCGTGGCCCTCAGTCGTTACCTGCTATAACCCAAAGCTGTTCCTTACCTTTTTTGTGTTTCTGGATCGCCATCTGAGTGATACATCGAACTGCGACATGAATCTACTTACTCTGTTTTGCTATACACCATTAGCTGCTGGTGGGCTGTCATAATAAGTGGCTGTATTTATCACCAAAGCTGACGTTATTCTTTAATTAATTTGACTGAAATTACGTAATTCATAGTTAAACTTTTTCTTGACAACAATAAAATTATGCAAAGGTTTACGTTGATGGTTTTTAGGATGGATTATAATCAGTAATGCAATATTGCTGGCAAAAATTAATTATATTCTGAATGAAATGATTTTGCAAACGTTCAAATGGGACTTACTTTTCACAATAATCTTACAACTAGCATTGCGCAAACATACCTTCAGTAGTCTTTAGTTTCTCAAAAAAGTAATTCAATAATATTAGTTCCCCTTATGATAATAGTTAGCTGAGGCCTCTGTACATCTATTTATAATCTTTTGTAAATCACAGCTGGTGACTGGCAGGCACACCGCTCAAAAATGGTTCAAATGGCTCTGAGCACTATGGGACTTAACTTCTGAGGTCATCAGTCCCCTAGAGCTTAGAACTGCTTTAACCTAACGAACCTAAGGACACCACACACATCCATGCCCGAGGCAGGATTCGAACCTGCGACCGTAGCAGCAGCACGGTTCCGGACTGAAGCGCCTAGAACCGCTCAGTCACAGCGGCCGGCTCCTTACACCAAGCGAGGCGTCGTCTGGCATTTCCCGGCGTGATGTGTGGCTTATGAGCAGCCGCTCGACGATGAAATCCAAGTGTTCTCACCTCCCGCCTGACTGTCATAGTACTTGCAGTGGATCCTGATCCAGTTTGGGATTCCTGTGCGATGGTCTGGATGGATGTCTGCCTATTACACATTACGACCCTCTTCAACTGTTGGCGTTTTCTGTCAGTCAACAGACGAGGTCGGCCTGTACGCGTTTGTGCTGTACGTATACCTTCACGTTGTAAGATGTGTTTATTTCTATTGTCTATTGTCAAACCATATGTAAGACGCGTATATTCCTATTGTCGATTGTCAAACCACAATTTATGAAAGATGTTTATATTTTATTAATAGGATTAAGTAGGAATAATTAATATTTGTCATGTCGGAAATAATTGTGGTTGCATGGAATGTCAACACCAGAAAGCATTATTGGCGGAAGAGACCGCACTTTAGCGTTCGTAGGAAGTCAGTAGTAAGCGAGATGTGAAGCCAGTCGGCAGCAGGTCTGAAGCAAGAGGTTGAGAGGAGCGGTGTGCCGCCGGCCGGGGTGGCTTCCTTCCCCATCATTCCCTAATCCGATGAGCTGGTGACCTCGCTGTTTGGTCTCCTCCCACAAACAACCCAACCCCGACCCATACCATTCGACAAAAAATTCGTTCAGATCATCTTTAGAGCTAACTGTGATCTATTAAACTAACCGACTGACTAATCTGACCGCCGGCCTCGGTGGTCTCGCGGTTCTAGGCGCTTCAGTCTGGAACTGCGCGACCGCTACGGTCGCAGGTTCGAATCCTACCTCGGGCTTGGATGTGTGTGATGTCCTTAGGTTAGTTAGGTTTAAGTAGTTTTAAGTCTAGGGAACTGATGACCTCAGATGTTAAGTCCCATCGTGGTGAGAGCCATTTGAACCATTCCTGGTGTAAGGAGCGTAAACAGTGGACTATTGAACAGTGGAAAAACATTGTGTGGAGTGACGAATCACGATGGAGCTAAGACTGGGAGGAACGAAAATTAAAGGCGAAGAATCAAATCTGAAGTTCATTTCTCGTACTCTACAAAGGGTAAATAAACGTTGGCAACGGAGGTGGGACGCCGACAGAGAAGGCGTATCACAGTCGCTTGTCAGTTTACACACCGGTGCGGTGCTGCGGCCCAGGACTGCTCTTGTCTCTGGCACTGTGATCGGCGCTGCCGCCCCACTGCCCCAGAGGCGGGAGGCGGCTCTGCCGGCCCCCAAGGTCGCCCGCGCCGCCGCCCACGCAGGTAACGGGAGACACAAAGGCCTGCCTGCCTGCCTGCGTGCTGCCGGTCCTGCTCTGTCCCCGCAGCCGCGGCCGTAGCCGGCGCAATTGATGTCCCGCGGCGGGGCGCTGTCCGGAAAACTGTGGCGCGCCACAGGAGGAAGCCGCGCTGGAGAGGACAGATTTCCCAGGAGCGCCTTCTCTTCTGGCGGCTCTCGGCCGCTATCCCCTCCGCATTTCCCGCCCACCGTGTCAGCCCATCGGATAATTCCTGAAGTGCACCCGCGCGCCGGCTACTATTTATTTCTTCTGAGAACTGATACCATATAATGCGCGTCCACATTCAGCGAGGAATACGCCGGAAGCATTACTTTCTACTATTACTTACACCTATCTTTAACAGAGATCTTAAACCATTTCTCTTCTGTTTAATGTCCAGTCGTACATCGTTCGGTACACAATTACTTGCCTACCCCTGCTGCACGACTTATTCTCTGATTTGATGACTGATTCTCTCTCTCTCTCTCTCTCTCTCTCTCTCTCTCGTGTGTGTGTGTGTGTGTGTGTGTGTGTGTGTGTGTTTTTACTGCTTGTATCACATTAATTGAGCTCTCTGTTTTCGTTTGTTTCAGGTAAGAAACGTGACGGCTCGGCAGTACAGCAGTGCAGTAGGTCTGTAAAACTCTTCGTCAACATGTAATTTTGGTTTTTAGGCCCCTGTTCCACGGTCACTGTTCTACAACTAAAATCTGACGTACACAGTCTTCTAAGTCTTCTTTAGTTAGGAGGCGTTTCACATTATTTTGAAGCATCTTTAGCGGTCACTGAAACGGTGTGGTTTTCCGTCCAAGTGTCCTTTCTAATACGATAAACAGCTCTCATGTTTTAAATTATTGTTGAAAAATACATTTAAGTTGCTATTTATATTGACAATTTTTTCTTCCCCTACTTCATTGCCAACGTTCCACTGCACTGCACTCCACTCAACTGACGCGGAAAGAATTTTTCTTTAATAGTTCTGAGAAATTTCATCCCTGCTCCCAGAATTCTGCTCTTCTTTACACGTGACCCGTGACACTGTTCAGAGAGAGAGAATTCTCTCTCGCCTTACAATCAGGGATTGCGTTATACAGTCAATCACGCCACACATTTTTAGAAAAAAAAATACGATCCATATCAGCCACCGAGACCTCTTTTACGTGGTTAGTGGTACAGGGGACAAATAGATTCGTTTTATAAACGAATCGACATGCTACCACAAATAGCAACTAATGCGGACCTAGAACCACTCTTGTTTTAGATCTGTTACTCGTTGCAACTTCGATTGTATTTGCAAGGAAATGAGATGATCTTTTTTTTTTTCACGAGTAAATCAAATCGTAGAGAGAGAGAGAGGGAGGGAGAGAGAGAGAGAGGGAGAGAGAGAGAGAGAGAGAGAGAGAGAGAGAGAGAGAGAGAGAGAGAGAGAAATATGACTATAATACTGCACCATTTGGTGAATCAGTGAAGAGGATTTATAGAGATGAAATCGGTTTTCCGCCACAAAGGCACAGAGCACTATGAATCATTCCACTGGATAACGACTACTACTTTGTATTTTGTTAAATAAAGGGTCAGCAGACTATAAAGAAGGTAGCTTTTATTCTAGGGTTCGTTAAAGTGTTTCTCCGCTGCCGGCTGGACAGTGGCCGGTTCGAATCGTGGTGGTGGAATAAGAGACTTGGAGTTCGATGCCACGTTGGTGCAATTACATCAGGACTAGGATTTGTGCGGGTATTTGGACCCTTCTGTCCTCCTTCTCCTCCTCCTCCTCCTTCTCCACCACCACCACTATTATCGTCATCATCATCATCATTATCAACTACAAGAAAAGTTCATTTAATATGTCGGGAAACCAGTATCTGTTGAAATATGAGCGATTCTGCCCCATTCCCATCTGTCTATCACGTGCAAGTAGACACTAGAAGCAGCGTTGCGCGTGGTTAGCCCACATTCTGACACATCCTTGAACACTTCTTGGCTGTGACTCAGGCATTCCTTCAATTACACCTGGTTCGATTCGTGGGTCACATGCTCCTATAACGTCTACAAATTTTCGATGGGATGGGCAGACACAAGTGCCTTCAAACGCCCCGATAGCCACGAATCCAACGCATTCACGTCCGTTGAAGGGGAAGGCTAAGCTACCGTATCACATTGATCAATCCATCGCCCATGAAACGCTGCAGTGAGATGATGTCGCACAATCCGTAGAAAATTGGGTGGTATGCCGTAGTGTACAAACAACAGTCGCTGCCTTCTGCAAGGGTAACGTTCTTCAATAGCGCACGTAATTCGTCGCTCTGAAATCCGTGATATACAGCAGCTGTTAATCTGTTTGGTAAAGTGCATGGCCCTGTATATCCGTGACCTGCAACTGCTGCCCATACATTCGTGCTGTAGCAATTCCGGTACCTCACTCCCGTGATTGGTTGACGATTTACAACTGTCCACACCTGCGTATTACTACGCTATCTAATGTGACTCCTGCGTCATCTGAAGATAAAATGCAGGCTGATCATCGGGATTTCGGATTTCAGCGGCGAATATCTCAACAGGTATTGGTTTCGAGACATAGATCTGTACGAACCTTTCTTATACTTTCTTGGCCAGCAGTAGGACTACGTCGCGTAGGAATGTGTGTGTGTGTGTGTGTGTGTGTGTGTGTGTGTGTGTGTTTTAACGCCCTGTAGACAGGTCTCAACCATCGTGTGGAATAGTGCTGTGGTGTGAAAGCAAAGGAAACCAACCCTTACCGATTACTTGAGAGAACAACCGAAGCAAGGTCTCCCAATCCATCAGTGGCCTACGAATCTTGGTGCCACATCCTTATCTCGAAATCTCAGTGTAAGACTGGTAGTTAATAAAATATTCCGGGCTATTATGCCGTGGTGTAAGAGATTTCACTTCAAAACTCGACGTTTCGTCCCCATATGTGGAGAACTGCAGCCTAACTGTACTTTAAATATTTAGTGCAAAAAATCATTGTAAAATATGGCAAAGTACCTATGAACTAAGGTGGTGTCCTTTAACTTAGTTTATTCACCTTCAACCAATGGAAAACTCGCCTAACTATATTGCAATCATTCCCTTCGATGATACGGAGAAAGTTTAAAGTTTATGCACTCAAAACGCCACATACGACTGAACATTCCTGCACCAACGAATTATTTGCTTCACACATTTTATGATCCAGTTTCGCGGATTTCTCTGTCACAACTCTTTCATTGTATGCCCACTCGACCGAGTCCACCCTAGTACTATTTCGCCGTTCATTCGCCCTGTCGCTGCGACACGGCAAGTGCACTCCCTGTTCGCTGCAAGGGGCGGGACACTGCAAGAAGTTCTAGAAGCTATGGCTCCCGAGCTTGCGGCTGCTGCTAAGTACACTACAGGCCATTAAAATTGCTACACCACGAAGATGACGTGCTACAGACGCGACATTTAACCGACAGGAAGAAGATGCTGTGATATGCAAATGATTAGCTGTTCAGAGCATTCACACTAGGTTGGCGCCGGTGGCGACACCAACAACGTGCTGACATGAGGGAAGTTTCGAACCGATTTCTCATACACAAACAGCAGTTGGCCGGCGTTGCGTGGTGAAACGTTGTTGTGATGCCTCATTTAAGGAGGAGAAATGCGTACCATCACGGTTATAGGCGCTCCAGTCTGGAACCGCTCGACTGCTACGGTCGCAGGTTCGAATCCCGCTTTGGGCATGGATGTGTGTGATGTCCTTAGGTTAGTTGGGATTTAAGTAGTTCTAAGTTCTAGGGGACTGATGACCACAGATGTTAAGTGCCATAGTGCTCAGAGCCATTTGAACCATTTTGAACCGTACCATCACGTTTCCGACTTCGATAAAGGTCGGATTTTAGCCTATCGCGATTGCGGTTTATCGTATTGCGACATTGCTGCTGGCGTTGGTCGAGATCCAATGACTGTTAGCAGAATATGGAAACGGTGGGTTCAGGAGGTTAACCGGAACGCCGTGCTGGATCCCAACGGCCTCATATCTCTAGCAGTCGAGATTACAGGCATCTTATCCTCGTGGCTGTAATGGATCGTGCAGCCACGTCTCGATCCCTGAGTCAACAGATGGGGACGTTTGCAAGACAACAACCATCTGCACGATCAGTTCGACGACGTTTGCAGCAGCATGGACTATCAGCTCGGAGACCATGGCTGCGGTTACCCTTGACGCTGCATCACAGACAGGAGCGCCTGCGATGGTGTACTCAATGACGAACCTGGGTGCACGAATGGCAAAACGTCATTTTTTCCGATGAATCCAGGTTCTGTTTACGGCATCATGATGGTCGCATCCCTGTTTTGCGACATCGCGGTGAACGCACATTGGAAGCGTGTATTCGTCATCACCATACTGGCGTATCACCCGGCGTTATGTTATGGGGTGCCATTGGTTACACGAGTCGGTCACCTCTTGTTTTCACTGACGGCACTTTGAACAATGGACGTTACATTTCAGATGTGTTCAACCCGTGGCTGTACCCTTCATTCGACTCCTGCGAAACCCTACATTTCAGCAGGATAATGCACGACCGCATGTTGCAGGTCCTGCACGGGCCTTTCTGGATGCAAAAAATGTTAGATTGCTGCCCTGGCCAGCACATTCTCCAGATGTCTCACCAATTGAAAACGTCTGGTCAATGGTGGCTGAGCAACTGGCTCGTCGCAATACGCCTGTCACTACTCTTGATGAACTGTGGTATCGTGCTGAAGCTGCATGGCAGCTGTACCTGTACACTCCATCCAAGCTCTGTTTGACTCAATGTCCAGGCGTATAAAGGTAGTTATTACGGCCAGAGGTGGTTGTTCTGGGTATTGATTTCTCAGGATCTATGGACCCAAATTGCGTGAAAATGTAATTACATGTCAGTTCTAATATATTTGTCCAATGAATACCAGTTTATCATCTGTATTTCTTTTTGGTGTAGCAATTTTAATGGTCAGTAGTGTATTTTACGCGTTAGCATATCGTGATTACGGTCTCCTTACAACAGGCTGAGAATTTCTTCGCACCGAAGAACCGCGACAATAACAAAACCAAGCGGTGGCGTTACGAGGTTTACCGGTAATGAGTCTTCCTGCGCGAGATGGGAGGAGGGACATAGTTGTCAGAAGTACCCTCCACTACGCACCGTAAGTTGGCTTAGGGGTGTAGAGAAATGTTTTCCACCCAAGCACCGCTGAGCAAGCGGAAACTTCCAGAGTAAACACGGCCGCTACCGGGAGAGGGGCGCGCAGTTTTGAAGACGGGATTCGTCGCTCGCAGCAGCAGCAGCATCACGGAGGGAGAGAAAGAGACGCGAACTGCAGCTGCAGGAGCCCGCTTCGCGGCCGACAGAGTTGTGAATTAGCTGGCTCTCGCCGTCCGCCGCATCGGAGCCGCTGGAAGAGCGAGCCGCTCTGCACACAAAAGGCGCGCTCGATCCTCTTCCCGCGCCGCCAGCCTTTTGTGCCGAACTTTCCGAATATTATGAAAGACTATGCTAACGCCTGCTGCCCCCTCATTGTCCGCGGGGCCACGGCGGCGGCCTGCTACGTCACACAGACTCTCGCTC
The DNA here is from genome assembly GCF_023897955.1 of Schistocerca gregaria. Taxonomy (NCBI): domain Eukaryota; kingdom Metazoa; phylum Arthropoda; class Insecta; order Orthoptera; family Acrididae; genus Schistocerca; species Schistocerca gregaria. The sequence continues at coordinate 1,087,667,150 of NC_064920.1, read as the reverse complement.
ATCTTCACAAAGGCCGGGTCGCTTCCAGGTCATAGTTAAAACAGCTGCCTCGGAAACAGCTCATTTAACGTGTCCGAAACCTTATACAATCGTCCGCCGGGTAATCACTGCTTTTCATCCGCAAAGGCTCAGCTCGAAGGAAGGAAGGAAGGAAGGAGGGAAGGAAGGAAAGAAGGGAGGTAGGGAGGGAGGAGGTTCAGACACAGGACTTAACTTCCCGTCGACGATGACGTCATTGTAGACGAGGCAGCAACGCGGAGAACGCAGGGAGAGGCACAACAAGGGCCCATGGTCTAGTCTGTCTGCAAGCTCAACTGCGAACAGGTACGCGTAGATCTCGAGCAATATGCTAGTAGCTAAACCACGACTTACTAGTTGATAGCTTAATACAGTGTGAATTGTTCATAGCAAGCTACATGGCCCTGTTACTATAGCTGCTATGGCTTTAACGGCCTGTTCACGGTTTTTTATGAGTAGAATATTCGAGTCCACACTCATTCAAGCCATATTCTAAAGGTGGCAGGGGTAAATACAGGGAACGAAAGGCTAAAATGGCAAATGGTTCTGAGCACTATGGGACGTAACTGCTGTGGTCATCAGTCCCCTAGAACGTAGAACTACTTAAACCTAACTAACCTAAGGACATCACACACATCCATGCCCGAGGCAGGAATCGAATCTGCGACCGTAGCGGTCACACGGTTCCAGACTGTAGCGCCTTTAACCTTTCGGCCACTCTGGCCGGCGAGCGAAAGGCTATTTACAATTTGTGCACAAACCAGATGGCAGTTACAAGAGTTGAGGGGGCATGAAAGGGAAGCAGTGGTTGGGAAGGGAGTGAGACAGGGTTGTAGCCTCTCCCAGATCTTATTCAATCTGTATATTGAGCGAGCAGTAAAGGAAACAAAAAAAAAAAAAAAAACAAAAAAAATTCGGAGTAGGTATTAAAATCCATGGAGAAGAAATAAAAACTTTGAGGTTCGCCGATGACATTGTAACTCTGCCAGACACAGCAACGGACTTGGAAGAGCAGTTGAACAGAATGGACAGTGTCTTGAAAGGAGGATATAAGATGAACATCAACAAAAGCAAAACAAGGATAATGCCTGCTTGATAGGGAATCGAAAAGCTGGAATAATACTGTAGAATTCTCCGCACTAGCGTATTGTGTGGTATTCCCTTAACGCACACTTTGCATTTTTCCAGAATCACCTCCCATTCGCCTTCCTTAGTACTGATTTCACCTGATCGCCCTATTTTATGCTGCTTCTTAGTATTACGCGTGAATACTTACACGGTGTGACGTCACCACTAATATTGTAATCTAATTCTACATCTGCATGGATACTGTGTAAATCACACCTAAGTGCCTGGCAGAGGGTTCATCGAACCACCTTCACAATAATTCTCCATTATTCCACTCTCTAGCAGCGCCCGGAAGACACGAACACCTTCGTCTTTCCTTGCAAGCTCTGATTTCCCTAATTTTATGATAATCGTTTCTCCCTATGTAGGTCAGCGTCAACAAAATATTTTCGCATTCGGAAGATTAAGTTGGTGATGGACATTTCGTGAGAAGATTCCGCCGCAACGGAGAACACCATTGTTCTAAAGATGTCCAACTCAAATCCTGTATCATGGCCGTGACACTCTGTCCCCTGTCTCTCGGTAATACAGAACGCACCGATCTTCTTTGAACTTTCTCGATGTGCTCCGGTAATCCTGCCTGGTAAGGATCCAACACTCGGTCTAAGGCGCTACAGTCATGGATTGTGGGCTGAACCCGGCGGTGGTTCGAGTCCTCCCTCAGGCATGGGTGTGTGTGTTCGTCCTTAGGATAATTTAGGTTAAGTGATGTGTAAGCTTAGGGACTGATGACCTTAGCAATTATGTTCCATAAGAGTTCACACACATTTGAACATTTGATCCAACACCGCTCAGCAGTGCTCCAAAAGCGGACGAACAATCGTCGTGTAGGCAGTCTCTCTAGTAGATCTGCTGCATCTTCTAAGTTTTCTGCCAATACACCGCACTGTTTGCTTTGCCTTCCTTACAACATTTTCTATGTGTTCTTTTCAACTGTAATTCATAGGCATGTAATTGAATTGACGGTCTTTTGATCTGACTGATTTATCGTGTAACCGAAGTTTAACGGATTCCCTTTAGCAATCATTTGGATGGCCTCACTCTTCTCATTATTTAGGGTCCATTGCCAATTTTCGCACCATACGGGTATCTTTTCTAATTCGTTTTGCAGTTTGTTTTGATCTTCTGATGACTTTTTTTTGTCATCAGTCTTCTGACTGGTTTGATGCGGCCCGCCACGAATTCCTCTCCTGTGCCAACCTCTTCATTTCAGAGTAGCACTTGCAACATACGTCCTCAATTATTTGCTGGATGTATTCCAATCTCTGTCTTCCTCTACAGTTTTTGTCCTCTACAGTGCCCTCTAGTAGCACGGAAGTCATTCTCTCATGTCTTAACCGTTGTCCCATCATCCTGTCCCTTCTTTTCCTGATGACTTTAGTAGACGATATATGAAAGAATTATCTGCAGACAACCTAATACGTCCGCTCAGGTTGTCTCCTAGTTTACATAGATACGGAACAACAGATGACCCATAACACTACCTCAGGGTGCGCCAGAAATGATGACTTTCCGCGAATTACTAGAAACCAACACACACTGACAGGAAATCTCGAATCCAGTCGCGTAACTGAGATGATATCCCATAAGCATGCAATTTGATTAAAAGCTGCTTGTGAGATGCTATCGGGTTGTTTCTCTTTCTCGCAGGCATTCTTTTACACCTACGCGAAGTGCGTGGGAAAGACTTGTTTCTGAACTGCTTCGACGTTGGCGGCACTTCCTTGAAAATTGTCTGCGGTGTGTCCACGATAGAGTTGGCCATTGCTCAGTCCATGACTAGCAGTCGAAAATGGAACATTACTCGTTAGAGAAATTGCACATGCATGCATTAAATGCACACTAAAACTATCCGGACATCAGAGTGTAATGGCGAATCGACCACTAGATGACAAAACAAGCGGACACGACGGTATAAAAGGAATGTAACTCCATCCTCTGTCTGGAGTGTGGGACTGCGGCTGGTCAATTTCCAATAATAAACTACCAATAGCCGTTATTTTGGTTTTATTTTTAGGCTACCAGTTTCGACTTTACATTAGGTCATCTTCAGGCCTGCTTAAATCAAGTAACTTTCTTGTTAAAAAACGCCGGCCGCGGTGGACTCGCGGTTCTAGGCGCGCAGTACGGAACCGTGCGACTGCTACGGTCGCAGGTTCGAATCCTGCCTCCGGCATGGATGTGTGTGATGTCCTTAGGTTAGTTAGGTTTAAGTAGTTCTAAGTTCTAGGATACTGATGACCACAGCAGTTAAGTCCCATAGTGCTCAGTGCCATTGGAACCATATTTTTTTTGTTAAAAAACACAGCAGCACTGTAACTGGCCTCGTGAAGATTATTTCACACGGTCATGCGTCCTCCTTGTACAGCTGTTAGCACCTGCATGGTGTACACCTAGGCCGCGGCTTCGTCTGGACCTTTCACATGGCCCAAAGGACTCATTTCACCCCGCGGCTCTCCGCTGTCACTTCATCTCGATTCTTGACATGAACCGAGGCCACGAAGTGGTTTACACCGACGGCTCGATGGCTGATGGTCACGTAGGCTTCGCGTATGTCCATGGAGGACATATTGAACAGCATTCCTTGCCCGGTGGCTGCAGTGTTTTCGCTGCACAGCTGGTGGCTCTATATCGTGGTCTTGAGCACATCCGTTCAAGCCCTGGGAAGTCGTTTCTTCAGTCTACTGACTCCTTGAGAAGCCTACAAGCTATCGACTAGTGCTACCCTCTTCATCCTTTGACAGCGACCATCCAGGAGTCCATCTACGCCCTGGAACGGTCCGGTCGTCCAGTGGTGTTTGTGTAGACCCCAGGACAACGAACTTGCTGACAGGCTGGCCAAACAGGCTACACGGGAACCGCTTATGGAGATCGGCATTCCAATAACTCACCTGCGTTCGCCAGGGTTTTCGGCTTTGGGAGACGAAATGGTAAAGCCTCAGTGCGCACAACAAAATAAGCGACATTAAGGAGACTACGAATGTGTGGCAGTCCTCCATGCGGGTCTCTCGTAGGGACTCTGTGGTTGTCCGCCGGCTCCGCGTTAGCCACGCTTGAGCGACTCACGGCTGCCTCCTCCGCCGTGAAGCCCCACCTCTGTCGGTGCGGCGCCCGGTTGACAGTGGCCCATATTCTGGTGCACTGTCCCACTTTGACTGCCCTGCGTCGAAATCTTCGCTTACCGGACTCGTTGCCGCTAATTTTATCTGTCAACGCCTCACCGTCCAGTTTAGTTTTACGCTTTATTCACGAGGGTGGGTTTTATCATTTGATCTAAATTTTAGCACTTGTCTTTTGTCCTTCTGTGTCCTCCGCTCCAGTACTTTTAGAGTGGACGTTTTAATGTGTTGAAAAGTGGCTGGCTTGTCCTTTTTATTCTCATGGTTAGCCAGTCATGGTAATCTGTTTTGTAGTTTTGATCTCTTCTACCTGTTTCTTGCGTTTCTGTGGTTTTCTTCTCTCCTTTTTTCCATTTAAGTGTTCGTTGCCCTTCCGCCGTTCTTGTGGTTTTTCCTTTCTCTCCATTTTGTGTTGTCAGTCTTGCTTCTTTTATTCTCACCCTTGCGGCATTGTTTTATTCGGACCAAGGGACCGATGACCTAGCTGCTACGGTGACAGGTTCGAATCCTGCCTCGGGCATGGATGTGTGTGATGTCCTTAGGTTAGTTAGGTTTAAGTAGTTCTAAGTTATAGGAGACTGATGACCTCAGATGTTAAGTCCCATAGTGCTCAGAGCCATTTGAACCATTTTTTTGATGACCTAGATGTTTGGTCCCTTCCCCCAAATTTTAAACCAAACAACCAACGAACTAACCAACCAACCAACCGGATGGTCACGCATCCAAGTGGTAGCCCAGCCCGATAGCGCTTAACTTCGGAGACCTAACGGGAACGGTGTTACCACTGTGGCAAAGCCGTTGGATTTTCATTCTTCAAGCACATAAAATTCGATAATAAGTTGAGGCGATACAAACACGTGATGCACTTTTTACGCGCTGAAGGCGGTTTGGCGCATTACAGGCGTCATATTAATTGGAAGAAATGCGTCGACTTGAACAGAAACTTACGAACTGCGTCATTCACAATTTGCTGACCAAGAATGTTGTCGATCAATAGTTGCTGGGACATCAGCACTTGAGGAGACTGTTGGATCACGGGGGATATAACTCGCGAGTATGCATGTTCCAACTTGCCCGCGACCCGCAGTCCTCCAACAACAAAGTATCGAGAGTGTTGGTGTACCATTAATAATACACACACGAGTGCAGACAGAAGTCGTGGTGACATCTGAGGGAAGTCTACGCCTAAGACGACTACTAAATTTTCTACCAAAGGAAGTAATTAACCTGTATCTCAGTGAAACCTAAAAGTCTTTTGAAATATTGATGATTATGATGATGATGATGATCTTACAAGGAAGCTAGACGAATTGAACCTAAAAAAAGAAGCCTCCAGAAAGAGGAGGCAAATAAGTTGACGCAGGAATAACTGATGGAATATGCATATTGGGAAATTCAGTATCAGGGTAATTTTAAATACGCTGCCGCGTAATGTTGCTGTCGAAGCCAATCAGCGAACGGTAATTAATGTAGCTGCTAACGAACTGCGTCCCCGAAAAGGATATTGCGTGTAGCACCGTTATTTCATTAAAAGTTTACTAATTTTTTTCTGTTTTCAGAAAAAATATATAACAACAAAACGGATTAGGCCATCATAGTCTCGGCAGTAGCGAAATTCGTCTGTTCAGGTGTCGAGTTCGCCTACTTTGCCTGTTACCCGCAAAGCCAGCGTGTCTTGCTCCATGCCGACACCGAGAGTGCGCAGGAGACGAATACTGCGAATGTGTGAAAGTGGACTTTCACATCGTATACCGCTGGTGAATAGCTCTTGCCTCATGACCATCATCATTCTGTTCTTCATTCCGAAAATAGTTTTATGCAGATGTCAACCCTGGTCTATCCTGAGCAAGCCTCTTCATCTCTGCATAACAACTGCAGCCCACATGCATTTGAGCCCTGTTTACGTTGGTGTTGATCCTTAGTGCGGCAGTGGAAGTGCGATAGGGCGCCAGGCCGTTGTTCAAACCAGGAACACACGCGTGCAGCCCTCTCGACACGGCTGTAGTTATCTTGGACGACGGGGGTGTCCATAGCATTCTCCTCTTGAAAATTTAGTAGGAACGGAAGACCTGCTCACCGAGATAGTTGAAGTAAACCCCGTGGTCCATGTTCATGGTAACCTGAATGAGTTACTATAAGTCTTGGCACGTAAAACAATTCCGAAACATTACAGAACCTCTACTGGTAAGAAATGTACAGATGATATGTTAGAATCAATAAATCAAATGTTATTACCACTTGGAATATTCTGTGGTCTGGCTATAGCTTTTGATTGTGTTACGCATGATATCCTTATACAAAACTTAAAATATTATGGGGTAACAGGACTAGCAGACTCATGGTTCTCATCCTATCTTTTTAACAGAAAACAGTGCGTGTCTGTATCAGGCTTACCACATAACAATGTCATTCAAAATATGAAACCATCAGACAAGGGGTGCCCCAGGGCTCCATTTTAGCTCCCTTGCTGTTCCTATTATATATTAATGACCTTCCATATGCAGTGTCATAAAATGACAATTTTTGTCTTATTTGCAGATGATACAAGTATTGGATAAAAAACATTACCCGTGATCTTACTGAGCAATCAGCTTACGAAATATTTGTAAGTAACAATGGGTGCTTCACAGCAAATGGATGGTCACTGAATTTTGACACGAGCCAGTACATACAGTTTAGTAGCTCACAAAGAATACCTGACCCTATAAGTGTAAAGTATTCAGACAATGAAATTAAAGCTGTAGACAGTGTCAAATTGACCACAACCTAAATTAGAAAACCCACATGCTGGACTTCGTGACACGTCTTAGTTCAGCTACATTTGCGGTACGCATGATAGCCGAAATAGGTGATTTAAAAATGAAGAAATTAGTTTATTCGCCCTACTTCCATTCGCTAATGAGTCATGGAATCATCTTTTGGGGAAACTCCTCTCACAAAGAGGACATTTTCAAAATTCAGAAACGAGTCATTAGAATTATATCTGGTGTCAGTCCTAGATCATCATGCAGAGACCTTTTTAAGAAACTTGGTATTATAACTACAACTTCTCAGTACATACATTCATTGAATCCTTTGCCATTTCCAACATGTCTGTTTTTACACAAAATAGTGCAATATAATACCAGAACCAAAAGCAATCAGTATAAGGACTATAAAAGCTTAACATTAGTACAAAAAGGAGTCTAATACAGGTGTACTCATATATTCAATAACTTACCAGAGCATATAAAAGGTCTTGTAAGTGATAAAGATCGGTTTCAGAGTGAATTAAAGAACTTCCTGTTGGCTAACTCCTCCTATTCCATCGATGAATTTCTTCACAAGGATTATAGCTCATAACTCTGTCTGCAATAGAATTATACAAATATCCATGTATCTGAGTTAAAATAAAAAAAAACCTGTGACTCTTTCCATATCCGAGAGACTCCTCTCTAAGGGATCCAAGGAAAACGACAAATGTAGTGTAATGTAACCAAAGCCCTCCACCCTACCATATTCTGTGAGTTAAGTGCCTGATGGTCGCCTCGATGCACCCGACGCCGTGCGTCATATGAAAAGAAGCGAAATCGCTACTTATCCGATTACACTAAATGCATCATGTCAACTACCACACACACTCTGTGTTGTTTGGCCCACCGCAGATGTGCGTCTTCATTTATCGCTGTGAGCAACAGCCTTCTGCAATGTATTTGACTTCAAATGTCCATTAGAGACTGTTCCCTTCGCAAGGTCTGCTCTAAAACCTGTTGAGATCGACCTGCGTTCTCTGACTGCAGCAACTGTTGTCGGCTTTGAAACCGACTGTCGGGTTCTCGTCGCATCACTGAAGTTAACCATCGTCGGGCATGGACAATTTTTCGCGCTGGTAACCGCTGGGGTACGCCTTGCGCTGTTGGCCGAGTTCCGTTTGTCTTTAGGGTAAATAAGAAAAGGTGGGGGGGGGGGGATGTTACCATGAAGTTCCTCATCACCAGACTTTGCGCCCGTGTCTTAGATTAAATTTCAAACACCCCCCCCCCCCCCCCCCCCCGTGCCCCATGGACACCTTTGATGGTGACCCAACCGACATTACAGTCGTCTTCACACATCACATATACTTCAACATACTACTGTCACACATCGCGAAGGAAAGCGGCCATTGTATACGAACAGTAGTAACAATCTTGCGTATTAGGTGACTGACCATGTCTTTCGGGGCCTCCCAGTCGTAAACTTTTTTCGTTTAGCTGTTTTTATGAGACTGTTTTCCTACGTAGCACAGATAATTAAAACGATGATTACTGAGACGTTAGGCAGTCAGCGTTGATATATCAAGAAATCGGGCAACTTCGATCACAGTGCGGTTATCGACACGTCCAAACGCGGCAGGAACCCTTTCTACCGTTCTGTCACGTCTCCATTATAACCCACCTTACTGCCACGATTCCATAGAACCGAGTAGCTCATACCTGACATATACCACTTCACTACCGTGATATACCTCAGCGGCGCAGGTTTACATGACAGCCTCGTAGCAGTTAACCACTACCTACACCGCTTCAAGGCGACCAGTGTGCTCTTCCAAGGAGCTGGCGTTTCTTTCAATTTTTACCGTATTGTTTCGCGGGATGTGGTTAACTGCGCTGCCATGCCCCGTCCCTTACCACGCTTACTGGATCTGTGAATGGACTTTTTAGTGGGAATTTTTTTAACGGGCACTTTTTTATCGGGCGCTTCCTTATCAGGCGCTTTTTTTAGCGGGCACTTTTTTAGCGGGCACTTTTTTAGCGGGCACTTTTTTAGCGGGCACTTTTTTAGCGGGCACTTTTTTTAGCGGGCACTTTTTTTAGCGGGCACTTTTTTTAGCGGGCACTTTTTTTAGCGGGCACTTTTTTAGCGGGCACTTTTTTTAGCGGGCACTTTTTTTAGCGGGCACTTTTTTTAGCGGGCACTTTTTTTAGCGGGCACTTTTTTTAGCGGGCACTTTTTTTAGCGGGCACTTTTTTTAGCGGGCACTTTTTTAGCGGGCACTTTTTTTAGCGGGCACTTTTTTTAGCGGGCACTTTTTTTAGCGGGCACTTTTTTAGCGGGCACTTTTTTTAGCGGGCACTTTTTTTAGCGGGCACTTTTTTTAGCGGGCACTTTTTTTAGCGGGCACTTTTTTTAGCGGGCACTTTTTTTAGCGGGCCCTTTTTTTAGCGGGCACTTTTTTTAGCGGGCACTGTTTTTAGCGGGCACTGTTTTTAGCGGGCACTGTTTTTAGCGGGCACTTTTTTTTTAGCGGGCACTTTTTTTTAGCGGGCACTTTTTTTAGCGGGCACTTTTTTTAGCGGGCACTTTTTTTAGCGGGCACTTTTTTTAGCGGGCACTTTTTTTAGCGGGCACTTTTTTTTAGCGGGCACTTTTTTTTAGCGGGCACTTTTTTTTAGCGGGCACTTTTTTTTAGCGGGCACTTTTTTTTAGCGGGCACTTTTTTTTAGCGGGCACTTTTTTTTAGCGGGCACTTTTTTTTAGCGGGCACTTTTTTTAGCGGGCACTTTTTTTAGCGGGCACTTTTTTTTAGCGGGCACTTTTGCCATCTGTCATGGCTTCAACTCTGCTAGTGACATTTTCAGTGGGGTGCTGAATGTCATCATAAATGACATGTGATCATTGATAAATGACAGATCATGCCTTCTCAAGAACCGAAACAGAGAAAGTAGTTATATTGGACTCTGGGGTCTGCAACGAAGTCCCAAAGGGTGTTCCGTTGCGTTCAGATCAGGATTTTGCACAGGCCAGTCCTTTTCAAAAATTTTGGTGCCTGTAAACCACCACCTCGCATTTAGCGTCTTCTTAACCACAATGAGACGATATTACTATTTGGGCAACAAAATAACTAAGGATGGTCGAAGTCGAGAGGATATAAAATGCAGATTTGCCGATGGCAAGGAAAGCGCTTCTGAAGAAGAGAAATATGTTAACAGCGAGTATAGATTTAAGTGTCAGCAAGTCTTTTGGGAAAGTATTTGTATAGTGTGTAGCCATGTATGGGTGTGAAACAGGGACGATAAATAGTTTAGACAAAAAGAGAATAGAAGCTTTTGAAATGTGATGCTACAGAAAAATACTCAAAATTAGATGGGTATATCACGTAACTAATGCGGAGGTACTGAATGGTTTGGAGGGAAGAGGAATTTGTGGCACAACTTGACTAGAAGAAGGGATCGATTTGTAGGACACGTTCTGAGGGATCAAAGGATCACCAATTTAGTGCTGCAGGGAAGCGTGGAGGGTAAAACTCGTAGAGAGAGACCAAGAGATGAATACACAAAGCCGATTCAGAAAGATATAGGTTGCAATAGCTACTGGGAGATGAAGAGGCTTGCACGGGGTAGAGTAGTATGGAGAGATGCATCAAGTCAGTCTTTGGACTGAAAACCACAACAACAAACAACCCTAAACCACGAAAAAAACCGCATATCATGACAGTACCACCTCCTCCATCATTCGCTGTTGGCGTTACACATTATGGCACGTAACGTTCTACACACTATGGCCAACACAAATCGTCGCTGCATGGTTAGCGTGACTCAGCACCAAAGTCACTTGTTTCATTTCATGCACTGTCCAGTGGTGTTGCTGTTTACATCGCCCCAATCGTCGCTTAAGATTGCTTACAGAAATGTGTGGGTTTTAAGGGGTTCCTCGACTATTGTACTCCATTCATTTTAACTCCCTACGCACAATCATAGTGCACCATAGTGCTAGCTGGACCTGGTAGCAGTTTGGATCTCACGAGTGCTTTCTTACGCTGCTTTCATGCTGTTTTTACAACCATGCCCCACAATGCTCAACAGTCGTGTCCGCCAGTACGTAATATCTACCTCGTGTTGGTTTAACTGAGGTTTTTTCTTTCGCGTGTCCGCTTCACAGTTGCATCACCGACAGCTGACTTAGGCATCTTTAGAAGAGTTGAAATGTCTGCGATAGGTTTGTTACTGAAGTGACATCCAGTGACTAGTCAAAGTTGTAACTCTCCTGACCGACCCATTCTGTGTTAATGCTCCTGTACTGACAACACAAATATTTTTAACCAGAGGTTGGGACACCCCACGCTCACACCGGCATGATGGCCAACTCAAAAGGTCTACTGCCATCTCTGCATAAGGGTTGGTTTGCACTAAAGTGAGGTGTCAGAGGATGTGGGTACTGCGATGTTTGCGGACGTCTGGTTAAGGTTAACCTTTAATGTGCGCCCATCTGGAGATAGATTGGGTCGAAAGTCGAACGGAGATAGTGGTTTGATGGGCAGAGGAAAAAAATTGCCAAGGCGAGAGCCAAGGGAAAAATTCCTCTGCGACAGTCAGGTCGGGTGGTAAGAGCAGTAGCGGGTGTCTTGCTGCCTGCGACAGTTCATGCAAGGGTAGGCTTAGTTAGTAGTGGGTATCATGCATGTCGATACCTTTGACGTTGTGGGGTGCTGTTAATCGGCGGCTGCCGCTGGGTGCCGATGCTGATCTCTCGATTAGCGTCAGCAAACCTGTAACAGGTTCAGCATCTGATAGGTCATGTATCAGACGCACAGTGTAGGGTGATGTCGGTGATTATTTTGTGTGCCAGTGGGCGAGCTCGTCGGTTTCGATGCTGTAGCCTGTTGGTCGGCCTCTTTAGTAGCAGCTGGTATATCCAGTCAACGTTGCTGATATGCAGCCGCTTGTTAACGTTTGCCGCTTGTTGGTGTGTGTTATCTTGCCATAGGTGGTTATGTGCTAGTTAGCAGTGTCTTTGGCCGCTTATGGTTCCACCTATGGTTGTGATGATAGTTTCCCAGGATTGTTGGAGTGTCTCGAGTTACTGTATAGTCGTGTGGCGTGTTTCTTGAATACTTACTTGAGGGTTTCAAGGCCGTATTCATTGTAAAGATCCACGGTGCGTATGTAGTGTGGAGAGTTGCTAATGATTCGTAGCACTTTGTTCTGTATGATCTGCAGGCGGCGTAGTCGTGTAGTAGCTGTATATCCCCAGACGGGAGCTGCGTATGTCATCAGAGGTCTAATCAGTGTCATGCATACGGGCCTCGACACCCTCCTATTCAGTGTGCTTTCCCCGTTGAGCACTGGGTACAGTTCTTTGAGCCTATGACAACACGCCTCCCTTTATACTAGCGGGTCCACCTCTAGTGACACCTAGTGGTCAGCTCCGCATTATACAGGGGTGTCCACACACTTTGGCTGCTCCGCGATGGAGGGCGCCACGCCGCGCCACACGCGGCGGCGGCGGCAGAGGCGGCGCCGCGCTGGCCACCCCTGCGGCCTGGGCTATTGATCGGCCTGCCCTCCCGGTGGCGCCCTCTGGCGGCGCCGCCCCCGCCCCACCCCTCGTGACGTCACGCGGCGCCGTACGGCCGGCCACGCGGAAATTCCCGCAGGTCGGTCGTCTGCACGCCCGTGTTCCCGTGGCCCGCCCACCAACGCTCTGCGAGGAATGAAACTCAAAGCAGACCCACACTGGGGCAGTTGATCGCATTAGGTGGATCTGTGACCGGTTGTTTCGACTATAATCAATCAGAACTAAAAATTTAAAATTACTGTTAAATTCAAATATTATGTATAAAAATATCATGCAGCTACAGTCACGTTTTTGTCTACAAGATGCGTTTCGGCAACATACTGGCATCATCAGCTGCTTTAAAATTTACTTCTGCAACAGTTTTAGTTACAGTTTCCTCGGGAGTCTGATACTTTATATGGTCTCGTTTTCTGTGTGTGCCACTCAAGTTATTTACCGAAATTTGTCAATTTTTGCTGAGTATTAGCTTATATGGCAAACACATGATGATTACAACACATCGTACCGGTAAATATTGGCAAATAAATAGTGACTGGAGCTGAAAATAATCTTATAATACAGTCGCGGACCTCAGCAAATTCCGTATAGCATGTGTAAATTTGAAATAAACAATTATAAAAATTATAAAGTCCAGTCTGGTGAAAAAGTTAAAAATATGCTGCTATCTTTTCTAAAAAGTATCACATCAAGTCGTCATCTAGTGTCCATCGTGGTCGCTTAATACCAAATGCCGTAACTTCTCATGACTCCTACGTTAAAAATGGAACAGTTACGTTTGCAGACGGCGTCTCAGCCTTCTTGGATTAAGTGAGCGATTATTTACAATTTGAAAGAATATTGCTTTAAAAAACACTAACGTGAGAAAGGTATAACTGAAATGTTTAGATAGGTTTTTCTGGCAATTTTTAACAGTTAAAAAAACTCACGGCGCTGAATTGCCTTAATTAGATTTTATTAGTACTACCGGATTCGCCGTAAGCCATCATCTGGTACCTAACAACACAACATTCCAACTTGTAAAACAACATTAAGACAACACAAATTGGCGCCTAGCAATCACATAATAATATAGTTACGAAAATCCTAAAACATTTCATTTGTCATGTATATTGAAAGACAAAGCGTTCAATATTTCAATCCACATCCATGCAATAAAAAACTCATTCTTAGCATTTTCAAGTGTAGCAATCGTACTATTCATATGAGATAATAACAAATACAAAGTGATTTGGCATTCTAGCCCAAAGATCTGGTTACGCTGAAAATGTACCTATGAAAGACTTATCGATATGTACATTATTCAGTGACAAAATGTTAAAAGTGACGTAAAGAAATCTAAATCTTATATTCACTATCGTAGTATATTATTTTTTTATTAATACAGTCAACTCATACTAACGCACAAAAAGATATAATGAAAAACATACATCAAGGTCTCAGTTGACTAGGTCACTATGTAAGGACGGAGGAAGTAGCGTTGTATAAATTACAGTATTACAATATTGTACAAATTATAGTACAGACTAAAACAAAAACGAGACCTAACATAAAATTGATCCAACAACAGTGATTTTCTTAAAGTTAGTGACAGTATAAGGTGAGACCTTCTAACGGTATGGCTCACCCAAGTTATTACGTAACCTGTCCGTTAGCTTTTCACCTACATATAACTGGCTGACTATGTAGATGACATGTACCGATCAATTATACCGTTAACGTACAGTAAAAGTACAAAGAGTGAAGAAGTAGGGTACTGGAATTCCTGAAACTATGGTAATTAGATCAACAAACCATATTTAACTCCAAAGTATGTTGAAATCGTGAAAATCTCTTTAGATGAGTTACCATTTCACTCACGTCAGTAAGTTCTGTATATAACAAACTGCGCACAAATACAAAAATTGAAAGAATAAAATTCTGTCTATGTTAAAAACTGATAACAGGTACACTCACATAAAAAGCATAACTTTACCAATGTTAATCGAAATTTGTCCATACTCTGGATGTTAATACAAGTGGACTATTTTAACTCGCTGTAATAACAATCTGTCATATTGGTTGACTCCTACACAGACAATTATAGCAACCAGCCACTTCTAAGTTGCTGTAATCTTCTGTATAAGAGTCATCCTATATTTTGTACACAGCCACGGGCGCAATATGTCTCTTTTTGACAAAATAGCTGTAAGAACAATCTGTCAGATGGATTATCTGACCAGAGATATAGTATTACGTAGTTTTATTAGGGTCAAAACTGTCACAAATCCATTAAATGCGATGAAGACATATTTTAATGAAAGGAATTTGTGAGAAACTTGTGTCGGCATCTTACACATCCAGTGCAAACTGGTTATGAGGGTTGTTGTTGTTGTTGTGGTCTTGATTCCTGAGACTGGTTTGATGCAGCTCTCCATCCTACTCTATCCTGTGCAAGCTTCTTCATCTCCCAGTACCTACTGAAACCTACATCCTTCTGAATCTGCTTAATGTATTCATCTCTTAGTCTCCCTCTACGATTTTTACCCTCCACAATGCCCTCCAATGATAAAATTTTTGATTCCTTGATGCCTCAAAACATGTCCTACTAACCGGTCACTTCTTTTTGTCAAGTTGTGCCACAAACTCTTCTTCTCCCCATTTCTATTCAATACTTCCTCATTAGTTATGTGATCCACCCATGTAATCTTCAGCATTCTTCTGTAGCACCACATTTCGAAAGCTTCTATTCTCTTCTTGTCCAAACTATTTATCGCCCATGTTTCACTTCCATACATGGCTACACTCCATACAAATACTTTCAGAAACGACTTCCTGACACTTAAATCTATACTCGATGTTAACAAATTTCTCTTCTTCAGAAACGCTTTCCTTGCCATTGCCAGTCTACATTTTATATTCTCTCTACTTCGACCATCATCAGTTATTTTGCTCCCCAAATAGCAAAACTCCTTTACTACTTTAAGTGTCTCATTTCCTAATCTAATTCCCTCAGCATCACCCGACTTAATTCGACTACATTCCATTATCCTCGTTTGGTTTTGTTGATGTTCATTTTATATCCTCCTTTCAAGACACTGTCCATTCTGTTCAACTGCTCTTCCAAGTCCTTTGCTGTGTCTGGCAGAATTACAATGTCATCGGCGAACCTCAAACTTTTTATTTCTTCTCCATGGATTTTAATACCTACTCCGAATTTTTCTTTTGTTTCCTTTACTGCTTGCTGAATATACAGATTGAATAACATCGGGGAGAGGCTACAACCCTGTCTCACTCCCTTCCCAACCACTGCTTCCCTTTCATGCGCCTCGGCTCTTACAACTGCCATCTGGTTCCTGAACAAATTGTAAATAGCCTTTCGCTCCCTGTATTTTACCCCTGCCACCTTTAGAATTTGAGAGAGAGTATTCCAGTCAACATTGTCAAAAGCTTTCTCTAAGTCTACAAACACTATAAACGTAGGTTTGCCTTTCCTTAATCTTTCTTCTAAGGTAAGTCGTAAGGTCAGTATTGCCTCACGTGTTCCAATATTTCTACGGAATCCAAACTGATCTTTCCCGAGGTCGGCTTCTACCAGTTTTTCCATTCGTCTGTAAAAAATTCGTGTTAGTATTTTGCAGCTGTGACTTATTAAACTGATAGTTTGGTAATTTTCACATCTGTCAACACCTGCTTTCTTTGGGATTGGAATTATTATATTCCTCTTGAAGTCTGAGGGTATTTCGCCTGTCTCATACATCTTTCTCACCAGATGGTAGACGTTTGTCAGGATTGGCTCTCCCAAGGATGTCAGTAGTTCTAATGGAATGGTGTCTACTCCTGGGGCCTTGTTTCGACTCCTTTCAGTGCTGTCAAACTCTTCACGCAGTACCGTACCTCCCATTTCATATTCATCTACATCCTCTTCCATTTCCATAATATTGTCCTCAACTACATCGCCCTTGTATAGACCCTCTATATACTCTTCCACCTTCCTGCTTTACCTTCTTTGCTTAGAACTGGGTTTCCATCTGAGCTCTTGATAATCATACAAGTGGTTCTCTTTTCTCCAAAGATCTCTTTAATTTTCCTGTAGGCAGTATCTATCTTACCCCTACTGAGATAAGCCTCAACATCCTTAAATTTGTTCTCTAGCCATCCCTGCTTAGCCATTTTGCACTTCCTGTCGATCTCATTTTTGAGACGTTTGTATTCCTTTTTGCCTGCTTCATTTACTGCATTTTTATATTTACTCCTTTCATTAATTAAATTCAAAATTTTTCCTGTTACCCAAGGATTTCTACTGGCCCTCGTCTTTTTACCTACTCGATACTCTGCTGCCTTCACTACTTCATCCCTCAGAGCTACCCATTCTTCTTCTGCTGTACTTCTTTCCCACATTCCTGTCAATTGTTCCCTTATGCTCTCCCTGAAACTCTGTACAACCTCTGGTTTAGTCAGTTTATCTAGCTCCCATCTCCTTAAATTCCGACCTTTTTGCAGAAAAGTTTCTCAGACGGCGACCAGCGCCTTGACTGAGTCGAAACTCTGAAGGTAGGCTCGTATTCATTCTGTTCACTGCTGCCGACGACTGAGTGGGCATTCATGTGACAGATGAGAGGTGCTACCGACGGGGTTCTCAGATTTTCGTAAACAAAGTAGGTATTATACCGGGTGATCAAGAAGTCAGAATAAATCTGAAAACTTAATAAACCACCGAATAATGTAGATAGAGATGTAAAAATTGACACACATGCTTGGAATGACATGGGGTTTTATTAGAACAAATAAAACAGAGTTCACAAAATGTCCGACAGATGGCGCTGGACAGCAAAACGTCAGTTACTGCGCATGACAATCGTGTATAAGAGGAGCTGTAATGAGAGAGAGAATCAGATGCGCCAGCAGTCGCAGCATGTTGACGTTACCTGAATAGGCGCTTTTAGTGAAGCGTTTTTGTCAGAATGGGGAATGTGCTAGTTCAGCGTTACGATCCTATCGCCATACGAAGGGGATTCGAACGGATAAAGGTCAGTTGACAAATGGAGCTGTAGAGAGAATGATTTCGAAGTTCGAAGCCACGGGTTGTTTAGACGACAGACCCCGTAGTGGCCGACCGAGCACAAGGCGTAATGCTGCTGAGACAGTTCAGGAAGAAATGGAGACTGTAGCGGGTTCGTCTATGCACGGGGAAGTCAGCGCTTGTGCAGTAACACGTCGCACCGGCGTTCCATACACTATTGTTTGGTTGGCACTGAGGCGTACCCTCCGATGCTATACTTACAAAATCCATCGGCATCATGAACTGTTACCTGGCGATTTAGTGAAGCGGAGGGCATTTTTGATGTGGGCGTTTCAAAAGATGGCGGAAGATGACGATTGGTTGAGTAACGTGTTGAGGACCTACGAAGCTCGTTTCACGCTCCGAGGGTCTGTCAACGCCCACAACTGCAGAAGTTGGGCTACCGAAAATCATAGAACTGTCGTGGAAACTGTTGCACGACGAGGAAGTCACGGTATGGGTTAGATTTACCACATCTACCGTTATCGGGCCTCTTTTCTTCGAGGAAACGCGTGATTCTCGTTTTGTAACTGCTACCGTCATGGATGAGAAGTACGCCGATATGTTACAGAATTGAATCATCCCCAGCCTGGCTGATAAACATCTGCTGGAACGTACGATGTTTATGCAGGATGGCGCTCCACCCCATATTGCTAGACGCGTGAAAGAACTCTTGCGCGCGTCGTTTGGTGATGATCGTGTGCTCAGCTGCCACTTTCGTCATGCTTGGCCTCCCAGGTCCCCAGACCTCAGTCCGTGCGATTATTGGCTTTCGGGTTAGCTGAAGTCGCAAGTGTATCGTGATCGACCGACATCCCTAGGGATGCTGAAAGACAACATCCGACGCCAATGCCTCACCATACCTCCGGACATGCTTTACAGTGCTGTTCACAACATTATTCCTCGACTAAAGTTATTATTGAGGAATGATGGTGAACATATTGAGCATTTCCTGTAAAGAACATCATCTTTGCTTCGTCTTACTTTGTTATGCTAATTATTGCTACTCTGATCAGATGGAGCGCCATCTGTCGGACATTTTTTGAACTTTTGTATTTTTTTTGTTCTAATAAAACCCCATGTCATTCCAAGCATGTGTGTCAATTTGTACCTTTCTATCTACATTATTCCGTGATTTATTCAGTTTTCAAATTTATACTGATTTTTTGATCACCCGGTATTTGCGAACTTAACACGTGATATCTGAGGAAGTCGGGCTTTTTTGACGTGTTCTCTTTAACGCAATTTTCAGCTTTGTGAGTCACACTGAGATATGAGATTACTCATGGCAAGGTCAGCATTATAATCATCTTTAGTTTTGTTAACCCGTGAATAAACGTTCAGTATTGTAGGGGTTTCCCGACCCTAGAACCGCTAATTGGCCTCAGAAGGCTGTGTGCACCCCGTACCAGAACTATCACCAAGGAAACTTCCCTGTTAGTAGCGGGAATCGAGCACGGATTCTTCGCGTGGCATTCAGCTGCGCTGACTACTCGGCTACGGACGTGGACACTAATTGCTGTAACCCTTACCTTAACTCCTTCTGGCTCCAACTGCAGTGAAAAGGTTTTATTTTTTATTTTATTAGTATTCTTCACAAATCCCTTTCGTGGTCGGGTCGAGCATGCTTGTACACCTGCCTTTGTCAGCAAAGGTTTTGTTTCATAAAGAGCGCGTCCGAACTGCTTCTCTTTTCAATTCATCAGATTTTAATTATGGGCGCTTGCTCTCTCGTATGCCTGCGAGGGCGTGTCCGTAATTACTGCTGCGGACTCTCCCGTCTGTCTTCTTAGTTGCGGGAAAAGTGGTCCGCAGCCTTTTTGAGAACTGCGGCGCGCCATTAGTTGCGAACCGGAGTGGTTGCCCCGCTGTTTGTAGGAAGACTGTGGCCTGTGTCGCGTCGCGCCGCTAAATTGCCCAAATTTGTCAGCCGGCCCGCCGCGGAGTCCTGTAGCACAGCCAGCAACTGCGCTCGGGACCGCTGCTTTATGTCTATGTCAGCCGGCCCCAGCTCTGGGGCTTCGCTAAAAGTACTGACGTGGGAGACAGTGGTGAGAGCAACCAGCGCAGCAGAACTGCCCCTCCACACACAGCGTCGCGCCTTGTCCAACGGTGTTGTCAACCAATTTACGCAATGTTCAACTCAAGTCGCACCCAAACATGGGTCTTCCTTGTCTTCGTTTTGAGCCAGCTCCAGACGCGTGTAAGTTGATACGCAAGTGACATTAGTTATCCTGCTGTCCAAATAACAAAGCTCATCTATTACTATCAAGTGTCTCGTTTAGTATTCTAATTCCCAGGGAGACAGTGGTGAGAGCAACCAGCGCAGCAGAACTGCCCCTCCACACACAGCGTCGCGCCTTGTCCAACGGTGTTGTCAACCAATTTACGCAATGTTCAACTTAAGTCGCACCCAAACATGGGTCTTGCTTGTCTTCGTTTTGAGCGAGCTCCAGACGCGTCTAAGTTGATACGCAAGTGTCATTAGTTATCCTGCTGTCCAAATAACAAAGCTCATCTATTACTTTCAAGTGACTCGTTTAGTATTCTAATTCCCTCAGCATCACGCAACTTAATTCGTCTACATTCCATTACTCTCGTTCTGCTTAAGGTTACAACCCGGTCTCACACCCTTGTTAACTACTACTTCCCTTCCATGCCCCTCGACACGTAACTGCCGTCTGGTTTTTGTACAAGCTGCAAATAGCCTTTCGATGCTTGTATTTTACCGGTGCTACCTTCAGAATTTAAGAAAGTGTATTCCAGTCAACATTCTGAAAGGCTTTCTCTAAATCCACTAATGCCACAAAGGATGAAGATAAATCGTAGGGGTCGCGCGGTAGCATTTCCGCGCCCGGGTTCCCAGGTTCGATTCCCGGCGGGGTCAGGGATTTTCTCTGCCTCTTGATGACTGGGTGTTGTGTGATGTCCTTACGTTAGTTAGGTTTAAGTAGTTCTAGGTTCAAGGGTTTGATGACCATAGATGTTAAGTCCCATAGTACTCAGAGGCATTTGAACCATTTTAATATCGTAGGGTCAGATTTGTCTCGTGTGTTGCTACATTTCTCTGGAATCCATACTGATCTTCCACGTGGTCGACTTCTTCCAGTTTTACCATTCTCTTGTAAAGATTCATGTTGGTATTTTGCAGCTATGACTTATTAAGAATATATTACATCACAAATATATCGCCGGCCGGGATGGCCGAGCGGTTCTAGGCGCTACAGTCTGCAAACGCGCGACCGCTAACGGTCGCAGATTCGAATCCTGCCTCGGGCATGGATGTGTGTGATGTCCTTAGGTTAGTTAGGTTTAAGTACTTCTAAATTCTAGGGGACTGATGATGAGCTCAGAAGTTAAGTCCCATAGTGCTCAGAGCCATTTGAACCATTTTTATGCATTACACTACGTTGTCTGTCCTCTTTTTGGAGTACTGCTGCATGGTGTGGGATTCTTAACGGAGCACATCGAGAAAGTTCAAAGAAGAGCAACGCGTTTTATATTATCGAGAAATAGGGGCCAGAGTGTCACGAGCATGATACAGAAGCGTTTCTCCTTGCGGCGGCATCGTCTCACGAAAGTTCAGTCACCAACTTTCTCCTCCGAAAGCGAAAATATTTTGTTGACGCCGACGTACATAGGGAGAAACGATAATAATAATAAAATAAGGGAAATCAGAGTTCGTACGGACAGACATACGTGTTCGTTTTTTCCGCGCGCTCTTCGAGAGTGAAATAATAGAGAATTATTACGAGGGCATTTAAGTGTGATTTGCAGAGTTGCCATGTAGATGTACGATATTATGAAGGAGCTTTTGGTAAAAATTGCTAAAAATTAAAAGGGAATAAAACATCCATCAGTCCAAAATACATTTTGAGTATATAATGCATATTACTGACGAACAGTAGGTCCCAGGTCTGTGATGGAAGTCACTTATCTCCTTCCATCTTCCCTAAGTCAGAGTTCCTTTGTTACGACGTGTTGCTAACAGTTGATTTTTATCAGAAAGAGACATGTAAATGAAGTGGCAGGGCTAATCATTATTACCTACATCTATCTCACTCCGTACTCTGTAGAACCACATTTGGATAGCAAAGGCTGCTTCCTCATGTTCCAAACACTAGGGGCTCTTCCGCACAACAAGCCTATCGTACAGGACTTCCTGTATGCCAGGGGCCTGAAAAACACGTTTTTCCCGTATCGACGCTCTTATTTGCTCTGGGAGCTTATAAACCCCACAGCGCCGAAACTTCTGACACCTGTTGTTTCTGTTCCAAATTTGGTTGAAATCGAACCATGGGCGTGGGAGTAACATCGAAACCAAGCATTCAAATTGTTCGGGGTGTCACCACACTCAACTCTTTAGGGAACGAGAATTACGTTGCCATACAAATACACTCCTGGAAATGGAAAAAAGAACACATTGACACCGGTGTGTCAGACCCACCATACTTGCTCCGGACACTGCGAGAGGGCTGTACAAGCAATGATCACACGCACGGCACAGTGGACACACCAGGAACCGCGGTGTTGGCCGTCGAATGGCGCTAGCTGCGCAGCATTTGTGCACCGCCGCCGTCAGTGTCACCCAGTTTGCCGTGGCATACGGAGCTCCATCGCAGTCTTTAACACTGGTAGCATGCCGCGACAGCGTGGACGTGAACCGTATATGCAGTTGATGGACTTTGAGCGAGGGCGTATACTGGGCATGCGGGAGGCCGGGTGGACGTACCGCCGAATTGCTCAACACGTGGGGCGTGAGGTCTCCACAGTACATCGATGTTGTCGCCAGTGGTCGGCGGAAGGTGCACGTGCCCGTCGACCTGGGACCGGACCGCAGCGACGCACGGATGCACGCCAAGAGCGTAGGATCCTACGCAGTGCCGTAGGGGACCGCACCGCCACTTCCCAGCAAATTAGGGACACTGTTGCTCCTGAGGTATCGGCGAGGACCATTCGCAACCGTCTCCATGAAGCTGGGCTACGGTGCCGCACACCGTTAGGCCGTCTTCCGCTCACGCCCCAACATCGTGCAGCCCACCTCCAGTGGTGTCGCGGCAGGCGTGAATGGAGGGACGAATGGAGACGTGTCGTCTTCAGCGATGAGAGTCGCTTCTGCCTTGGTGCCAATGATGGTCGTATGCGTGTTTGGCGCCGTGCAGGTGAGCGCCACAATCAGGACTGCATACGCCCAAGGCACACAGGGCCAACACCCGGCATCATGGTGTGGAGAGCGATCTCCTACACTGGCCGTACACCTCTGGTGATCGTCGAGGGGACACTGAATAGTGCACGGTACATCCAAACCGTCATCAAACCCATCGTTCTACCATTCCTAGACGGGCAAGGGAACTTGCTGTTCCAACAGGACAATGCACGTCCGCATGTATCCCGTGCCACCGAACGTGCTCTAGAAGGTGTAAGTCAACTACCCTGGCCAGCAAGATCTCCGGATGTGTCCCCCATTGAGCATGTTTGGGACTGGATGAAGCGTCGTCTCACGCGGTCTGCACGTCCAGCACGAACGCTGGTCCAACTGAGGCGCCAGGTGGAAATGGCATGGCAAGCCGTTCCACAGGACTACATCCAGCATCTCTACGATCGTCTCCTTGGGAGAATAGCAGCCGCATTTGCTGCGAAAGGTGGATATACACTGTACTAGTGCCGACATTGTGCATGCTCTGTTGCCTGTGTCTATGTGCCTGTGGTTCTGTCAGTGTGATCATGTGATGTATCTGACCCCAGGAATGTGTCAATAAAGTTTCCTCTTCCTGGGACAATGAATTCACGGTGTTCTTATTTCAATTTCCAGGAGTGTAGCTTATTTCACAGAAATGCGAATGTCCAGCCATATGACTTGTACCATACAATCACGTTTGCAACTCCCAAGCAACGTGTGACATCATTACAAACCACTAGAACACCAATGTTTACGTTTCCATCGTAAAAGAAATGTAGAGTCAAATGCAATGGTTCTTAATTGTGAAAACAGGCGTACTTCAAATTTGCCGATTACAGCACTATCTACCTCTAATCGGAAACAATGGTTTGAGTTAACTGTACACATTTTTGGCTTGGTATCTGAATGTCTAATAACATATGATTTCCCATTTAAAAATGTGAAGTTGTCCTCCCCTCCCACGCAAGAGGGGTGGTTAGGAGGTGGCCAGTTCTAGCTCAGACAGATGTCCCCTTTACTAATGTTTAACTTTTCACCTAGAACAGTTTTTTCGTAGGGTACGTAGTTATTGAGATATTTAATTGCCTAAAGTTAAAGCAAAATCCGTGCATATACAGTTTCTAACTTCAATATTTGACTTAATGTGTTAAACCTTTAACGTAAGATTAAACGTCCTACCGAATACGTGGCCGTGCACCTCTGGTTATCGTCGAGGGGACACTGAATAGTGCACGGTACATCCAAACCGTCATCGAACCCATCGTTCTACCATTCCTAGACCGGCAAGGGAACTTGCTGTTCCAACAGGACAATGCACGTCCGCATGTATCCCGTGCCAACCAACGTGCTCTAGAATATAACTTTTTTAAATTCTGTCAGTAATTACATGAAATAAAGAAAATCGACCTTCTGTTGCAGCAGGAAGCCGTTATCCAACGTGCAACTTGGAACCTGTTACTGTTTTAGGCGTTTAGTGATACAGATTCCAGTAAAGTTTATTGTCGCTAGTGACTTTAGGAACGTAACGTATGAGAGACCAAGTCTCAGACACCGAGAAACTCCCAGCTCGGCACCCAGCCGGAGTTAAATTCCTGGGCCCAACGAGCAAAGGAAACTTTTATGGAGTGTCGCAACTAACGAGGAAAAAGGGCTGTTGCAGTGAAGATGGAGCACCCTTGCTAGAAATTGGGGGCTTTACAAACTCCGGAGGGTACGGTCCAATTTAACTCACAAACTGCCTAGCATGGACACGGAAGAAGGCAGAGAGAAGGCCGAAATACAGAATTCGGATCTCCGAAACGGTTTAGTCATTTATGAGCCTAATACGGTCCTTCCTTTCACTTACCGCACGGACGCTGAAATGGCAGATATTAATATAGGCGATCGCGAAATAGAAAAAGAACTAAAATCGCTTACTAGTGGAAAGGCGCCGTGAGCGGATGGGACAGCAGTAAGATTATACAGAGATTGTACGAAAGAACTTAATACCCTTCTAACAGGAGTTTATGATAGGTCACGGGAGCAACGGACACATGGAGACTGGAGAGAAGTGCAGGACATTACCGTGTTGAAGAAGGGTCGTAGGACAGATCGACGTGATTATAGCCCTATGTCGCTGATGTCAATTTGTTGTAGAATTATGGAATATGTTTTAAGCTCAACAATTATGACGTTATTGAGAACGAAAATCTCCTCTTTAATAATCAACATAGACTCTGCAGAGACCTTGGCAAACTCGGCTCGCTCTGTTCCTGCTGAGATCCGTAGCGCTGCAGACAACGGCGCTCAGATGATAGCCTGTTCCTTGAATTCAGGAAGGCTTCTGATACCGTCGCGCATTACCGCTTAGTGACAAAAAATACGAGCTTACTGTGTATCGAATAACATACGCGACTGGATTGAAGACTTCTCTGCAGACAGAACTAAACACGTCGCTCTTAGCGGAACAAAATTGTCATACGTAAAGGGGTGCTCCAAGGAAGAGCTGTTGGACCGTCACTGTTTACAATGTATTTAATGACCTTGTAGGAAGCGTCGGAAACACTTTTAGCAGATGATGCTCTTGTTTGTAAGAAAGTAGTAACGCCAGAAGACAGTATCGATTTGCAAAATGACCTACAGAACACATTCCCATTTTGTTTTGTTCGGTCGCAGGTTCGAATCCTGCCTCTGGCATGGATGTGTGTCATGTCCTTAGCTTAGTTAGGTTTAAGTAGTTCTAAGTTCTAGGGGACTGATGACCTCAGATGTTAAGTCCCATAGTGCTCAGAGCCATCTGACCCATTTTTATTTTGTTCTTTGCCTCCTGAAATATTTTTTCCCCTATTTATCATTTGTGTACTGAGATTCTTTGCTTGACGTTATGTAATCTAATTCGAATCTTCCCATATCTCCCTACACTTTCCAAGTGTACCTCCTCCTCCTGTGTTTCTTGAACGGAGTATTCGCTGTTACGAGCTGAAATTTATCAAAGAACTCATTTTGTTTTTCTCCACTCTTATTCCTATTATAAAGGCCGTATTCTCTCCTAATAGCCTCTTCTACTCCTTCCTCTACAATAACATTGGTTGGTTGGTTTGAAGGGACCATACTACAAACGCCATCGGTCCCTACAATAGCATTCCAGCCCGCCATGTTTATTAGGTTTTCATCTCTATTTACATTCTGCAATTGTTGGCCGGGAGGCCCCATGCGGGGAAGTTCGGCCGCCGTATTGCATGTCCTTTTCAGTTGACGCCACTTCCGCGACTTGCGAGTCAATGATGATGATGAACACACAACACCCAGTCGTCACGAGGCAGAGAAAATCCCTGACCCCGCCGGGAATCGAACCCGGGACCCCGCGCGCCGGAAGCGAGAACGCTACCGCAAGACCACGAGCTGCGGACTAATACTGTATTAAAGTCACTGATCATGACGAATTTTATTAAATGTTGGTGCCGTTACATTTAAAGTGTCCAGAGAGCACACCAGTGTGCAGGGATACCAACTGCCCGGGCGTTCGAAGGACACTTCACTTTTTTTCACTAGCTGCTTATATTTTGTGACCCACCGTCTAATTTCTTATGGTGGGTCGTATGTTGCCACTTAGCCGCTGTGACTGGGTCCGGGGTACGGGGTCCGGAGTGACTGAAAGTAACACCACCCCGGCTCCCGTCCCCACTCACACCGTTGCACGTGGAGGCAGGCTCTATTTGTTTACATCCGATATTTTTTTGTGCAGCATTAGAAAAACTTATAACTAATACAAAATGAAGAGATATTAATAAACAAAACGCAAATCAACCAGCACCACTTCATCGTGAAAAGGTCACAGTGTGGTAGGGGTTTACGACATCATTTATCATAGGGTCTTATTTTTTCGAAAAGACAGGTGTTTCCGGTACCGTCACAGGTAAACGCTGTGAGTGTCTTTTGCGCAACCACGTCATTCCAGCTCTTCAACAGCGTGGATGTGTGGGTGGGATCATTTTTATGTAAGATGGGGCACCCCCGCACATTGCAAATCCAGTTAAGCAGGAGCTGATTCGTCATATCGGAAATGTTAGAATTATCATCCGCCATTTCCCTACAGCTTGGCCGTCCAGATCACCTTATCTTAAACCGTGTGACTTCTGGCTGTGGGGCTGTCTGAAAGATATTGTTTTCAGTGTTCCGATTGCAAACTCAGCTGCATTGAAGGCACGCAGTGCGCACCACATTCTGATCGTGACCCCGGAAACAATTCGATCAGTTGTGGAACATGCTGTTTCTCGACTTCAACATGTTGCAGAAAATGGTGGACAGCACATTGAACCTGTTTTGCGCCAGTCACACAGAAATTAATAATCGATTTTGATTACTGCTTTTTATGCTTTTTTTGGGCCTCGGGACAATTAAAAACCGATTTTTCCCATCCGATGTGGTATGACCTTGCCGTGATGGATGATCTTACGTACCTAACAGTATCACGCCTGTAGACACATGTACACTGAGCAGTACTGTTTGTTTAATGGCGTATGGAAGGTTCAATTTTCCGTGATCGCTCCCTAGTTCAATTGGCTTCCAAAAGTTTTGTATTCTTAGTTCCATGTCCCATTCTTTCATTACTTTGTGTAAAACTCTGTTGAATAACAGTGGCGAGATCCCAAGTCCTTGTATTACTGCCGTTCGAACTAAGAATGGTTGCGAAAGTTCGTCTATGAATTTAATTTTTGATTTGGGTTCTGACAGTCATTCTTCAATTAGTTTCCGAGTTTTTATACATGCTTTCGATTTCGTTGTCCCTACTGAGCTTGTTGATGTATTTTTCATGTCTAATACCTGCCCTACAGTAGGAAGGCAGCTTGTCAAATCAGTCTGTATTGTGAGTGGGCAAATGCAATTGCGTGACAGGGCTAACTCAAGTTATGTTCCTTGTGGTGTTCAATGCACTTTCATGTTTAACTGCACTGAAGGCATTTTACCTGTCCCTTTTATTAATTATATCATCGACTCTGCAACAAACCCCTACAGGCAAGTGCTAAAGACAGATGCCTACGTGGACAGATCAGTGATTCTCTCGCTCTGTGATAGGAAAGAAAATGTTAGGGCATTCATCATTCTTTTAATCTCAGTCGCCAATGACGTGACAACGGCCACCATCACAGTAACACATCGCTACGACCAAGTAATAAAAACTTCCAGTCGCCACGTGAACTTTTATCATTACTTGCTGAAAAGACTTGTGAGTGCTTGGCTGGAGTTAGCAGCCAGTGGGTTGTTATTAGCCGTAGAAGGGGCTGAACCGATGAGATGACGGTGGGCGAGAATCGGACCACTCATTTTGCAGTCACAGTGCTAACTGTCTTAGATATATTCAAATTTCTGTCTCTACAGTTTCTGCCCTGTGCGTCCCATTCTATAGAAACACCACGGGAGTTATTCGCTACTAACTTAACATATCACCCATCATCCTGTCACACTTCGAGCCTGCGTTCCCACTGTATTCCTTTCTTTGACGAATCTCTGGTGACCCGCCTCATTTCTCTTCTTACAACTCTCTACGGCACGATTAAGCTGATGGGATTATGTACATCATTATGGGTCATTTAACGTACACACTTTGCCTCTTCTTCTTCTTATTCTTCTTCGTGACAGTTAATTGAATCCCACTCCGATCACCTTCGTGACCCTCCTACCGTTAGTTACACACTTCGCCTGTGCATTCCGTCACCTTTCCTGTCAGCAGTGACTCCTTGCACACCATGTTGTTGTTGTTTTGGTCTTCGGTCCTGAGACTGGTTTGATGCAGCTGTCCATGCTACCCGATCCTGTGCAAGTTTCTTCATCACCCAGTACTTATTGCAACCTACATCCTTCTGAATCTGCTTAGTGTATTCATCTCTTGGTCTCCCTCTACCATTTTTACCGCTGCCCTCCAACGCTAAATTTGTGATCCCTTGATGCCTCAGAACATGTCCTACTAACCGGTCCCTTCTTTTTGTCAAGTTGTGGCACAAACTCCTCCCCAATTCTATTCAGTACTTCATCATTAGTTATGTGATCTATCCATTAATCTTCAGCATTCTTCTGTAGCACCGCATTTCGAAAGCTTCTATTCTCTTCTTGTCCAAACTATTTATCGTCCACGTTTCACTTCCATACATGGCTACACCCCACACAAATACTAACGACTTCCTGACACTCGAATCTATACTCGATGTTAATAAATTTCTTTTCTTCAGAAACGCTTTCTTTGTCATTGGAAGTCTACATTTACATCTTCTCTAACTTGATCATCATCAGTTATTTTCCTCCCCAAACAGCAAAACTCCTTTACTACTTTAAGTGTCTCATTTTCTAATCTAATTGCCTCAGCATCATCCGACTTAATTCGACTACATTCCATTATCCTCGTTTTGCTTTTGTTGATGTTCATCTTATATCAGTAGAGTCAGTATTGCCTCACGTGTTCCAATATTTCTACCGAATCCAAACTGATCTTCCCCGAGGTCGGCTTCTACCAGTTTTTCCAATCGTCTGTAAAGAATTCGTGTTAGTATTTTGCAGCCGTGGCTTATTAAACTGATAGTTCGGTAATTTTCACATCTGTCAACACGTGCTTTCTTTGGGATTGGAATTATTATATTCCTCTTGAAGTCTGAGGGTATTTCGCCTGTCTCATACATCTTGCTCACCTGATGGTAGAGATTTGTCAGTTTGCACAACCTAGTCAATAAATGTAATGACGCTAGCAGCAGCCTGCCGCGGGTGCCGCTTTCCACATTCGCTCTCCTTGCTTGTACCGCAGGGTGACAACACGTACTACACTCCTTTCAACTGGAAGCTTTCGGGTTACCAACCTATTTGCTGCAACAGCCTAGTCAGCGAATCGCTGTCTCCAATAATAATTCCACCACAAACGAAATCTCTAGTAATGTCTACACTCCGTAAGCCACCTTACGTTATGTGGTGGAGGATACTTCTGGTTACCCATTCCTTTCGCGAAAGGCGCTTGGGATGAATGAGTGTTTGGGAAACGTCTGTATTGGCTCCGATTTCTCAGATTTTCTCGATTTAATTTTTCGAGACATATGTGGGAGGAAGTAATGTATGTTCCCTGACCCTTCACTGAACGTTCTGTTTCGGAATTTCAATTGTAAACCTCTCATTGTTGCAAATCTCCTCTTCTGTAGCGTCTGCCACCGGAGTCTGCTGAATGTCTCCGAAACGCTCTCGCGCCGACTAAACGAAGCCATGACGAAATGCGCAGCTCCTCGGCGAACCTTTTCAAAAATGGTTCAAATGGCTCTGAGCACTATGAGACTTAACTTATGAGGTCATCAGTCTTCTAGAACTTACAACTACTTAAACCTAACTAACATAAGGACATCACACACATCCATGCCCGAGGCAGGATTCGAACCTGCGACCGTAGCGGTCGCGCGGTTGCAGACTCTTCTATTAATTCAACTTGGTGAGAGCTCCAGATGAGCAATATTTCAGAATGGGTGGATTAGCAAGCCAGTTCTTTCGTTGATGGATTACATTTCCTTGATATTTTTGCAGTGGATCTCTGCTTCTCCTACTGTTTCTTTCACGCGATTGTTCCATTCTAGTTAACTCCGGATAGTTGCTTCTAGTTGTTTTACGGCAATTACCGTTAACAGTGGTTTGTCACCGATACTGCTACCGCACAGTACTGGATTTCTTAACCTATTCAGGAACAATACGTTACACTTGTTAACGTTGATGGTCAACCGCCAGTCCTTGCAACATTTCACAGTCCGCTTGTGACACATCTGGTCGTGTATCAGTTTGTAGTTTCTCGGTGACAGAGATCGAGTCGAAAAAAACACTACTTACATCTAGTAATGTGGTAAATACACACACACACACACACACACATATATTTGCTTTCAGAGTCATTACTTCCATCAAGTCAGACCCTCCTCAATAAATTACTTATGACCAGTCCGTGTCTTAATTAATTAGTTATGTATCACTGATCAGCTGTATACACATATTGCACTTTCTAATTACACGATAATAGTCGCAGTGCATTATAAAGTAACCACCCTGGAACAGTCTCATTCAGGTGAAACGATACGTGTGGCACTTTAATATAAAAGTTAATCAGCAATCCTTGCTGATTGTACTCCTTCACCGTCCGTCTTCTTATTCACAGTACATCATTGCTCCATTACGCTATGCCTGTTTTGACTGACAAGTTCCCAGCTCGAAATCTCGGAACAGACTGACTTGTAAAGGACTTCAGTCCCAGTGCTTATACAACTCTGCAAAAATAGCTACTTAAGTTGCACATTGTTAAATATATAATTTCGATAATTTACAATTAGGATTATAATCTGAAATTAATTAAATAGTGCATAAAAATTTGGTTTGGTCTAAACTTTGTTATAATAAGAGTTTCGATTGAAATAAGCCTTCTTGAAGACGAAAACTGCAAACACAGCTAAGCAGAAAACTGCAAAAGTAGCTAAATAAACAATACCACATATGAAAGTGTTAATTACATGGAAATTAATTAAGTGATGATGTCCCTACCACGTTTTGGAAATTAGCTACATGAATACTTTAAGGTTTTCTATGGGGTATTTTCCGAACCTAATCAGTAGTATAGTAATTACATCTATTTACATGTCCACAGTGTGACTGGAATAGGAAATAATTACTGTTAGTTAGCTGAAATCAGCTTTGGCAAAACTAGTTAGTTGAAATGATTCAAATTTATCAGGAAGTTATTCTGACTAACGTAATTTCGGAAATTCTGGGCTAGTCTTATACTCGGAATTACAGAATGACAGCTTTATCTTGTGGCACAACTCTGACACATATGATAGTTAAGAAAGCAAATAAATAAATAAATAAATAGAAGGCATATCCAGGAGCAGATAGAGGTTTAGGTCGCATTTTTGTAGAGATGAAGAATAGGCTGAAGTTTAAGAGACTAGTCAGGAAGGATTAATGTGGAAAGAAACAGGATATGGAAGTACTAAGGAATGGCGAGATAAGCTTGAAGTTCTCTAAGGCTATAGATACAGCAATAAGGAATAGCTCAGTACGCAGTTCAGTTGAAGAGGAATGGATATCTCTAAAACGGGCAGTCACTGAGGTTGCAAAGAAAGACATGCGTACTACGCATTTCTGAAAAGAAATGATTGTCGAAAGGCCTGACTCAGCATATAGGAAAGTGAAAATAATCTTCGGTGAATTAAAAGCAAGGGTGGTACATTAAGAGAGCAATGGAATGTCCACTGTCAAATGGATAAGTGGAAAGAGTACATTGAAGGGTTCTGTTACGGGGACGATTTGTCTGATGTGATAGAACAAGAAACAGGAGTCGATTTAGAAGAGATACGGGTCCTGTATTAGAATCAGAGACTACAGAGTCTCGTGAAGTGAAGGCATTTGACTGAGTTGAGGGTGATCCGGCCGTCGGATCGATATGTTAAGCTCGGAGGCACTCTTCGAGAGCATTGTGTTCTGTGCCGGTACTGACTTTTGTCTTCCCCCTATTGCCATCATTATAACCATTCAACACAGACGTAACACCGCACTGTACATCTACATATATATGGCTACATCTACATGACTACTCTGCAATTCACATTTAAGTGCTTGGCAGAGGGTGCATCGAACCACAATCATACTATCTCTCTGCCATTCCACTCCCTAACATCGCGAGGGAAAAACGAACACCTAAACCTTTCTGTTCGAGCTCTGATTTCTCTTATTATATTTTGATGATCATTCCTACCTATGTAGGTTGGAATCAATAAAATATTTTCACATTCGGAAGACAAAGATGGTGACTGAAATTTCGTAAATACATCTCGCCGCGACGAAAAACGTCTTTGCTTTAATGACCTCCATCTCAACTGGCGTATCATATCTGCCATACTCTCTCCCCTGTTACGTGATAGTACAAAACGAGCTGCCCTTTTTTTGCACCCTTTCGATGTCCTCCGTCAATCCCACCTGGTAAGGATCCCACACCGCGCAGCAATATTCTAACAGAGGACGAACGAGTGTAGTGTAAGCTTTCTCTTTAGTGGACTTGTTGCATCTTCTAAGTGACCTGCCAATGAAATGCAACCTTTGGCTCTCCTTCCCTACAATATTATCATGTGGTCTTTCCAATCGAAGTTGTTCGTAATTTTAACACCCAGGTACTTAGTTGAATTGACAGCCTTGAGAATTGTACTATTTATCGAGTAACCGAATTCTAACGGATTTCGTTCGGAACTCATGTGGATCACGTCGCACTTTTCGTTATTGAGCGTCAACTGCCACCTGCCACACCATACAACAATCTTTTCTAAATCGCTTTGCTACTGATACTGGTCTTCGGATGACCTTACTAGACGGTAAATTACATCATCATCTGCGAACAACCTAAGAGAACTGCTCAGATTGTCACCCAGGTCATTTATGTAGATCAGGAACAGCAGAGGTTCCAGGACGCTTCCCTGGGGAACACCTGATATCACTTCAGTTTTACTCGATGGTTTGCCGTCATTTACTACGAACTGCGACCTTCCTGACAGGAAATCACGAATCCAGTCGCACAACTGAGACGATACCCCATAGGCCCGCAGCTTGATTAAAAGTCGCTTGTGAGGAATGGTGTCAAAAGCTTTCCGGAAATCTAGAAATACGGAATCAACTTGGGATCCCCTGTCGATAGCGGCCATTTCTTCGTGCGAATAAAGAGCTAGCTGCGTTGCACAAGAGCGATGTTTTCTGAAACCATGCTGATTACGTATCAATAGATCGTTCCCTTCGAGGTGATTCATAATGTTTGAATACAGTATATGCTCCAAACCTCTGCTGCATACTATACTGTCCTACCTTCTACAGATACAAGTGCCACTCAACTCTAGCATACCCGCAAGGATAAGGTCACTCACTGTGCGCGGCGAAAAAATTGCCGACGCTAACCCATCGGGTGTTTTCGCCAACAGCGCCATGTGACTTTATTTTTGGAATCATGATAGCAGAATTCGTTGAACAGGCGTCGATGTACGATAATCTCCTGCGGATACAACGTGATTTTTTGTATTTTGTACTCAATTTCTTAAACGGCCTAGAAGCTATAACAAGTGTGAAGGTGCGGAAAAAAAAATTATAAACAGACGCGAGATGTATTGACTATTTTGCAACATCACAAGTACGCAGTTTCGAATTAAATACATGACTAGGGCCTCTTCTACAGTGACAAGGAAAGCTGGTTCACACTTACGATAATCATCTCAGCAACCATGGTGTATATAAGGGGAACAAATCAGTAATTCCAATTTTTATCTAAGAATGCAGCCTCTCTGATAGTCACACTTGTTTTGATTTCCCGTCATATCGGGATTTAGAGAGTGAAGAATAAGGCTGTGGTATAAGTGCCATGAAAATGTCAGTGAAACATTTCACAGACATAGTTTAAAAGTTATTGTAAGGTAAACGTTATAAATAATTCTTGGACTGTAAAAGAGAATATCTCGGCAACACATTATCCGATTGCGACAAATGAGGTGTCTACGGACACGTCCCGCGGGCCAGCCGCGCGGTCTGCAGCACCTTGTCACGGTCCGTGCGGCTCCCTCCGTCGGAGGTTCGAGTGCTCCCTCGGGCATGGGTGCGTGTGTTGTCCATAGTGTAAGTTAAAGTTACATTAAGTAGTGTGTAGGCTTATGGACCGATGACCTCAGCAGTTTGCTCCCTTACCATACCACAATTTTCCAATTTTTTACGTATACGTCTCGTACAACTGTGTCGGATTTATTGAAATTACTCACAAATTTAAATGACAGCCGGCCAGTGTGGCCAAGTGGTTCTAGGCGCTTCAGTCTGGAACCGTGCGATCGCTACGGTCGCAGGTTCGAATCTTGCCTCGGGCATGGATGTGTGTGATGTCCTTAGGTTAGTTAGGTTTAAGTAGTTCTAGGTTCTATGGGACTGATGACCTCAGATGTTAAGTCCCATAGTGCTCAGAACCATTTAAATGACAGACTTAAAAGTCTATTTCGCACAATTAAAAATAGATTTTCTTACTAAATAAATGAACATTAAAAGTCGCGACAGTACTGTAAACTTTAGATACAAGGGAATTATTTAATGCATAATTTCAGTTGTTAGTCAATATTTACACTTGTAAATATGAAAGAGGAGGAAGGCTACAGAAATTGTTTACAAATAAACTAGGGTAGATAAAAGAAAATTGATAATAGCATAAGATTTCTCGCAATATTTCCGTGTGATTTACTGTTTCGTATGTGTAATAAAGCTTTAAATTAAGAACTGCAGCAATTTTAATGGTCAATAGCGTAACTGATTTCAGTGGTGCTTGACCGAAGTTTCCTGGGCAAACAGCGGCAAATTAGGAGCGGAGGGGGGGGGGGGGGGGGGGGAGGGGGGGGGGTCGAGGTTCGGACGCCGTTGCAACCTGTGTTTGCAAGTGGTTCAGATGCCTCTGAGCACTATAGGACATCTGAGGTCATCAGTTCCCTAGACTTGCAACTACTTAAACCTAAGTAACCTAAGGACATCACAAACATCCATGCGCGAGGCAGGATTCTAACCTGCGACCGCAGCAGCCATTTGGTTCCAGACTGAAGCGCCTAGAACCGCTCGGCCACTGCGGCCGGCCTGTCTTCGGAGAAAGTTACGTCTGATCGGTGAAATAGCTGCTTGTTGGCGTGTGTGAATTACTCACAGTTCCCACTTTCGGACATAGATGTTTCTCGAGATCTGATGAACTTGTTACTTTTGTGTTGCGTGTCATACAACACGCAGTTACAAAGTTTCAGTGTGTAGTCGTCTTGGAATTCATAGTTTGATATACTGTGGAACTTCAACGGTTTTCTAAAGATAACTCACGCCATTAATCGTGTTTTATTCAACCGCCTCCAAGATCTTAAGAAGCTCGGTCAGACTCTGAAATTAATTTATTGTGAACTGTGACATTCTATTTTTCTATGTTCTTATTGGAAAGAATCTCGAATTTGTGAAACTTAAAAAAACACGTGAGTGCGAACGTGAGTTCTGTATACCAAATCCTGCCTGCATTTATATTAAATACTTCTGTGGAACGTTGGATGCATTACGACGAATGTAAGTTGGCGGTCCATAGATGAAGTGTAGCCAGACTTGTAAGACCAACCACATTTACGGGGCCCATGAAAGTGTTTCTGCTGTGTAATGTGTGTGCAAATGTATCCGTGCAGTAGGACTTGGGGGCTTTGAGCTAGTATAAAACTTGTGAACAGTTTATAACTCTGATTTACGGCGAGTTGATGGGAGAAATTGTATTTTATTTCGTCATCCACACCACATGCACATTCCCACAGAACCATTTTCAAAAAGAAACTTTGTGCGTTTATCTTGCACGTACTGTATCATTCGTTACCTTATATTTGGCCCCTTCCCTGTACGGTTTTTTTTCCAGAATGTTTCATGGACTTTATAATTACTCTGTATTAAGCACTGCAGCTTATTGGTCGTTTCCGCATCGGAAAGTTCAGTGTAGGCGTCTGAATCTCGGACAGGTAAGCTTCTGTTCAGGGCGCACCCGCTCTAGTTTCCGTGTTGTCGTTATAAAAGTAGCTCCCGTGGGCGTTCCGTAACCGTTACGCGCTTCTGCGTGGCGCTATTGCGTCACGTGTGGCGGGGGCGGGCTCTCTCTTGTATGTTATCTTCTCTGGGCGCTGCTAAACCTTGGAATTGCGCCCATCTCTTTCCCCGTGATGAATTTTCCACCTGTCACAGGGTATATACCTGTTTGCATACTATGTTCGCAACGTTGTCAGGAATAATTTGTTTTAAGAGGAGACTTAAGTGTTAAGAATAGCATCCTGTATTAGATGTCAGCTCAGACTGCAAGGTGCGCTTTACGATGGCTCTGTCTTTCTTACTGATAATAGTACTCTCGGGTCTCCAGCGACGTGTTGATGCTCATGCTCCTGCTTGTTCCAGACGGCCCTAAAATGTTCACTCTCACCCGGTTCTCCTGCTCGTTGTCTGGTGCGAGACTGTACGACCTGTCGCACGGAGGAACCTACCGTAGTGAGCTGCTGTTTCTGGATGCTCCACTGAAAACCAGTCTTTACAGGGCGTAAACGTAATCGTTTACAACGTAGCACTCTCGTGTATAGGAAGTCGAGACGAACAGTTTAATGCAGTTTGTAGCCTCTCAAGCCGGGGGAACAGCCTGATATTCGCCTGCAAAATCCACCTAAGCTACAGCGCATGCCCGCCGGCGGTTTTTTGCAATATCTTCTCGGCCCCTTACCTTACCCTTTGCTCGAGTATCATGTCGTTTTTGGAAACCCAGAATCTACTCCGTAGGAATCAACTTGGATTCCGGAAACAGCGATCGTGTGAGACCCAACTCGCTTTATTTGTCCTGAGACCCAGAAAATATTAGATACAGGCTCCCAGGTAGATGCTATTTTTCTTGACTTCCGGAAGGCGTTCGATACATTTCCGCACTGTCGCCTGATAAAGTAAGAGCCTACGGAATATTAGACCAGGTGTGTGTGGCTGGATTGAAGAGTTTTTAGCAAACAGAACACAGCATGTTGTTATGAATGGAGAGACGTGTACAGACGTTAAAGTAACCTCTGGCGTGCCACAGTGGAGTGTTATGGAACCATTGCTTTTCACAATATATATAAATGACCTAGTAGATAGTGTCGGAAGTTCCATGCGGCTTTTCGCGGATGATGATGTAGTATACAGAGAAGTTGCAGCATTAGAAAAATGTAGCGAAATGCAGGAAAATCTGCAGCGGATAGGCACTTGGTGCAGGGAGTGGCAACTGACCCTTAACATAGACAAATGTAACGTATTGCGAATACATAGAAAGAAGGATCCTTTATTGTATGATTATATGATAGCGGCACAAACACTGGTAGCAGTTACTTCTGTTAAATATCTGGGAGTATGCGTGCGGAACGATGTGAAGTGGAATGATCATATAAAATTAATTGTTGGTAAGGCGGGTACCAGGTTGAGATTCATTGGGAGAGTCCTTAGAAAATGTAGTCCATCGACAAAGGAGGTGGCTTACAAAACACTCGTTCGACCTGTACTTGAGTATTGCTAACCAGTGTGGGATCCGTACCAGATCGGTGTGGCGAAGGAGATAGAGAAGATCCAAAGAAGAGCGGCGCGTTTCGTCACAGGGTTATTTGGTAACCGTGATAGCGTTACGCAGATGTTTAACAAACTCAAGTGGCAGATTCTGCAAGAGAGGCGCTTTGCATCGCGGTGTAGCTTGCTCGCCAGGTTTCGAGAGTATGCGTTTCTGGATGAGGTATCGAATATATTGCTTCCCCCTACTTGTACCTCCCGAGGAGATCACGAATGTCAAATTAGAGAGATTAGAGCGCGCACGGAGGCTTTCAGACAGTCGTTCTTCCCGCGAACCATACGCAAATGGAAAAGGAAAGGGAGATAATGACAGTGGCACGTAAAGTGCCCTGCGCCACACACCGTTTGGTGGCTTGCGGAGTATAAATGTAGATGTAGATGTACCGGTTTAGTCATGCACTTGCGAATACTAAAATTGACGTTGGTGTAAATTTTACCTCACAATTTCTTTGAATTTTCACAGCGTAAAATTAACTATTTAATCGATTTATTTCCCCAGTCTGCTTATTAAGAGATTACTGCACTTGCAGGTCGAATGATGCGACAAGTTTACAGTTACCAGTCACTGTTTGTCTATCTTCACAACGCGTTTCAAAGGTTTAAACCTCCAGCATCAGGGGCATTTCCATTTGTTCGTAAGACATACGTGTGAGCTGTTTTACGATTTTTCGAGGAACTTGTGCCACCGGCTTCCTCTATCGTAACACCTCACATGTATACTGTCATATTTTGTTAGCAAAATGCGAATGTTTAAAACTAATTGCAAAGGGGATTACTTTTTGCATAACGTGTTGAGAAGTCTTTTTAGGGTTCCGTTCAAAAATCGGTAAAAACGAAACCTTTATAGGATCAGTTTATCTGTCGGTTAAAAACAGTGTCAGGAACGCCAAGGCGTCTCAAGTTGAAATTTATGTCACATGGTCCCTTAGAACCGTAAAAAATTGAAAATTCTAATTCGGTGTGATCAAAACATGCGGCCATTTATGTCACATATTTTGATACTCTCAGACTATCCATCAAAATCTGAGAGTCACTTCCCCTTGAACTACACTCATGAAATTTAACAAGAAGCAAGGTTTCACAGTACAGGTAAAGGAAAAATTCACAAAAACTGTGAATTTGTAACGATCCGCATGGAAAAATATATTTTTGTCATTTTTTTTGTCTGTCGGCCTGTCTGTTCGTCTGCTAGGACCACTTTTACGAGGAAGGTTGCACGGTGGTTAGCACACTGAATTCGCATTCGGGAGGACGAAGGTTCAGAACCGCGTCCGGCCATCGCGATTTAGGTTTTCCGTGACTTCTGCAAATCGCTTCAGCAAAATACCGGGATGGTTCGTTTAAAAGGCACGGATGACTTCCTTCTCCATCCTTCCCTAATCTAATAGGACCGATGACCTCACACTGTTTGTTCTCCTCCCCACGCCCTCCCCCACCCCCCACCCCCCGCAAAAAAATAAAAAAAAAAACGACCTAGACCCCGTTCCCTCAAGAAGGGGTACACGTATCAATTTGGAATTCATGTCACATATTAAGGTGTACGGACCCTTGGTAGTGTAATCAGTGTAAGCTTCTAAGTCAACGTAGTCAAAAGATACGGCGATTTACGTCAGATATTTTCATATTCGGAGAGTCACTCATCAAAACCTACAGGGTACTTACCACTGACCTAGACTCATGGAACTAGGGTTTAACCGTACAACTAAAGGAAAAAAATACCGGAAGTATTAATTCTTAATTAAGAACCCCCGAAAATAATTTTTTTTGTCTGTTGTTATCCGACTACAAACTAAAACTTAAAACATTCTCGAAACCCTTGGTATTCCTGTGGCCGATGTATTGTCACTATCAATGTCCGATTCTTGATTCCCGGGATGGATAAACCATCAGTCGGATGGATAAACCATCAGTCTGTTTTAAACTGCAGTGAGAAACAAAGAAGGTGCGGTAGCAAAAAATGGTGTAAAACGTTTGCCAGACGACGTCCACTGTTTTCAAGCTGCCCCTGGGGTGTCGTCCACAGTGGAGGCAGAAGTTAATGGCCCACCGCTGGTGAGAGAGCGGCGGGTGTGGGTGGAGATCCAGCAGCGGCAGCGGCGGCGGGAAGCCGGTGCGCTGTTTACAAACAGCGCCGCGTCCGCTCTGGGGTAAACACCGCGGCTTCTGGGGGGACGGCTGGGGCGGTGGAAGGGGGCGGAGCCGCCTCTCCTCGCTCTCACAAACAACCGCCTCTCCAGCCTCTGGCGCCCTGTACTCCATCTGTGCCTACGTAGTACTCCGTACTCCAGAACCCGCTACACAGATTTCCGTCGTGTTGCATTGGAGAGTAATCATTGGAGAGTAATAATTTTTCTGATTATTTTCTAGTCGTCAGCTGCTTTGTGACGTAACGGAATATCAAACGCTTGAATGGGAACAATCGCGGCTGGGAGCGTATGCAAGAGCCACATGTCATCTGTTTATTCCACTAATACTTTGCATTATGGATGCATGCTTGTCCGAAGAAACGTCATATCGAACTATACAGACACTGTAAATTACAGACACTGCTCTAATGAATTTCAAGCCAAAGCAAGGCAATCTGACGATTAAAAAAATATCTCTCGCTA
The DNA here is from genome assembly GCF_023897955.1 of Schistocerca gregaria. Lineage (NCBI taxonomy): Eukaryota > Metazoa > Arthropoda > Insecta > Orthoptera > Acrididae > Schistocerca > Schistocerca gregaria. Next base: position 1,087,626,617 of record NC_064920.1, on the reverse strand, counting down.
TGTGGGTATCATACAATTTGCCTGCGAGCATTATGGGATGTGGACACCAGGACATACGCAGGTTTGGGTCGGTCATGGACGCATACTCGGTTCGAGCCTATAAAATATCATTAAAAAATCTGTATGCAATAAGTCTGTCGAGTAGTGGCAAAGAATTAATTTATATACATGAGACAGCCGTAACAGATAGTATCCCGGTTAATTTTGTTTCTAAAACAAAAGACAAATTCAGTAATTATTATTCTTCCGGTAAAGTTTGGAGAGGAAGGCATTAGCGTAATCTAGCAGACGCTGTACACTTATTTAGTTGATAAAGTTAGTCAGCAAAAATACTGGTACTTTATTTAAAAGGACAGTTTTTAGTTGATAAAGTAAGCCACCAAAAATACAGGTCTTTTAACATGCTTCTTGTAGTGGCCATTTTCGCAGCAGCTGTAATTATAGAAATTGCAGTTGTTTCAAAGAAAATACTTTATTTGCATGCTGCACATCGAAGTTTTTATTTTTATTTATGCACCCAGACGCGTTTCGCCTTTTTTACAAGGCATCTTCAGTGGGTTTCCTGAAATATCGCATGATTTGTCCATTTTTATACACAGGGTATGGCTTCACCTCTAGGTTATATATTTAAAAACAATTCCTTAACGGTTTTTTTATGAATTAAATGAATTAGAAGTTACCTGTAAGTGCCTTTCCATTTCATAAAAAAACGTTAAAACTGTTTTTAAATCTATAACCTAGAGGTGAAACCATACCCTGTGTGTAAAAATGGACAAATCATGCGATATTTCAGGACACCCACTGAAGATGCCTCGTAAAAAAGGCGAAACGCGTCTGGGTGCATAAATAAAAATAAAAATTTCGATGTGTAGCATGCAAAAAGAGTATTTTCTTTCAAACAACCGCAATTTATACTGGTATTTTATTTAAAATGACAGTTTACCGTATATTAATATTACGCAGCCCTTACCCAAGATGTTTGATGTGGCATTATCGCGCTTAACTAACGTTTTATCAGCTGTCTCGTATTGTAGTATATGTCCATTCAGACCATTTTTTTAAAATTTGTGGTAAGTTTCAAAGGGACCAGACTGCTGAGGTCATCGGTCCCTAGGCTTACACACAACTTTATCTAACTTAAACTAACGACAACACAAACACAAATGCCTGAAGGAGCACTCAAACCTCCGACGGGGGGCACCTTTCAGACCAGCAAACTGTATCTTCTAGATATCGAAGTCTGGTGTTTGCTTTTACGGCCATCGTAGAAATTCTAATTTGTGAGATCGCAACTCAAACCTGTAACAAGTATAATTACGTCATTTTATCAATAGTCCAAGCTTTAAGTCCTGGTTCAGCACAAATTTTCATGTGCTACAGTAAATCGTGTAGCCATTGTACAATGGTATTTTTTGTAGTTTGCGAATGCATTTCGTAACTTAATATGGCTGTCAATCGTTGGCAATGCCTGTTCCTTCGGACAGAAATGCATGTGCAAAGGAATATTGCCTCGAGTTATACAGAAATTTATATCATTTCGTACTCACTGCTGGCGATTCGTACCACGTTTATCTCGACACAGGTGCTTTGGCAGTTTCGGCGTAACTGTGTTGGGTGGGGTATGTAACGGGTAAATGGCATTAAGAATTGTTCTACTGGCATATCAGTGTAGAGATAAGGAGCGTAGATACCTCAGTGTTGTGGGGATCCTGCAGAGCGTCTTTCGGCGTTACTAAAACATGATTAGCAAGTTATAGTTACTCATACAGATTTATAGGTCTGAAACTTTTCGTTAGCCTTTGCTGACGCCTCATGCCAGTGACACGAAGGAATTCAGCTTATTCCATTTGTCAGCTCGGCTATGTTGGCAGCCAACTCCGTTCCTCGGCAATTGAGCTGAAGTCTGGCAGGTTGCCGTCTCGCAGGCGAACCCGTCGCAAGAGATGATGCCTCCACACGTCCCCCTCTGGAAGATAACAGCAACCTACAGTAACCTATCGGGATGTACCGAGCTGTCGGAAGTCGTGTGGTTGGCCGATCCTGGCCTCACTGATTACGTAGGCCTTTGGTATCCAGAGGAGCCTGTAGTGTTGATCGGGAACAGAGGCACTAGATGGCCCCTCACTCAGCTGTGACGATGTAGTTAGTGCGACAAGCACCGCAAGATGTACTGGTGTTGGATGACCCTCAATCTCCCCTTCAACGATGTGGTAGGCGGCTGTCGATGCGATGTTCCACAAGTGTCGTCAAGTTACTTGGATGCTATCATCTCGGGAACAGTGAGCAGCGCGTTCACAAGAAGAGTTGCAACATCTAATACCTGGGTGCCACTACACCGTAATAATCATTAATGCGTAACTCGTGCCTGGGAATTGTTGCCACTGTAGCAACATTTGCTAATGATTAGGACTAACTTACGTTGAGTTTATCAGTATTCTGACTACTTTGATGTGGCCCACCAGGAATTCATCCTCTCCTGTGCCAACCTCTACATCTCAAAGTAGCACTTCTCAGTTATTTGCTCGATGTATTCCAATCTCTGTCTTACTTTCAGCTTTTACACTCTACAGCTCCCTTTAGTACTATGGAAGTTATTCCTTGATGTCTTTACACATGTCCTGTCATCCTGTCCCTTCTTCTTGTCAGTGTTTACCACATACTGCTTTCCTTGCCGATTCTGCAGGGAACTTCATCATTCCCCCCCCCCCCCCCCCCCCCCCCCGCCACCTTATCAGTCCACTGACTCACACTGTTGATCGTTTCTTTCAGCCTCGTAGCTTTGTCGCCACCTCTGCCTCTGCCTGTGGCTGTGCTAGCGTTAACTTAGGAAAAATTTTAATTTCTTTCCCTTCTCTACTCTGTTGCGTAACAGTGGATTTGATGGATAAGTAATAGAGAACAGCACATAATGTTAGTGGTCAGGAATTAGCACCTTACCGTTGGAAAAGAATAATCTGATGACAAGAGTATTATCAACAGGAAAGTCTAAGTATCTTCACCACTCCGTAAAACAAATATATTGCTGTGATTGCTGAAGTTTAATTAAATTGATTAGATAATTATAAATCTTTAGGAGACAAAGAAATTCCTAACCTAGCAAGTGCCTTAGCGTATTAATTCCATAGTTATGTAAATATTTAACACGACCGAATATTATCGAATGTTAAAATATTTTATTAACATTTTCATTTCAAATTGCTGTTGATGTAGAGAGATACTCGGTGAGGCAGTACATTCTGACTGGTTTAATGCGTAGCAGTTGCACGCTATGACTTCAATTATTTATTGATTGTTTCCCAATCTCTCTCTTCCACTACAGCTTGTACACTTTACCTTTACACCCCCCCCCCTCCCCGTCACCCTCTACTAACGTAGAATTTATTTCCTAATGGCTTGACATTTCTGTGCTATCTTCTTGTTAATGTTTTGCACACTTTCCTTTCCTCTCCGATCCTGTGCAGAACTTTCTTGTTCCTTACCTTATCAGTCCACCTAATTGTCAACATTCTTCTATAAGATCACACATTAAATTCTTTCTCACAGTCCATGTTTCACTACCATAAAATGCTGTGCTTCAGACGTCCATTCTAACCAATTTCTTTCTCAGACTAAGGCCGATGTCTGATTCAAGTAGAATTATTTTGGCCTGGAATGTCCTCTTCGTCTGTGCTTTCTATGTACTCCTTGCTGCGTCCGTCATATTTTACTTTGCTGCCCTACGAACTTTGTCATCCTTCATTAAGTTGCTCAGAAAAATGTTCGGCGTTCCGCAAAAAAGTTTTTGATCGTTTGCCCAATAAGATCAATATGTGGCAAGTAGTAAATCAAGTTTTACATCTAGCCTAAAATCATTTCTTCTGGAGAACTCTTCCCATTCTCATCTTTTGCCGGCTCAGGTTAGTTACGTTTAGGTAGTTCTATGTTCTAGGGGACTGACGACCTCAGATGTTAAGTCCCATAGTACGTAGTGCCATTTGAACCATTTTTTCGTTCCCGTCATTTTTTTTCGGTTTTCGTCGTTGCTTAGTCGCTTCAAAATTCGTGGAAGTATGTTCCGTCTTTTGAGCTAAACGAAAGGCTGTTCCTTTTTTCCGTACGCTTGTAGCTTCTTTTATTTATGAAGCATATTCAGTAGCCTGTTCGTTTTTATGTAGATTATAAATGCGTTATGTAGGTAAGTTACTATGTGATGTTTTCTCATGTTATTCTCTAGTTTTTTGGGTTAGAAACAAAACGCAGCACGATTTCCGTGAGGTTAAATCATCGTTTGGTGTTAACGATTTGCAGTGTTGCTAGTCTGTTGTGTGCGGTCCCTGAGACACGTTAACTCGGTCCCCATACTCCCGGTGTCCGATTTCCCGCGTTTTTTACCCATATTTATTATAACACTGCTCTTCCACTTTTTATTGTGTTTGTTTGCAACGTGCGGTGTTGTCAACTGTCGCTGTATGTTTACCATTCGTCTTTCGTTTGTGTTGTGTGTGTGGTTTGATATTTGTTTATCGCTTGTGTGTGTGTGTGTGTGTGGTCAGAGAGAGAGATAGAGAGAGAGATTGATTAATTATTTATTCTGGTCGTGTTTCACATTTCTGTTGATAATTGTTTTAGTTGCCAACATGATTGCTTATATTGATTTACTCACTAATTACTCTCGTTTTCATCGCAAGATTCTGTCTATATGAAAGCTTTTCTGTAATGTCGGGAGTTTTTGTTTTTGTCGTTCACTCAAATAATTTTCATGTCCTGATCAATTTTGGGTGGTTGACGTCGACGTTTTATCGGGTTTGGCAAAGGTAGAATGCATATTTTCATACATAACGTAGTAACGTACTTGTAACGACTACATAACACCTTTATTATACATGCAAAAAATGTATTGCAGACTACTAAAGATGCCTCATAAGTGAAAGAAGCGAAACACGTATGTAAAAAAAATAAAAAAAACTGCCTTTTATTTAGTTGCATAGATGGAACTTACGTCCATGAATTCTTTCTGTTCCACTGACTAATTTTTATTAAGAAACTGGTAGCCTGTAAAGAAAGAAAGAGACCTAATGTAGTTACATGACTAGGATTGAAGCATATATGCCCCTTAACCTAAAATTTAGGCCAGTGAGCCATAATAGGAACTTTTAAAGGGCCAGCATGTAACCATCCACTAAAGCTAATTACTTGTAATATCCTGCACATTGAGTTCTTCCATACAATTTCGACCGAGCGAGGTGGCGCAGTGATTAGCACACTGGACTCGTATTCGGAAGGCCGACGGTTTATTCCGGCGACCGTCCGTCCTGATTTAGGTTCTCCGTGATTTTCTTAAATTGATCCAGGCAAATGCCGGGATGGTTCCTTTGAAAGGGCGCGGCTGGCTTTCTTCCCCATCATTCCCTAATCCGATGAGACTGGTGACCTTGCTGTTTGGTCTCCTCCCACAAACAACCCAACCCCAACCCATACCATTCGACAAAAAATTGGTTCAGACCATCTTTAGAGCTAACTGTGATCTATTAAACTAACCGACTGACTAATCTGACCATGCTCGGAAAATTCTATCTCGGAATTTTAAGCAGTTAACTTTCCCGTCATGGGTAACACCTCTCTTGTAGCGTCTGCCAAGGAAATTTGTTGAGCGTCTCTGTGGCGCTTTTGTTCTTAGTAAATGATTCCGTGACGAAAGGTGCAGCTCTCCTTTGGATCTGCCATATATCGTGTGTTAAGCCTATTTCATAAAGAGTCTCTAACAAACGCGCGTGGGTGAAGAGTTGAGCGAACGGAAGTTTTGCATTTTACCTGTTTCCAAATGAATTGAATTTCCTTCCTTTCCAATAATCTGAGTCCTGTATTTGATTTTTCCTGCAACCGGTTTAGTTTCGTCATTGCACTTAAGAACGTATGCTCCTAGAGGTTTTACGGCTCTTTCTGTTTCCAGTGATGATCTCCAACTGTCGAATCGAACGGTAATGATACTTCGATGTCTGACCTTGTGGCCTTCTTCGGGCTTTATACGTACGCCTGCATTCTAGTGAGATAAGCAGGTTTTATTTCTGTTGTTCTCAGTTTGGAGTTAATCTATGGAACCGCTGATTCCTTGGATATGCTTTTTTTTTTTTTTTTTTTTTTTTTTTTTTTTTTTTTTTTTTTTTTTTTTCAACGGCAATGCCGTTATTTCTCTGCGTCTATCGTCTGTTGCTTATTGGATGGCGGCCGAGATCTTAATGAATTGAGTCGCCTATCCCAAGCCTTGCCGACCCTGCTCAAAAAGTTTTTCAAAGTTATTATTTTGTCAAACTCCTTAATTACTTGTTTCATAAACTTGTAGCGTGGACGTTGAGTCTGACTTGATAATTACACAGCCTGCAGCGCTAGCGACAGCTGATGTGTGTGTGTGTGTGTGCGCGCGCGCGCTTGGCTGTTGCAGACGGGAGTGTTGGCTAAAGAGCTTTCCCACACGCGATGTGCCACGTTCATCTGCTCTACACATTCGTTTTTTTTTAATGCTTAACTCGTCTTAATCATTACAAACAAAACCTACGTATTCGTTGCTGGAAGGAACTTTGAATCCTTCGATAAGGACATAAACGGAAGTAATGAATTAAATTTTTTTGCCAAGGCCGGACTTGAACTCGCATTGCCTGCTTACTAGGTAGATGTGCTATTCACTATGCCACTCTAGCAATGTGGCTAACACAGTTGCACGTAATTTCCTTGTCCAATGTCCTCCCTAACACAAACCTCACACCTCAGCCCTTCTTGATTTTTTCTCCTTCTTAAATCGTCAGTGGTTTGGATTGTGCGTTTCCAGAGAATTATAACAATTTATGCGAAGACTGGGCCAGGATGAGTCCAAAAATTGGTGTGGACAGGACCAGTACTGCAGTGTGGTTGGGATCGATGCAGAGCAGTGAAACATAAAATACCACTCCTCGAAGTATTGCGCGTGAAGGTGGAATCATAAAATCGGCCGGAAACTCGAAGACACAACATGAGTTAATCACTACTACACACTCTCAGGACGCACGCCGATTCCTTACTTTTACCCAACAGCTTTCGATGAGAACAGTGGCTTCCAGCGATTCACAGTATACTGAGCATCTCACGACGAGAACACGGGAAATTGCACACCCCGATTTCTCAGAAACTTTGCTCAGTGGAAGAGCGAAATTATCTTTCAGCGTATCTCTAGATACTCGATCGTTTCTGAGAAAAGAGCGGTCAAAGTTTTCGACGTGATTTAGATGCCTTTTAGCGCGCGATAACCTCAGCTAAAATGGTACCTTAGTGGGTAGCGTCATGGTCTTTCACTTTTGCGCCCCGTGTTCGAAAGCCGATCATTGTTTTTACTTATTTCATTTTAGTATAATTTTTTTCATTTATATGCCCATTTTTGTTGAAGGTTATTACACGAATGTTTCTTCTCAACTTAGTAGGCACAAGGGTGTCATATTAATGATAAAATTACAATTAGGTTTCAATATCGTACATTTGTTACGCAATATATGTGTGTATGGTACTTTCAGGGGCTACAATCTTTTGAAATTCCCGTTTTCTTATATTTCATTCTTACCTATATCTATTCTTAAGTTTTATTCTTAGTTTATCATTCATAAGGAAGATTTCGTGCATACCCTTGGATGATACCTATCGTAGGAGAATTCGAAGCAGAAGTTCAGAACCATCAACATCGCACGAAAGGGAGTTTTCAACATTGACAGTTCTTCGTATGAATTTCGCTATGAAAAGGAAACGTCGTTAACATTGCTGGACATTTTACAGGTTGGCAATAATGTCGCGGCAAACGACGCATTAAGGATCACTTTTCCTAAAAACCGAAAGATATTTCAAATAATTTTCTCATTCATTTACCTTTTTAATTAATTTATCAGACATGAAATTAATAGACGAATAAAGACAACATAATTTCAATATACACCGAAAAACGTTCGGCTAGTAATCTCTACGGACATGGGTAGATAAATGAAAAATAAAAATAATAATCGGGTTTCGAACACGAGGCGCACGTGTGAAGCCGTGACACTAGCCACTGTACCACAGCTTCGGTTGAGCTATTTACTCGCTAAAAGGCAGAAAAATTACCTCGCAAATTTTTACCGCCATTTTCTCACAAATGGTCCAGTTTCTAAGGACGAGCCAAAATACATGTTCACTTACTTTGACCCCTCGTCCACTGTGCGAAGTTTGTGGAAAATCGGGTTATGGCACTTGTCGCGTTCTCTTCGTGTGACGATCGCTGAGTTAATCATAAGCGATCCCAGTCATCAACTTGTTGTGGACGACGACAGTTTACTGTACGTTTATCGTGCAATCTAAGTAGACTGTGGCTTGTGAAAAGGCCACTGCCTGGAAAGTCTGACAGATGGAATGTCTTACTCAAAGGACGTAACTGATCTGACACCCACTTGAGAGCGCTATGACTTGTTTCATGTAGCGATTTATCAACAAAATGTTGCTTCAAAAGTATACGAACATATTGGTGGATTGAAAGATAAAAAAAGTTGCAGCAATGTGAAAACTGAGCAGATCAGTTGTAACACTTGACTTCTGTTTGTCCTGTTGGCTTCCTCAAACAGTCGTTTAATTCCACAGTTTATTAACTCATTGCAGTCGAGTTCAAGATATCTAAATTCCATCTGAGGTATCTCCTAGAATGCGCCAGTAATTAAAATAGTGTGCCCAGTACCGATCAAGACGCCAAGCCCGCATGGGTCATGGAACCATGGAAACACCAAAGAGCGAACGAACTGAACTACCCAGTAAAATACGTGTGTTTTGGAAAAATGGACAGCAGGTAATTGAGATACAAAATAATTCGCAGCAGGCGGTCAGAACCTGCACAGAAAACGGCAAAGACTATTGAGACATTATTGATTAGCCGCCGGCCGGGGTGGCCGAGCGGTTCTAGTCGCTACAGTCTGGAACCGCGCGACCGTTACGGTCGCAGGTTCGAATCCTGCCTCGGGCATGGATGTGTGTGATCTCCTTAGGTTAGTTAGGTTTAAGTAGTTCTAAGTTCTAGGGGACTGATGACCTCAGATGTTAAGTCTCATAGTGCTCAGAGCCATTTGAACCATTTTTTGATTAGCCGTATGTGGTGGTTCCTCTTTAAATCGGTCCCCACGCATGTTCCTTGGATGTTCTGGCATCGTGTAATCGTACAATAATGAATCTTTCTGTCCATGTACACGCAATATGTTACATTTGTTTATGTTAAGAGTCAGTTGCCACGCCCTGCACCACCCGTCGGTTCTCTGTAGATCTTCCTTCATTTTGCTACAGTTTTGTAGCGTGGCGACTTCTTTCTGTACAATGGTAAGTTCCGCGAAAAACCTCTTGGAACTTTGGATGTTATAAACTTGGTCATTTGCTTATGTTGTCAAAAGTAATGGCCCTATCACTCTCGCTTGGGGTACTCCAGAAACTACTTTTACATCTGAAGACTTCCCTCCGTTCAGAATGACTTGCTGTGTTCTGTTTGCTAGAGACGCTTCTGTCCAATCATACCGTTGGTCTGATAGACCCTACGCTCGTGTTTTTTCATTAGGCGCCAGTGCAGAACTGTGTCGAATCCGTGCCTGAAGTCAAGGAAAGCGACGTCTACCTGAGTGCCTCTATATACTGCTTTCTGGGTCTCGTGGACGAATAGAGCGAACTGGGTTTCATACGATTGTTGTTTTAGGAACACATGTTGATTGTTAAGGAGGAAATTATAGGTCAAAATAAAGGTCATAAAGCACGAGCACAAAACATGTTCCAAAATTCTGCAACAGACCGACATCAGAGATACAGGCCTATAGTTTTGTGAGTATCTTTGACGACGCTCCTTGAAAACGGGACTCGGCTACACTTTTTTCGAATCATTAGGAACATTTTGCTCCTCCAGATATCTACGGTGGACTGCTGCTAGATAAGGGAAAACTACACTCAACGACAAGAGAAAGAAGAAGAGTGAGGAAAAAAAACACATTGCGAAGGAATTCTCCGAATGGTACAGATATCGATTGAAGTGATTTACATGTCCGGACAAAAGAAGGATTACAATTTCAGAAATAGAATGATTTATTCAAGAGAAAGGCTCCACAAATTGGGCAAGTCAGTAACATATTCGTAGACCTGTGGCCCGTAACTCCTCCCGAACACGCCATCAAGGCCCAAAGGTACCGACCGGCTGCCGTGTCATCCTCAGCCCACAGGCGTCACTGGATGCGAATATGGAGGGGCGTGTGGTCAGCACACGGCACTCCCGTGTGGCCCTTACGCAAGCAGTTATTCGGCTTGGCATTGATTGATAAAGTAGTTGGATGTCCTCTTATGAGATGTCGTGCCATATTCTGTCCAAATGCCGCGACAGGTCGTCAAAATCCCGAGCTGGTTGGATGTCCTCTTATGAGATGTCGTGCCATATTCTGTCCAAATGCCGCGACAGGTCGTCAAAATCCCTGCCCCTAACTCTCAAAACATTCTTATTTGGGGAGAGATCCACAGACCTTCTTGGCCAAAGTAGGGTTTGGCAAGCGCGAACACAATCAGTTTCTAAGAAGGGCTACAAAATGGGGCGTAGAACATCCTCGATGACCGCTGTGCTGTAAAGTTGCTGCGGATGACACCCCCGACCATCACTCTTGATTGTTGGGCCAGATGGCGAGCGACAGGGAAGAACCTGGCCTGGACTCTCCTTGAGTGGAATAGAACTGTCTTCACTGATGAGTCCCGCTTCGGACTGAACTCCGATGACGACCGAAAACGTGTCCGGAGACTCCCCGGAATAGCAGTGCATTACGAATCTGATTCGCACCTTCCATAAGGCCTGACAACGAAGAAGGAAGGTCTGGAGTGTCATTTCTTTTCGTAGCAATACCCCTTTAGTTGTACGCGGCACAGTGGTACATCGACGAAATTCTACGCCCTGTTTTCTTGCTCTTCAAGGCAGGTGACATTCTGTATTTGTATTTCAACAAGACATTGCCCGCCTGAAGAGGGAGAGAGTTTCTACTGCTTGTCTTCATGCTTACTAAACCATACATTGGCCAGCAAGGTCGGCGGATCTCTTCGCAATTGAGAACGTATGGAGCATTACGGGTAGGAAGCTCCAACCAGCTCGGGATTTAGACAATCTAACGCACCAGTTGGACAGAATTGGGCACGACAACGCTAAGGAAGACGTCCAACAACTGTACCAATCAAGCCAAATAGCTGCTTGCATAAGGGCCACAGGTGGACCAACACGTTACTGACGTGCTCAATTTGTAAAGCTCTTTCTGTTGAATAACCCATCCAATTTTTCTGAAACTGTAATCATTTGTTTATCTTTACATGCAGATCATAGCTAGGGAAATGGGTGCTGTTCGGGTGATTCCCTCGTTGAACGTCGTTTTCTTAATGTACCTTCACATACTCTCCGAGGATTCGAACTGGTATCCCTTCAGCCGGCCGGTGTGACCGAGGGGTTCTAGGCGCTACAGTCTGGAACCGCGCGACCGCTACGGTCGCAGGTTCGAATCCTGCCTCGGGCATGGATGTGTGTGATGTCCTTAGGTTAGTTAGGTTTAAGTAGTTCTAAGTTATAGGGGACTGATGACCTCAGAAGTTAAGTCCTATAGTACTCAGAGCCATTTGGTATCCCTTCAGGTCCAGTGACATTTCTTGAGTGATCTCAGTTGCTTCTCTTTCCTTTGCTGACTTAGTTCGCTATCGGGATGTCAAACACCTTTCAGCCGTCAAGTTTCCAAACTTATTTTATTTGGCTACCAGTTTCGGTGAAACACTACGCCATCTTCAGGTCCCTCACCGACGTGTAGGAAGATCCCACCTCGGCTGGGATAAAACAGGGCCCAGCAGTATTGGTATTATTAGATTTTCGCTTGCTAAAGCGATAGCTGCGACGATTCCTGTCTTTGACGCCGTGGAGCCGGAGACTGAGCTAGGAATTCCTCCATCAGTGTGGCGCTTCGCTCGACGGCCCTTTGTAAAACGGCGCCTGGCAGGCCTGGGACAGGCTTCGCGGCGCGTGGGCGCTGCGCAAGTTCGGCGCCTGTGTGCGACTCGGGTTTCTGGGTCGCTCCAGACTTGGCGTCGCGTGGGAACACAGAGCTACGGCTGGGCTGTCTCCCTCCCTCCCTCCCTCCTGCCTGCCCGGGCTTCCGCGCCGGTCGATGCGCCCGCCAAGTCGCGGAAAACTACAGCCGGGCGGGCACAGTGGTTCTGGATTCCCCACCCCCTTTCAGTTCTCATTCCGCATGCCACCCTCTGCAGGTGCCGCAAAGAACTCGTCTTGTAGTCCGCGGACCGGAGATTGAGCTATAACAACAACCACAAGGTAAGCAGAGACTCATTGGTTGCTTCCTTGGTGGTAAACGACTGTAGCCACCAAAAACTCTTGTCTAAAGCATGTTATTTACAACAACGTCAAAAACGCCATTATACGTAGCAGGTCAGCACCTACTGGACACGATGGCACTACACCCCAAAGAAAGAGGCTTGTTATGTAGTCACTATTCTCCAGTAACTACATCTACATCCATACTCCGCAAGACACCTGACGGTGTGTGGCGGAGGGTATCTTGAGTACCTCTATCGGTTCTCCCTTCCACTCCAGTCGCGTATTGTTCGTGGAAAAAGGGATTGTCCGTATACCTCTGTGTGGGCTCTAATCTCTCTGATTTTATCCTCATGGTCTCTTCGCGAGATATACGTAGGAGGGAGCAATATACTGCTTGACTACTCAGTGAAGTTATGTTCTAGAAACTTCAACAAAAGCTCGTACCGAGCTACTGAGCGTCTCTTCTGCAGTGTGTTCCACTTAAGTTTATCTATCATCTCCGTAACGCTCTCGCAATTACTAAATGATCCTGTAACGAAGCGCGCTGTTCTCCGTTGGATCTTCTCTATCTCTTCTATCAACCCTATCTGTCACGGATCCCACACCACCGAGCAGCATTCAAGCAGTGGGCGAACAAGCGTACTGTAACCTACTTCCTTTGTTTTCGGATTGCATTTCCTTAGGATTCTTCCAATGAATCTGTCTGGGATCTGCTTTACCGACGATTAATTTTATATGATCATTCCATTTTAAATCACTCCTAATGCATACTCCCACATAATTTATGGAATTAACTGCTTCCAGTTGGTGACCTGCTATGTTGTAGTTAAATGATAAAGGATCTTTCTTTCTGTGTATTCGCAGCACATTACACTTGTCTACGTTGAGATTCAGTTGCCATTCCCTGCACCATGCGTTAATTCGCTGCAGATCCTCCTGCATTTCAGTACAATTTTCCATTGTTACAATCTCTCGATATAGCACAGCATCATCCGCAAAAAGCCCCAGTGAACTTCCGATGTCAAAACAAAACTGGTACAGTATGAAAGATATCTTTAACCACTCCTTAACCATCTTTCCCTGAGGCCGGTAAAAAGGATCTAGTTAAGCCATTACCTAAGAAGGACGCAACCACAGCACCCTCTGATAACCGATCTATTTGCATTCATCCTGCACTGTCCAAGGCCTAAGAACATAAGAGTCCACGTCCAACTACTAAGAAACTACCTAACTACAACCAATCTACTATACGAACACCAGTCGGGCTTCAGTAAACATCGCAGTATTCATGTATTGACCTTATTGGATCGTACTGAACTGCTTCCTTTCCACACTAATTACGACGTATACTGAGCCGTGGCTGGCTCGTGCTATGAGTTGGATTAAAACTTGGATGGTATTCTGTGTTTAGTCTCCCACAGTTATCGCGATTGTGCTATTATCCTCTCTTTCCGCTGGTGGCAGCAGCGGTGTGTATCGATATTCGCTCCTTGGACTATCTTTGGCTGGGCGCTTATAATTTCCAGCTGGGCTGTGTGCGGTCATTTGGTCGGTTGGCGTGGAAGTCTCAGCGGCGCATAGTTTGGCCGGGCCCGCTGGCGGCGTCTATGCGGTGTTGGAGAGTGTGTTGCTGTTCCCATTGCTACGAGGTTCGTGGCTCACCGAGCCTGGACATGAAAGTTGAGTTTTGACTTAATCTACCAGCAAGTCACGACTGTTCACATTGTGTCGTTTCGAGTTCGCTGTCGGCTGTTGGGATATTCCTGTGAGCAACAACGTGTGTTTTCAAGTTGGCAAATTTTAGCAAAAAAAAAAAAAGGTTCACATGGCTCTGAGCACTATGGGACTTACGAGGTCATCAATCCCCTAGAACTACTTATCCCTAACTAACCAAAGGACATCACACACAACCATGCCTTAGGCAGGATTCGAACCTGCGACCGAAGCGGTCGCGCGGTATCCAGATTGTAGCGGCTAGAACCGCTCGGCCACCACGGCCAGCAAATTTTAGCCACCCTCTGATGGAGTTTAACTGATCTTGGTTATTTGAATTGAAGTGCACCAGCGGGATCTTCTGCCTTGTGGCCGTTAAACTTCCCGGTTACCTGCCCCGGCCGTTGACGTAAATTCAGGCAGTGTATTTTCCTAATCGTGTTGTCGCTGTCCAGCACAGTGTGTAGTTTGACAGCTCGATGTATAATCGGTTGTGGGCACCAATACCTTCTACGTTGTTCCACTGAACTCCCTGTTGTGTGCTGGTCGGGTGAAGCGGAAGTCAGCTTGTCGGTGGGTCCGTTGACTGTCTGCCGGTTGGGTTGTCGTCGGATGGACAATGGTTGGGCTGACTGCCTGTCTCACCTAAGCGAGCGTTAGTGTTTGAATTACAGGCGACCCTCGGAACTTCTGAGCGCCCTTGGGTGTACTGCCTTTTCTTTTTGTTTGTACTTGTATGGTTTCTAGCCGATTTTTAGACTAAAGTTGTTCTGTTCTCAAGCTGTAAGATGGTTTGGGCCTTCAGCCTAATTTAAGAACTGTTTCACGTAAATCCTTTGGCATTTTTAAAATTAATGTTATTGAGTCTTAAGTGTTGGGCCTTCAGCCGATTTTGAATTTAAGTTGTTTTGCTCTTAAGTGTTTATGGGTCTTCACCCTAATTAAGGAACTGTTTTAAGATAAAGCTTTGCCTTTTGAATTTCTGATTTTGGTTGAGCTTTAAGTTATTGGCTTTCAGCCGTTTGTAAATTAAAGTGGTCTTCCGCTTAAGGCATGAGATTATACGACGCATTCAGCCGTTAATTAAGTTCCAAAACTAAAGTTGTTTTGTTTTTATATTTTTGTTGGCTCTTGTAATGTTTGGTCAAATGAAAGGTTATATGTTAGAGTGTAACTGACAGTCGCTTATTTTGGCCCCTTTGCACAACTGAAACTACCTGTCCTGTGCTGCGGGTTTAGCAGACCGTCTCATATATATGTGTTCTCAGTAATTACCAAAGCCTGTTGGCTTTTTAAATAGACGTATTTTAGTAAAGCATGACCGGTTTCGAGCTGCCTAGCAGTTAATCATCAGATGGTACGTATAAACATTCAGTGCTTTTTGTAACAGCTTTGAGAGGCTTGTTGTGTATTTGCGGCAGCAAATAAACACTACAAGATTTACAGTTTCACGAAATATGTGCTGTCGCTATCTATTTTGCCACAGATACAAAATAAGCCTCACAAACCAAGAACAAAATAGCACTGAACCTGTACACGTACCATCTAAAGATGAGCTACTAGTCAGATCCTTGACAGAAGTGTCTTTTGGTTCTCTTTTCAATTGTGACGCATGCGATTGACTGCTTTTAAATTAGCATTTACAATCGACATTTAAATAAAGTTACTGGCGAAACAGTAAACCATTAAATAAGAATAAAAGTATGACGACTTCTACATCTACGTGATTACTCTGCTATTCACAATAAAGTGCCTAGCAAAGAGTTCAATGAACCACCTTCAAGCTGTTTCTCTACCGTTCCACGCTCGAATTGTGCGCGGGAAAAACGAGCACTTGAATTTTTCTGTGCGAGCCCCGATTTCTCTTTTTTTATCGTGATGATTATTTCTCCCTAAGGAGGTGGGTGCCAACAGAACGTTTTCGCAATCGGAGGAGAAAACTGGCGATGGAAATTTCATGAGCAGATCCCGTCGCAACGAAAAACGCCTTTGTTTTAATGACTGCCATGCCAATTCACGTATCATGTCTGTGGAACTGTCTCCCCTATTTCGCGATAATACAAAACGAGCTGCCCTTCTTTGTACTTTTTCGATGTCATCCGCGAGTCCCACCTGATGCGGATCGCATACCGCACATCAATACTCCAGAATAGGGCGGACAAGCGTGGTGTAAGCAGTCTCTTCAGTAGGCCTGTTCCACCTTCTAAGTGTTCTGCCAATGAATCGCAGCTTCTGGTTTGCTCTACCTCCAGTATTATCCATATGGTCGTTCCAATTTAGGTTATTTGTAATTTTAATCCGTATGTATTTAGTTGAATTTACAGCCTTCAGATTTGTGTGACTTATCGCGTAATCTAAATTTAGCTGATTTCTTTTAGTACTGGTGTGAATAACTTCACACTTTTCTTTATTCAGGGTCAATGTTAACTTTTCGCACCATACAGATATCTTATGTAAATCATTTTACAATTCGTTTTGGTCATCTGATAAGACGGTAAATGACAGCATCATCTGCAAACAATCTAAGATGGCTACTCAGGTTGTCTCATGCGTCGTTAATATAGATCAGGAGCAATAGAGGGCCTGTAACACTTCATTGGGGAGCGCCGTATATTACTTCTATTTTACTACCTGTGACCTTTCTGGCACGAAATCACGAATCCAATCGCACGACTGAGGCGATATTCCATATGCACGCAGTTTGGTTAGAAGACGCTTGTGAGGAACGGTGTCGAAGCCTTCTGGAAGTATAAAAATATGAATTCAATTTGACGTCCCTTGTCGATAGCATTTATTACTTCATGAGTATAAAGAGCTAGTTGTGTTTCATAAGAACGATATTTTCTGAATCCGTGCTGACTATGTGTCAATAAGTCATTTTCTTCGAGGTAATTCATAATGTTTGAACACGTTGTCTGTTTCAGAACCCTATTGCAAATCGACGTTAGTGATATGGGCCTGTAATTCAGCGGATTACTCCTGTTTCCCGTTTGGGGTATTTGTGTGACTTGAGCAATTTTCCAGTCTTTAGGTACGGAACTTTCTGTGAGCGAGTGGTTGTATCTGCTAAATATGGAGCTATTGCATCAGCATACTCTGAAAGGAACCTGACTGGTATATAGTCTGGACCGGATGTCTTGCTTTTGTTAAGTGATTTAAGCTGCTTTGCGACACCGAGGATATCTACTTCTATGTTTCTCATCTTGGCAGTTGTTCTTGATTGGAATTCAGGAATATTGACTTAGTCTTCTTTGGTGAAGGAATTTTGGAAAACCGTATTTAATAAATCTGCTTTAGTAGCACTGTCGTCGGTGACTTCACCGTTGTTATCGTGCAGTGAAGGTACTGATTGCGTCTTGCCACTCGTGTGCTTTATGTATGACCAGAATGTCTTTGGGTTTTCTGGCAGATTCGGAGCCACAGTTGCGGTGTAGAAATTATTAAAAGCATCTCGCATTGAAGCACTCGCTATATTTCGAACTTCTGCAAAACTTTGCCAGTCTTGGAGATTTTGCGTTCTTTTAATTTTGGTATGCTCTTTTCGTTGCTTCTGCCACTGCGATCAGTACCATCACTTATTAATTTACGTGGTACATATATTTGAATTGCTGTCGATACTATCTCTTTAAAATCATTCCACAACTTTTCTACGCTTACGTGATCATATCGGAAGAAGTGAAGACTGTCCCTTAAAAAGGCGTTAAGAGCATTTTTATCAGTTATTTCAAATAGATGTACTCTGCGTTTCTTTTTGATGGTTGTAGATGTTACGGTATTAAGCCTAGCAGCAACTTCCTTGTGGTCGCTAATGCGTATAACCGTCACGATACCCACTATTTGTCCAGGGTTATTTGTTGCTAAGAGATGAAGTATGCGTTCGCAATCATTTACGCTTTGAGTGGGCTCATGAACTAATTGTTCAAAATAATTTTCTGAGAAAGCATTCAGTACAATTTCGGATCACGTTTTATGCCTGCTGCCGGCTTTAAACGTATAATTTTTCCGGCATATTGAGGGTTGATTGAAGTCACCACCGATTATAATTGTATGAGTAGGGTACCTGTTTGAAATGAGACTCAGGTTTTTTTTTGAACTGTTCAGCAACTATATCTTCTGAGTTGAGGCGCCAGTAAAACTATCTAATAGTTTGGTCCGATTGTCAAGTATAACCTCTACCCATACTATTTCGCAGGAACTATCTACTTAAATTTCACTGCAAGGTAAAATACTTCTGACCGCAATAAATACTCCACCACCAATTGTATTAATCTATTCTTTTTGAAGACTGTTAGGTCGTTTGAAAAAAAAATTGGTTGAACTTATTTCCGGCTTTTGCCAGCTTTCCGTTCCTATTACTATTTGAGCTTCGGTGCTTTCTATTGCGGCTTGGAGCTCATGTTTTTTTCCCGACACAGTTACGACCGTTTACAACTACAATACCGATCGTTTCTACAAGTACCTTACTGTGTTTTACCTGCGCCCTTTAATACAGACGCCCTTTCTGTGATTTCCTGAGACCCTCTAACCTAAACAACTGCCCAGTCCCTTCCACACAGCCAAACTACCCGTGTAGCCGCCTCCTGTGTGTAGTGGACTCCTGACCTATTAAGTGGAACCCGGAAACCCACCACCCGATGGGACAAGTCAAGGAAT
Organism: Schistocerca gregaria; assembly: GCF_023897955.1. Taxonomy (NCBI): domain Eukaryota; kingdom Metazoa; phylum Arthropoda; class Insecta; order Orthoptera; family Acrididae; genus Schistocerca; species Schistocerca gregaria. The sequence continues at coordinate 1,087,607,917 of NC_064920.1, read as the reverse complement.
CTGCAGGCTGCACGGTCACAGAACCGCTTGAGCCTCTGATTCAGACCCTCCACTCGGCTCTGCACCAGACCACAGTCGGTTCTGTCGACGACGATCGCAAGCAAGACTGGCAGTTTTCACCATATCCGCTAGCCGTCCGAAACCAGAGAGAATCTCCTCCGATCCGAAGCGACACACGTCATTGCTACCGACATGGGCCACCACCTGCAGTTGGCTGCACCCTGAATGAAGAATTGATCCTGTATTCATTTGCTATATGAATCTGGAGAATATGATGTTCTGACAAGTATTTGTATAATGAAAAAGATATTGAAGATGTAAATCAAGAAATGAAAAGTATACAGATACTTAGTTTTAGAGATGATAGTTGTCATGCAGTGCTATCACCAGAGATAATGTTTGTTGAAATCACATGAAGCGATTAAAAGTTGTTAATTCAGAGGGAACTGAGTAAATGTTTGTTCGCTGTGAGGTGTTAACTTATGTATTTCTAAAGATAATGAGATGTTGTTGTGTCATTGGATGCACCTCATTTTTTCGAGGTCGCAAATGTATTCAGATTTGCACTAATATTTGACTGTGAGTTATTGTTGAAGCTCAAGGATCTGTAACTGAGCCATTTTTAATGTTCTCTGACTCTCCTCAAATTTTTGGAGCACCTCCTGCACACAGATCATGGGAGTAATAGCGGTTCACATTCCCAGTTTCATGACTTTCCGCATTTCTGGCGACACAGCTAGTCTTTGTACCTGGATTAGGTCATACCAGTCACCCAGATGGAAGTCGGAACTGCCACGGTGCAGCCTGACACCTCGATCTGCTAGCGTTGAGCCGTGCAAGAAATTCATCTTCCCTCAATACCAGCCCTAGGTGGATGAAGAACTCGCCCAGATGCTCGTAAAGTTACACCTGTCCATAAAGTTTTTCCTCAAATATAGGCCTGTATTTGCAGGCGAATAATTGCCACCACCCTTCACAGGCTGCGGGCATTTTTCGAATATTGGGGCACTGGACACATGTTGTGTCTGACAGAGTCGTGTAAATGGTCTGAAACACCTTCCGTGTTTGTTCAAAGATGATGGATATTACCCATATGAGAAAAGCACAGATTTGAGGAGGAAGAAACGTAACCACACGTAAGATCTAGAGGAGAAGGAGCTGTTAACGTCTAGGGCGTTTTTTGCATTTGTCAGCAATATTACGTCGAAATTAGGCAGAATCATAAGGAAACATGTTAACCTTCCGGTCAAAAAAATGGTTCAAATGGCTCTGAGCACTATGGGACTTAACTGCTGAGCTCATCAGTCCCCTAGAACTTAGAACTACTTAAACCTAACTAACCTAAGGACAGCACACACATCCATGTCTGAAGCAGGATTCGAACCTGCGACCGTAGCAGTCGCTCGTTTCCAGACTGTAGCGCCTAGAACCGCCCGGCCACTCCGGCCAGCATGGTATAGTTACAGGATGAATTAAGGAAAGCGCATTCGGTGCCTTTTTGTCTTTCCTTGACCGTGTGGAAAATATTCTATCCAGTAAATTACGTTCTTGAACTGATGAAATACAAGCGATCTCGTTCGCCTTCCCAGTCTCCCGAATCTAACGTGCTTCAGGCACAGGACGGTATTTGTAATACTGTCGTAAATCATCCTGGCTTTCGCCGGTTTTTATTGTCGTGAAGGCCACTTGCAGTTATCAGCGCCAGCAGACTGTCTCGGAAGTGCTGTGTTCACAGGAGGGCTTATCGATAAATCAGAGGCCGCAGTCAGCCCCGATCTACGTGACGAGGGTCGCCTGCGGCAGCACGTGACACCAGCCCATATTGCTGGGATTACGCGGATGGCGCGAGCGCCGTGGGGGAGGGGGGGGGGGGGGGTGAGCTTCTGCTGCTATCGTAGATCTTATCTGCGACGGACACAAGTGGGACTCCTCACGCGATGTCACGCGTTCTGTGCCATCGTGGGTTTGTACTGTGGGAGGTCTACGTGTTAAAGAACAGGTGGCTGGAATAGGATACTATTGGATGTCAAACACCTTTCAGCCGCCAAATTTCCAGCCTTATTTTATTTGGCAACCAGTTTCAGCGTTTTGCTACGCCATCTTCAGGCTCCTGTTGGACGATACTACTTCGGTTGTGATCCAAACAGGGACCAACAATACTGGTATTAGTAGATTTTTGCCACAGCGATCACTTCAACCATCATCTACCGACTCAGTCGTGGCTTGGGCATTTTGCTTCTCAGTTGTACTATTGATAGAGACGATTGTGCGGAAAGTTGCAGCGAAATGCCGAGGTCTCCGAGAAAGCTCCAAGTCCTGGATCTAGGAGCAAGTAAAAGTGTATTAAAATCAATTTGGAGAACCGTCATTTGAAGCTGACTACCGAGCGATTTTACTGCCGCAAACATAACATTGCTCATAAGGACCACGTAGATACGAGAAATTAGGGCTCATAAGACGCCATATAAACAGCCGTTTTTTCCTTCGCTCTGTTTGCGACTGGAACGGGAGAGCAAATAAAAGCGGTGGTACAGGGCACCCTCCGGCACGCACAATACGGTGGCTTGAGGAGAATCTATGTAGATGTAGAACCATTCGAATCAACGACTGTTGTTCTGCCAGTATGCTAACACTTCTTTTATTAGGAGGTCTGCGAGAGAGAACTGGAATGATCTCATCCCGTGCTGCTGACCGGTGTAAATACACTGCTCAAAAAAGTGCACTTGGAAATTTTCATCCAATGACGGCATATTGCAACTGAGGGATAGTGCACTCGTGCTAATAAATTAAGGATAATTGCAGAATGTGGTGCTATACAAGGTGACACTACACAAAACTGTCGCTAATAGCATAGGCACATAGGGAACACACACGACACATATCTGTAAGTCCGCGGTATTGGCGATAAATTGAGAAAACCGTCCCGAAAGACATGTGCTACAAAACGCCATTGTTTCCTCCGCATGTACCCCTACATCAATATGGGATATGATCACCATGCACACGTACACAGGCCGCACAACGGGTTGGAAGACTCTGGATCAGGTGGTCGAGCAGCTGCTGGGTATAGCCTCCCATTCTTGCACCAGTGCCTGTCGTAGCTCCTGAAGTGTCGTAAGGGTTTTGAAGACGTGCAGCGATACGTCGACTGAGAGCATCCCAGACGTTTTCGATGGGGTTTAGGTCTGGAGAACAGGCAGGCCACTACATTCGCGCGATACTTCTGTTGCAAGGTACTCGTCTACGATGGCAACTCGGTGGGGCCGTGCATTATCATCCACCAGGAGGAAGGTGGGACACATTATACTCCTGAAAAGGCGCAAAATGACGTCGCGATACACCTGACCTGTTACAGTTCCTCTGTCAAAGACATGCAGGGGTGTACGTGCACCAATCATAATCCTACCCTACACCATCAAACCACGACATCCATACAGGTCCCTGTCAAGGACATTAAGGGGTTAGTATCTGGTTCCTGGTTCACACCAGATGTAAACCTGGGGAGAATCACTGTTCAGACTACACCTGTACTCATCCGTGAACATAACCTGGGACCACTGTTCCAATGACCATGTAGTGTTCTTGACACCAGGCTTTACGGGCTCTCCTGTGACTAGGGGTCAGTGGAATGCACCTTGCAGGTCTCCAGGCGAATAAGCCATGTCTGTTCAGTCGTCTGTAAACTGTTTATCTGGAGACAACTGTTCGAGTGGCTGCAGTAAGGTCCGGAACAAGGCTACCTGCAGTACACCGTGGCCATTTGCGGGCACTGATGGTGAGAGATCGGTCTTCTTCTGGTGTTGTACACTGTGGACGTTCCGTACTGTAGCGCCTGGACACGTTTTCTGTGTGCTGGAATCGTTCCCATAGTCCTGAGATCACACTTTGTGGCACACGGAGGGCCCGTGCTACGACCTGCTGTGTTTGACCAGCCTCCAGTCGCCCTAGTATTCTACACCTCATAAAGTTATCACTTTGCGTTCTTTGAGGCATTTTCAACGCACAGTCACCATTAGCACGCCTAAAAAAGTCTGCACACTTACTCGCTGCACCTTACTCTGATATGCACCAGCACACCTCAGCGTATGTGGACTGCTGCCAACGCCACCGTGAGACGACCGCAGGTCAAATTCACCGCATGGCCATACCCCGAGGTGATTTAAACCGCCCACCAGAGCGTTGTTTCACCGTGTATCAGCATTATCCTTAATTTATGAGCATGAGTGCAGATAATGGTTTCAGCGTCGTCCGCCAACAGGTGGCGTAGTGGCATAGCTACCACAGCGCCGTCCGTGTCTACTCTTTAGTACGGAAAACTCACAGCCAGAACGCTTAGTGTAGTGAAAACGTGTGAAGCAAGCAGGGATGGTGCAACGAACACATACTGGTTTTTTCTACAGTCAACTGAGCAAGTTTGAAAGAGGTCAGACTGTGGCCCTCTGAGTAGTGGGATGGGCCTTTCGAATGATTGCTGCACAAGTTGGACGTGCTGCGTCACGAGCGCAGAGTTGCTGCTCTCAGTGCTCAGGTGAGCATTGTCAAACCTGTAGACGATGTTTCGACGTCCGCTCAGGACAGATGCCCGCCAGGGTCGTCGTATTGTAAAGGGCAACGATGGGAGATCGTACAGCTACCAGAGCACATGAACCACTGCGAACGGGTTATTAGCTGTGGGACTATGGGCACGCACACATCTAGGCCATCTTCCACTCACGCTGCAGCATCGACGTGCGCGGCTCGGCTGGTGCCATCAGAGGATCAGTTGGAAGATGGGGTAGCGCGCCTTGGTCATCAGCGATGAAAGCAGATTCTGCGAGCACGCATGCTTTCGTCGTTTGCGCGAACTACGTAGACCTGGTGAGTGCTGTCTCGTAGAGACCATTCGTCCAAGGCACATTGGTCTCATCCTAGACTAGAGCTACATCTTCCGCTCACATTTGGTGTTTCTCGAGGGGACGCTAACCATCGCTCGGTATGTGCAGTATGTTGTTAGATCCGTTCTCTTGCAATTCTTGCAACAGGAACGTGGTGTGTCGTTACAACAGGGTAATGATCGCCCACACATAGCCACTGAAACTCAACGTTCTGTGCAAGACGTGCAGAAACTTCCCTGTCCAGCATCATCACCGGACTTGTCTCCAATCGAAGAGTAGTGGGACATTTGTTGTTGTGGTCTTCAGTCCAGAGACTAGTTTGATGCAGCTCTCCATGCTACTCTATTCTGTGCATGCTTCTTCGTCTCCCAGTACCTAGTGCAACCTACATCCTTCTGAATCTGTTTAGTGTATTCATCTCTTGGTTTCCCTGATACCTGGTACCTTAGAACCGGTTGTACTATTGATCTGTACAGACAGTCGTTTTATGTACTCCACATGCACTGTTGCAACAATAAATCTTGAGTGAACTGCAAACTTTTAAAAGGGTTTACTGACTTCTTTCCGGCAGTGTATGTTCACTGGCGCCCTGCATCTGAGATTGTAGCTTTCTACACAGTAAAGCTACTATTGTTAAAGTACTCCATGGATTTGCAAGCATTGAAAAGGGGTCGTATCAGTACTTGAGACGTAACATTGAAGAAAAAAGAACAAAACCCCTATCGAAGAAAGTTTTAGCTGTATTTCTCTTGACTTGCGTCTGAGGACCTCGTCGAAAAACAACTGCGGTCGGGAAGTAGGAATTCCGTAGAATAGTTTTTTTTTCTCTCCTCCCTTACGTTTCCCGTTTCGCTAATTAACAGATTCTAAAGCCTTATGTTCTGCAAACGACAGTTTTATTTCGTTTTGTAACTTGCTTTTGTCTTCAGTATTTTTTATTTAGTTTGATACTCCCCTTTTCTATTCCGCTTTTCTCCCTTAAGAGTAACACTGAAATATTATGGCTTGTTAACGATTTAAAACTTGGCAATTTCTGCGAACGTTCTGAAAATGTATCCGACGAGAAAAAAATGATCAATTTTTTTTTCTTTAGGAACGAATTAGGTCGCCTTTAGTTGAAGTGAAGCGAGTTCAAAAGGGGGAAGGGACCGAAGAGATATCGACCGTATAAAATAATACACCTCCGATGAAGAAATTCGGTATAGGCATTTTTCCCTTTTTTTATTATTCGGCAGGCCTAAGGGTGGAGCGTGGCCCATCTCTCTCTTCACTGCCATTCTTCATTGCCTTCTACGAAGATGAAAGGCTCAGCGTTCGCTACCGTGACCCGCCGTATTTTCGGCGGAAAATTTAATAAAAGTTCTCCGGCCGAAGTTAGGCGATATTTGCTGCCTCCCGGCTTCCGATAGCTCGCCGTTGCCACGATAAGCACCAACCGGCCCCGGACGTAGCTGATGTTGCGACAAAGTATTTTATTGCTCATTCGTCCAGCAATTCCCCAACTTCCCGGATGTGTTCCGTGGGGACGCCTCAAATCGCGGGATTGCCAGGTAAGAAAGTAGTGAAAATAGGGGAAAAAATGGACCCGACGAATAATGGAATAACTTTTGCGACCTCTTACCGCTTTCTTTATGGACGTGAAGAGACGGATAGAAGTGGAGAGTGCGGGAGAGGTTAAGCCGGAGTCTCCGCTTTCGGCCCGTCCTGTCGCTACGTATTAATTCCGCAGCAGTAAGCGCGCGCCCTCGGCCAGCCAGAGGAAATTTTCATTTCCCTGGAGAAGCAGCCACGCGCGGGCGGCCGTGTATTTTCCGCGGCGGTGCGCCGCAGGCGTGTGGTTATTGTGTACGGCGAAGCTTCGCCAGCAGCGAGAGTTACTCCACCTGGAACAATGCACGCTACGAAAACACAGTGCGTATACCGGCCTAGTCTGCTGGTCGCCCACGACTCCACCCCTCCTTCATTTTTTTCCGTGAAATCTGTAGAGGAGGCCGAGGAAGGGTAGGAGGAAGACGGATGGCGCGGACCGAATGAAAACTGGTGGTGGTGGTGGTGGTGGTGGTGGTTGTGAGGAAGGAGGCCAGACAGCAAATGAAAACCGGAAGAGCATCATTCGTCAGCATCAACAAAACGAGTACAGAAGACTAGCCTACTGAAACACACAACGCTGCCCATTTGTTTCCGATTCTTCTTCTTCTTCTTATCATCATCATCATCATTTATTATTCACATTTAGGCCCAACTGGACCACGCAATATTCATCAAATGGTATTTCAGAATTTTTCATCTAGTCTTTCCTTGCGCTCGAATTTCTCTCATTGTCTCAGTATGGACTTTTTTCTTATCCTCAAACCAAGTGCTTCTGTACTGATCACATGGAATCACATAACAATATTCGTTACCCTTTTTACAGTAGTCATTAAGTTTCCTTCCCCACACCCTTCCCCCCTGCACCTCAGCTCCTAAATACCTCAGAGTTTCCCTTTCTTTTCTTCTTCCACCGAGCGATGTGGTGCAGTGTTCAACACACTGGGCTCGCATTCGGAAGAACAACGGTTCAAATCCACGTCCGGACATCGAGATTTAGGTTTTCCGTTATTTCCCTAGACCGCTTCAGGCAGATACCTGGGTAGTTTCTTTGAACAGGACACGGGCGATTGCCTTCCCCATCCTTGAACCAATGCGAACTTCTCCTCCGTCCTTAAAGACGGCGATGTCGAAGGGACGTAAAACCGTAATCTTCCATCCTTCGTCCTTTTCGTTTCTTCTGTCAATGTTGTTCCTGATTTCTTCTTTCTGCTGCCTTGAAAATCTTTAAAATTTAGAGCTTTGCTCTTATAAAAGTTTCTTTCTGTTATAGACGATTCATGGCATTTGTTTATTTTTAGTTGTCACTTCCGTATTCGAGGCTACTGTGACAAAAATGACGCCTGACTGTGTCCACTGGCTTGTCTTAATGCGAACATCCGACTTCCCCCCCAGCTCGCCGTCCTGAATGCTGCATAAAACGTCCGATTTTTCTCCTAGTGCAGACTTAATTCGACCTCACCTCACCGTTTGCCACAGTAATGGTGGCCAAGCGTGATTAAACCTAAGGGCTGGAGGGGACAGCACAACTATATTTAAATAACAGTGGACTGTAGACCCACTTAGAGAGACAAACATAAAATCTTGTACATGGCTGCACATTCAGAGACCGTGAATTGTTACAATTGAAAGAAAATCAGCCCTCTGTCACTACTTTTAACAAATTAACCTGGTTTCGACACTGATAGGAGTGTCTTCCTCAGAATTTAAATCAAAGAATGGTCTGTATTCTATAACATGGTCACAGAATTATGACTAAAAACTTGTGATAGAGTAAAAGTACGGAATCGTCGTGAAAGACTGGCAGTACTTATGTGTCATTTATAAAATAATAAATATGCCAAAAGGGCATTAGTCACAAAGGTATTTAAGATGAAGAAAACTTTGATGGCGAGCCACTAAGGGCTACTCGTTACTTGCGTGGTGCAGGTTGCAATACGAACCGAGATGCCCGCGTTAACAAATGCGGCCAGGTGAACATGGCACTGCAACGAGCGCGCCATCTGGTAGCCGTAGATACAATTAGGCTACTTCACATTGAAATAAAGGCAGAAATGATGATAAATAAACAGTGTTTGGTACATAATGGAGAGCAATGTTTGTTTGATAGTAGCATACAACATAACATTTTGTCTACACCAAAGCTTATAACAGTAAGGTAAAACATGAAAACATCTTTATGAATATGTGGATAGGACTGTGTGACAACTTGTAGAAAGCAATATTGACGTGAAATGCAGCCAAGAAACATTTGATAATTGAAAAACCTAGGACTACCTTAGAAGGAAAAGAATGTTTCGGCAACCTGCACAAGACCGGAAGTCAGATATCGAGTAACGGATTTGACTCCAAGAATCTACTGCGATAGTCCATCGTTAACAAGTTAATGTTTTTTCGTAAACCTAGTAACATCAGGGCCTCTGGTGGAGTGATATTGGATAAGAACGGAGCCAATAATACCTACGAAAAACGAAGATGCGTATTTTTATTGACTGTTAATTACTGCTACAATCAACTTACGAGCAGCTTATTTAGATTTCGGTTTTTCTACTTAAAACGTACCTTTCTACGTCAGTTGATGCTGACAGAAGAGTTAAACTCAATTATCTGTATTTTATTATCTTCGCGATTACTGAACTGAGGGGACAGAGTTGTTATAACGTCGTATTAGTCTTCCTCAACAGTAATTGACGATACTTGTATCAATTTTCAAATTTTGGACAGGTCAATATTATATCAGTTGTTTTCCCAAAGACTTCCATATAATTTTATACTCAGAATTTTATATTTCAAGCTAAAATTTATGAAAAGGAATTATTTTATAAAATATTTTAGTTTCTAAGTTACAGTCGATAAGTACTTGTTCTGAATTCACAATCAAATTTTTTTTAGAAACATTTGAAATTACGATTTATTAGCACACTTAAAATTTCCATTATTAATTACGAAATTCTGTACTTTTTATTACATTTATTTCTGGATTCATTTATGAAATAACAATCGAAATTAATAATGTAATGGAAACGAGTAGAAATTCATTTCATCTACATCTACATGACTACTCTGCAATTCACATTTAAGTGCTTGGCAGAGGGTTCATCGAACCACAATCATACTATCTCTCTACTATTCCACTCCCGAACAGCGAGCGGGAAAAACGAACACCTAAACCTTTCTCTTCGAGCTCTGATTTCTCTTATTTTATTTTGATGATCATTCCTACCTATGTAGGTTGGGCTCAACAAAATATTTTCGCATTCGGCAGAGAAAGTTGGTGACTGAAATTTCGTAAAAAGGTCTCGCCGCGACGAAAAACGTCTATGCTGTAATGACTTCCATCCCAACTCGTGTATCATATCTGCCACACTCTCTCCCCTATAACGCGATAATACAAAACGAGCTGCCCTTTTTTGCACCCTTTCGATGTCCTCCGTCAATCCCACCTGGTAAGGATCCCACACCGCGCAGCAATATTCTAACAGAGGACGAACGAGTGTAGTGTAAGCTGTCTCTTTAGTGGACTTGTTGCATCTTCTAAGTGTCCTGCCAATGAAACGCAACCTTTGGCTCGCCTTCCCGACAATATTATCTATGTGGTCCTTCCAACTGAAGTTGTTCGTAATTTTAACACCCAGGTACTTAGTTGAATTGACAGCCTTGAGAATTGTACTATTTATCGAGTAATCGAATTCCAACGGATTTCTTTTGGAACTCATGTGGATCATCTCACACTTTTCGTTATTTAGCGTCAACTGCCACCTGACACACCATACAGCAATCTTTTCTAAATCGCTTTGCAGCTGATACTGGTCTTCGGATGACCTTACTAGGCGGTAAATTACAGCATCATCTGCGAACAGTCTAAGAGAACTGCTCAGATTGTCACCCAGGTCATTTATATAGATCAGGAACAGTAGAGGTCCCAGGACGCTTCCCTGGGGAACACCTGATATCACTTCAGTTTTACTCGATGATTTGCCATCTATTACTACGAACTGCGACCTTCCTGACAGGAAATCACGAATCCAGTCGCACAACTGTGACGATACCCCATAGCTCCGCAGCTTGATTAGAAGTCGCTTATGAGGAACGGTGTCAAAAGCTTTCCGGAAATCTAGAAATACGGAATCAACTACCATTCTTGAACACTGGTGCGACCTGCGCAATTTTCCAATCTGTAGGTACAGATCTATCGGTGAGCGAGCGGTTGTATATGAGTGCTAAGTAGGGAGCTATAGTATCAGCGTAATCTGAAAGGAACCTAATCGGTATACAATCTGGACCTGAAGACTTGCCCGTATCAAGCGATTTGAGTTGCTTCGCAACCCCTAAGGTATCTACTTCTAAGAAACTCATGCTAGCAGATGTTCGTGTTTCAAATTCTGGAATATTCCATTCGTCTTCCCTGGTGAAGGAATTTCGGAAAACTGCGTTCAATAACTCCGCTTTAGCGGCACAGTCGTCGATAACAGTACCATCAGCACTGGTACTGTTAAGAAAAATTGTAAACCCTTTGGAATATTGTTGTTTTCGCAGTGTGTGGGAGCCGTAAGCATGCCTCTAATGTGATGGGACGTATTTTTGTGCGAACAATGTAATTTCGGCTTTGTTAATGTGAAAACTCAGAATAGTGTGTTTTATACTAAAATGTGAGAAAATATATTTATGTAAAAAAATCTTCATATTTATTTAGTTCAAACCAACCGTGAGGACCTGATGTGAGATTTTCAGCTTCAAGAATCAGACCCTAGAAAAGAAGAACTGGAGTCATGTCAACATGGCAAACTAAGTAAACTTGGAAGTTGAAATTTCCTGGCAGACTAAAACTGTGTGCCAGACCGAGACACGAACTCGGGACCTTCGCCTTTCGCGCAAAAACAAAAACTATCACGCGGTTCTTTGGTGACCTGTATACGGGAGAACACGGCGCAGCTTGCCACCGCCTGCTCTTTCGCTCTTGGGAGGCTCGCTTGTCCGCGCCATCGGGTTTTGTTCGCACGGAGTGGAGGCTCATTCCAATTCCGAGAGGTGTACAGTGTGTGCGCCGGGTCTGGTTTCCGCCTCCACAGCGCCGGCGAGAGGCGGTTCCGGCTACACGCCACGCGGTGGCGGCGGTTCTCTTTCACGACGGCCGTTCTTTCCTCCACCTAGTCCTCGCGAAACACTTCCTACCGCCTCTTCCGCCGTAACTCGGCCGTTCCCAGCGCTCGCCGCTTGCCTCCTACGCTATCGAATTCGCAGCCGGGACACTTTGCAGCGTCATGGAAAACCCGGCGAGTTCAAAAGAAGGCGGATATGGACGAACACAGTGCTCGAGGTAGTGCAGTTTCTTTCAGCCTGCTGTGTTTCGCACGTCGCCATTCGTCCTCACGTACTCTGCATCTGCAGCCACTTGACTACTCTGCAATTCACAGTGAAGTGCCTGGCAAGAGGGTTCGTAGGACCAGTTTCGGTCTGTTTCTCGAACGTCCCACACGCTAATAACATCTCGGAAAAATTGGCACCTGAATCTTTCGTATTTCTCTTATTTTATCACCCTCGTCTTTTTCTCTGTATGTTGATGGGCGCCAACAGAATATTTTCGTATTTGGAGCAGAAAACTTGTGATTGAAATTTCGTGAAAAGGCCTCGCGGCAGCGAGAAACGTCTACGTTTTAATGATTTGTAACTTGTCTCGTGTATCATATTCGTGACACTCTCTCCTCTGTTTCGCGATAATACAAAACGAGCTCTCTTTCTCTGATCTTTCTCAACGCCCTCCGTCACTCCTATCTGGGGTAAGGATCCCATACCACCCAACAATACCCCAGAACAGGGCTTCAGTCTCTTTGGTAGATTTGTTGCATCCTCTGAGTGTTGTGCTAGTAAAAAGCATTCGTTGGTTTCCTTGGTTCGCCTTTTTAATTTTTATTTATTCAGTTTTTAGTACACTTTTTTATTGTTCAGGGTCAACTGGCACATTTCGCACCATGCAGATATCTTGTCTCAATCATTGCACAATTCGTACTGATCCCCTGACGATAACATCATCTGCAAACAATCTAACACGGCTGCTCAGGTGGACTCCTGTACCGTTAATACATGGTGTTTCCTTAAGAGCCTGCGAAAATATAACAGGTCAAAGAAAATGCTCCATTGAACAATTTGAGGCATGGAACCCGGGGTCGGAGAAGCCAGCTTAAGGAGATGTGGAAGTAAACTCGTCTACCACTTTGTCTAGCATTACTGTTTCCCAGCTTATTTACAACTAGCGTGCGTACACGTTTACACGTACTGTGCTGTTTATTTACATTTACAGTGTTTATTTCCCTCAAGGAAACAAGGAGGAAGAGCCTGACTGCAACGAAGTTATGCTGAAGGTTTTGTTTAATTGCGATTCGTGCAAAGAGTTCTACCTGAGTCGTTGGAGAACGTACCCTGGGCTGTTCATGAGAGGATGTGGATACAACATGACGAAACACCGCCTCACTTCAGTGATGATGTCTGCAAATATCTGAATGCTGTATTTCCTGGTCCCTGGATTGGAAGGGGAGAGCCTGTTCCATGGTCTGCGCGATCACCCAACTTGATTTCCCGTAATTATTTCCTACGGGGATATCTAAAGTCACTTGTGTATGACACACACCGTGAATGGTGGCACAGAGGTGCTGAAACATGTTTGGATAACAATAAACAGACAGCGTTTTGCATAAAGGGTGGAACCTATATCCAATGAGCATACAGACATCTTAACTCGCGTTGCCACAAGTGATAGCAGTTAGTTACCACAGAAAAGTGCAACAGATATGGTAATTTATTTCTCTTTCTCTCGTTTATCCGTATCTGTGCAAACATAATGTGGAAAATTTGAAAGGGGGGGGGGAGGAGGAGGGGGGGGGTCGGCGCCTCGTTGGAAACATTTAGTGTGTTATGCGAAAACTCAGTGATAACTCGCGATCATTGTACTTTTTATCCTTTTACTTACGCTATTCTTGACATCTCATTATCCGGCCGCGGTGGTGTAGTGGTTCTAGGCGCGCAGTCCGGAACCACGGGACTGCTACGGTCGCAGGTTCGAATCCTGCCTCGGGCATGGATGTGTGTGAAGTCCTTAGGTTAGTTAGGTTTAAGTAGTTCCAAGTTCTAGGGGACTGATGACCACAGAAGTTTAGTCCCATAGTGCTCAGAGCCATTTTTTTTAACATCTCTTTATTTTGATAGCCTGTTGTCCTTTCCTGTCACGCTCGCCGGAATAAAAGAGTCTACGAGCAGACGTGATTGGCAGACCAACATTTACGACACCCGTCCATCGCCTAGGGCCGACAATTGAGATTTTAAGTATGCGAAGACGAAGCTTTAAAAGCAATCACCAAGTAACCTGAGGCCAGCAGAGGATATGCTGTTTGAGAAAAACACAACAGTGTATCAGAGTAGTGACACGTAAGAGAGGTAAACAGTAGAAGATTAAAAACAAAAGGTTGATTGTGAGTTATTGCTGAAACGAGTCTGTGGATAATGCACAAAGCGTTCGCAGCCTGGTGGACCAACAAAATACTTTGTTCAGGGATGTATTTTCTGAAATATAAACATTAGAGTACTTTCAGAGAAACGTGTGCATCGCGGTACGTGACTGAACTGATGAGGAGGGTACCGATTTCGGCCTGGCGAGGTCACTGCCGTCACTGTGAAACGTGAGCCCATCGACGGAAACTGGTCGAGACGGAGCGCTATTCGATACCTCGCACGCCTTTCACGGCTTGCTGCGGTCGTTCCAAAGGCCCAACAAGGGCGTACCTCTTGTTTCAGATAGTTGGTGGCGGAAGGGATGTTGCATTTGGTTTGCTACTCACTTTCTGTTACGGCGCTGTGTCTTTACTTTTTTTTAAAAAAATTCAAAATTATAACAGACTGCCTGCTTGCAGTCTTGGGTGATGAAGCTGATGCTGTGATACTAGCTTATAGACTATATACTTCCTCAGAACTCTTTCCTTGTTCGTTAATATCCGGATGGAGAAATGGGAAGTATGTTCTGGCGTACGTCTCTCAGTTATATATATACACTGACGAAAAGAAACTGCGACACCAAAAAAAAAAAAATTGCTGTAGAGTAATGAAATTTCTGAAATACATTTGTATATGTAACGGATTTAAGCGTCACGGAAATGCTCATTCTACGCCAGTGGTACGTCGCGTTAGGGTAGCTCTCTGCAATCACTATGTGCTTGTCTGATAACTCTATGTTCACCAAAAGTGGACAAATTACGGTACATAACTTCAGTGGTACACACAGCAAATTGACCTCATCACACTTTTCTGTAAAGAAAATTCATTAGCAGCGGGTAAAACATTATTTGAACACCACAAAAGGAGACGTTACACATGGATATCAAATTTGAATAGGTAAAGATATCAGCTGGACTACATACTGATACAAAAAGATTTAGGAACTGTTTGAAGAATGCTAAAGCTTATCCAGGAGTGGATATAAATTCAGACCACAACCTAGTGATGGGAGAAATGCAAGTGAAGTTGAAAAAAGTCTGGAGAGTTAAAGCAAAGGAAAGACTAAACATAGAAAGACTCAAAGAGGTAGGAAAAGCATCAGATTTGGAGAACAGATTTATGGAAAAATGGCAAAGAGGTAGTGTAGATGAAAGTGTTAATGACAAGTGGATAAAAATGAGGGAAGGACTCATAGACTCTGCCAAAGAAGTACTAGGAATTAAAGTACCCCAAAGCACCAGGAAGTAATGCATAACAGAAAATATGTTGAGAAAAGGGGAAGAGCGCAGAAAGTGGAAAAGTGTAGAAACTGAAGAAGGCAAAAAGAGGTACAGGAAACTGAATAACGAATTACGAAGAGAAACTGAAGAAGCAAGAGAAAAATGGATGAAACAGAAATGCGACGAAATAGAGAAAATGGAGAGAGAAGGAAAGTATGAAATGATGTTTGGATTGGCTAGTGAGATAGTTTTTGAACGTAAAAGAAAGAGGAATAACATGGAAATAGAAAGAGCGGATGGTACTCTAACAGAATAATCACAGGAGGTTTTGAACAGATGGCAAGAATATATTGAATGTCTGCATAAGGGGGATGAAATGCAAAGCGAAATTAAGGTTGAAGAGGAGCAATATGCGCCAGAAGATGGAAAGGGATTTACCATCTTGGAAGCAGAAGTAGAAAAGGCGCTGAAGGAGATGAAGAAAGGGAAGGCATGTGCAATAGATGATCTGCCAGCAGAACTGTTGAATAGTCTGGGAAACAAGGCAAGAAAAGAAATAGCCTACCTCTGTAAAGAGATATATGACAAAGGGGAATGGCCTAGGGACTTCGCTTCAACCGTTTTGATACCAATAGAGGAGAAATACTAAAAAAATGTGAAGAGCACCGGACCATCAGTCTAATTTCTCATGCAGCTAAAGTCTTGCTGAGAGTGTTGAACAGGAGGTTATATGGCAAGCTAGATAGAGGGATTGCAGAGGAGCAGTTCGGATTTAGAAGAGGAAAAGGAACAAGAGATTGGCCTGCTAATAACTATAGGGGAAAGATATATGGAAAAGGGGAGAGAAATCTTTGCTGTTTTTATAGATTTAGAAAAGGTTTTTGACAGAGTTCAGTGGAACAAGCTGATGGATATCTTGAAGAGGAAAGGAGTAGATTGGAAAGAGAGACGACTGATACAGAATCTATATTTACACCAGAAAGTAAGGATAAGGATTGGAAATGAAATGTCAGAAGGAAGCAGCATTGGACGAGGTGTTAGACAAGGTTGCTGCCTTTCCCCACTGTAGTTTAACGTATGCCTTGAAGAGATTATTACGAAAAGTTTAGATGGGAAAAGAGGAATACGTATTGGTGGAAAGAGAATAGAATGTATAAGATTTGCAGATGACGTGGTATTAGTGGCAGAAAGTGAGCGGACAGTGAATAACATGCTCAAAGATCTGAATGAAGCTTGTGTGGAATATGGGATGCAAATAAACACAGCGAAAACAAAGAGTATGGTCATCAGTACAAGACGCAGACTGTCCAGTATTAAAATAGAACAATCCACCATTAGCCAAGTAAGTGAATTTAAATATCTCGGAAGCACTATAACTGAAGACATGAGAGGTCACCAGGAGGTGAAAACTCGAATTGCCATAGCGAAGGTGGCATTCAACAGAAAGAGAAGATTCTTATGTGGCAAATTGGATAAAGGACTAAGGAAAAGGCTTGGCAAATGATTTGTCTGGAGTGTGGCACTATATGGGCCAGAAACATGGACACCGAGACGAGAGGATGAAAAAAGATTAGAACCATTTGAGATGTGGATGTGGAGGAGAATGGAGAGAATGAGCTGGATGGAAAGAGTGAGTAATGAAAGAGTATTGGAAAGGGTTGGTGAGAGAAGATGTCTGCTGAAGGTTGTAAGAGAAAGGAAAAAGAACTGGTTGGGACATTCATTGAGAAGGGAGTGTTTGCTAATAGATGCTTTGGAAGGATTGGTTTGTGGGAGAAGACTGAGAGGAAGAAGGAGATACAAGGCGATAGACGACATAAAGGGAAGAGGAAATTATGCAGACCTGAAGAGGATGGCAGAAGACTGGACAGCCTGGAGAACTACCATGTGAAAACCTGCCTTTAGGCAGAACACTGATGATGATGATGATGATGATGATGATGATGATGATGATGATGATAATGATGATGGCACTTCAAAGTGACCTATAATTGAAACTTAATACACACCTCCTAAGCGTATGATGATGGCAGCACGCTCCCAAAACACAATATCGCAATAATTATCGGTAAATAGAAATGCGACTGACGCTGAGAAGATGCTTTTGTAAATAATAGTTCAAATTTAGCAGTATTTTTAATTGCTATTCCTGACGACGACTAATTACAGTCGAAACTGACCGTCACCTATCAACAAAATGGGCTCAGTCTACTGCCGTACCCTGCAAGACAGGCTTTCTGCATGACGGATTAGTCTCCTGTAAAAGTTCCGAGAGCATTCGTTCCTAAAAGACTCAACCAAAATATTACTTCCTCTTAGCTATATGTCGCGAAAAGACCACGAAGATAAAATTAAAAAGATTCGCGCCCTCAAGGAGGCTTACCAACTATCGTCCCTCCCGCGAACGATTCGCGAGTGTAATAGGAAAAGGGGTAGGCGCCCCGCACCTAAAGGTGGCTTGCATTGAAATTACCAGAGAGTACTTAATGTTAGGAGTCGGACAACGTCTTACATCATTTTCAATATTAATGAAATTCTCCAACAGCTGTCTAACTTTTTTTTTTTTTTTTTTTTTTTTTTTTTTTTTTATGACAGCTAGTTTCGGCATTCCACTATGCCATCTTCAGGCCCCATATGCATCTCTCAAAATAAACGATAATGCCATACAGTGTCATATATTCCTCGGTTTCGTGAATTCAAACCGTTTCAAAAGTGCTTCCCTCAAGGACTTGATAGCAACAGATCAAGTTTTCGAGTGAAGTATTTGAGAAACGCTTTGAATTCACGAAATCCAGGGATATATGGCACTTTATGGCATTATCGTTTATTTTAAGAGATGCATATGTGGCCTGAAGATGCCATAGTGGAATGCCGAAACTGGTTGTCGTCAAAATAAAATAAAATGAAATAAATTTATTACTTCTTTCCACATATCTAATAGCCACGACGAGGAAATCCGAGAAATTAGTCAATACAGAGGCGTACCGACAATCATTCTTCACACGCGCTATTCATGGGTGGAACAGGGTAGGAGAGGGGGGAGGAGAGAGCAGTTAGTGGTACCAAAAACACCCTCCGTCACAAAAGCACACATCTTTAGGTGCCTAGCGGAGTATAATGTAGATGTAGATAAATGTAGATGTAGACATATACATGCGCAGGCAAAGCTGTGGACAAAGAAATAATTTGTTATAAACCTGGACGCTATGATACCCACACAAAGTAACACAGTAATAAAAGTTTTTTCACTTATTTACTTAAGTTTATGTGCCTGACACGGACAGATAACCGGCGTTTCCCTTGTCTTTGACTTCTCTGCTTACTATCTCCCTCTCGAGCAATACCGAGCACTTTGCCGCTACGTATTTTCGAGTTCTCACCCGGCGCTACATCGATGCAAATGAAGAAGGCAGTTGCTATGATCGCTGTTGCGGCTCCCGTTTCCTCGCAGTTGAGGTGAGAGCGACGTAGCGAAGGGAGCGCCCGGTCTCTGCGGCGGCCGTGACGAATCAGATTGCAGGCGGTACCTGCTGATCGATGTCCGGCGCCAGTATCGAATACCTCGGATGCCTGCCTTTGGCAGCCCCGTCCTTTGTCGTCTGAGCTGTCGGCGAAAGCTACAGGACACCGCGACTTGCGCAGCTCCTCTGTCTGTCCCATCGGTATTCTTTGTGGCAGAGGTTTCCTAGTGACGGGAATATTACACAGGTGCTTTGATGCGCTGAAGATAGTGTAAAATTGGTACCAGGCGGTCAGGAAAGCTCCACTGTGGACGTCAGCCCTGACGGTAAAGCGGAGTGTATGTGCCCATCGTTTGAGTGGGTTAAGCACTCTTAGATGGGTCGACGTGAAGATGCGGAAAAAAAAATGGCAGAAACGTACTGCCGTCTCTGGAAGTTGGCTTGACAACACCGTCAGTGAAGCTGCCGATCTGTTTGTGTATGTACGCGGACTGTCAAACTTGTTATAGTGTACCACTCGCATTCCCCCGGAACACGGCGTACGAGTAATGGACGTAAACAAAAATCCAAAACGACAGATACCGAGAAAGAGTAGCGTTCTTTATGGATGACTATCGGTTTCAAACCCGACGGGAAGTGATGCTCTCTCGGTGACTGCAGGTCAATCTGAACCCACCGAGCGAGGTGGCGCAGTGGTTAGACACTGGACTCGCATTCGGGAGGACGACGGTTCAATCCCGCGTTCGGGCATCCTGATTTAGGTTTTCCGTAATTTCCCTAAATCGCTCCAGGCAAATGCCGGGATGGTTCCTTCCGAAGGGCACTGCCGACTTCCTTCCCTAATCCGATGAGACCGATGACCTCGCTGTCTGGTCTCCTTACCCGAAACAACCAACCAACCATCTGAACCAGAAGCGAAGGAACACTCCGCAGGGAACTGCATGCAATGGACATTTAAGAGCCGAGAACATCGCGAATGCCGTTGCTCACAATGAGACTTGAAGCTGGACCTCTTGAGGGGATCAGACAACGCTGAAATTGGAAATTAGTTGTCTGGGGACGTGTAGTGTGGACCGACGAAGGGCGATCTTTGCTTTTCAGACGATACAAGTAGTACAAATTTGTAGGTGGTAAGACTAGACTGATGAAAACATACTATGAGAAATTGTTGAAAGCAGATTGATGCAAATTTCAAGACCTTTGCTCCTGTATAGGCAACAAAGATTGCAAATATAGCGGGAAGCAAAGCAATGTGTGCAATAGACAGCTAAATATTTCGAAAATGGCAAAATACGAGGGTTGAAACGTAAATAGTGGGAACTATTTGTTCTCAAACGATACAAAAGTGTTACATGTTTCACCTGTTACTGTCCTTCAAAGTAGTCACCAGCGTTGGGTAGAACCCGTTGCTAGCGATGTGGAAGGCGTACTATACCGTTAACAGAACCTGTTATGTTGATGGTGGGAATGGAGCGGTCTACTGCCTGTCGAATCTCTGGAACAGTTCTGAAGCGCATGCCACGAAGAGGTTCCTTCATCTTCGGAATCAGATAAAAGTCACAAGGACTTAAGTCCGGAGAGTGTGGTGGATGGTACAGTACTTCCCAGTTCCATCGTCCGAACAGAGCAGCCACAGCTTGCGCCCGCGCATTGTCGTGCAAAATGATGGGTGGGTTGCGCAGAAAGCGTCGCCGCTTCTTTCGCAAAGCTGGTCGCAGTTGATGCTCCAAAAACGAACAGTAATACTGTGCACTGGCGGTCTGCCGTGGAGGAGCGTAATGCGTTAGGATAACACCATCACAGTCGTACACGAGAACCACCGTAACTTTCACCATACTGGGGCTGTGACGGACATTCGACTTTCGCGGCGTCCCATAACGACGCCATTCGTTGGATTGGCGTTTCAGTTCTGGTTCGTACGATGTGGCCCATGCCTCATCCATTGTTATGATACGACGTAAGAAAGCCTCTCCTTTGCGCTCCTAGTGCGTCTGAGCAGCTTCGTAACGCATCATTTCTGCATTGCCGTCAAGTCATGCGGAACCCACAGTCGTGCAATTTTTCGCATGCCCATGCGTTCCTTCAGGATGCCGAGGACAGTCGTATGCGATAATCCGGTTTCGTGGGCGAGCTCACGAATCGTATGGCGTCGATCACTGTCCACTAACACGGCAACAGCATGCAATTTTTTTTCAGAGACGCTAGGACGACCTGCCCGATGCATGTCTGCCACAGTTTGCTGATCTTCGTTGAAGGCTTTTACCCAACGTGCCACTGTTCTGTACGGCAATGCCGATTCCCCGCACGCCTCTTGAAGATCTTGATGACACTATCATGCTGTACGACGTCTCGCACATTCAATCTTGATCCAACTCCGTTGTTGCTGTTTCGAAAACATAGTGACACCGTTACGTTAGACCTCTCACTCACAAGTGACTGTTTCCCTCGATTGTGCGCACGCCATTGACGTGGGACGGGCGAGTCCATTTGCTCGGAGATGAGGTCAGTGGGTCAGTATGTCACTGTGTGTGCTATCAGCGACAATAGTAGATTCCATTGTATAGTGTCTCAACAGCAGTGTTGCCGCTATTTAACTTCCAACCTACGTATCAGGACCTGGAGCTTTTTGAGTGGAGTGCAGAAGGCCGCGCCAAATGAATTATTTGAACATTTCGCTAAGCTATTTAATCTCTCCATTCGTGGAAGACAAGTCCCAGTTGAGTTGAGGGATCATCACAAGCAAATTATCAAGACATCTCATTTCTAATACAGTATAAAACAGTACAGCGTTAGGGAGATGACCAACAACATAATGCCACTAAACATGGAGGCACACATGATTTCTTCTCTGAAGAAGGGTTTGGCCGAAAGCTCAGTGTGTAACAATCTTTTCATCGTGCCTGTCTGCAACTCACTGCGCCCTCTTTTCGGTGGATAGCGATCTATTCTTTTCATAATATTGTTGATATTCCAAACTGCACTTTCCATCATTTGAACATATGCAAGTATTATGTAAAACCCAATAAAAATCTGCGTTCAGATAATACTTCTCCTGTTAAAGTTGAAAAAATTACTATCACAGAAATTTAAGCTGCACAAGGGAGTGTGACCAGAACACTATTAGCACCTACGAAGCTTCAAAAAATTGGAAAGGGAAAAACCTGAGAGTTAGTATAGGTGATGACATCCTGTTTCTCCCGAAAATTCACCGATGATCAGTTCATTTACGCCGAGGAAAAACGGAATGTATACCATATCTTCAGAAAGCTCGAAGGAGAATATGAACAATAGGGTATGCAAATAAACTGCACAAAGGCAAGAGTTTTTATCAACAGGGAGTATATACTCTTACGCTACGGTGGCTTAAGGCCACAGCACGTGATGGAGATAACGAAGGAAACAATACATGCAAATCAACTGTCGCCTGATTTTCTCATCTAATTCTAACTCCTGAGATTAAATATGTTCCGAGTAAAAAAAAAAAAAAAAAAAAAAAAAAAAAAAAAAAAAAAAAAAAAAAAAAAAAACTAGGGGGGAGGGGGGGGGGGGCTTACTTATTCTGAGACTCTCGTACTCATAAGATGATTGTTGCTGTTTCTACATACAGTGATAAATTTAGGAGTAAATGCACTCCAGGCTGAACTTCTGCCTAAACGGTTCGCCGTCTTTGGGCAGCAGCGGTTTCCCGCCCCCAGCTGTAGTCGCCTGTTGCGACAGCAGGGCCCCCCACGTGGGTACTCGGTATTCCAGTGGCGAGGCGGCACAGCAGTTGTCTGACAACAGCCGGCGCGGTGCGGCGACGCCCTCTGTTTGAAGGAGGCGGCTATGGGCAGAGGGGGTACGCAAGCGGCCTTCACGGGAACCATTTCCCGGCTTCCCGTACACCGTCTAGCATTGCTGCTGTTTCAGTTGATACCTCTGTGTACAGCCGTTAGAAGTAGTTGCATACACACAG
The DNA here is from genome assembly GCF_023897955.1 of Schistocerca gregaria. NCBI lineage: Eukaryota > Metazoa > Arthropoda > Insecta > Orthoptera > Acrididae > Schistocerca > Schistocerca gregaria. The sequence continues at coordinate 1,087,585,338 of NC_064920.1, read as the reverse complement.
ACGTATAAAAAAATAAACAGACATTGAAAAAAAGTGTTCATACACCGTTGTTCATGCAGAATAACTGTGTTTATCCGGACTAAAGATCACAACCTGAGATACTATTTGCTAAACTAACAATATGGATTTTCCTTTCTCAACTGTACATATACAGGGTGGTCTATTCATCGTGACCGGGCCAAATATCTCACGAAATAAGCGTCAAACGAAAAAAGTACAAAGAACGAAACTTGTCTAGCTTGAAGGGGGAAACCACATGGCGCTACGGTTGGCCCACTACATTGCGCTATGGTTGGCCCGCTAGATGGCGCTGCCATAGGACAAACGGATATCAACCGCGTTTTTTTTTTGAATAGGAACATGGCGCTGTAATTGGCACAAACATACGGCTCACAATTTTAGACGAACAGTTGGTAACAGGTATATTTTTTAAATTAAAATACAGAAAGTAGGTACGTTTCAACATTTTATTTCGGTTGATTCAATGTATGATACATTTACCGTTGTGAACTTATCATTGCTGAGAACGCATGGTGTTACAGCGTCATTACCTGTAAATACCACATTAATGCAATAAATGCTCAAAATGATGTCGGTCAGCCTCAATGCATTTGGCAATACGTGTAACGACATTCCTCTGAACAGCGAGTAGTTCGCCTTCCGTAATGTTCGCACACGCATTGACAATGCTCTGACGCATGTTGTTAGGCGTTGTCGGTGGATCACGATAGCAAATATCCTTCAACTTCCCCCACAGAAAGAAATCCGGGGACGTCAGATCCGGAGAACGCGCGGGCCATGGTATGGTGCTTCGACGACCAATCCACCTGTCATGAAATATGCTATTCAATACCGCTTACACCGCACGCGAGCTATGTGACGGACATACATCGTGTTGGAAGTACATCGCCATTCTGTCATGCAGTGAAACATCTTGTAGTAACATCGGTAGAACATTACTTAGGAAATCAACATATATTGCACCATTTAGAGTCGGGCATGGATGTGTGTGATGTCCTTAGGTTAGTTAGGTTTAACTAGTTCTAAGTTCTAGGGGACTAATGATCTCAGAAGTGGAGTCCCATAGTGCTCAGAGCCATTTGAACATTTTTTTTTTCTCCACCATTTAGATTGCCATCGATAGAATGGGGACCAATTATCCTTCTTTCCACAATGCCGCACCATACATTAAACCGCCAAGATCGCTGATGTTCCACTTGTCGCAGCCATCGTGGTGGATTTTCGGCTGCGCAATGGTGCACATTATGCTACTTTATGTCACTGTTGTTGGTGGATGACGCTTCGACGGTAAATGGAACGCGTGCAAAAAATCTGTCATCGTCTCGTAATTTCTCTTGTGCCCAGTAGCAGAACTTAACACGACGTTCAAAGTCATCGCCATGCAATTCCTGGTGCATAGAAATATGGTACGGGTGCAATCGGTGTTGATGTAGCATTCTCAATACCGACGTTTTTGAGATTCTCGATTCTCGCGCAGTTTGTCTGCTACTGATGTGCGGATTAGCCGTGACAGCTGCTAAAACACCTACTTGGGCATCATAATTTGTTGCTGGTCGTGGTTGACGTTTCACACGTGGCTGAACAGTTCCTGTTTCCTTAAATAACGTAACTATCCGGCGAACGGTCCGGACACTTGGATGATGTCGTCCAGCATACCGAGCAGCATACATAGCAGACGCCCGTTGGGCATTTTGATCACAATAGCCATACATCAACACGATATCGACCTTTACCGCAATTGGTAAACAGTCCATTTTAATACGGGTAATGTATCACGAAGCAAATACCGTCCGCACCGGTAGAATGTAACGTGATACCACGTACTTACACGTGTGTGACTATTACAGCGCCATGTATCACGAAGCGAATAAAGTGGTCCCACTAAAACATTCATATTTTTATACGTACTAGACAAATATTTTACAAAAAATGGGGTTCCTATTTTTAAAAAACGCAGTTGATATCCGTTTGACCGATCAGCGCCATGTAGCGGGCCAACCATAGCGCCATCTGGTTGCCCCCTTCGTTCTTTGTTGTTTTTTCCTTTGATGCTTATTTCGGGAGGTATTTGGCCCGGTCACTATCAGTGGACCACCCAGTATATTGATTAACTAAACTAGTCTTAAGCAAAAAGTAATTAAATGTGTTGTACCATTACATTGAAAGATTGACATATTTCTCTCTTTGAGAAGTGATTTTCTCACTTGCTCGTCTGCATATTGTCCTATTTACTTCTCCCGTTGTTAGCTATTTTGCTGCCCAAGTAGGAAAATTGTCACATTTCCTAATCTAATTCGTTCAGTATTGCCTTAATTTGTTGGACTAGGTTCTATCACCGTTGTTTGACTTTTGTCAATATTCATTTTATTACCTCCTACCATTTCGTTCATCTGATCTTCCAAGTCTTTCACCGTCTTTGACAGAACTGCAAGTTATCAGCAGATCCAAAAGCTTTTACTTGTCCATCAAGTTCTAACTAGCATTATGGGTAGGCTACAACTCTGTGTCACACCTTTCTCCGCCACTGCCGCGCGTACATATCCCTCGACTTATACGAGGTGTTAACTAATATGTCGGAAAGGTCTTGGGAATGGACAGGGGACTTTAAAAAAAGAGCAAAAAGTTCATATATGCACATGACCAATTTTTTAAAATTCTTTTAGTTACAAACACTGTTTTGGTGTTACGTGTTTGCTTCACTTTTGCCTTCTTGTTTTGAAATTTCCAACTTACTTCTTCATTCCGTGTATAAATGATAGGGATTTAGTGCTCGTATGCACTTTTATTCACATGACTTACTACTGTACTACATTCGTCAAATGCTTTTCACTTATACACTTCAAAGCAAGCTGGTGGACACCGGTCGGCAAAGAGGTTGCAAGAAGTAGGTAGGCTGAACCAAGAGCGCTTATCAAGAGAGAGGCCAAAGATAGACTCGCACGGGACGTACCGACAACGCCCTCTAGACCGCCAGTATTTAGATTTCCTCCGCGGATCTGAGGGCCCAGTCAGTCACTAGCAGTCAGACCAGTCAGTCGCAGTCAGCTCAGCTACTCACTCAGTCAGTATTCTAGTTGGCGTCTGTCAGATTACATTACTGCCTACGAGAGTGTAGTGTTTATAGCGGGACTTTTAGTCTACCAGCAGTGAGGCTGACGTGGACTACTATTCGAAGAGCTTGTACCACAACACATGGACTAGCTTAAAGATAAGTAGCTTTCTGTTCTGGTAAATAAAGAACACGGTTAATACAATGCAGTTGTGTTACAGAAAGACGATATCGGCCACCAAACAAAATCTTCTCCTTGCGTCCCATGGTACAAGACTGTGCAAGACTGTGTCAACGACGGCACAAAAGACAGTCATTCTTCGACCACCTCAACCGAGTGCGACCCGCTGACAGCGTCAATGTGGAAGATTAAAGTTATCAAATCCAATGCGCTCTGTGCCAGGCAGCTGCGATACAAATTTATTCCGGTAGCAATATTTCTACATCATATCTGCATCTACATAAATACTCGGCTAGCCACCAAGCGGTGTGTTGCTGAGGGCACAATTCGCGCCAAAGTCGTATCTCTCCCCCCCCCCCCCCCGAACCCCACCCCCTCTGTTCCACTCGCGGATCGCGCGGGGGAAATACGATAGTCTGGACGCCTCAGTACGAGCTCTAATTTCCCTTATCTTTGAATGATGGTCATTACGCGATTTGAAAGTTGGTGGTAATAATATATGCTGCTACATCCTCGGCGAAGATTGGATTTCGGAATATAGTGAGCAGCCCCTTCTGTTTAGCACGTCGTCTATTTGTAAGTGTGTCCCACTTCAAACTTTCTATGAGCTTTGTAACGCACCCGCGATGGCTGAATGTACCAGTCACGAATTTTGCCGCTCTTCTTTGGACCTTCTCAATCTCTTGAATCAGACCCAACAGGTAAGGGTCCCACACAGACGAACAATACTCGAAGACTGGACGAACTAACGTATTGTAAGCTATTTCCTTTGTTGAACGACTGCATCGCTTCAGGATTCTACCAATAAACCGCAATCTAGAGTTCGCCGTACCCGTTACTTGTGTAATCTGATCATTCCATTTGAGATCATTTCGAATAGTCACATCGCGATACCTGACTGATGTTACCGCTTCCAAAGACTGATAATTTACACTCCTGGAAATGGAAAAAAGAACACATTGACACCGGTGTGTCAGACCCCACCATACTTGCTCCGGACACTGCGAGAGGGCCGTACAAGCAATGATCACACGCACGGCACAGCGGACACACCAGGAACCGCGGTGTTGGCCGTCGAATGGCGCTAGCTGCGCAGCATTTGTGCACCGCCGCCGTCAGTGTCAGCCAGTTTGCCGTGGCATACGGAGCTCCATCGCAGTCTTTAACACTGGTAGCATGCCGCGACAGCGTGGACGTGAACCGTATGTGCAGTTGACGGACTTTGAGCGAGGTCGTATAGTGGGCATGCGGGAGGCCGGGTGGACGTACCGCCGAATTGCTCAACACGTGGGGCGTGAGGTCTCCACAGTACATCGATGTTGTCGCCAGTGGTCGGCGGAAGGTGCACGTGCCCGTCGACCTGGGACCGGACCGCAGCGACGCACGGATCCACGCCAAGACCGTAGGATCCTACGCAGTGCCGTAGGGGACCTCACCGCCACTTCCCAGCAAATTAGGGACACTGTTGCTCCTGGGGTATCGGCGAGGACCATTCGCAACCCTCTCCATGAAGCTGGGCTACGGTCCCGCACACCGTTAGGCCGTCTTCCGCTCACGCCCCAACATCGTGCAGCCCGCCTCCAGTGGTGTCGCGGCAGGCGTGAATGGAGGGACGAATGGAGACGTGTCGTCTTCAGCGATGAGAGTCGCTTCTGCCTTGGTGCCAATGATGGTCGTATGCGTGTTTGGCGCCGTGCAGGTGAGCGCCACAATCAGGAGTGCATACGACCGAGGCACACAGGGCCAACACCCGGCATCATGGTGTGGGGAGCGATCTCCTACACTGGCCGTACACCTCTGGTGATCGTCGAGGGGACACTGAATAGTGCACGGTACATCCAAACCGTTATCGATCCCATCGTTCTACCATTCCTAGACCGGCAAGGGAACTTGCTGTTCCAACAGGACAATGCACGTCCGCATGTATCCCGTGCCACCCAACGTGCTCTAGAAGGTGTAAGTCAACTACCCTGGCCAGCAAGATCTCCGGATCTGTCCCCCATTGAGCATGTTTGGAACTGGATGAAGCGTCGTCTCACGCGGTCTGCACGTCCAGCACGAACGCTGGTCCAACTGAGGCGCCAGGTGGAAATGGTTTGGCAAGCCGTTCCACAGACTACATCCAGCATCTCTACGATCGTCTCCATGGGAGAATAGCAGCCTGCATTGCTGCGGAAGGTGGATATACACTGTACTAGTGCCGACATTGTACATGCTCTGTTGCCTGTGTCTATGTGCCTGTGGTTCTGTCAGTGTGATGATTTGATGTATCTGACCCCAGGAATGTGTTCATAAAGTTTCCCCTTCCTGGGACAATGAATTCACGGTGTTCTTATTTCAATTTCCAGGAGTGTAATTTGTACTCATACATTAATGGGGATTTTCGCCTTGTTATACCCAGTGGGAACACTTACTAGTACTGATAGATAACTGGCAGTCATTACACCACGCATTTATTTTCTGCAAATCCTCATTGATTTGTTCACAACTTTCGTGTGATACTACTTTCCTGTAGACTACAGAATCATCGGTAGACATTCTAAGGCGCTGTCAATACCATTAACGAGATCGTTCATGTAAATCGTAAAAAGCAGAGGACCTTATACGCTGCCCTGGGGCACACCTGACGTTACTCTTCTTTCTGTTGAAGTTACAGGATAACACACTGCTCCCTGTCTATTAGAAAACTTTCTATCCAGCCGCATACGTCATTGGATAGACCGTAAACGCGCACTTTTTGGAGCAAGCGACAGTGCGGAACTGAGTCGAACGCCTTTTCGAAAGTCGAGAAATAAAGACGAATCATAGCCTTTTACATAGAAGTCTGGCTTAATAAGTAGTTACTGTGCAAAAAGCCCTTTGATTCAAATGGTTCAGAGCACTATGGGATTTAATTTCTGAGGTCATAAGTCCCCTAGAACTTAGAATTACTTAAACCTAACTAACCTAAGGACATCACACACATCCATGCCCGAGGCAGGATTCGAACCTGCGACCGTAGCGGTCGCGCGGTTCCAGAGTGTAGCGCCTAGAACCGCTCGGCCACCCCTGCTGGCCCCTTTGATTCTTTGTGTTTAACATTTGTGTGTGTGTGTGTGTGTGTGTGTGTGTGTGTGTGTGTGTGTGTGTGTGTGTGTGTTCATACTTTCTCAATGGGCCTGGATTTATACTACCGTATATCAGAGGCAAGTAACGCTGTTTTGTTACTAACATTTCTTTCATTTGTCAGTTACGAAAGTCTTGCGTGCAAAATAACATACGAATAGAAATCACTTCTCTGGTCTCACCTCCAACCGCCCCCCTCCTCTCTACATAAAAAGGACCCTTGCCTTTTTTTAAAGCGCATACTAAAATTTCGAGGAAAGCCTGCTTTACTGTCGAAGAACGGCTCTCAAAGAAGTGACGGCGGTGGCAGCAGGAGCGCTATCCATGCGGGGTGCGCTGCCGGAGTGCACTTTGGCGGAGATCAAAGCGGGCGCGACTCACCTGCTGCGCCGATACCTCTTTACAGCCGCCCTGCCCCGCACTGTGCTCTGCTGTGCTCTGCTGTGCTGTGCTGTGAGGTCAACAGGAGGCGGCAGCAGCAGCAGCAGCACGCCCCAGCCAGAGTGGCCGCTCCTGCACAACACAGCACAGAGCTAGCAGACGAGGTTCACTGTGCGGCGGCGACGCGGCCGATCAAAGGGTACGTCATCCCGCTGGGACCTCAGCTTGGTGACACCGCCGCGTTGCAGGAGTAACAGGGTGCGGGAAACAGCCACCAGCACAGAAGTTTGCATTTATCGTGGCTTTAAACAAACTCGTTACAGTGAAAAGTCGCTTGCGTAACGTGTACAGGCCTTTTACTACGTTCCCCGCCACTAATAGAGGGGTTGGACAAAACCAATGGAACTCAGCGAGAAATGCATGCTCTAACATAAATGCAGATGATAGCCAAGCTTGCAAATTGCGCTGTCGTGTTTGACCACGAAAGGCACCTGTGCAATGTCTACAACACTTTCCAAGTCTGTTGGTCCATCATGGACACGGCACATCGGCTGGTTAAATATCTGTCGATGTCAATGAAATTCACCAACAGCCGTATCTCTTAAGATGTTACACTACTGGCCATTATAATTGCTACACCAAGAAGACAAGCGGATGATAAATGGGTATTCGTTGGATAAATATATTATACTAGAACTGACATGTGATTACACTTTCACACAATTTGGGTGCATAGATCCTGAGGAATTAGTACCCAGAACAACCACCTCTGGCCATAATAACTTCCTTGACACGCCTGGACATTCAGTCAAAAAGAGCTTGGATGGCGTGTACAGGTACAGCTGCCATGCAGCTTCAGCACGATACCACAGTTCATCAAGAGTAGTCACTGGCGTATTGCGACGACCCAGTTGCTCGGCCACCATTGACCAGACGTTTTCAATTGGTTAGAGATCTGGAGAATGTGCTGGACGAACATTTTCTGTATCCAGAAAGGCCCCTACAGGACCTCCAACATGCGGTCGTGCATTATCCTGCTGAAATGTAGGATTTCGCAGGGATCGAATGAAGGGTAGAGCCACGGGTCGTAACACATCTGAAATGTAACGTCCACTGTTCAAAGTGCCGTCAATGCGAACAAGAGGTGCTCGAGACGTGTAACCAATGGCACCCCATACCATCACGCCGGGTAATACGACAGTATGGCGATGACTAATACACGCTTCCAATGTGCGTTCACCGCGATGTCACCAAACACGGATGCGACCATCATGATACTGTAAACAGAACCTGGATTCAGCCGAAAAAATGACGTTTGCCTTTTGTGCACCCAGGTTCGTCGTTGAGTACACCATCGCAGGCGCCCCTGTGTATGATGCAGCGTCAAGGGTAACCGCAGCCATTGTCTCCGAGCTAATAGATCATGCTGCTGCAAACGTCGTCGATCTGTTCGTGCAGATGGCTGTTGTCTTACAAATGTCCCCATCTGTTGACTCAGGGATCGAGACGTGGCTGCACGATCCGTTACTGCCATGCGGATAAGATGCCTGTCATCTCGACTGTTAATGATACAAGGCCGTTGGGATCCAGCACGGCGTTCCGTATCACCCTCCTGAGCCCACCGATATCATATTCTGCTAACAGTCATTGGATCTCGACCAACGCGAGCAGCAATGTCGCGATACGATAAACCGCAACCGCGATAGGCTACAATCCGACTTCTATCAAAGTCGGAAACGTGATAGTATGCATTTCTCCTCCTTACACGACGCATCACAACAACTATTCACCAGGCAACGCCGGTCAACTGCTGTTTGTGTATGAGAAATCGGTTGGAAACTTTCCTCATGTCAGCACGTAGGTGTCGCTCCCGGCGCCAACCTTGTGTGAATGCTCTGAAAAGCTAATCATTTGCATATCACAGCATCTTCTTCCTGTGTGTTAAATTTCGCGTCTGTAGCACGTCATTTTCTTGGTGTAGCAATTGGTTCAATTGGTTCAAATGGTTCAAATGGCTCTGGGCACTATGCGACTCAACTTCTGAGGTAATCAATCGCCTAGAACTTAGAACTAGTTAAACCTAACTAACCTAAGGACATCACATACATCCATGCCTGAGGCTGGATTCGAACCTGCGACCGTAGCAGTCGCACGGTTCCAGACAGCGCGCCTAGAACCGCGAGACCACCGCGGCCGGCGGTGTAGCAATTTTAATGGCCAATAGTGTATTTTATCTTATTTTGAAGCCTACCAGTTGCATCTTTTCACTGTGCCACCTCCAGGACTCATATGCATCTTTCCACATAAACGAAAATGTCATATAGAACCATAAATCTCCGGATGTCGTGAATTCAGTCGTTGCACGAATGCTTCATTCGAAGGCTTGATAGTTCTGTCAAGCATTAGTGTCACGATTGAGTCCATGACTTCCTGAGAATTATGGCTCTATACGATATTTTCGTTTATGTGGAGGGTGTGGTGTCACCGCCAGACTCCACACTTGCTAGTGGTAGCCGTTAAATCGGCCGCGGTCCGTTAGTATACGTCGGACCCGCGTGTCGCCACTATCACTGATTGCAGACCGAGCGCCGCCACACGGCAGGTCTAGAGAGACTTCCTAGCACTAGTCCCTGTTGTACAGCCTTCTTTGCTGGTGATGGTTCACAGACAAAATACGCTCTCATTTGCCGAGACGATAGTTTAGCATAGCCTTCAGCTACGTCATTTGCTACGACCTAGCAAGGCGCCATATTCAGTTACTATTGATATTGTGAGTCACGTACCATCAAGAGCGACGTTCATAACTAATGGATTAACGTTAAGTATTCCACCAGCTACGTCCGTTTTTTTCTAAATTCTAATTTCCTTGTCCTGTTCCAGACCTCACGCTAGCCTGCGTGAGCTAAAACGCGTGCTCTAGTAACACGGTGTTGGCTCTCCTGCCAACCAGAACAGGGTAACGCATGTGGGGTCTTGAGATGGCACAGCGAAACGCTGAAACTGGTAGCCCTCGCTGTTGCTGAATTTCATTGACAGTGACAGATACTTTCCAAGTGTCAGTCGTGGTGAGATCACTGTTCTGTGTAGTTGTGACTGCATTACCACGAGCTAAGCGAATTCGAAGGTGACCAGATTGTTGGCGCTCGTGTACTGGGTGCTTCCGTAACGAAGGCAGCACAGGCGTTCGGTGTTCAAGACGCATGTTAGCGAGAATTTATACCGCATACAGTGAAAGCGGGAAAACGTCATCCGCTAAGTCACTACGCAGACGAAAGTGTCTGTTGAGTTATCGTGATGTACGGTCATTAAAGAGTATTGTGACAAAAAATAAGAGACGAGAGATGCAGAAGTCACTGCAGAACTGAATTTCGTATTCGCGAATCCTGTCAGCACCAAAACGATACGAAGGGAGCTCCATATGCAGCGAATTGCAGAGTGTGCTGGAATTCCGAAACGACTTATTACTAGTGCAAATGCCCGTAACTGGAAAACGTGGTGCCGAACCCATAAAACCTGGATTGTGGAGCAGTGGAAGAATAACATTTCCTCGGATGAGTCTTGTTCCGCACAGTTTCCAGCTTCTGGCTGAGTTTACGTCCCGAGAGTGCAACATGGCGGAAGTTCGGTGGTGATTTGACAAGCCATATCGTGGTATTTCATGAACCGCAGGGTTACTCTGCTATGCTGCCTTACTGCCAAGAATTATGGTTGACGACATCACTAGAACCACCCTGTCGTTTGTAATCTACTCCCCCTGTCCACATTAGTCTTTTACGAAGATTTGAGAGGAGCGAAGATTACAACAAACTTTCTAGTTCACTTACCTTTTCACGTAGAGTTGGCTCCAGTTCTTCGTGTCCGGGGGTCTGGTTCTTGGTGCTGAAATTCTCACATCGTAGGTCCTCATGGTTGAATTGATCTAAATAAGTCTGAAGGTTGTTGTTGCACAATCTTTGTGGTTACGTTAATGGACGCGTGGGATTAGACGAGCGGTCTCAGGCGCCGCAGTCACGGACTGTGCGGCTGGTCCCGGCGGAGGTTCGAGTCCTCCCTCGGGCGTGTGTGTTTGTCCTTAGGATAATTTAGGTAAAGTAGTGTGTAAGCTTAGGGACTGATGACCTTAGCAGTTCCGTCCTATAAGATTTCACACACATTTGAACATTTTTACGTTAATGTATTTTGTCACATTTTAGTATAGCATACAGTCTTTTGATTTTTCACATAAACAAAGCCGAAATTACATCGTTCGAACAAAATACTAAAATACGTCCGACCGCATCAGACGCACGCTTACTACTGTCTTACTCAGTGGACATAACAATATTCCAAAGGGTTTACAATTTTTCTTGACAAATGAATTTGTTAGTTTCTATTATTATTTCAGAAATGAATCCAGAAATAAACATAATAAACAGGACCAGACTGCGTAATTAGTAATAGTAATTTTTTAAGTGTGCCAAGTGATTCGTAATTTCAATTTTTTCTAAAAAAATATAATTTTAACTGTACATTCAGAACTAATACTTACCGATCATAGCAACCAAAATAAAGAAATTCCTTTTCATAAATTTTAGGTTGAAATGTAACATACTGTGTATAAAATTATATGAAAAAAAAGTGTGTGAAATCTTATGGGACTTAACTGCCTAGGTCATCAGTCCCTAAGCTTACACACTACTTAACCTAAATTATCCTAAGGACAAACACACACATACCCATGCCCGAGGGAGGACTCGAACCGCCGCCAGGACCAGCCGTACAGTCCATGACTGCAGCGCCTGAGACCGCTCGGCTAAAAATTATATGAAAGTTTTCAGAGAAGCAGCTGAAAAAAATAATATTGACCTGTCCAAAATTCTAAACATAATAATGGTAGCAACAATTACTGTTGAGGAAAAATACTTCTAGAGGAGGATGTCCCGTTACAAGTTACAGGTGAGGCTACCGGTTTATACAGTGTGCCGTGTAGTGTGTATGGTATTGCAATCAACATATTAAACCTAAAGTGCTTGGAGTCGTAATTGATGGAAAACAAGGAACGAGCGAAAAAGCGAACTCTTCAGTGTAAAAAGTACCACTAGCAAAAAAGAAGAAAAGAGGAACGAAGTATGTAGCTCCTCGAAGTATGTTAATTCGTTGATCCCTTCTGCTGTCGCGAAACGTGTGCCGCACGTGCTTAAACGCGTGGCAGGTATTGACTCGCTGGTTGCCGAATTCAGATTAACGGGCTGGCAGCGGGAGCATCAAATCAGCATACGTTATCAGCAGTAAGTGCTCCACCTGGTTTGGGGGGGGGGGGGGGAGGAGCATATATTAAGGTACGCGCTGTAACAGGTAGCACGGTCACAGATCCTATCCGCTTATCTCATCGCAGCCTCAGCGGGCTTGTGTAGCAGTGGACCCACGCTCTGATGACCGAAAAGCTGAGCGAAACTCAAAAGCTGTCGACAAAAGAGCGAAAATCAAAAGCCGTCGACAGAAGAGTGCTCTGCATCACTTTCTATCAAACTGAAGGTTATTTCAAACAACTAAATGTACCTCTGATCGGACAACAGACGTTATTAACACAGATATGATTGCGAACTGTCCATGAATGCTTAGGGATATTTTTATTAATGATACACTGCCTTCGATTGTGATGTTCCACACAGGGACCGGAAGAAAGACCTCCCGCGTTTGGAGAGGCCGCTGTGTGAGTTTTGGTTGGGATGCCGATGTGGAAGGCGTATCGATCGTTCCATTTTCAGTAGGCGCAATTGGTGCACCAGGTGAGAATCGTGCATTTGTTGTGACAGATTATATTCGTAATGATGGGTCTGTGGTTAATACTCAGCGAGCATTTTATTTTCTCTTCGAATTTGACTGATATGATTCTGTTCCTGATAGAAAAAATTATTCAAGTTACGATTCCAAACTTTAGAGCGTCAGGTTCTGCACTGAAAAGAAACTCCACTGGCCGACCTCGGACTGCAGCTACACCGGAAAAAGTTGCTCGTGAGAGAAAGCGTTCAGTAATTAAACAAGCATCTGCCCTTGAAATGCTTCATTAGAGTGTAAGAAGAGTCTTGCAAGGAGATCTTCACATGCACGCATACAAAATACTGGTTACCCAAGAATTAAGTGAGAGATATTGCGCAACTCGCAGATCTGTACGTGTGAGTAAATTCTTCTGAAAATCCCTCCTGGAGCTGTTTCACTTACTTTTGATGAGGTCCGCTTCCAGTTAGCAGGGATTGTAAATAAATATAATTTTCGCTACTGAGGGGCAGAGAATTCTCAGGAACTTTACCAACGAACACTTAACAGCCATCACGTGACAGTTTGGTGCGGTCTTGTTGAATTTGGTGCGTGGGGTCCGTTTTTTCCGAAGAAAATGGGGTGACGGTTACGTTAATTCAAATCGCTGCTGCTTCCTTTGATCTACGTTTTTTGAGAGGGATGAAAAGAGACAAGTCTGGTTCCAACAATACGGAGCCACAGGTCACACCTCTCGACGTTCTCCAGAAATTTCGTGAGGGTTGTTTCCTGGACGTCTGCTCTCTTGCCGGCCGCGGTGGTCTAGCGGCTCTAGGCGCTCAGTCCGGAACCGCGTGACTGCTACGGTCGCAGGTTCGAATCCTGCCTCGGGCATGGATGTGTGTGATGTCCTTAGGTTAGTTAGGTTTAAGCAGTTCTAAGTTCTAGGGGACTGATGACCTCAGAAGTTGAGTCCCATAGTGCTCAGAGCCATTTGAACCATTGCTCGTGTTGCTTCTCCATGTCAAAGACAAATATTGGTGTTAGTAAAACGTTAACAAATAACAGTCCTAAAGAAATGAAATTTAGTCGTGTTAAATAATGGTTTTGGTCACATAAATGATAGCTATAAGTTTACCAAGTTTTTGTATCATTGTTGAAACTTGTGTGTGTCTTCTTTAAACAAATGCTAAAGTATAGTAATAAACTCCATAAGTAACAGAACGTGGGATTAATAGTACTTACTGCCAAGTGACCGTAGTAAGAGAAAGTAGTTATTTATTCAGTGTCGAAAATTGACTTCATCTTTTTGTATAGACACTGTGCTCGATTTGGGCTGGCGGCCGTTTTATTTAGCGAAACAGTTTATTGTTATAACAGGCTTTGTCTGATAAAAGGTTTCCAAAAGTAATTATTCTCACTGCCTTTCCCCCCACAACCGTAAAAGGACGTAACGTAGATAATCACCTAGGAAGTGGCCGTCATTCCGCCGGAAATGACACGGAGAAGTGTGGACAGCTTCTGGGAAGGCTTTGTCATTGTTTCAGCAATGGAAGACGCCATTTATCGGAAATAGTTTCTAAAACCAACTAGTGTAAAATGAGAAAGGATTTGTTGTTCCCAAATGAAAGTATTTTCTCTGTATCTTTCTTCGTTTTTTAACCTTCTGAAATTCACGAGGTCTTTTTGCCGGACTTTGTATTTCCGTATGTCAACCGAGGTATTCAGAGGTACAGTTGAATTTTCAAGGACTACAGTGAAGTGTTGGGTGTTACATCTCCTTCAGTTAAGTGAACGACGCAGTTGTAACTTCATTGAGAGAAGCTCTCAGGCAGTATCAAAGGTACTGTTACCATGATTTGGCCACAAAAAACTTCGTATTTTGCTGTGGTGAGAGGAACTTCAGTACCTCGTGACTGGAGTCCACAAATCACACAGATTAGTTTGTGAATCAAGGATACATGAAAGTAGAAAATCTTGTTTTACATTCGTTTACATAAATACCCGAAATAAAATGTACTGTGCAGGGGTGTGTATGAGTTAGTCCTGGTTTATTGGACGAGTATCGAAACATGTTCCTAAAATAATGAATTTTTCGCTCTGGAGAAAAGTATGCGTTCATACTAATTGCCCTAACACATTAAAGCTGTCCGCCAGGTCGGGAGTCAAACCTGAGATGCTGGCATTCCGCGTACACATGATCTACACAAGCACGACTCACGACCCGTTGTCACAGCCATACTTCCGCAAGTACCTCGTCTTCTACCTTCAAAGGTAAAGCAAAGCTGTGAGGAAGAGTTGTCATTCGCGTTTGGTAGCTCTGTTGGTAGAGCACTTTCCCGTAGAAGGCAAAGGTCGCAAGTTGGAGTCCCGATCTGGCAGTTTCAATCAGCCAGCATGATTGAAGTTTCTACAGGCCCCGAGAACAAGCGTTGTTGGTCTCTACTAATAACCGCCCACTGAAGTGCGACAACACAGAGGCGGTGCCATAGACAGAATCGCGAAACGTCATTGGTTGAGTTACACGCTCGCAACGAAAACTGCTCAATATCATAAAAAGTTACATTTTTTAGGAACTGATTTGTGCTTTAATTCGCCGTGTTCTGATTTTTGCGATGGTTTGAGTCTGAAGACTGAAGCAAGTACTTCCGAAAGGAATTAGTTTTAATGTGATCTTATTTCAATATACGACAATGATAGAAGCTGAAGAAATGAATTAAAATTTTTGCCACAGCTGGGACTTAGGTCGCCTGCTTACTACGCAGATTTGTTGCTCTTAACACCACCATACCTGTAAGTATCTACATCTACATCGATATTTCGCAAGCCACCGTAATATGCGTGGCGGAGGTTTCTCTGTACCACTAGTTGTCATTTCCCCTACTGTTCCATTCAGAAATAAAGCAAGGGAAAAACGGTTGTCTGTACACCTCCGTAACAGCCCTAATTCGTTGTATCTTATCGTTGTTGTCCTTACGCGCTATGTATTTTGACGGCAGTAGAATCGTTCGGTAGTCAGCTTCAAATACCGGTTCTCTAAATTTTCTCAACAGTGTTTCTCGAAAAGAACGTCGCCTTCCCTCCAGGGACTCCCATTTGAGTTCTCGAAGCATCTCCGTAACACTTTAGAGTAGTCGGAACCTACCGGTAACCAATCAAGCAGACCACCTCTTAATTGCTTCTTTGTCTTCCTTCAATCCGACCCGATACTAATCCTAAACAACCGAGCAGTACTCAAGAATACGTCGCACCAGCGTCCTGTATGCGGTCTCCTTTACAGGTCAACAATTAACAATTCTTTCCCAAAGTTCTCCCAATAAACTGGAGTCAACCATTTGCCTTCCCTACCACAGTTTTCACATGCTCGTTCTAGCTCTTATCCCTTTGCAACATTACGCGCAGTAGTGAAACTGTATCTGAACATTACAGTGTTTTTCTTTTTACTCATCCGCATTTTTCCACATTTAGGGCTATCTGCCATTCATCATACCAACTGAAAATTTTGTCTAAGTGGTCTTGTATCTTCCTAAAGTTACTCAACTTTGATACCTTACCGTAATCAAGAGCATCATCAGCAAGCAACGGCAGGTTGCTGCCCACCCTGTCTGCTAAATCATTTATGTACACTCATGCTCAAAAATTAAGTATAAATGCAGAATGTGGTGCCACACGACGTGGCACTACACAAAACTGGCGCTAATATAATAGGCACATAGGGAACACACACGACACAGATCTGTAAGTTCACGATATTGGTGATAAGTTGAGAAAACCATCACGAAACACATGTGTTACATAACGCCACTGTTTCCTCGGCATGTACCCCGACATCAATATGGGATATGATAACGATGCACACGTACACAGAACACGTACATAGTCCTTAAAATTCTTCTGTGTATGTTCAAAATGGTTCAAATGGCTCTGAGCACTATGGGACTTAACATCTATGGTCATCAGTCCCCTAGAACTTAGAACTACGTAAACCTAACTAACCTAAGGACATCACACAACACCCAGCCATCACGAGGCAGAGAAAATCCCTGACCCCGCCGGGACTCGAACCCGGGAACCCGGGCGTGGGAAGCGAGAACGCTACCGCACGACGACGAGATGCGGGCTTTGAGTATGTAGCCACATTCTTGGTGATCTGTTTCTTTCGTTTTTGATCTTGCATTGTATACACATAGCTCAGTGTCTCAGTTGTAATTTAACAACTACGAGGATAATTCAGTTGAGCCCTATTTACAATCAGTGAGTAAAACCATTCTGGGTGTGATCGCATTACCGTATTGTGAAGGTGTAAAACTTGTGAGCATTCGGCGAGAATTGCATATGGCCCTCCTTAGGGTGTTTCTGCAAAAACGCTTGTGGTCGTCAGCGAGGTTGACCGGAACCTCCACAGCGAGTATGTTCGCCCTCTCTTTCCCATAATACAGTCCAACATCGGACCGCTGTATCATCCGAATGCCCCACAAACATGGACTGATTGAGTCGACCAGTCAGTCAAATGTAGTCCTCACAACGATGCTGCTTTTAAACTTCATCACTTGCTGATAACGCCATCCGACATATGTACGCTGCGTCTGTTATGCTGCTTCTCTGTGGTGGTACTTTTTCTCCTATACTTCGTTCACTTACCTTTGAAATTCGGAGTAATCACGTGGAAGTAGATAGTGCTGGTGCGAAATTCCTCAAATAGATGCCGATGTTGATACTAGTAGACATGTTATGGCCATGAATCTCATACTACAAAGGTCACTCCAAAAGAAATGCACACTATTTTTTTAAAAAAATACATGTGTTAT
Source organism: Schistocerca gregaria (assembly GCF_023897955.1). Lineage (NCBI taxonomy): Eukaryota > Metazoa > Arthropoda > Insecta > Orthoptera > Acrididae > Schistocerca > Schistocerca gregaria. The sequence continues at coordinate 1,087,568,057 of NC_064920.1, read as the reverse complement.
TCTACATGTTTGGAAGTTTTACAGTGTTTAGATCCATCCTTTAGCAACAATATTTTCGTTTCTCCACATAATTTCCATGCCTCTCAACTGCCTTACGCCATCTTGGAACCAGCGCCTCTATACCCGCACTGTAAAATCGTGGACCAACCTGTTGGAGCCACTGTTCGGCAGCGTGCACAGGTTCGGACGCCGTTGCAACCTGTTTTTGGACAAATTGACGTCTGATGATCGGTGAAATAGCCGCTAGATGGCGTATGTGAATTGTTTCTTCCCATATCCCAACGTAGCGTGAGAATTCGTTCACTGTGATGCGTCTGTCAGCAGTCACCAATTCGTTAACTCTCTGCACATTGTCTGGAGTGTGTGCAGTACGAGGCCTGCCGCTGCGAGGACAATCCTCAATATTGCCGTGCCCGCTTTCATCACATAACCTGCTTGTCCACCAACTAACTGTACTGCGATCGATAGCAGCATCTCCATACACCTTTTTCAACCTCTTGTGCATGTTTCACACTGTCTCGTTTTCACGGCACAGGAATTCCATGACAGCACGTTGCTTCTGACGAACGTAAAGTGTAGCAGCCACCTTGAAGACATGCCTTGACGGCGCCACTCACAGGAACAGGTTGAACTAAGTTTGAAAACAAGCGGGAAGGATGTGTCTACATACTGTAAAACTTTCACAGATGCTGAATGAAAATTGTATTTTTACAAAAATAATGTGCATTTCTTTTGGAGTGACCCTCGTACTTGATATTTTTGTTTATGCACCTGTATTTATCTTAGAGCGACGGTCGCTCAAGTATGGACCATGCTCTTTGATCAGATATGCATGATATGGAGGGACGAGTTTCTCATTCGCGTGTGGGATGTGCAGCATTAAAGTACTTCGGAGCAATCAGTTGTAGAATTTTGGAACACGCATTATGTTCGAGTATAATGACTTTTCTGGAGACTAGAAATCTACTCTGTAGGAATCAGCATGGGTCCTGTGAAACCCAGCTCGCGCTATTGGTCCACGAGACTCAGAGGGCCATAGACACGGGTCACAGGTAGATGCCGTGTTTCTTGACGTCCGCAACGCGTTCGATACAGTTCCACACAGTCGTTTAATGAACAGAGTAGGAGCATATGGACTATCAGACCAATTGTGTGAGTGGATTGAAGAGTTCCTATATAACAGAACGCAGCATGTCATTTTCAATGGAGAGAAGTCTTCCGAAGTGAGAATGATTTCGGGTGTGCCGCATGGGAGTGTCATAGGACCGTTGCTATTCACAATATACATAAATGACCTTGTGGATGCCATCGGAAGTTCACTGAGGCTTTTTGCAGATGATGCTGTGGCGTATCGAGAGGTTGTAACAATGTAAAATTGTATTGAAATGCAGAAGGATCTGCAACGAATTGACGCATGGTGCAGGGAATGGCAATTGAATCTCAATGTAGACAAGTGTAATGTGCTGCGAATAAATAGAAAGATAGATCCCTTATCATTTAGCTATAGCAGGTCAGCAACTCCAAGCAGTTAATTCCATAAATTATCTGGGAGTACGCATTAGGAGTGATTTAAAATGGCATGATCATATAAAGTTGATCGTCGGTAAAGCAGATGCCAGACTGAGATTCATTGGAAGAATCGTAAGTAAATGCAATCCGAAAACAAAGGAAGTAGGTTACAGTACGCTTTTCGCCCACTGCTTGAATACTGCTCAGCCGTGTGGGATCCATACCAGATAGGGTTGATAGAAGAGATAGAGAAGATCCAACGGAGAGCAGCGCGCTTCGTTACAGGATCATTTAGTAATTGCGAAAGCGTTACGGAGAAGATAGATAAATTCCAGTGGAAGACTCTGCAAGAGAGACGCTCAGTAGCTCGGTACGGGCTTTTGTTAAAGTTTCGAGAACATACCTTCACCAAAGAGTCAAGCAGTGTATTGTTCTCTCCTACGTATATCTCGCGAAGAGACCATGAGGATAAAATCAGAGAGATTAGAGCCCACACAGAAGCATACCGACAATCCTTCTTTCCACGAACAATACGAGACTGGAATAGAAGGGAGAAGCGATAGAGGTACTCAAGGTACCCTCCGCCACACACCGTCAGGTGGCTTGCGGAGTATGGATGTAGATGTAGATGTAGAATCAGACTGCCGTGTAAGAGCAGTTTAGTAATTGTAAAAGAGCGCGCTGTCTCCGCATCAGTACTGCGTCTTCGCAGAGAGGGAGGAGTAAATTACAAGCTCGGCCTCCGCTCCGGGGGGCTGCACCTCCGCCTGCGGTATTACCTCCTCTGAGACCTGCGAGCGGCTGAAAAGCCCGTGCGCACACGCCATTAGTCTTTGTTTTGTCTGGCGAACAGGTGGAAGGCAGCTTCTTTGCGCGGCCGGAGAAGGGCAGGGCAGGTTTTATGCGACTGGGCGCATTCAGGCCAAAGGAAGCGGCCGCAACTTGGTAATTACCTGCTGTGTACCCGGCCGCGCGGAGCAACTTACCCTTACCCCTCCTTCCTTCCTTACATGCCGCTGGCGGCGCTGGGGCGCTCGGCGCTCTCCTGCAGAGGAAACCCGTGTTCCGGACGATCGGCTTTCCTTGCCTCTGCTTCGCCGTAATTATAAAGCGTTCGAAAACGGGCTCCCGTGTAAGAGCCGTGCGCGTCTTCTTTCCCTTTCAGACGTGCTCGGCTTTGCAATAAACGTGCGCCAGCCACTGATTCTCCTCAGTAGAAGTCGCAGTTAATATTTAAAAGCGTTCCCAGGGGATAATTAACAACCTTGGGAAAACAAACTACGACAAAACTGTTCTGCTTGCTGTGCTACATATGAGATAGGCAAAATCGCTACTGAGTGGAATAATGAAATACCGTAGATGGCAGATGACGACAGATGATAAATATCCATCTGTCAGTTTAATTAGTCCAGTTTCCAGAGTGAGATCACGAATTATCAATATCACTAAACAGCTAAAACGCTCACTCAGCCCCTGTTACAACACAACTGTGTGTGTGTGTGTGTGTGTGTGTGTGTGTGTGTGTGTGTGTGTGAGTGTGTTCTTTCTTTTTTTCACTGGTGCCATGTCCCGCGCTGACGCAGGGTGCGCATTGTTAGGAACGGATTTGGGAAGGTTTGTGGAATTGGGTGGCCGGATGCCCTTCCTGCCGGCACCCCATACCCCCCGGGACGGATGTAGGGTACCCCTGCTGTCTGCGTCTAGAGCAATTCATGGAACAGTGCGAACGTGTTCAGGTGTCTGCGAGTCGTGTAACTGAGGCGGAACGTGGGGACCAGCCCGGTATTCACCTAGTGGGATGAGAAAAACCGCCTAAAAACCACATCCAGGGTGGCCAGCACACCGACCGACGCCCGGTAAGCCGCCGGGCGGATTCAGTCCGGGATCAGTGCGCCTACCCGAGTCCAGGAAGCAGCGCATTAGCGGTGTCAGCTAACCTGGCGGGTTGTGTGTGTTCAAGTCCAAATAAAAGTGATGTCTTATTAGATCCTTCTATGCTTATAGCGGATCACAGAATTTTCTATTAACCGTCCGTATTTCACGCTTATGGGAAAGCCAACATTTCCAAAAGAATTGGTCAAAAAAAAAATTGGCAACTGCTTACTAGAAGTAGTGTCTACTCCTGTGGCTAGTGCACGAGGGTTGCCCAGGAGGTTATGCACCGCATTTTTTTTTCTCAGCCGGAAACAATGCTACGAATGCGAAACGTTACTTATGTTTCATTTGAAGTCTCCTGAGTGACCTCACAAAGTTTGCGTCACTTCCTACAGATAGCGTAGCTGCAGAGCAGATCTGCAGTTTCAAAACGGCGTCTCTAGGTGACGTACGTTACAAGCCACGTGCCGTCATTGAATTTCTCACTGCAGAGAAAGAAACTGTGGGGAATATTCACAAAGCCTTGTGCAAAGTATATGGAGCATCTGATGACGACAGAAGTGTAGTTAGTCGCTGGGCACGGAGGCTGAAGTCATCAGAAGGCGGTTCGGTGGAGCTCCACGATTTGCAGCGGCCGGGGAGACCATCCACGGCTGTCACACCTGACATGGTGCACCGAGGTTCCAGTTTTTTGGGCCATTAGAGGATACCGTCCGTGGAAGACTTTTGAGGACGATGAGGAGGCGATTCACATAGTGAAACACTGGCTGCGCCACCAGGACAAGGAATGGTAGCGACAGGGCATACACGCCCTTGTTTCGCACTGGAGGAAGGACATAGAACGGGACGGAGATAACGTCGAAAAATAGGGTGTGTAGTAAAACACCATTCTTTCGTGTGTGACATTCCCCTTATGTTAAATAAAGAATGGTTGAAGAAAAAAATGCGATGCATCACCTTCTGGGCAACCCTCTACTCATGTAATGTTACAGAATGAGAGCACTTGCCGACATGAAACAAACGTCACTCATAACTTCAAACCTTTCGAAACTTTATCGCGCTGAGACCCCTATTGAGTAATATAGGGAAAATCTGAGTAACATAGGGAAAAAGTTTATCTATTACATTTTCACTGGTCATGCAGTACACCGTCAGCTTCGGGCATGATATCTGAATTTAGTACTTGCTCATATTCCAGGGTGTATTACGTGTTCTTGTAAGCATATTGTCATATAGCTTGCTTGGTTGCGGAGTATTATTGCGGGCAGCGCGTTTGCAGAGTTGAGCATGGGACACGGAACTCTTATGTTGTGTTGTGGGTAGCTCTGCATGTAAGAAGCGTTGTTATTATGGGAGTTCAAGTGTTTCTGCAAGGGCTACTACAGTAGACTGGTGGGATATGGAAGTGATTCAGAGGAAAGTGCGTCAGGATGTAATTAAAGGTGAGCAGTGCCGCTAATAACGTATTTGTGTATCCTCTCGTTGCGTGTCACACCGTTCATCAATCGTCCGCGCCGTGTTGGGTCTCCCAGAACGAACTAATGTGAATCAGTAATACTATTTACCACTAAAGACCGAGCGAGATGGTGCAGTGGTTAGCACACTGGACTCGCATTCGGGAGGACGACGGTTCAATCCCGCGTCTGGCCATCCTGATTTAGGTTTTCCGTGATTTCCCTAAATCGCTTCAGGCAATTGCCGGGATGGTTCCTTTGAAAGGGCCCATCCTTCCTTAATCCGATGAGACCGATGACCTCGCAATTTGGTCTCTTCCCCCAAATTAACCAACCAACCAACCTTTACCACACAAGAGAGCATTTAAGTGCCAGTGTCTTGTAGCGGGCGTGAGAACGTGCGTTCGGCCATCGCGTTCCTCATCATCAACAATCAACATCTCCGCGACGGTTACGCGCACGCTCGTACTATTGAAAACTGTGAACTGTAAATTTGACTTTGTGAACAGCGTTAAAATATCATTACTAGTGTCAAGGAGGACTGGCACGAAATGTCTGCGTATGCGTGACGAGCGTAAGAACTTTCGTTCGATCATTCGGCGTCCGCATCATCAACAATCACCCGCGTCGTATCGGATATGCGTACGCTCGTCCGAGTGTTGTTGTGCACTGGTAATCATCCATTAATTGGGATAAACACTTATGAATTAGAATGTAAACAGTCCAAGCTTCGATTTTCTTTTATCGTCTGAGAATATAGTTATTCATACCAGACGTAGAACAGCGTTGTGTTTTAACGTCCAGTGTCTCCCCTAAACCCGCTTGCATATTTCGATAGATAATTTAGGGCAAGCCAGCAGCAGCGTGGAGCAGAACAGTACGACCGCCGCGGGATTACCAGGTACGTAGTGTGGACAGGGCGCACTGTCGAAACGACAAACAGTTGAAGGGTCCCCCACCCATTTGTACCCTCGGGCGTGTTACATCCTCACCTCTCTCCAAATGAGGTTACTTCCGGCACTGACGAACATGATCAGTTAGATGGTCAAGGTGTTAGGATGTGGGGGAGGGGGCATTGCCTGTTCCCCACCTCTCGCCAAATGAGATTACATTAGGGGATACGCTAAATAATGTGAACAGTAGTAGTAATGGGGCGGTGGTTGTGTTTGACGGTCAACAACGCAGGAAAGGCTCGTGTCGGACTGAACTGCGCGTTTTCAGTACGGACTAGGCACCAGTGCTGGTTGTTTACGAGTAGTGCACACTTCGCATTTGCATTCAGAGGCAGAGGTCGACCTAACAGAGTTACAAAGAAGGCAGGTTTGGGGGGGGGGGGGGGGGGGTCCTAGTAGCTGGAGCATCAGTAACCAAGACAGACAACTTACTGAATGTTTCAAGAGCAATTGTTTGAACAGTCATGACAGCCTACACAGTACATGGAAAGACATCACCATGTAAACGTGACAGTGGGAGCAAATAGAAACTAAATGACAGTGATGGTCGTACGCTAACACGAACTGTGGCAAAACAATGCAAAACTACGGCGTCTAGAGTGACTGCAGAGCTCAATAGCCATCTTCGGACCCGGTATCTATGGAGACTATCCGCCGGGAACTCCATTATGTGAATATTCATGGACGAGCTGTTATATCGAAACCATTAGTGACGACAACCGCCGGCCGTAGTGGCCGAGCGGTTCTAGGCGCTTCAGTCTGGAACCATGCGACCGCTACGGTCGCAGGTTCGAATCCTGCCTCGGGCATGGATGTGTGTGATGTCCTTAGGTTAGTTAGTTATAAGTAGTTCTAACTTCTAGGGGACTGATGACCTCAGATGTTAAGTCCCATAGTGCTCAGAGCCATTTGAACAATTTTTTGACGACAATCAACGCAGGGAAGCGTAATACATGGTTTCAGGTGCATAAATCCTGGACATTGATCAGTGGTGACAAGTCATATGGTTCGACGATTCAACGTTTTCGTTATTTCTAATATCAGGCTGGGTTTAGGTCTGGAGAACGCCAAAAGAAGACTATAATCCTTATTGTTTGATTCCAACGGTTAGGTGGAAGTGTGACGATGTGGGCAGCCATTATCATGGTATTCTGCTGATCCAATCGTTACTCTTAAAGGCCGTGTTACAGCTAACGATTGTGTGAACATTTTAGGTGATCAGTTGCACCCCATGATTCAACATTGATGCCATATTTCAGGACGATAATGCACCCATTCACACAGCTAGGACAGTACAATCGTGCTATGAGGAGCATGCAACGGAACTGCAGCGTCTTCTCTGGCCAGCACGGTTCCCGAGCTTGAGCATTATAGAATCCTCGTGAGAGGTATTGGAAACTCCAGAGCAGATTTCCGCCTCTCTCGTCCCTACAAGAGTTAGAAGAGGCTCTGACAGAAGAGAGGCATAACATTCCACTGGAGACTATACAATCATTACAAGAGCCGCAGCTGTATTTCGGGGAAATGGGGGTCCAACCCCTTATTAATAAACCATTCCCAGGTAAGTACAGGCGTCCACATTATTTTGTCTATCCCTGTGTTTGGGGAGAGAGATTCACGACAAATGCACGCTAGGTAAGGGGCCAATACCGTAGAGTACTTTTTGTAAAACCGAATTGGGATTCCATCCGGACCTGATGGTGTGTTGTTTGTTATTAAATCTTTCAGTTCTTTTCCTACGCCAGGGATGCTTAAACTCTGCATTTAGAAAAAGGTGCGTTTTACGTGACCCTGTATTGCTTATATTAAAATAGAAAAATCTTATAGTCCTTGAGAGGTTAATATATACATCGTGAAGAATGAAAACCAGTGCCATATCCTCAAAAAAATTGAGCTCTGCAGAAAAACGCGTAGTATATAATTTTTGAAACAATAGGGAGCAATAGGTATGGAAGGGAAAGCGATACACACTTACAAAAATAAGGACGTTCAAATTCTACAAGAAGCAGTGAAGGAAATGAAAGAGGTGTGTAGAAGAGGGATTAAAATTCAGTGTAGACGGATATCAATGATAAGATTATCTGACGACATTGCTATACTGAAAATGAGAAAAAAAATGCAGGACCTTTTCAATGGAATGTGCAGTCTAATGAACACAGAAAATGAACTGAGAAGAAAACAAAGGCAAACATAATGAGGAGTATTGGAAATCAGGTTAGCGAAAAACTTTACATCAGAACTGGTTACGCCAAAATAGATGAAGGAATTCCACTAGCTTGGAAGCAAAATACCACATGGCGGACGAAGCAAGGACGGCATAGGACTCAGACCACCTCAGGGGAAGCTGTCTTTCCTTCAACAAAGGTCTACTACTGTCCAACATGGTATTGAGAAAATAAAACTTTCTGTATGAACGGTGGGGAAATCTGTTAAGAAAAACAGTTGAAGGGCTTGAGTTGTGGTTGTACAGAAGGAAGCTGAAGAGTAAGTTCACTTTTATTATTATTATTATCATCGTGTGCATCAATTACAGTAATACGCATTTAGAAAAACAAAGAAATATATATAAAAATGAACATGTGAAATTATATACAGTACACAAGTTTTAAAACGGCTCAGGCTACACTCGGATGTTGATGGACTCGATCCAGCAGAGTGCCTCGTTGGATGCTCGATGGAGCTCCTCAGTGCCACCAGGGAAGCGTCTGATTGGACATTCATTCACAATGTGGCTCATTGTTTGGGTGTCACCACAGTCACTTGTAAGAGCCCCACTTGTTCATGTTGTATTTGCACCTACCCTCTTCGGTCCGATATCTGTTTAACTGCACTCACACCTCTCTTGGTTGGTGGAAGCCTGGAACTGGAACTGTTGGACTGTCTACAAGTTCGTGGTTTCGGGTTCTTGTAGCTTGCCACTCACGTTTCCACTCTGCGTCCTGGTCGAATCCTGTGGATAGCATTTCGACTCCCATTTCATATGCTGGTTTTCTAGATTTGAGGCGTTTCCTGGGCAGTGATAGCAAATCGTCATGAAGAGGGATCTAGTTGTTTTCAGAAACTTGCTGACAGGGATTGTAAAGAGCATCCTTTCGACGGAGTTCTGGTGGACACATGTTTGATATTCACTGGTAGCCAGCAAGTAGGTGTAGACCGGACTGTACCACTAATTACTCCCACATTTGGACGTCTACTTTCACTACGTGGGCGCTTCGGAGCCAAACTGGTGCACAGTATTCTGCTGCAGAGTATACCAGTGCAAGGGATGCTCCTCGGAGGTCTGATGTGGTTGCTTCCAATGTACTGCCTGCCAGCTTTCTCACTAGGTTCACTCGTGTTGTATCTTCTTGGCCAAGTTGGAAAGGTGTTTTTTGTATGTTAAAGCTCTGTCCAGAGTGACTCCAAGGTATTTTGGGCTTTCGTTGTATCTGACTGTGCCAAGAGGGCCGAACTGTGGACTGATCTTTGCTGATGAAAGGCGATTAGAGAGGTGGAACAGGCTTACCTCGTTTTAAAAAACATTTGGTCTCAGTCGCCATGTCTCAAAACACATTCTGATATTAAATCGCCAGGTCATCTGCGTATTGAAATTTTCGGCAGGTCAAATTCACTGATAGAGAATGAAGAGGTTCTCCGCGGGAACGGCGAAGAAGGAATGTGTGGGAAACACTGGCAGAAGGGACAGGATTATGGGACATAAACTTCGTTGTACTAGAAGATGCAGTAGAGCCAAACCTGTAGGGGAAGACAAGGATAAGCGTTATAGTTAGATGACGTTGGCGCAGCAGAGCAGAAAAAATATCATTTTATGTGCGGAATTTTTGCCACTAGTGTTTTGCCGAGGACGTAATGCCGCATAAGTACTAGGTTCAAAAACGGCCAATAAAAATCACATATTTGATTATTTTTTTGCACAGACTTACTACAAAAAGCGACGGAGCTGACGACAACCAGGAACTAGAACGAATTTTTACTGTCTAACTGACCCGCTAAGAATATGCTCAACTGCTCGTTTTAAGCTGCAGATTTCACTCTGTGCCACAAGTCCGTCCGACATAGTACAGTGCGGAGCCTACAGAAAATAAATTATTCTGCTATCATGTTTTATGGAGGAGGTTGGTTGCAACGTGTGTGCCATATGATAAGCGGGGTTCGCTCGAATTCTGTGGAAAAATATTTTTCCCATTTGATTTTCAGCGTTATTGAAACGAAAACATACGTGCGTCTGTTTTTTCTGGGATTATTCACCTTCGCGCTAATCATTTATAACTCATGTTTAACAAGGCGGCACGTGATTCTATACTCTGTTGTCTGATAACCTGTCATCTGGAAAGAAATGAAGACTAGTCGGTTTTTTCATTAAAAACTGTTGTTTTTGCAGAGGGCCGAGTGCAAGATCTATGTTTACATTGGTAACACAAGGTATCTAAATACAGTGAGATGATTAAGTAAAGTGATTAAATACTGATCGAGAGCGTGGGAGGCAATCGAACTGTTTAAACATGGAGAGCGTATGAAATACGTATTAACGGAGCGCGGGTGCGATCAAAATGGACCAAAGTGTAATGACGAATGGGACAAAGTTATCCGTACTTGCAGAGCAGAGAATAGCGCGTTCATGCAGCACTGAAAGTGCCAGATAATACTGTAGAAATTGAAATTAATGACATCCAGACCACGCTCTTCTCGCTTATTGGAAACACACTGTAGTTAATTACCTGTTCAACAGATCAGTGGAAAATCGTGTGGCCCGAGACAGTTTACAGGCTATGAATACTCGATCTGTTTGTGAGTAAGGTTTACATTTAATAAAGCTGAACACAGTGGTCTTTCTGACTACTAGTATTACAAATGAAATGCAAATTCAACAACATAAATATATTTTTCTAGTACAAGTCATATGCGATCAGTGCTTAATTTGGTATTCGTCTGTGGGGTGCAAAATGTTGTCCAAGAGAAATTCTATATGGTTAGATTTACATTTACGTTGATTCCTGGCGGATATTTTGTGGCTGATTGCTGTATGTTTGGAATTAATTTAACTCTGACGTGGAGTGTAACATTAACATCATAGATAAATTAAGCTAAAGAGCGTCACGATGTACAAAATCAAATTCCTTGGATAAATAACAAAATTAGGAACATTACGTATGTACTGTGGACAGTTGGGAATGTGGGTCTCACGGGGAGCGTGCAAGAGATAAGTCCCTGCACTCGCGCTTATTCATCTGTGCCCTCGGTGGCCGGTGGCTCAGACGGATAGAGCGTCTGCCATGTAGGCAGGAGATCCCGGGATCGAGTCCCGGTCGTGGCACACGTTTTCAGCTGTCCCCGTCGAGGTATGTCTAGAACACCTCTCAGCAGCTGAGGGTTTCAATCAATTATCAACAAAATTCCTGCCTGGTGATATGTTATTTAAGCCTATTAACATTAGGTGCTAAATTTATGAAGGACATTCTCTGATGACCATCCTTCTGAAATTCAACTTGAGATTTACATTGTTTCTACTTTAGTGTGACAGTATCCTCGAGTTAGACCACTTGACCAGAATAGTTTACACTTTTCCTATCGCCTTTCGGATATAGAGGTTTAGGGATAGCATGTTTTAATGCGTGAAGAATTCCTGTGATAATCGTACATTACTAAGAATATGATCTATTAAGTTACAGTAACTGTACCGAATTTTTACGAACTTGCACAATAAACATAATCATTCTCGTGTTAATGTTTTCGTAAACGATAATTCTTTGTTTCGGGACCTCTCTTGATACTGTGCCACCAAGGAATAGCACGTGCTTTACTGAACCACTAGCTACTTTTTAAAAAAGTAAACCACCATTTGACTGTGTATTATTGTGTTTATCTTTTGTACTATCCAGATTTCGACTTTTATGCCGTTATCAAAAATAACGCTAAAAGTTGTTAGTCCTTTATTAAGTCATGTCTTTTAAGGCAGTCCACAACTCCTTCTAGCATTCTACTTGATAATGAAATGGCGCATTCACGAACACCGCTACAGCCACACCTTGCTAGCTTAGCAGAAAAGTATTTCCGTGCAATGGCTACATCAGTAATGACGACCAGTAACGAAAGTAGCTATTAACGAATACTCTGTAACGGATATATTATCGACAGTAACAGATGAATACCCGTATGGCAAGACTGGCTGTGAGTTCCTCAAGAGGGGTGTTCAGCTACCTTGTTAAAGTCGTTCAGCTGGACGCCAATTAGGCGACTTACGTGTGCACAACCTACTCCAGTAATTCTGCTACTTAAAGAGGAATCCAAACCAGTGGTCGTTCCTGGGATATCTTTACATCATAGAGAGGTGAAAGCCAGGATAAAAGCAGAAAAAACAAAAATTTCAAGGTCAGGGCGGGATTCGATACTGCCATTTTTTTTTCGGGCATGCGCTTTACCATTTAGCGCTCTCTCTCTCTCTCTTTCTTGTTCTTCGTGCTTTTTTTTTGTTCTTAAAACAACGAAAAAAACATGCCAAATTCAAACAGTTCCAAAAACTCCGAGATTGGCGATCTTCTACAGAAGCTCGAAATTTAGCGCGGACTTCAATGCGATTTGCTTATAATAGTTTCCACAACGAAACTTTGTCCCGAAACCAGGCAGAAAATCCAAATAGATTCTGGGCGTATGTAAAATATGCTAGCGGCAAGACACAATCGGTGTCTTCTTTCCGCGGTAGCAATGGAGATACTATCGAAGACAGTGCTGCCAAAGCAGAGTTACTAAACACAGCCTTCCGAAATACTTTCGAAAAGAAGACGAGGTAAATATTCCGGAATTCGAATCGAGAGCAGCTACAAACATGAGTAACGTAGAAGTAGATATCCTCGGAGTAGTGAAGCAACTTAAATCACTTAATAAAAGCAAGTCTTCCGATCTAGACTGTATACCAGTTAGGTTCCTTTCAGAGTATGCTGATACAACAGCTCCATTCTTAACTATCATATACAACTGTTCGCTCTGCAAAAGATACGTACCCGAAGCCTGGAAAGTGGCACAGGTCACACCAATATTCAAGAAAAGCAGTAGAAGTAATCCACTAAATTACAGGCCCGTATCATTAACGTCGATATGCAGTAGGATTTTTGAACATATGTTGTGTTCAAACATTGTGAATTACCTCGAAGAAAACGGTTTATTGACACACAGTCAACACTGATGTAGAAAACATCGTCCTTGTGAAACACAACTAGCTGTCTACTCGCATCAAGTGTTGAGTGCTATTGACGGGGGATTTCAGATTGATTCCGTATTTATGGATTTCCGTAAGGCTTTTGACACTGTGCCGCACAAGCGGCTTGTAGTGAAATTGCATGCTTATGGAATATCGTCTCAATTATGTGACTGGATTCGTGATTTCCTGTCAGAGAAGTCCCAGTTCGTAGTAATTGACGGAAACCCATCGAGTTAAACAGAAGTGATTTCTGGGGCCCCCCAAGGTAGTTTTATAGGCCTTTTGCTATTCCTTATCTATATAAACGATTTTGGAGACAATCTGAGCAGACGTCGTAGATTGTTTAGATGGTGCTGTCGCTTATCGACAACTAAAGTCTGCAGAAGGTCAAAACAAACTGCGAAACGATTTAGAATAAATATCTGTATCGTTCTAAGATTGGCAATTTACCTTGAACAACGAAAAATGCGAGGCCATCCACATAAGTGCTAAAAGGAGTCCGCTAAAATTTGGTTACACGTTAAATCAGTCAAATCTAAAGGCCGTAAATTCAGCTAAATACCTAGGAATTACAATTTCGAACAACATAAATCGGAAGGAACACACAGAAAATGTTGTGGGGAAAACTAACCAAAGGCTGCGTTCTTTTGGTTGTACACTTACAAAATGTATCAGATCTATTTAAGAGACTGCCTACACTACGCTTGACCGTCCTCTTTTAGAACACTGCTGCACGGTGTGGGATCCTTACCAGATAGGATTGAAGCAGTAGATCGAGAAAGTTCAAAGAAGGGCAGCATGTTTTGTATTATCGCGAAATAGGGGTGAGAGGGGCACTGACATGATACAGAATTTAGGGTGGACATAATTAAAACGAAGGCGCTTTTTGTTGCAGGGCAATGTTCTCACGAAATTCCAGTCACGAACTTTCTCCTCTCAGTGCGAAAATACATAGGGACAAACGATCCCCATTATAAAATAAGGGAAATCAAAGCTCGTACGGAAAGATATAGATGTTCGTTCTTTCCGCAAGCTATACTAGATTGGAATAATAGAGAATTGTGAAGGTGGTTCTATGAACCCTCTGCCAGATACTTAAATGTGATTTGCGGTGTGTTCATGTAGATTTATATGTTCTTCGACATTTTTTTCCTTCGTCATCTTTTTAATGCGGACCACCACCTCCCCTTAAAGCCCATCCTGTTTTTATCTCCAAAAATGCCATCTATGACTAGCTTCTCATGTTAAACTCTGCAGTGCCTTTTTTACATTTTTATCGCCTCTTCTTTTTCTTTTTTACTCGTAATTCTTGAAATTGATATTGTTCAAGTTTATAACAGAAAGAAGAAAAGAAGTCCCTGCTTTGAGATTTGCATGTTATTTCTGGTCCAGTATAGGCCGTTAGCAACCAAAGAGCGTTGTCGGTCCTCGTTGATTTACAACCTTTATTCCTGGTCAGTGCAGACCGAGAGAGTTGATTAAAAACTACTGAAACCGCTAAGTGTATTTTGTATCACACCTCTGTCGCATGTTCCAGTGTTCTTGCTGCAGATACGGCTGAAAGTCCAGTATATCCGGAGTGGCTATGGTTGTCGAGTAACGGATGAAATGCGCCACGTACCGTGTATAAAAGCAGTTTTTGGCTCCTGGAAACCGTCGCGAGTGTGTCTGGGAAGTGACACGCCAATTCCATTGTGACAGGGCTCGTTCAGATAATTAAAGACAGTTTCATCCTGTAACTGACCCTTTCTGCAGAGGTGTTCTGTTGTGTAACTTCTCTCTTGCTGGAACCTTTCCACAGATTACATCCACCCAAGTAGATTTGACACCTGATGGCAGGAATTTTCGATGACATTCTACCCAAGTCTGCTACAGTCCTTCAGTGGGTAACTGCTGTAAAGTGGGTTTAGTGGTGGATGCTGAAATGCTTGTTAGTATAAATACACGTGAGACGCTGGAGGGATTCCTCAAGGACTGCACGTACGGCGGCAGGAGCTATGCTTCATGCGTGAATATTAGCGGGGTCTTTTAGACTGGCATAGAGGCATTGAAAAAGGTCTTAGTTGCAGAATTTCTAGTAGCTGGAAGGAAACTGAAAAAAATATGCATGTAGGACGAGTGCCACATTCCATATTCCTATGTTTCTGGAAAGCGTTTGAGTCTGTGCCCCACTGCAAACTTTTAACGAGGGTCCGAGCATGTGCATTAGGTTCACAGATATGTGACTATCTCGATGATTTCATAAGTAATATAACCGAGTACGTTGTCCTCGCTGGCGAGTGTTCACAAGAGATATTGAGGTCTTCAGGGGTGCCTCAGGGAATTGTGGCAGCACCTCTGTTATTCTCTATAAACGTAAACGGGTTGGTGGGTAGCAATCTGCGGTTGTTTGCTGAGTGTACGGGAAGGTGTAGTCGTTCAGTGGGTGCAGGAGGACTCAAGATCACTTAGATGAAGTTTCTAGTTGGTGAGATGATTGACAACTTATCTACCTGTGCAAAAGGGGCAGTTAACGCAGCTGAGTATGAAAAACAAACCGATGATGTTCCAGTTCAGCATTAGTAGTGCGGTGCTTGACACAGTCAACTCGTTTTTCTACAAATAACGTAAAATCATTAGTCGAGTCGCCATTCATTATCACTAGTCAATATAGCTCTCCGTCTTGACTGCTGTTTTTATTTTTAGTTTTTAAAAGTATACCCCTTGAAGAGTTCCGAGCTTTAAGGTGTATATTTTTTAGAAATTAAATATGTAAATAGCAGTCAAGACGGACAACTATATTGACAGTCAAATCGATTAAATACTTCGGTGTAATGTTACAAAGCGATATGAAATGGAAGGACGACTTTAGGACGGAAGTAGGACAGGCGAATGAAGTACTTCGGTTTATTCAGAGAATTTGTCGAAAGGATAGTTCTTGTATATAGACCGCTTGTAGAACACTAGCGCGACACACTCTTGAGTGCTGTTCGAATGTTTGGGATCCCCATCAGGTCGCATTGGAGGAAGATATCAAAGAAGTTCAGAAACGTTCTGCTAGATTTGTTACTGGTAGGTTCGATCAACAAGTGCGTGTTACGGAGATGCTTCGTGAACTAGAATTGGAATCTATGGAAGGAAGACAGCATTCTTATCGCGAAAAACTTTTCAAAAAGTTTAGAGAACCGGAGTGCATAAATATTCTACTACTGTGAACATACATTTCGCTTAAAGGCCACGAAAATAAGAGAAATGAGGGTTCGTATGGAGGCATTCTGACGCCCGTTCTTCCCTCGGCCCATTAGAGAGAGGAACAGGAAAGGAAATGACTAGCGATGGTGTAAGGCACCCTCCGCCACGCATCATACGGTAGCTTGCGGGGAATGTATGTAGATATAAATGTACATACTACTGGAATAAACAACGTTGATATGCACTACAGGATTTCGCAAACCCAAACCGCCTACGCAAGGGGGGGAGGGGGTGTAGCTGTTATCGGAAAGGGTAATTTGAAGATCTTAGGCGACCAGTTTTTGGGAGAATCTTTGCCAGAATCTGTTTCGGGGTTGGTAAACTAAGGACAGGTGATAAAACTTAGGTGAAGCATAGGTGCTAATGAAATGGACCGTTTGCAATCTGTCAGTATGTTTAGTTGGTGCCCTGGTAAGATTATCCGAAGTGTTTGCATTTTGTTCACGCGGATTTTGTATAACGACCATTAGCCCTTTAACGCCGAATCGACAATACTTCTTACATGCCGTACAAAATTTACATCTGCTAAGCAAGTGACAGATAAGCGCCTGGCAGAGGGTTCATCGTACAAAGGTGGCCGGAGTGGCCGAGCGGTTCTAGGCGCTTCAGATCGGAACCGCGCGACCGCTAAGGTCGCAGTTGCGAATTCTGCCTCGCGCATGGATGTGTGTGATTTCAAAAATGTTCAAATGTGTGTGAAATCTTATTGGACTTAACAGCTAAGGTCATCAATCCCTAAGTTTACACACTACTTAACCTAAATTATCCTAAGGACAAACACACATACACACACACGCACACACACACACACGCACACACACACACACACACACACACACACACACACACACACACACACACACCCATGCCCGCGGGAGGACTCGAACCTCCGCCGGGACCAGCCGCACAGTGCATAACTGCAGCGCCTTAGACCTCTCGGTGTGATGTCCTTAGGTTAGTTAGGTTTAAGTAGTTTTAAGTTCTAGGGGACTGATGACCTCCGATGTTAAGTCCCATAGTGCTCAGAGCCATTTTTTTCATCGTGCAAGATTCGCAGTATTTCTCTACTCTTACACTATCGAACAGCGAGCGGGAAAAACGATCACTTACATATTCTCCGGGGGAGCTTTCATGTCTTATTTTATTGGAATGTTCATTTCTGCATATGACCGTGAGTGTGAACAAAACGTTTTGGTATTCGGAGGTGAAGGTTTTTAATCGAAATCTCGTGAAAAGATCCTGCCGCAACGTAAAACGCCTTTGGTTTGCTGACTACCACCACAACTCGCATATCATGCCCGTTACACTCTATCGCCTATTTCACTATAATACTTACTAAACGACTTGGCTTTATTTAAACTTTTTAGATGTCCTCCGTCAGCCCTATCTGATGGTGATCCCACACCGCATGGCAGTACTCCAGAACAGGGCTGACAGGGAGTGTTCTACCAATCAATCGTAGTCTTTGGTCTGCTTTCTCTCCGTTATTTAGCGGATTACTGTAATTTTCTTTGTGGAGAACTGATGTGATCTGTACTATTTTGTCTTTGCGTAAGAATCTTTCGTCGAGCGAGCGGTTGTATATGATTGCTATGAATATACTTGTTATATCAGCATACTCTGAAAAGAACCTATTTAGTATAATATAGGCAAGATGATTTGCTTTTGTTAACAGATTTTAGCTGCTTCGCTACACTGAGGTTCTCTACATCTAAGTTGCTCGTGTTGGCAAGTATTCTTGATCCGAATTCCGTAACATTTTCTTTTTATGGCATATTCAATTTAATGGTTACTTTCTACATCTGTATTTGTGTTCCGTAAACCACCTTGTGTACCATTGACCCATCTCATCCTGTTCCGGTTGTGAATGGTTCGCGAGAAGAACGATTGTCGATAAGCCCGCAAGTGTACTCGAATCTCTCTAATTTTACCTTCGCGTTCATTTCGCGCTTTCTGCGCTATCGGTAAATCGTGGCACTCGAGCGCGGTGGAGACTGCTGTAATTGTGTGAGAGAGAGCGGTGGCGTAGCAGCGTCCCTCGGACACGGGCGGACGTGAGTGACGTCGGCGCGGCGGTAATGAGCTGCTGATGGCAGCCGGGGCCACGCCCACGGGCCGGCGCTATCGCGCTGGCGCGGTGCGTGTGTCAGCGCGGGCTGCCACTGATCCGGCCCGCGGCCTATCAGCACGCCGTCAGCCGTCAGCAGACGGCCGCGAATACCGCGCTTATCGCCACTGCGCATGCGCCGTGACCTCCGGGTAGCGCCGGGACCCCCCGCGGCTGCTCCCACCCTGACCACCGCCGGCGCCCGCGACCCACATACAGCCGGGTTCGACCCACCCGCGGCTTCGATTTCTCTTTGCAGACCGCTGTACGCGGCGCCGGGCGAAGGCGACGGCGTAAGGTATCCTCCCTCGCGGTAGCTGAGTAGTCCAGTTCAGGAGCACGGCTGTAACTGAGGAAGTGCAGAAAAATGGTTCAAATGGCTCATAGAGATGGGTCCCCTCCAAGCCCGTACCAACGTGGTGCCCAAACCAAAAGTTCTACTGTCACCTCCGTAAACATGTTAGTTATCTAGTAAGTGGATCACAGGCTACTGGGCTGTGATGTTGTCCGTGCGCCTGGGTAAGACTACGCATTAACACGGTCCATTAGGTGATAGATAGTGGACGAAACGCGAGTAAGGGCAGCGATTTGAAGAGCAGAGGGGAAAAAATGCCAAGGCTCGTGCCGTGGGGAAAAAAACCTCTGCGACAGTGGGATGCGTAGTAACAGCAGTAGTGGCTTACTAGCTGCGATAGTTCATGCAAGGTTGTGTTTGTTAGTATGGGTATCATGCATCATTACCGTGGCAAGCGATGGCGATGTATCCCAGTTGCTGCAGCCGCTACATTCCTGGAACAATCAAGATCGTTTTACAGTAGTGGGAGATCGGCCATAGATCGTCTCACTATGTGGGGGATGTGTGGAGCTTGTCTGCATGCAGTGAACGGTACGGCTTCCCTGCGTGGTGCCAGTTATTCGCCAATGAATTCCAGCTGGATATCCAGTAATGGCGTCTGATTAACAGGGGCTCACACGTACCATTGTGTTTTCGTGTGCTTGGCCATAGATGTTAGGTCCTTACAAGTATGTCTTTTGGCCTTTTATGTTTCCATCTATGGTTGTGTTCGTAGTGCCCTAGATTCAGAATAAACGGGTTCTGCGAATGTCTGGAGTTTCTGTATAGTCTTGTGGTGAATTTGTGGATTACCTCCGTGCGAGTCTTAAGTCGGTATTCCCGGTGAAGGCCCGCGATGCGTGCGTATCGTGGAGCATTGCTTATGATTTTGAGTACTTTGTTTTGCATGAGCTACAGACGGCGAAGGCGTGTAGGCGCAGCGTATCCCCAGACAGGGGCTGCGTACGTCATCAGGGGTCGGATAAGTGTCGTGTACATGGACCTCGACACCCTTCTATTCAGTGTGCTACGCCTGTTGAGCATAGGGTAGAGCTTTTTCAGCCTCGCCGTTGCTCGGTTGTTCATGTGTTATATGTGGTCCCCTCCCCCCTCCCCCCCCCCCCCCCCCCCCGAGTAATTTCCGGTCCAGCCAGACACCGAGGTATTTGACTTTGTCACGGCAACGTATTGCGCGTGGATGTAGAGTTATTGGTCTGCAGTATCGATGTTTGCGCAGTTGCTTCGGTCTTCTAGTGAACAGAACGGCTTCGCACTTGTCGAAGTTTACTCTAACACGCCATTTCTCCAACCAAGGCTCAGCCACTCTGAGTGCAGTCTGTAGGCGTGATGAAATGTTTTATGGTTTCCAGGCTTGCGCAAGGATGGCTGTGTCATCCGCGTAGATTACCATCGTTGTGTGTGGTTGGGAGATCGTTTATGTAGAGGTTAACGGTAGGGGCCCTAGGATGCTTCCCTGGGGTACTCCAGTAGCTCTGAGCACTATGGGACTTAACTGCTATGATCATCAGCCCCTCGAACTTAGAACTACTTAAACCTAACTAACCTAAGGACACCCCACACATCCATGCCCGCGGCAGGATTCGAACCTGCGACAGTAGCAGTCGCGCTGTTCCAGACTCTAGCGCCTAGAACCGCTCGGCCACTCCCGCCGGCCGAGGAAGTGCACTACAGGGTGGTCCATTGATAGTGACCGGGCCAAATATCTCACGAAATAAGCATCAAACGAAAAAACTACAAAGAATGAAACTGGTCTAGCTTGAAGGGGGAAACTAGATGGCGCTATCGTTGGCCCGCTAGGTGGCGCTGCCATAGGTCAAACGGATATTAATTGCGTTTTTTTTTAAATAGGAACTCCCATTTTTATTACATATTCGTATTGTACGTACAGAAATATGAATGTTTTTGTTGGACCACTTTTTTCGCTTTGTGACAGATAGCGCTGTAATAGTCACAAACGTACAAGTACTTGGTATCACGTTACATTCCGCCAATGCGGACGGTATTTGCTTCAGTGATACATTACCCGTGTTAAAATGGACCGTTTACTAATTGCGGAAAAGGTCAATATCGTGTTGATGTCTGGCTATAGTGATCAAAATGCCCAACGGTCGTGTGCTATGTATGCTGCTCGGTATCCTGGACGACATCATCCAAGTGTCTGGACCGTTCGCCGGATGGTTATGTTATTTAAGGAAACAGGAACTGTTCAGCCAGATGTGAAACGTCAACCACGACCTGCAACAAATGATGATGCCAAAGTAGGTGTTTTACCTGCTGTCGCGGCTAATCCGCGCATCAGTAGCAGACAAACTGCGCGAGAATCGGGAATCTCAAAAATGTCGGTATTGAGAATGTTACATCAACATCGATTACACCCGTACCATATTTCTATGCACCAGGAATTGCATGCCGACGACTTTGAACGTCGTCTACAATTCTGCCTCTGGCCACAAGAGAAATTACTGGACGATGACAGATTTTTTGCACGCGTTATATTTAGCGACGAAGCGTCATTCACCAACAGAGGTAACGAAACCGGCATAATATGCACTACTGGGCGACGGAAAATCCTAGATGGCTGCGACAAGTGGCCCATCAGCGATCTTGGCGGGTCTGAAGACCAGTACCAGTTGCAAAGCGATTTAGAAAAGATTGCTGTATGGTGTGGCAGGTGGCGTTGACTCTAAATAACGAAAAGTGCGAGGTGATCCACATGAGTTCCAAAAGAAATCCGTTGGAATTCGATTACTTGGTAAATAGTACAATGCTCAAGGCTGTCAATTCAACTGAGTACCTGGGTGTTTAAATTACGAACAACTTCTGTTGGAAAGACCGCATAGATAATATTGTGGGGAAGAAGAGCCAAAGGTTGCGTTTCATTGGCAGGAAACTTAAAAGATGTAACAAGTCCACTAAAGAGACAGCTTACACTACACTCGTTCGTCCTCTGTTAGAATATTGCTGCGCGGTGTGGGATCCTTACCAGGTGGGATTGACGGAGGGCATCGAAAGGGTGCAAAAAAGGGCAGCTCGTTTTGTATTATCACGTAATAGGGGAGAGAGTGTGGCAGATATGATACGCGAGTTGGGATGGAAGTCATTACAGCAAAGGTGTTTTTCGTCGCGGCGAGATCTATTTACGAAATTTCAGTCACAAATTTTCTCTTCCGAATGCGAAAATATTTTGTTGAGCGCAACCTACATAGGTAGGAATGATCATCAAAATAAAATCAGAGAAATCAGAGCTCGAACAGAAAGGTTTAGGTGTTCGTTTTTCCCGCGCGCTGTTCGGGAGTGGAATGGTAGAGAGATAGTATGATTGTGGTTCGATGAACCCTCTGCCAAGCACTTAAATGTGAATTGCAGAGTAGTCATGTAGATGTACGGGAGGAAGGATAATTGGCCCCCATCTTATCGATGGCAATCTAAATGGTGCAGTGTATGCTGATTTCCTACGTAATGTTCTACCGATGTCACTACAAGATATTTCACTGCATGACAGAATGGTATTTCAGTGCATGAAAGAATGGCGATGTACTTCCAACATGGTGGATGTCCGGCACATAGCTCGCATGCGGTTGAAACTGTATTGAATAGCATATTTCATGACAGGTGGATTGGTCGTCGAAGCACCATACTATGACCCGCAAGTTCACTGGATCTGACGTCCCCGGATTTCTTTCTGTGGGGAAAGTTGAAGGATATTTGCTATCGTCATCAACCGACTACACCTGGCAACATGCGTCAGCACATTGTCAATGCATGTACGAACATTACGGAAGGCGAACTATTCGCTGTTCAGAGGAATGTCTTAACACGTATTGCCAAATACTTTGAGGTTGACGGACATCATTTTAAGCATTTGTTGCATTAATGTGGTATTTACAGGTAATCACGGTGTAACAGCTTGCGTTCTCGTAATTGATAAGCTCACAAAGGTACATGTATCACACATTCGAACAACTGAAATAAAATGTTCAAACGTACCTACGTTCCGTATTTTAATTTAAAAAAAGGACCTGTTACCAGCTGTTCGTCTAAAATTGTGGACCATATGTTTGTGACTATTACAGCACCATCTATCACAAAGCGCAAAAAGTGGTCCAACTAAAACATTCGTATTTATTTACGTACTACACGAATATGTAATAAAAAATGGGGGTTGCTATTTAAGAAAACGCAGTTGATATCCGTTTGTCGTATGGCAGCGCCATCTAGCGCGCCAACCAGAGCGCCATCTGGTTTTTCCTCTTCAAGCTAGACAAGTTTCGTTCCTTGTAGTTTTTTCGTTTGACGCTAATTTCGTGAGATCTTTGGCCCGGTCACGATCAATGGACCACCCTGTATACACTGGCGGTGCACCAGACTAGAGCATCTAGGAAAAGGCTGCAGTTTAATATTGGTCTTCTACCTTCTTCTTCTTCTTCTTCTTCTGCACTCAAAGTTTTAGAGCTTCGCCTGTTATGATTACCATCTCATTCTTGACCTTCATCCATATCAACACGGCACTCTGTAAATCACACTTACATGCTTGGCAGATGGTTCATGGATCGACCGTCGCACTAATTCTCTATTATTTTACTCTTGAATTGCGCGCCCAAAAAAAAGAAAGAAAACGAACACCTGAATTTTTCCGTGCGAGCTCAGATTCCCCCTATTTTATTATGATGATCGTACTACCTCAGCCTACCGTATTATACGTGTCCAGCCACACTTAAGCGACAACCCGTCAAACTCCTGCAGGAAGACAGTGAGATTCTGGAGGATGCCTACAGGGTTGTGGGGTGATGCGGGTCCAGTGCTGATTCTCTGTTGGTGATCAGTAGCGCTAACAGCCCCACCGAGATGGCCCTACTTATTCTCTATTCGTTTAAATCTGCGGAGTTCGTTGGACAGAGGAGTATGGTATACTCAGCCTGGTCCTTTTCGATCCACGCACGTACACTGCGAGCTGCGTGATATTTAAATTTCCTTTACTTTACGTCTATGGTCGCAATTTGTTGTCATCAGACCACCGGTCCGTCGTCATATCTGTATATTAGGAGACGTTTTTATAAAACAGACCTGAAGATGGTCATCGCAGACCGAAACTGGTAGTCTGATTACAAAAAAATTGTGACGCTAGACGTAAAGTAAAGGAACTTTATTCTACATTCGGGTCACTGTTAAGTCTGCGACTATGTCGCAGCTTGCGTTTGACTTTTCACTGTCGACTCACGGGCGGACCTAAACTGCCATATATCTTCTTTCCTCCGTCACATCCTGTAGCCGTACGGTCTGAGTCGCCTTGCCACGGTCTGCGCGGCTCCCCACGTCGGAGATTCGAGTCGTCCTCCTGGCGTGGATGTGTGTGTTGTCCATAGCGTAAGTTAGTTCAAGTTAGATTAAGTAGTGTGTAGGCTTTGGGACCGGTGACCTCAGCAGTTTGGTCCCATAAGACCTTACCACAGATTTTCAAATTACCACAACCTGTACTAGTACACACATTACATAATTTCCATTCATGGGGAGGACATTTTAATTGAAAGTCACTGCGTGGTATCGGCGGAAAAATACGATATTGCAGTGCGTTCGGTGTCAAGAATAACGTCGCAATGTTGCTTCGGATATGTCAGCATGCAAACGCGAACAACCACCAGCCTTGTAAGGGAATGACTACAATGAAAATTTGTGCCGGAGCGGGACTCGAACCTGGTTTTCTAGTTTTACGCTAGCAGTTTACATGTTCAATGGAACATTCCAACTTTCTTCCTAGGAACTGCAATATCGTATATTCGACATTCTAAGAAGAGTGCAGCATCGTATAGGTCGCTTAGCGATCGTAAGGTAAGCTAGATTAGTGGAGAGTATAGAGGCAAAAGGGGTCGTTATTTTACGCTCTGTTCTGTGACAGTATGTAGAGGTGGACCATTTTTGTAAGTAGCTTTACTGTATTCCGTAATGTCGGTTCCTATTGCTTTAAAATGTATAATTTGTTTTACAACGTTACTACGCAGCCGTGTGTTCTGATGTGAGATCTTGGTTTCTCGCGGCGTTTACAATGTTTCAATAACTTACGGGAAAGCAGTTGGGTGAGCTCATCAACAACCGATGATATTTCGACAGGATCGCACCCTGCCATTTTCAAGGCGAAACTGCAGCAAGTAAGCACTGCCCAAAGGAATTAAAAACTTCGTTTTGCAGATAAACTCCAGAAAGATACACACACACACACACACACACACACACACACACACACACACACAATGTAAGCAGTAGCTCCCTCACAAACTATTGACCACAGGCGTCAAAAGTTACCGACAGTAAGGCAGCATTAACTCTAAAAAAGTATGTGTGTTGTTGTTGTTTTGTCGTTGTTCTTGACGTCGTCGTTCCAGAGTTTACAGAGAAACCGAGCTTTCAAATCCCCTTACACTGCTCTTATTTGCTGCAGTTTTGCCTTAAAAATGGCAGGCTGCTGTCGAAATATCGGCTGTTGTCGATTATATCACCCGGCAGCGTTCCCGAAACATTTCTGAATATGAAACTTCCTGGCAGATTAAAACTGTGTGCCCGACCGAGACTCGAACTTTTTTTTTTTTTTTTTTTTTTTTTTTTTTTTTTTTTTTTTTTGACCCCGCCGGGAATCGAACCCAGGAACCCGGGCGTGGGAAGCGAAAACGCTACCGCACGACCACTTTTTTTTTCTTTTTTTTTTCCAATTTTTTTTATTTAACCACAAGACCATCGCGGCCGGCTTTGCTAGCCATCTTGGATAACCTGAGTCTTGAAGAATAATTAATGTATCACAGCATCATTTAGTGTTCAGTACCACCTTCAGATAAAATAGCTGAACTATTTAGTATCGCCCGACTTCGACTTGTTTCGAAGCAGGAAGGACTGACACATACCTCACTCGCGAAATTGAATAAGAAAAAAAATAAACAGTATACGTTAGTTGATACACATCGAACAAATATTGCGAACCCTCAAATGAAACACGAGTTCGATTTGATTCATTGCGTGCTTCGGATACTGGTGCGTTAGTAGCAAGCTGGATCAGCGCAATGTGTTACTCTTTTCAGTTTTAACGACCAGCAAGATAAGGTCCCACATTTTGCAATTGGAGTGAGACGAAAAATTCTCAGTCGTACTGACTCGAGCTAAAATGTAACCCTGGAGGCGCCGGGTAACGATCCCGGTACCTCTCACATGCTAAGCGAGCGCTCTACCATCTTTTTTTTTTGTTTTCTTTTAAATTTCTAATAAAACGCCACCCCTTTTTTTTTATCTGGACAGGAAAGGAAAAACTACAAAAAAAATGTCTATTTGCCACCGCCACTTGTATCCTAACAAAAAAATAAAATTAAATGCACCTCTTCAGGCGTTGGCACCTATCTACACCTATTCCAAAACAACTAACCTATTACTGCAAAGGTGTAGGAAAGGAAGAAAGTAGGGGGGAAGAAACATAGAGAGTAGCGATAAAAAAAATGAAATTTGTTGTGAACAGGAACTTTTTTTTTTAGTTTATTGTATTGAATTTTTGTTTTCTTTATTTTTCTTTGTTTTTTTTTGTATGTATGTTTTTATTTATTCATTTTTTTATTATGGCAGTCGTTGCACCAGAATTCTAGGAGTCGCTTGCGCCGTCTGATTGGCGGAACATCCAAACGTGTCTTCTCGAAATTTTAGTGGGGATTCCGTGTGTAGTACGTTCAGAACATCATATCGGCAAAAAAAACATCAGCATCTCATGGCTTGGACGTTCCAGCTGGAAGGCGGGTCATGAAAGGCGCTCCGTAGAAAATTGGAAAAGAACTGCTTGTATCTGGGGTTGCGAACAAGTGCACAATGTCGATCGTTAAGGTACGTCCAATAACCTAGTTCTGATTTCTCATCGGGCCCAAAAAGGTAGCGGACTGTATGACCGCGTATCCAATTCACGGCATTAGTTTTTGTTGTGGGGTAATGAATCACATCCGGGAATAGAAGCGTCAGGAAAATAATCTGAGCAGGCGGCTGTCGGGTGAGGAAAGCCAGGATACGCTGCGCGAGCCTCCAGACGTCAGCAGACGGACCACATGAGAACCGATGAGCGTCCGTGTCCTCTACACCACAGTGAACACAGAGTGGTGTGTCAGCAAGGCGGATGCGGTGCAAACGAGACTGGTTGACCTGTTTGCCATTGACGGTGATATACCAGGTGGACTGAACGCTGGTGTCGAGGTAACCAGCATGCACTGCTTTCCACACACGGCGCCATATGATCTGGGGAAACTTGTGTTCAATGGGGTTGGGGGTTTGACACATTTGTAAGGTGTCGTATACAGTCTTTGTCTGGAGTATACGGAGAAGGGGTAAGGAGTGCAGAATGTAACTGATTTCAAAGAAGTAGTACCGAAAGTGATAAAAGGGGGGTGGAATGTCGGATAACATGACCGGGGCTGACATGGAGACTGGTGCGTATTCACGCAAAAGCAGTCCGGTCAGGCTCGTCGGGCAGCGACGCCAGACTTTCAGTTGGGAGCTAACAAAAAGTGCGGTAACTCTGTCTGGCACATGGAATAAGCCCACTCCACCACGCTCCCGCGGGAGGGCAAGGGAGGAATATTGAACTTTAAATAACATCCCGGCACAGACAAAGGATCCCATCGCCATCAACATACGACGTGCGAGGGTAATCGGAACCGGGAACACTTGTGCCACATGGGGGATGCGAGAGGCGTGATAAACATTCACGTATTGCGCGCGCTGTATAATGTCGAGGGATCGAAGCCGGTGGTCCACAAGGCCAGCCCTGATCGTTTGTAGGAGACGTCGACCGTTGGTTGCCGCTGAGCGACGGAGGTCATTCATAAAATCAATGCCCAAACAGCGGACGCTGGTGGCCACACTTAGAGGAGCGACAGATCTTTCTGGTAGACCCTCACCAATGAGCAGAACCTTCGATTTGGAAATGTTAAGAGAACTGCCCGATGCCTCCCCATAAGTCGTCACCCAAGTCAGAGCAGCGCGAACATCGTCTTCATTGCGGAGGTAGAGGACTAGATCGTCAGCATAGGCTGTACAACAGAAGCGGTGCCCATGCAATGTCAGGCCCACCAGGCGTTGGCGAAGCCCCTGTAGGAGGGGCTCTAATGCCAAAGCATACAGTATCGTGGAAAGTGGGCATCCCTGTCGGACAGAGCGCTCGATCGCTAGAGGCGCGGTGAGGCGACCATTACAGAGTATTCTTGAAGTTGCGCCGCTCAAGAGCCGCATTACCACGGTGATTGTACGAACCGGAAAACCCATGTGTTGGAGGACCGATTTCAGAAAAGTATGGTCGACACGGTCGAAAGCTTGACGGAAGTCAAGCGATGCCAATGCGCCAGGTAAATGTCGCGAGCGCGCGAGCGCAATCATGTCCCTATAACGGCAAAGGGCCGTATGGATGTTGTTGTCACCGCCCAACGAAGTCTGATCAAGGGAGGTGACGGATCTTGCTGCCTTCTTGAGGCGTGAGGCCAACAAAGAACTCGGGACCTTTGCCTTTCGCGGGCAAGTGCTCTACCATCTGAGCTACCGAAGCACGACTCACGCCCGGTACTCACAGCTTTACTTCTGCCAGTATCTCGTCTCCTACCTTCCAAACTTTACAGAAGCTCTCCTGCGAACCTTGCAGAACTAGCGCTCCTGAAAGAAATGTTATAGTGGAGACATGGCTTAGCCACAGCCTGGGGGATATTTCCAGAATGAGATTTTCACTCTGCAGCGGAGTGTGCGATGATATGAAACTTCCTGGCAGATTAAAACTGTGTGCCCGACCGAGACTCGAACTCGGGACCTTAGCCTTTCGCGGGCAAGTGCTCTACCATCTGAGCTACCGAAACACGACTCACGCCCGGTACTCACAGCTTTACTTCTGCCAGTATCTCGTCTCCTACCTTCCAAACTTTACAGAAGCTCTCCTGCGAACCTTGCAAAACTAGCACTCCTGAAAGAAAGGATATAGCGGAGACATGGTTAGCCACAGCCTGGGGGATGTTTCCAGAATGGGCACACGGTTTTAATCTGCCAGGAAGTTTCATATCAGCGCACACTCCGCTGCAGAGTGAAAATCTCATTCTGGAATTTCTGAACATGTTCTGATGGTTTAATATCTCCGTAGTTCTCCCTCCTGTCATTTTGCACTCGTGACGTACGGTGGTCTGATACTGTAGCACCTGTTGAAATGTGATAATGTGGAGATACGCAATTCAGATTCTGCCGACGAAGAGATAATTTTCATCCCCAGCATTTATTTGGCGATGGGATTACGTGGCAGATTAAATCAGAAATCTCTCCGCAGTGCCTTGTGGAGTGAGCTTACGTGGCACTGTTGACAGTGATTTTTTCATCCTGCGAAAAATTCAGCTCGACTGCGACAAGCAAGATGCTCCACAGGAGTAGCCGGTCTTCCAGTATCGATTTTCATTCCCTGTCAGTGTATAATTTTCGTAATATTTTATGACACGAACACTGCGCTATACACTGAAGAGCCAAAGAAACTGGCACACATGCCTAATACCGTGTAGGGCCCCCGCGAGCACACAGAAGTGCCGCAACACGACGTGGCATGGACTCGACTCGACTGATCTGTGAAGCAGTGCTGGAGGGAACTGAAATCACGAATCCTGGACGGCTGTCCATAAATCCGTTAGGGTACGAGGGGGCGGAGATCTCTTCTGAACAGCACATTGCAAGGCATCCTGGATACGCTCAATAATGTTAATGTCTGGGGAGTCTGGTGGCCAGAAGAAGTCTTTAACCTCACAAGAGTGTTCCTTGCAGCCACTCTGGAGCAGTTCTGGACGTATGGGATGTCGCATTGTCCTGCTGGAATTGCCCAAGTCTGTCTTAATGCAGAATGGACACGAATGGATGCAGGTGATCAGACAGGATGCTTAGGCACGTGTCACCTGTCAGAGTCGCATCTAGACGTATCAGGCGTCCCATATCCCTCAATTGCACATGTCCCAAACCAACCCTCCAACAGCTTGAACAGTCCCATGTTGACATGCAGGATCCAAGGATTCATGCGGTTGTCTCCATATCCGTACACGTCCACCCGCTCGATACAATCTGAAATGAGACTCATCCGACCAGTCCAATGTCGGCACTGACGGCCCCAGGCGACTCATAAAGCTTTGTGTCACGAAGTCATCAAGGATACACGAGGCACCCTTTATCTCCGAAAAAATACATACTTTTCAACTGATACTAGGTAAAATGTTCTAAGTATATAGCTGTTTTTCAGTCCTGATAGTGTATTGAATAATCCAGAAAATAAGAATGTAAAACCAATGGGGCATATGTCGATATGGAGATTTTTGCTTCAAATGGTCGCTCCTGTCATATCCATTCCTCTTGACACCCGCTGTATTCTGAAGAAATGCCAGGAAAGAATTGCACAGATATTCTGTCAGATCTTGATAAGCAACTTGCTTTAAATGTTCGGAAATGTAAGATAGCGCACTATAGAATACAGAAAAAAAACTTGTTATCCTATGGCTACAGTATCAACGAGCCATAGATGGATTCGGTCAACTGTGCAAGTATCTGAGTATTACATTTGGTAGGAATATGAAAAGGAACGTGTATGATTGTCCCCCTCTTTTTTTTTTCTCCTAAACCTGCAGACGTGTCTCAGTTAGCGTGGCCATAGAGGATCGCGTAATTCGTCACTTATAATGTCCTCTTTCCTGTTTTGCCGCAAAGCTGTCGTAATTGGTGTCCCCCGGAGAAGCAGACTCAGCGCCATAGGACTCTCTGGAAAATGCAACTCTACTTGCCGCAATTTCTAAGTGATGGTGCAGGAATCCATATTATTTGAAATAATGATCGTGGACGGCTTTAAGATTTTCATTTACGAAAACACCGTAATGTGACAATAACGAAACAATTTCTGACCTACTAACTCAAAGCTAACAGTTTAGATCGGAAGACATCCTACCGGCGATTGACATCTATGTCACTCGAGAGCTTGTGAAACTTCGTAGCTATTCGTACATCTTCGTTATTTTAAAAATTATTGATCTGTTTATTTCACTCTCTATTCTATTACGTCGAAATACTGTTGTAAGTGTTTGTGACCAGTAGGTATATCCAAATACCTGTAGTGGAAGAACGTGGATTTTATTTGTAAACATTTACAAATCAAAATCGCTTGCTTCGCGTCTGAATGACTGGTTTCTCTAGGTATCGTGCGCTGATGTAACTGTCTTTCTCGCAGCTAGTCAAAGCACCTCACCTTAGCCGCACTGTCTAGGGCGTCGGTCCGCAGCCCCCCCTCCTCCGTCGGAGGTTCGTGTCCTCGCACGGACATGGGTGTGCATGTTGTCCATAGCGTAAGTTAGATTAAGTAGTGTGTAGGCTTATGGACCGATGACCTCAGCAGTTTGATGCCATAAGATCTTACCACAAATCTCCAGTTTACCCCACTCTGTAACGGCGATGCCAGGCAATACAGTGGCTATTTCAACCAGCAATGGAACTGTAATCTTACTACTTGCTATGCGTTCTGCATAAGTGCCTGTGTCTGCCGAATGCTACTGATACCTGCAGATTCGATGTAAAATACTAATCTGCAAAATAAGAGAATAAAATGTGGATTGAACATAAGGGGTACTTACAAACGATCACATTGGTTCAGTCATAGATAAAGCAGTGGTAGAAATATCGCTTTATTGGTAGAATACTAGGAGACTGCTTACAGATCACTTGTGCGACCTATCGTAGAATATTGCTGGCGTCGGTGGGACAAGTGCGAAGATGACTTAAAGTGAATATTGAAGGTAGACAGAGAACGGCAGCAGGAATGCTCTAAACGCATGTTTGATCCGTAGGGGAGTGTCACAGAGATGCTGAAGAAAAATTGGCAGACTCTTGAAGACAGACGCGAACTATCCCGAGAAAGCCAATTGCAAGGATTTTAGAATCTGCTCGAAACGATGATACTACCAGAGTATACTGCAACTCTCTAGGTGTGCTGCCGTAGGAATATGTGGGTAGGATTAATTGTAGCACAACACTGAGGTACTTAGTCGCTCTTCTCCGTCACTATGTGTGGATAGAACAGTAATAAGTCCTAATAAATAGTACAATATTTTGATCATGGCTGCTTGGTTACAGAGCAGCAGGAATAAAAGACAGCCAACCAGTTGCAATAAATGGTGGTTTTCAAATAACCTTGACCATGGTTTCGACGGATTTAAACCGGCTTCTTCAGGAGTTTGTTTCTCCTTCTGAAGAAGATGGATTTAAATCCGTCGAAACCGTGGTCAAGGTTATTTGAAAACCATCATGTATGGCAACTGGCTGGCTGGCTTTTATTCTTTTTCAAGTAGTATACTTCAAAGTGGTTTGCAGAGTATGGACTTAGATACAGATTGCTACTTCTCGCCGTGTGCTTGTAACCGGCAAGCATCTCCCTTCTGGATATTTTTCACTAATGAGTCAATCGCCTCTTTGAGCACAGAAGGCACCACATATAATCTGGAGAGTTGAGCGGCGGCCGGAAATTTTTTTGTCGAGTGTTACGAACGCAGCACTCCATTCGAACTTCCGACCTGTTGTTTCCCTTTATTTTCAGCTCTTGACGTTCATTTGGGACCTGTAAATTCTCATTTCAATTATTTCGAGACAGAGAACAATGTAATTTATTACTGCCATTCGCATTTATTGTGCAAATGCCCTTTCTTTTTTTTCTTTTTAATTCGAAAGAATGCTTGACTTCAGCGTCGGTGCACGTACGGACTATAACCGTAAATCAACAAAGCGGCAGTCTAATTACCGATTAGTCAACTTTAATTAAAACTTGCTGCGCTGTTTGTCGCGGCGAATGGCGTCCGTGCTTCAGTCCACAGAGGTTATAATGAGCGATTGGCGATTACCGCTGCGAATGACTTGCTTCACAGTTCCCACCCCTCTCCCCCCTTCCCCCCTTTTCCTCTCTCTCTCTCTCTCTCTCTCTCTCTCTCTCTCTCTCTCTCTCTCTCTCTCTCCCCTCCCCTCTCCCTATCACCTGAACGCTTTGGTGGACTAAATAACCGGGGATCCGCGCCATTCCATTGAAAGACCATTCATCGCAACAGGCTTTTGTTATCGTCACGTTTTCCTACACCATTTAGTATCCCGTTCAGTATATTCCGAATTTTGGTGAGCAACAGGTTACAGCAGATTTTTGAAGAGCGTATATACACGGGAGCACGAGAGAATGCCAAACTGTTCGCTGCTTCATAGCACGACGCAGTCGGCATGAAAAGGAAATAGGGCCAGGACAGCATCAGTAATGAGACATTGTGACGGGTGTCCAGGGCAGAGGGTGTTAGCCAGGCAGTGTTCAAGATGAACAGCGCAGCTGTCGCAATTTCATTAACAATGGAAGATGTTTTTCAAAAATAGGGCCATCCAAAGTGAATGCCAGAGTATGCGGACAGTAGAGTTTACTGAAGATATTGCGGACACTACCATTGTCACGTAGTGGCTGTATTCAACAGTGGTGGTGCGCCTTTTAAAATAGGTCATTGTTTCTGCAGCACCTCTGTATAAACAAGTAGGGGTCGAACTTGTAAGTTTATACAGATTTAGAAGAGTTTGATCAGCTCGTTTCTTAGTTTGCAAAAACAGACATAATGTCTTATGGGATAACAGCAATCAGTGATTTTATAATGTTACTTAAAAACCGTCTTGATTGCAAATTTTTTATTCATATGACCGGTTTCGGTTCATTCAGAACCATCTTCAGATCTGCTATTTCAGTTACAGGTGTAACCCGTCCAAATCCAGCAATTTTCACATGCTACGTCACATCGACGTAACATGTGAAAATTGCTGGATTTGGACGGGTTACACCTGTAACTGAAATAGCAGATCTGAAGATGATTCTGAATGAACCGAAACCGGTCATATGAATAAAAAATCTGCAAGCACGACGGTTTTTAAGTAACATTATCGTTTCTTAGTGTTGATACAGCTGGATGTCCAGATTCCTTAAACATTTGTGATAATTTCGTGAGACCGACGTGCATGTTACAGACTACCAGTTACTGTATAAATACGGTGTACTGTTCAAAGTGGAATCAGTTTTCCTCAGCATATAATTATAAAAGCTGAAAAAAGAAGCAGTGTCCGAAACAGTAGTTCATTAGCCACATTCTGGGAGCGTTGAATATAATTGCACAGACTTGTACTACCTAAGGATTTATTATTTGGATACCACCTAAAAATTTAATCGGAGGAACTACGCTTTTGTTTTGTTTTGAACGTGTAGTAAGAAAATCTGAGTGGATGCGTATACTGATATTTCAGGCCTATTCTGAGACAAAAAATAGAAATAAAAAAATAGAAAACGCTTTGAACCTGTTTATACACTAGAAAACACTTGACACCTAGCGATTTTTCATGTTAAATACAACCTCGTCATGTTGTCATATCGTTGTTAATTGTTCACCCGATTTATCTTTCACGGTAGATAAGAGTACAGTTTCAGAAAACTGCCCATGAGGAACAAGTATAAATAAAGTTAAATAAAGACCAAAAAATTCTACTCAATCACAAAAAATATTGTAAAACTTCTCCTGTTGCTGTTGAGAAAGTCATTACGCGCCATATGATGCCATGTGAAAATTATAAAGGCTGCATACGAATTACATGGTCTTTACAACCTTGAAACGGCATTATTAGGCGCGCAACACCTGATGGATGACCATCAGTTTACCATTATGAAAGGTAAAGGCACGAGAGAGGCTGTTCTTTTTTTTTCCTCTGATAATGGCACAAGAGTCGTTCGTAGTATTTGTCGACCTCGAAAAAGCGTTCGACAATGTAAAATGGTGCAAAATATTCTAAATGCTGAGAAAAGCAGTGGTAAGCTGTAAGGAATGATGGTTAATACAAAATTTGTAGGACAACCAGAAGCGAAAAAGATCAAGAACGAATTGCTCAGTTACGGTGCAAAACAGGGGTGTAGTCTAGCGTCCCTACTGTTGAATCTATACATCAGAAACGCAATGACGTGAATAAAAGAAAGCTTCCAGGCTGGAATTAAAATTATAATATATATAAAGTATATCGATGACAAGATTTGCTGACGACATGGCTGTCCTCAGAAAACTGAACAAGAATTGCAGGTTGTGTTGAATGGAATGAAAAGTGTAATGAGTACAGAATATGGATTGAGAGTCAATCAAAGAATGGCG
The DNA here is from genome assembly GCF_023897955.1 of Schistocerca gregaria. NCBI lineage: Eukaryota > Metazoa > Arthropoda > Insecta > Orthoptera > Acrididae > Schistocerca > Schistocerca gregaria. The sequence continues at coordinate 1,087,533,176 of NC_064920.1, read as the reverse complement.
AAAGTAATGAAAAGTTGTAGAAATGAGAATAGTGAGAAACTTAACTTCATAAGTGGTGATCACAAAGAAGATGAAGGTGAGGAATTCTGTTACCTAGGCAGCAAAGTAACCCGTAACGGACGGGGCAGGGAGGACATAAAGACGAGCGATGGCAAAACAGATTCCTGACCAAGACGAGTCTACTAGTATCAAACATAGGCCATCATTTGAGGAAGAAATTTGTGAGCATGTACGTTTGGAACACGGTATTGTATAGCAGTGAGTCATGGACAATGGGAAAACTGGAAAAGAACAGAATCGAAGCATCTGAGGTGCGGTGCTACGGAAGAATGTTGAAAAGTAGGTGGACTGATAAGGTAAGGAATTAGATTCTTTGCGGTATCGGTGGGGAAAGGAATATATGGAAAAGACCACCAAGAACAAAGGACTAAATGGTAGGATATTTGGTAAGACATCAGGGAATGGCGTATGGTACTAGAGGGTACAGGGTAAAAACAGTAGGGGGAGACAAAGATTGGAATACATCCAGCATATAATGGAGGACTTAGGCTGGAAGTGAAGCGGTTAGCACACGAAAGGAATTCGTGGTGGTGTGCATCAAACTACTGAGAAGACTGAGCACTCAAAAAAACATTTTAAATCCACCTGACCCGTTTATTTTCCGTTTGAACGTTACTTCTCTCTTCGGCCGAGAATCTCATTGAGCGGCGTAGAATTGCCTTCAGTCCGACAACCAGAGTGATGATGTGGGGCGCCATCTCTTTTCATAGCAGGGCGCCTCTGGTTGTCGTCCGTGACACTCTCACAGCGCAGCGGTACATCGGCGGTATTCTACGCCTGTTCTGTTGTCTTTCACGGCAAGTCTTCCTGCACTTACACTTCAGCAAGTTTACGCCCGCTCACACACGGCGAGAGTTTCTCCTTCTTGTCCCCATGCTTGCTAAACGCTACCTTAGACAGCAATGTTGCAAGACCTCTCCTGAACTGAGAGTGTCTGGAGCATTTTGGGCGGGGCTCTCAAACCAGCTCGGGATTTTGACGATATAATTGGAGAGAATTTGGCACGATATCCCTCAAGAGGACATCCAATAACTCGACAACAGAGCCAAGCCGAATAACTATTTGCATACGGAATTGAGGTGGACCAACACATTATCAACTTGTCCAATTTGTGAAGGTCTTTCTCATGAAGAAATCCAGTTGTCTGAAATTGTAATCATTTGTTTGTCTATACATGTACATGACATCTACCGATATACATCCCATTCAAATGATTACTTCGTGGTGCGTGTTTTTTTTTTTCATTTATTTAGTACGAGGTTTGCCCAGAAAGTAATCACCGCATTTTTTTCCTCAGCCGAATACAATGCTACGAATGCGAAACGTTACGTATGTATAATTTGAAGTCTCCTGAGAGAGCGCGCCGAGTTTCCGTCACTTCCGACAGATAGCACAGCTACAGGACAGTTTCAAAACGGCGTCTAAAGGTGATGTACGTTACAAGCAACGTTCCGTGATTGAAGTTATCACAGCAGAGGAAGAAACTGTAGGCAATATTCACAAACGTATGCGCAAAATCTGTGGAGCATCTGCTGTGGACAGAAGTACAGTTAGTCGCTGGGCACGGAGCGTGAGGTCATCAGGAGACAGTTCGGTGGAGCTCCACGATTTGCAGCGGTCGGGGAGACCATTCACGGCTGTCGCACCTGACACGTTGTAGCAAGCTGATGCTGTTTGGGCCATTGAAGGATGTCATTCGTGGAAGATGTTTTGCGGACTATGAGGAGGTGATTCACGCAGTGGAGCACTGGCTCCATCACCAGGAGCAGTATGGGTGCCGACAGGGCATACACGCTGGAAGAAGGCCATAGAATGGGATGCAGATTACGTGGAAAAATAGAGCGTTTAGATAAAACACCATTCTTTCGTGTGCGTAATTCTCACTGTGTCCAATAAAAAATTGTTGAAGAAAAAATGCGGTGCACTACTTTCTGGACAACCTTCGTATATTATCCAGTCCAATGTTATTTGGCCCACCTCAGTATAAGTGAGACTATACATTATTTGATTCCTTTGAGTTGTTATTGTTAATTGCCCCTTTGATTGGCACCCATGTAGAGTGAAATGAGACATCAGGACGTCACTAGATTTGTTCAATTAATCTCTTTAGACCAGCACTTGGCGGTAGAAAAATCAGGAACAGTCTTGCGGAGGCGTCCAGTTGCCTCTCATGTGCAACCCTACACGTCCGCCATAGCTGACACAAGAATTAGTGGGGCAGATTGTGGTGTTACTCGAATGCCACTGTCAGCAATGTCTCCGGGTGCGACTGTGATGACAGCACGGTAGCACAGCTGACGATGACCGTTAACTCCCGCCGGCGAGCGGGCGGCTCCCTTGTGACTCAGGGCAGATTGCCCAGACTCCTGTCCGAACAGCGGACCCCATACTGCATTCCAGGGCGTTGCTGTGGGTGTCACATGCTCGTAGCACAGGCTGTCATAATGAGAAAGATATAGTACACAGATGGCCGAGTACCTTGCACTCCACACCGTGTATCGTTTAGAGCTTAAGGCACATACTCTAAACACTTCCATGGTGCCAAGTCAGGTAAATCTTCCATCGTATTGCAGCATCGGCTGTTGCTATACCGCGCCCAGCTGACTCCGCTTCGCAACGCCAGTGTTTGGCTTTGAAACGTACACTGAGGCACCAAAGAAACTGGTATACGCATGCGTATTTAAATACAGAGATGTGTAAACAGGTAGAATACGGCGCTGCGGTGGGCAACGCCCGTATACGACAACAAGTGTACAGCGCAGTAGTTGTGGTTCAAATGGCTCTGAGCACCATGGGATTCAACTTCTGAGGTCCTCAGTCCTGTAGAACTTAGAACTACTTAAACCTAATTAACCTAAGGACATCACACATATCCATCCCCGAGACAGGATTTGAACCTGCAACCGTAGCGGTCTCGCGGTTCCAGACTGTAGCGCCTAGAACCGCATGGCCACTCCGGCCGGCAATCCAGTAAAACACCAAATCTCCGACACCTCTACGGCCGGAAAAAGATTGTGCGAATCGTTCAACGTGACAGAAGTGCAGTCCTTCCGCAAATTGCTGCAGATTTCAATACCGGTCCGTCAACAAGTGGCAGCGTGCGAACCATTCAACGAAACATCTTCGATATCGGCTTTCGGAGCTGAAGGCCCCCTCATATACCCTTGGTGACTGGATGACACAAAGCTGTATCCCTCGCGTGGGCCCGCCAACACTTACATTGGACTCTTGATGAGCGGAAACATGTTGCCTTGTAGAACGAGTCTCGAATGGACGTGTTTGGATATAGAGACAACGTGCATGTCAGCAGGGGACTGTTCATGCTGGTGGAGGCTCTGTAATGGTGTGGGGTGCTTGGAGTTGGAGTGATACGGGACCCCTGATACGTCTAGATACGAGTCTGACAGGTGACACGTACGTTAAGCATCCTGCCTGATCGCCTGCACCCATTCATGTCCATTGTGCATTCCGACGGACTTGGGCAATCCCATCAGGGCAATGCGACACCCCACACGTACGGAATTTCTGCAAATGGCTCCAGGAACACTCTCCTGAGTTTAAACGCCTCTGCTGGCCACCACACTGCTCAGACCTGAACATTACTGAGCATATCTGGATGTCTTGTAACGTGCTTCCAGGAGAGATCTCCACCTCCTCGTACTCTTACGGATTTATGGACAGTCCTGCATGATTCATTATATCTATTGCTTCCAGCATTACTTCAGCCATTAGTCAAGTCCATGCCACGTCGTGTTGCGGCACTTATGCGTGCTCGCGGGGGCCCTATACGATATTAGCGAGGTAAACTAGTTTCTTTGGCTCTTCAATGTAGTTGCACTCTCGCTCGTTTGCTTCTGGCTCTGTTGTAACTAAATTCCGCTCTGGCATATGGTTCGACCAAATACTCTCGACACCAATATTATCTAAGGCATTGTTGCCACTATTAAAGTCCGAAACAAAACAAAAGAAGGTTAGCAAGTTTGTTTGTGTATCCATCCTCCGCAGCAAGCATATAGATACTTGTTTTGTAAATAAAACTGCCATTTCCTGCTGCTAGTTACTTTATTTATCCCTTACGTGTTTCGGCTTCTCCTGTTCTAAGGCCTCATCAGTGGGATCTATTTTGTTAGTTTTGTTACTTTGTCAGTTTTGTTAGTTATAGTTAGTTATACATTATCAAACAGTTCACTTTGCGATTTTTTGTAAAAAAAAGTAATTACTTACGATTTGCTGATCCGCGTTTCCTCACATCTGGTCTGGAGGTCGCACTACCACTTTTATCACTGCCCTATAATCACATCTTTGTGTTCTCCGCCTTCCACACACTGTTCACCATGTTTCTCAGTCTTTTTTGTGGTAGAGTATTGTTCTTCTGTCACTCGATACAACTATTTCGTCGTACACTTCTTTTCACAGCTTAAATACTGCGACTCCATTACGTGTTTCACCTTCTTTGGTATGTTGACCTATTTGTTGCCAACGTAACAAAGTATATGTTCGTTAGTAACTTCTATTTATGATGTTAGAGGGGGGGGGGATAGAACCGACCATTTTGGGGGGGGGGGGAGGGGGTGTACTAGCTGTTAGCAACCACCTCAAAAAAGAGGGTCGGTTCTATCCCCTTCTCTCTCTCTCTCTCTCTCTCTCTCTCTCTCTCTCTCTCTCTCTCTCTCTCTCTCTCTCTCTCTCTCTCTCTCTCTCTCTCTCACACACACACACACACACACGGTAGAAACATCATAAATAGAAGTTACTAACGAACGTATACTTTGTTAGGTTGGCAACAAATAGATCAACATACAAAAGAAGACGATACACGTAATGGAGTCGCAGTATTTACGCTGTGAAAAGAAGTGTACGACGAAATAGTTGTATCGAGTGACAGAAGAACAATACTCCACCACAAAAAAACAGTGAGAAACATGGTGAACAGTGTATGGAAGGCGAGAACACAAAGATGTGATTATAGGGCAGTGATAAAAGTGGTAGTGCGACCTCCAGACCAGATGTGAGGAAACGCAGATCAGTAAATCGTAAGTAATTACTTTTTTTTTACAATAAAATCGCGAAGTGAGCTGTTTGATAATCTTTAACTAACATAACTGTATCGTTATAGATCCCACTGATGATGCCTTGGAACAGGAGAAGGCGAAACGTATATGGGATAAATAAAATGACTAGCAGCAGGAAAAGGTAGTTTTATTTACAAAATAAAAGATAGTTACCTAGATCTATTTTTTTCTAGGTAATATACCCAACGTTTCGGCTGCCCCCTCGTAATGAGTTTCTCCCTATGTGATTGAAAAAAATGCCTATCATTCCACGCGGTGTGCAGCTGACACTGTGGGCCCCGCTCCTGTGTTGAAACACGGCGCCGCGCTGGGTGGCGTCGCCTGTCGCCCCGTACGGAACCAGGGGACGCGTCCCGGCAGGCAGGCACCAAGTAGCAGCAGAGGCAGAGGCGGCAGCGGAGGCCGGCCATCGAATATCGATAACGGGGGGCGGCGGAGGCGGCGCGGAGGCGGCACTCGAGAGGGCCGGCGCACAGACGCGCGTAATGGGCCGCCTGCGACCTTTATTAACGGCCGTGAACTGCGTGACCCATATTCCAATTAGCGCTGGCCGCCGCTCGTGGCGCGCGAGTGCCCAGAACGAGGTTCATCGAGGGCGCGCGTTTCTCTGCGCTCACAAAAGTGCCACCGACACTCTCCCACCGTCATTCCGCAGCGGGGGGAGGAGGCTCGTAACCCATCGTTCAAGAACCCCGCAACATAAAATCCCACAAATAAATACGAGTACAGAATTTCTGCATATTCTTCTACACTGACGTGCCAAAAGTCGTGCGTTAGGCGTATGCACATATACAGATTGCGGGATTAGCCAAGCGGTCATAGGAGCTGCAGTCATGGACTGTGCGGCTGGTCCCGACGGAGCATGGGTGTGTGTGTTTGTCCTTAGGCTAATTTAGGTTAAGTAGTGTGTAAGCTTAGGGACTGATGACCTTAGCAGTTAAGTCTCATAAGATTTCACACATGTTTCAACATTTTTTTGGTAGTTTCGCGTACACAAGGTATAAAAGCGCACTGCATTGGCGGAGCTGTCATTTTTACTCTAGCGATTCATGTTAAAAAGTTTACGATGTTACGGCTGTATTTCCAATGTTACGGCTGTAAGGCGGGAATTAACAGACTCTCAACGCGGAATAGGAGTTGGACCAAGACGCATTTCGGAAATGGTTAGGGGTATTCAATATTTACACAGCCACAGTGTCAAGAGTGTCGATAATGTCATATTTCATACATTACCTGTCGCCACAGACAACGCAGTGCTCGAGCGGCCTCAGTTAACCACCGAAGTCGGCCGCTGTGGCCGAGCGGTTATAGGCGCTCCAGTCTGGAACCACGCGACTGCTACGGTCGCAGGTTCGAATCCCGCCGCGGTCATGGATGTGTGTGATGTCCTTAAGTTGGTTAGGTTTAAGTAGTTCTATGTTCTGGGGGAATGATGACCTCAGAAGTTCAGTCGCATAGTTGGTTGGTTGATTTGGCGAGAGGAGACCAAACTGCGAGGTCATCGGTCTCATCGGATTAGGGAAGGATAGGGAAGGAAGTCGGCCGTGCCCTTTCAAAGGAACCGTCCCGGCATTTGCCTGAAGCGATTTTAGGGAAATCACGGAAACGCTAAATCAGGAAGGCCGTCGTCCTCCCGAATGCGAGTCCAGTGTGCTAATAAGTCCCATAGTGCTCAGAGCCATTTGAACCATGTTAACCACCGAATTCAGTGGCGTTTGCATAGAGTTGTTAGTTCTATCAGATAAGTAATACTGCATGAAGTAACCGCAGAAATCAATGTGGGACGTGCGACAAACGTATCCGTTAGCACAATGCAGCGAAATTGGGCGTTATTGGGCTGTGGCAGCAGACGACCAAATCAGTGCCCCTGCTGCCTGCAGCACCTCTCCTGGGCTCGTGACCGTATCGGTTCGACCCTAGACGATTGGAAAACCGTGGCGTGGTCAGACGAGTTCCGATTTCAGTTGGTAAGATATGATGATAGGGTTCGCGTACGGCGCAGTCCCCTCGAAGACGTGGACCCCACTTGTCAACAAGGCACTGTGCTAGCTGGTGGTGGCACCATAACGGTGGGCCACGACTGTCCGCGTTTGGTCTGAAAATAAAAAAAATAAAAACATTTCTGGACTATTCCAGCGAATGGTTTGGCCACCCAGATCGGCGACTTGAACCCCAGCTAACGTTTATGACATTTTCAAGAGGTCGACTCCTGCACATAACTGCACCGGCAATCGTTTCGCATTTATGGATGGCTTTAGAGGCACCAGACTAAATATTTCTTCAAGGAGCTTCGAAGGATTTATTGAGTCCTTCCACGTAGACCTCCCGCACTAAAAGGAAGTACGACACGATATTAGGAGATATCCTATGACTTTCGTCAAATGGCTCTGAGCACTATGGGACTTAACATCTGATGTCATCAGTCCCCTAGAACTTAGAACTACGTAAACCCAACTAACCTAAGGATATCACATACATCCATGCCCGAGGCAGGATTCTAAAAATGTTCAAATGTGTGTGAAATCTTATGGAACCTAACTGCTAAGGTCATCAGTCCCTAAGCTTACACACTACTTAAATTATCCTAAGGACAAACACACCCATGCCCGAGGGAGGCCTCGAACCTCCGCCGGGACCAGCCGCACAGTCCACGACTGCACCGCTTGAGACCGCTCGGCTAATCCCGCGCGGCAGGATTCTAACCTGCAACCGCAGCAGTCGCGCGGTTCAAATGGCTCTGAGCACTATGGGACTCAACTGCTGTGGTCATTAGTCCCCTAGAACTTAAAACTACTTAAACCTAACTAACCTAAGGACATCACACACATCCATGCCCGAGGCAGGATTCGAACCTGCGACCGTAGCAGTCGCACGGTTCCGGACTGCGCGCCTAGAACCGCGAGACCGCACCGAAGTGCTTTCCAAGCAAAGATAACTCATTGAGTTTCTTTTGGCGGAAAACCAGAGCATCGCAGAGATTAACAGGCGCTTGCAGAATGTCTTCGGAGACCTGACAGTGAACAAAAGCGCGGTGAGCAGTTGGGTGAGGCGTTTGTCATCATTGTAACAAGGTCGCGCAAACCTCTCCCGATTTCCCGCGTGCCGGCCGGCCGCACAAAGCTGTGAGTCATGCAATGTTGGAACGTTTGGACACTCTCATTCGAGGTGATCAATGGATCATAATAAACACCTGGCTGCTCAACTGGACGTCGCCGTTGGCACTGCTGACGCATTCGTCCACCAGCTGTAGTACTCAAAGCTGTGTGCCATCTCCGTTGAAGAAATGGTTCAAATGGCTCTGAGCACTACAGGACTTAACTTCTGACGTCATCAGTCCCCTAGAACTTAGAACTAGTTAAAGCTAACTAACCTAAGGACATCACACATATCCATGCCCGAGGCAGATTTGAACCTGCGACCGTGGCAGCTGCGCAGTTGCAGACTGAAGCGCCTAGAACCGCTCGGCCACCGCGGCCGGCTCCCTCTTCGTTCCTCGCCGCCTAACAGAAGACTATAATGGACAACGAAGACCGTCTGTTCGGAATTGCTTGCTTGTCACTAGGCTGATGGTGACGTTTTTTGCTCGAACATTGTCACAGGCAATGAAACATGTGTTCATCACTCAGAACCGGAAACAAAACAGCAGCCCATGGAGTGGCGCCACACCATCACTCCTCCGAAGAAAAAGTTCAAAGCCGTACGCTCTGCCGATAAAGTAATGGTGACGGTTTCCTGAGACTTTGAAGGGATTATTCCGTTTGATATTCTCTCTCTTGGTGCAACTATCAACTCTGAAGTGTATTGTGCTAGCCACAGGAATTGCAAGAAACGATTTCAGCGCGTTCGTCTCCACAAAAATGCAAACAAACTTCTACTTCTCTCCGTGAAAACGCAAGGCTTGATGCAAATCTCTGCACCCGAGAGGAGCTCACAAAATTTCATCGTACTGTTCTTCCGTATACGTGCCATGGAACGATCTCACACCGTCCGACTTCCAGCTGTCTGGCCGAATGAAGGTTGCACTCCGCAAGAAGCAGTATGCGGATGATACGGAACCTTCCAAATCAAAAGTGTTGCATTGGTTACTGAACACCCCTTTCACTTCTCTTCACGTCTTCTGTTAACCCAGGAACGTCATTCATCTTGTCCAGGTCTTAACATGAGAGTACAAACGTCAGTTTGACAAATGGCTGCATGACAAGAGAAGGACACGAATGAAAGATTACAATCTTCTACTGTTTCTTCATGGATCTCTGCCAGCACTGTTACTCTGTGGGCATTTACTGTGGGCTTGCCACAGTACTCCAGCCTAGGACGGTGATGGGTGCAGCGTGCATAAGAGCCAATGCAAGTGCTCCGTCTCGCAGAACTGCTACACTTACCGTTCCACTTTGAAGGCATGCAGGATCTCTCTGCATATGCGCCCCATGGAAAAATACGGTTGCGCCTTCCTAAGGTATTAAATCATTGTCTTGTTTATAAAGCGAGACTTACACCTAAAGGGCCCCAGGAGGACTGTTACAAAAACATTAATAAAAAGTGGACATGAAACCAGATTTGTACACGGCAGTCGAGAAATACAGTTACATTGCAATATGTGGTGGAAGTGATCTCCCCACACCTCGTACAGACAGTTCAACAGGCGCCGCATGTTTGTGAACGTTGCTACCGCGGTACTGGATTTCACTGCGGATGTTCTCACGTAGCTCGTCGCCGTGGCAGCCTGTGTGAAATGTTGCACCAGTGAGTTTCCCGCGAGTTTAGTGTGCAGGCCTCGGGTTTCAGTTTAGCGTGGCGTATTGTTTGTAGCGTTCTGCCCCACTTTCTTCTTCGGGTGCTGTTTGATTCTGTGTATTATCACAGCGGCGCATCTTCGGGCCAATTTTTGTTGTTGTTGACACTACTCTCACCAGTGGAGGGTACCAGTTACTGGTTCATGAATTTCTAAAAAAAGACGGATGATGGGGAACTGCCATTTGACTGCTACCAGCAAGACTGGGCGACATGCCAAACTTCTAAAGCGAGCAATGGTGCGGTGACAGAGTGATTTCCAAAGGATTATGGCCCCCAAGGTCATCTCTGTGGTCTCACCTTCCAGTTAATGTGTAAAAAAGCAGACCACGTACCACAGACGAGTTATGTGAGAACTCCAGTGCCATGTTGAACGGTGTATGGAGGTGGAAGATCGGTCACTTCCTGTAATATACCTTCATTTCTCAAGCATCATACGTCGGCAAGTTTACGTAGCGTTACAAATCACTCTACTGCTGTGTGTGTGTGTGTGTGTGTGTGTGTGTGTGTGTGTGTGTGTGTGTGTGTGTGTGTGTGTGAGAGAGAGAGAGAGATTGTTTGTGCGTGTGTTTTTACAGGGAAATAGTTAAATTGCGGTTTTATTCCAAAATTTGTTTCTTTTGTTACAGGTAAGCAACGTGTCTACTCAAGAGTTCCTGCAACACGCAGTACACGGTAATGTGCCATGCTTGATATACACATGCAGTTGTTTACAACTTTGATCGTTTCTTCACGCCAATTGTTTCCTCTAAAAAAAATTTAAAATAAGGCAGTGTTCATACGGGAAGCAAAAAGACAGAGAAGTTAGACAGACGTTCCTCTGCCTCGAAGGCAAGGATGGTAAGTTCGCGTTTGAAATGGTTGCAGTTGTGGACCCAAGTCCCTGAAAATCATCGATGCGAAGCTAATAACACCGTCGTTCTAGATTACCCCAGCTCATGAGAAAATTGATTTTTTTCGACGGAAAACCTTGAAGTCACAAATGGAAACCAGTATAAATGGAGCCCTTACTCATCAGGTAGCTTGTCATTCCAGCAATGGCAATTACGGAACGGTTCTTCTGGTGTAGATACACGTTTGATACAAGGAAGATTAGAGCTTCTTCGGCCGCAATCACCGTCACCAGAAGAGTTTGGAGGAAGCCACTGGGTTGGCGTCGTTGAAGAAACTTATTTACCCATCATGGGTAGGCTTGTAACGTGTTCCAAGATCGGGATTCAGATAATCTTTTCATGGGACGACCAAGGTCAGTAGGACGATATTCGAAGGGAAGTGTGAGGAAACAGCTGTTATCCATCCTTGATAAGAGACCTTTCCAGTTTATTACGTTCTTAGATAGTTTGTTATTCTGTTATTCGAAGAAAATCACTGTCTAATTTCTTCATTTCTTAGCCTATTACTTAGTGAGAATGCTTTCATTCTTAGAAATATCACTTCAGATGCCAAGATTTTATTTTCGTCTGTATTATACACTCCTGGAAATGGAAAAAAGAACACATTGACACCGGTGTGTCAGACCCACCATACTTGCTCCGGATACTGCGAGAGGGCTGTACAAGCAATGATAACACGCACGGCAGAGCGGACACACCAGGAACTGCGGTGTTGGCCGTAGAATGGCGCTAGCTGCGCAGCATTTGTGCACCACCGCCGTCAGTGTCAGCCAGTTTGCCGTGGCATACGGAGCTCCATCGCAGTCTTTAACACTGGTAGCATGCCGCGACAGCGTGGATGTGAACCGTATGTGCAGTTGACGGACTTTGAGCGAGGGCGTATAGTGGGCATGCGGTAGGCCGGGTGGACGTACCGCTGAATTGCTCAACACGTGGGGCGTGAGGTCTCCACAGTACATCGATGTTGTCGCCAGTGGTCGGCGGAATGAGCACGAGCCCGTCGACCTGGGACCGGACCGCAGCGACGCACGGATGCACGCCAAGACCGTAGGATCCTACGCAGTGCCGTAGGGGAACAAACCGCCACTTCCCAGCAAATTAGGGACACTGTTGCTCCTGGGGTATCGGCGAGGACCATTCGCAACCGTCTCCATGAAGCTGGGCTACGGTCCCGCACACCGTTAGGCCGTCTTCCGCTCACGCCCCAACATCGTGCAGCCCGCCTCCAGTGGTGTCGCGACAGGCGTGAATGGAGGGACGAATGGAGACGTGTCGTCTTCAGCGATGAGAGTCGCCTCTGCCTTGGTGCCAATGATGGTCGTATGCGTGTTTGGCGCCGTGCAGGTGAGCGCCACAATCAGGACTGCATACGACCGAGGCACACAGGGCCAACACCAGGCATCATGGTGTGGGGAGCGATCTCCTACACTGGCCGTACACCTCTGGTGATCGTCGAGGGGACACTGAATAGTGCACGGTACATCCAAACCGTCATCGAACCCATCGTTCTACCATTCCTAGACCGGCAAGGGAACTTGCTGTTCCAACAGGACAATGCACCTCCGCATGTATCCCGTGCCACCCAACGTGCTCTAGAAGGTGTACGTCAACTACCCTGGCCAGCAAGATCTCCGGATCTGTCCCCCATTGAGCATGTTTGGGACTGGATGAAGCGTCGTCTCACGCGGTCTGCACGTCCAGCACGAACGCTGGTCCAACTGAGGCGCCAGGTGGAAATGGCATGGCAAGACGTTCCACAGGACTACATCCAGCATCTCTACGATCGTCTCCATGGGAGAATAGCAGCCTGCATTGCTGCGAAAGGTGGATCTACACTGTACTAGTGCCGACATTGTGCATGCTCTGTTGCCTGTGTTTATGTGCCTGTGGTTCTGTCAGTGTGATCATGTGATGTATCTGGCCCCAGGAATGTGTCAATAAAGTTTCCCCTTCCTGGGACAATGAATTCACGGTGTTCTTATTTCAATTTCCAGGAGTTTAATATTCACCCAAGCCTGATCCTGATTTCCATGCAGCAGAGATGGTAAATGACAGTTTTATGGAGATTAATCTGTCTCTCTTCTCGTACTTTACCCTTCAGCGAATTGTTCCGGACGTACGGTGAAAACTGTGAAGTTTCTTTTACACATCGTAGTTTTCATCAACAGGTAGATTGCAATCAGGATGCGTAAAACTGGATATTACTTCTATACGTTGATTTTCTATTATTATCTTAATATTTTTTTGGTGTTCCGGTACTTTTATTTTCTTGATTGGCATTTGCAGGTTGTAATTTCTACTAATAACATTTAATCTATACTATGATCTTTATAAACTTCATCATCTTCCCACACAATAACATCATCCTCGAATAGCGATCGTTCTCATGTACATCTACATGCAATCTGTGCAAATCACACTTAAGTGCCTGGCAGAGGGTTCATCGAACCACCTTCACAATAATTCTCTATTATTTCAACCTCGAACAACGCGCAGAGAAAAGAACCGCTATATCTTCCAGAGCGAGTTCTGATTCCCCTTATTTTATTATGTGAATCGTTCTCCCCACGTAGGTCGGTGTGAACAAAATATTTTCGCATTCGGCCGAGAAAGCTGGTGATTGAAATTTCGTGAGAAGATTCCGCCGCAACGAGAAACGCCTATCTTTTAAAGATGTCCAGTCCAAATCCTGTATCACGTCAGTGACACTCCCGTATTTCGCGATAGTAGAAAACCTGCTGCCCTTCCTTGAACTTTTTCGGCCTACTTCGTTAATCCTATCTGGTAAGGATCCCACACCGCTCAGCAGAATTCTAAAAGAGGACGCACAAGCGTAGTGTAGACAGTCTCTTCAGTGGGTCTGTTGTATTTTCTAAGTGTCGCTCCAATAAAACGCAGTCTTTGGTTTACCTTCCTCACATTATTTTCTGTTTTTGCAATACAAACATACATACATCTGTTTCTTTTTCTTTTACTACGGGCTCAACATTCACTTTATAGTTTGTGACTGCTTCATCCTTATATAAGTCGAACAGTATTGGAGAGGGGTTAAAAGCTTACCGCACAGCTTGATTAATTACAAATTTCCTCTGTTAGTTCATTTCCCAGGTCTTACACAATTTTTGTTCCTTTGTATAGGGCGTGTCTCTGAAATGAAAGCAGAAAATAAGAGAGCTAGTGATGTGGGTCATGACAAGTATATTTCACGTATGCAAGAATGTAGGCGTACAACATGCCGTTGAAGGCTTCGTTGTAGCAGGTATACAGGGCAACATTTTCAATGTATTTGTGGCTTCTCGTTAAATGAGAAGTCGGGGTGAAGTTTCATAACCTTTATTTGAAAACACTTTAAATGCTCGAAATTACGCCTTCCTCCTCGAATGCACGCCGCGGAACGACGCTGGCGTGACTGCCGCACTCATTCAAAGTGGAAACTGCATCGGAGGCGGCCATTGTTGTGTCATTTACCATAGGAATCAAGGGAGAGGATGTTGTTTGGTGGCCGATACCCTCGTACAAGCGTTGTTGTCGTACCAGCTCTTCACTAGTAGTACACGCTAGCCTCACTGCTGGTGTAGTACAAGTCCGGCTATGTTATGAACGACAGACGCCAAACTAGAATGCGAATTAGTGCACCAGTGACTGAGATTGAGACCGTCTGAGCGTGAGCCCTCCGGTCAGCAGTAGTGATCTAAATATTTGATGTCGAGAGGGCGTTGTCGGCTAGTTGCTTGCGGGTCTGCCTTTGGCCTCTCCCTTCGATAGGCGCGTTTGATCCAGCGCCTGTTATTAATCTCCTTGTTACACCGTTGCCGACCATAGTGCTCGTATCATGGCGTCATAGACAACAGATTTCAGTTGGTCCCAGAAAAAAAAAATCAATGGACAGCCAAGTCGGGGGAACGTGCAGGCCATGCCACTGGCCCACCGCACCCTATCCAGTTTTCACCAACGGTTCTTTCCGAATGCATTGGCACAGTATGTGCGAATTGCGCAGGTGCTCCATTGTGCTGATACCACATGCTCTATCGCGCGTTGAGCACGACATGTTCCAAAACCTCAGGCAGCGTTTCTCGTGAAAAGACGAAGTATCTGTTTTCGTTCAGTCGCTGTGGGGCACGTGTATGGACCGACCAAATTATCCCTACCAAGCCCCCAAATGTCGACAGTGAAGCGATCTTGGTGACCACGAACGAAGTCGGCGATCGGATTCTCCCGTGCCCAAACTTGATGGTTGTGTCTATTGAACACACGCTCTCGTGTAAAGGGTGACTCATCCGTAAAACGTATGCGGTTCGGAAAGTCCGGTTAAATGGCACACCTTTGTAAAAACCACTGGCAGAATTCAGTTCGACGTAGAAAATCGTCAGGATTAAGGGCTGAACCTCCTGGAGGCGCTAGGGATGCAAATCGTCTTTATGCCACACATCCCAAATTTTTGAATGGCTTACACACATTTGCCGTGCAATACGTGGCGACCTTGTTGAGGATGCGTTTTCCAGCAGTGTTAAAGCCTCCTCTTCAAGCCCTGGTGTACGCAGTGTGCGTTAACCACCTGTAACACAAAATGACTACACCGACTTTCGAAGTAGGCCTTAAATGCACATGTGCCATAACGAGAAGGTGCCAAGGGAAAACGTGCCTCAATTGAACCTGTATCTCGTAGAGACCTGTAGATGGCAGTAAACGTGCGACGATTCGGGAACCGGCCAACGTACAAATGTCAGACAGCGTGAACATTTCCATCCGCGGCCCCGTAACCACAGTGCATGAGTGCCCTTTCCTCCCAAGGACAGCGGTCCATTTCCTCTCCGCCCCACACGGTAGCAAACACAAGTGTCCCCGTTTGATGACAAACTGACACGGGGCGAACCAGACTCCGCAGTATGTACAGGTACTGTCCTCTATGCAACACCTATCACACAGGTATTTACACAGCCAAAAGCAACGCATTTTCGTCCCAGTAAGAGGCGGAAAACCTGTAGAGTCGTTCCGTCTGGAATATCCACAACTATGTCGATTACAACGTTCTCAGATACAAGCCACAAAACTTCAACTCGTCGTCTCTTTTTACCTTGGTGTCGCAAATACACTCCTGGAAATGGAAAAAAGAACACATTGACACCGGTGTGTCAGACCCACCATACTTGATCTGGACACTGCGAGAGGGCTGTACAAGCAATGATCACACGCACTGCAGAGCGGACACACCAGGAACCGCGGTGTTGGCCGTCGAATGGTGCTAGCTGCGCAGCATTTGTGCACCGCCGCCGTCAGTGTCAGCCAGTTTGCCGTGGCATACGGAGCTCCATCGCAGTCTTTAACACTGGTAGCATGCCGCGACAGCGTGGACGTGAACCGTATGTGCAGTTGACGGACTTTGAGCGAGGGCGTATAGTGGGCATGCGGGAGGCCGGGTGGACGTACCGCCGAATTGCTCAACACGTGGGGCGTGAGGTCTCCACAGTACATCGATGTTGTCGCCAGTGGTCGGCGGAAGGTGCACGTGCCCGTCGACCTGGGACCGGACCGCAGCGACGCACGGATGCACGCCAAGACCGTAGGATCCTACGCAGTGCCGTAGGGGACCTCACCGCCACTTCCCAGCAAATTAGGGACACTGTTGCTCCTGGGGTATCGGCGAGGACCATTCGCAACCATCTCCATGAAGCTGTGCTACGGTCCCGCAAACCGTTAGCCGTCTTCCGCTCACGCCCCAACATCGTGCAGCCCGCCTCCAGTGGTGTCGCGACAGGCGTGAATGGAGGGACTAATGGAGACGTGTCGTCTTCAGCGATGAGAGTCGCTTATGCCTTGGTGCCAATGATGGTCGTATGCGTGTTTGACGCCGTGCAGGTGAGCGCCACAATCAGGACTGCATACGACCGAGGCACATAGGGCCAACACCCGGCATCATGCTGTGGGGAGCGATCTCCTACACTGGCCGTACACCTCTGGTGATCGTCGAGGGGACACTGAATAGTGCACGGTACATCCAAACCGTCATCGAACCCATCGTTCTACCATTCCTAGACCGGCAAGGGAACTTGCTGTTCCAACAGGACAATGCACGTCCGCATGTATCCCGTGCCACCCAACGTGCTCTAGAAGGTGTAAGTCAACTACCCTGGCCAGCAAGATCTCCGGATCTGTCCCCCCATTGAGCATGTTTGGGACTGGATGAAGCGTCGTCTCACGCGGTCTGCACGTCCAGCACGAACGCTGGTCCTACTAAGGCGCCAGGTGGAAATGGCATGGCAAGCCGTTCCACAGGACTACATCCAGCATCTCTACGATCGTCTCCATGGGAGAATAGCAGCCTGCATTGCTGCGAAAGGTGGATATACACTGTACTAGTGCCGACATTGTGCATGCTCTGTTGCCTGTGTCTATGTGCCTGTGGTTCTGTCAGTGTGATCATGTGATGTATCTGACCCCAGGAATGTGTCAATAAAGTTTCTCCTTCCTGGAACAATGAATTCACGGTGTTCTTATTTCAATTTCCAGGAGTGTATATTAGAGTGGTTGCCCTGGAGACCTGCTACCACGACGACTCCTATGTCGTGTTGTGTGCCTACCCTCTTGGCGGCGCGCAACAGTGTTCAGCGACTCCTAGCGCTAAGGGATGCGGACATGGTTTGCTACGAAAAAAGGCTTGTTTGGACCCGTTCTACCAGCCCCCTCATTTTTTACGTTCATTTCAGACGCATTAAGAGAATTAGATGTTCCAGTTGACCATTATTTTGCATTATTCCGCACAGCTTTACATCAAAAGCCCTTTCGTAGTCAACACAGCAGATATGTGTTCTTACCTTAATCTCTATCCTTTTGAGGCTAAGTACATTACCTACATACTTGGTGACAACTTTTGAACTGTATGAAAAAATTTTTTAATTAGTTACAAACTATGGCGTACACACACTTTATTCAACACGTTTATGTCACTACAGATAGGTGGGTTTAGGTTATGACATGTTCGATATGGCTGCCATCATTGGCGAAGATGTGGCGCTGACGAGTAGCGAAATTCTGCACGACCCGCTGAAGTATCGGGACATCGATGCTGTCGATGACCTCCTGAATGGCTGTTTTCAGCAAAGGGTTCTCAGTCGCCCAAGCGCTCCAATTTTGCTTATTGAGGAACCCATTCAAATGAAAGTGGGCTTCGTCGCTAAATCAAACACTAATGCGCGTACAAATTCCCATCATGTCCCGCGGCCAACCGTGCAGTTTGAACGTGCTAACGCAAACCTTCCCGAAGTTACGACGATTTGATTTCACCCTGTAAGATGTAACATCTCTAAATCCACATTGTTTTTCCGATAAAAGAGCTTATGCTACCGTTTCGTGCCTCTTGTTAATTATTTTTGCCTATATTTTATGCCCCGAGTCCAACCAACTTTTTCATCGATAATTATTGTTGGAGAAACGATTCTTTGGTTCTACATCTACATGGATACTACGAAAATCACATTTAAGTGCCTGGGAGAGGGTTCATCGAACCACCTTCTCAATTCTCTGTTATTCAAATCTAGTATAGCAAGCGGGAAGAATGAACACCCATATCTTTCCGTACGAGCTCTGATTTCCCTTATTTTATCTTGGTGATCGTTCCTCCCTATGTAAGTCGATGTCAACAGAATATTTTCGCATTCGGAGGAGAAAGTTGGTGATTGGAATTTCGTGAGAAGATTCCGTCGCAACGAAAAACGCCTTTCTTTTAATGATGTCCGTCCCAAATCCTTGACTCTCTCTCCCATATTTTGCGATAATACAAAACGTGGTGCCTTTCTTTGAACTTTTTCGATGTACTCAGTCAGTCCTATCCGGTAAGGATCCCACACCGCGCAACAGTATTCAAAAGTGGACGGACAAACGTATTGTAGGCAGTCTCCTTAGTTTCCAAGGTAGCTTCAATCTCGGTGGGGGTTGATGTATAACAGGGCTGCATAGTGGTCCAATGGATCGTGTAGCATAACTTGCAGAGTACATTCCAGGGAGCTGCTGGAAGAGGGTAGCGGGCCTTTATAAATTTCTCCAATATAGGCCACTGTGGTTCGATAAAATTCAAATTTGGTGACTGTAGATGTAAGCGAAGATTTTACTGTCATGCTCACAAAATCGTGCTTTTACGGAAGAAACTTAAAATAAGAAAAACTATACCGGACAGAGCGAAAGATCTGAGAACTGGTCTTGTTGATGAAGAGATGGAATATATAATCAGCGCTTCCTCAACGAATGGTAGTCTTCGAACATACAGGAACGTTAACAATAGTTAGGAAGGAGTCACAGTTACATATTTCTGTTAACGAAAACCAAGGACTTTCTGCACTTCATTAATACATGTCACTGGCCCTACGAGAAATATCTGGGAGAAGCAGCATGTCACAGCAGTATATACACTCTTGACGAAAGTACAGGGATATATAAATTTGGCCAAGGATGCTCGCCAGCTGGTAGAAAAAGCACAAATACGCGAAATGCTGTACAGCAGTGTATGCTGCATGTCCAAGGTAAGAAACGGAGAAACCGGTTGTTCCAAAATACATTTTGTACTCATCAGTAATTCACAGTGCTTACGATGATAAGACGCGAATGGCTACGATGATAGGGTGTGCAGAAAAGTGATAGATTGCCGAACGCGATTATAAATTCAGTCGGAAACAAGCAGCCAATGAGCTTTTTAGTTTCTTTGGACTGAAGAGCACACGAGTGCCTCCACCGTGAGATCATAGTGGCAGTGTGTGACAACCAGCGACGGCTGTCAAAAATGTTTAACGTCACTTCCCAATACGATTGTAGTTCTCTATGAAATTTCACTTCAGTCAGCAGCGACCAACTGTGTGCTGTGGGTTGAAGCCTTCTGAACGTTTCCTCTGTAGACGTGAACCAAAAATTCATTCAGACAAGACTTATTTCTGCAGAAAATATTAATAATGCTTGGTTCTCCGACTGTTCGTGCTCGGAAGCAAGCCAAAAACAAACAAAAAAAGTTTGTTCCCAGTCATTCTGGAAACCATCCCCCGGGCTGTGCTAAGCCGAATCCCCGCAAGTCCTTTCTTCCAGGAGTGCTAGTCCTGCAAAGTTCGCAGGGCAGCTTCTGCGAATTTTGGAAGGTAGGAGATGTACTGGTGGAAGTAAACCTGTGAGTCGTGCTTGGGTAGCTCAAATGGTAGAGCACTAGCCCGCGAAAGGCAAAGGTCCCGAGTTCGAGTCTCGGTCCGGTACACAGTTTTAATGTGCCAGAAAGTCTCAAAAAATTAGTTGTCTGCATCTAGCGGATTCCATGCTGCACTTAGTTGGGGCGCGACGTGAAATCAGGCGTTAGCGGCAATAAGACGAGAGCGCGACCAGCACGGTCCAACTTGCAAGACGCGGCTGGAATTTCCACGTACAGATAGGAACGGAGCACCCGCTACGCCCACCAATGCAGCCTAAACCTCACCTCCTCTCCCCTCCCCGCTCGCCGTCCATAGTCAGTTAGGAAGGGGTGTGGTGGAGGGAGGCACTCCGCTAATACAAATATTGCAGCTCTCGTATATCTCGACACTTCTCCAGAAGATGGTAAGTATGACAGTCGTCGAAACGTCGCGGTGTTAGACACTCCCACCGGCTCGAAATCAGAGAGCTATTCACCAACTGTAGAGAAAGTTCAAGAGAACCGGCATTTGCGAATGACCGCAGAACGATGCCACTGACAATACTGTGCATTAACGTAAAACCACGAGTATAAGATAAGAGAAAGCAGGAATCTTATAGAAACATCCTGGCAGACGTCCCTCCCCCCCCCCCCCCCTCTCTCTCTCTCTCTCTCTCTCTCTCTCTCTCTCTCTCTCTCACTCTCTGCATTTTCGAGTGGAACAGGGTCTGGGATAACTAGCAGTAGTTCAAGGTAACTTCCGTCATTGCACCATATGGTGGTTTTCCGAGTATGTAAGTAGAATTTTTTGTTTAATCATCAGTCTTCTGAGTGGTTTGATGCGGCCCAACGCCGGCCGCGGTGGTCTCGCTGTTCTAGGCGCGCAATCCGGAACCGCGCGACTGCTACGATCGCAGGTTGGAATCCTGCCTCGGGCATGGATGTGTGTGATGTCCTTAGGTTAGTTAGGTTTAAGTAGTTCTAAGTTCTAGGGGACTGATGACCAAAGATGTTAAGTCCCATAGTGCTCAGAGCCATTTGAACCATTTGATGCGGCCCACCACTAATTTCTTTGCTGTCCCAACCTCTTCATCCCAGAGTAGCACTTGCAACCTACGTCTTCGATTATTTGCTGGATGTATTGCAGTCTCTGTCTTTTTCTACAGCTCCTCTAGTACAATGCAAGTTATATCTTGATGTCCTAACTGACATCCTACCATCCTGTCCGTTCTTGTCAATATTGAGATATATTCCTTTCCTCTCCGATTCTTCACATAACCTCCTCATTCCTTATTTTATCAGTCGACCTAATCTTCAACATTGGTCTGTAGCACCACATCTCAAATCCTTCGATTCTCTTGTTCCGGCTTTCGCGCAGTCCGTTTCACTGCCATACAATGCTATGCTCCAGACATACATTCTCAAAACCTTCAAATTAAGTCCAGGAATGCCCTGTTTGGCATTGCTTTTGATGTCCTCCTTGCTCCGTCCATCATTGGTTATTTTGCTACATAGGTAGAATAATTCGTTAATTTCATCTACTTCGTCACCATCAATCTTGATAATAAGTTTCTCGCTTTTATCATTTCTGCTACTTCTCATTATTTTCGGTTTTTTTCTTCATTTTACTCTCAACCCATACTCAGTACTCATTAGACGGTTCATTTCATTTAGCAGATCATGTAATTCTTCTTCACTTTCACTCAGGATAGCAATGTCGTCAGCGAATCGTGTCATTGGTATGCCTTGACCTTGAATTTTAATCCCATTCCTGAATCTTTCTTTTATTTCCATAACGTTTAGCAGTAGGGTAGAAAGACTCCATCTCTGTCTTCCACCCTTTTTAATCCGAACACTTCGCTCTTGTACGTATTGTATATTACCCGTCTCTCCCTATAGCTGACCTCTATCTTTCTCAGAATTTTGAACATTTTGCATTCTTTTGCATTGTCGAACGCTTTTTCCAGGTCGACAGATCCTATGAACGTGTCTTGATTTTTCTGTAGTCTTGTTTTCAAGGTACCCTCCGCCTCACACCGTCAGGTAGCTTGCGTAGTACGGATGTAGATGTAGATCAACCGAACGTATACAAAGTTGTAGAAAATAATCAATGAAGTTCTGTTGCTGGAGTTCAGTGAACCTGTTGATAGTTCTGGGTTGCAAAGTGTCAGCAGAGACCAAAACCTGCGCATACGACCCCGAAGTTTTACAATAGAAAGGGCAGACGACACATTCTTTATGCACGGCGCTTTCACTGGGCCTCTCTGTCACTTAACGGCCCTCCGAGCAGTTATGAAGCATAAAAGAGCCACTGCTGCTGGCGGATAACAGCGCAAAGTAATAGCCGGCCGTGTGCCAGACAGCGGCGGCTACCGGGCTGGAGTTACTCTGACGGCGGACTCGTTTCTCGCTACGCGAAAACAAAGCGACAGAAGAGGGAACATTAAATACATAAAACTGTCCGGCGGGAGGGTTATACTGTGGTCGGGAGCAGTAAAAATGAAGAGCGGCGTTTTGGCCGGCTCGCGGAGATTTTACTGCCAGAATATCTTTGAGCAGTTACGCTCTCCCGCTCGGGTAGTAACTTGTGTTCCCGGGTCTGCCGGCCGTTGTAGCGCACAGTGGCGATTCCGATCGCTGACCGCCGTCCGTCTAACCCTCCGCCAGCGTGTCCGCATTGTGAATGGATGGTGTCCCGTATCATATAACTCGTTTATATCCCTCCCCTGACCGCGCGCCGCAAAGTATCACTGAAACGCGAAGAGTGCTATTGCGCCGTAAGGTAAAAGAAATTCCGGGTGTTCACGCAAATCACCTAGTGTCAGAAAAATCACACAGTTTGCGTGCATCTGACAGTCATGGGATGAAATAGCCGAAGCTTTATTACCGTGCGTCTGGCGTTAGCATGGCGGTAAAAGGATAAAATGTATCCTGGGACACCGTATGTGCTCTTTCCGTGAACCGTCTTCTGCTATCATTTTTACGGCAGAACAGCAGAATATTTTGGGAGCACAAGATCGGAATTCCATTTTTACGAGTACACGGTCTCATCTCAAAGATTTACCTGCAAACGCCGTCGGGCAAGTGTACATACCCATCTTGACTCAGTAAAATTCTGAAAATAAATAGTTGTTAAGACCGTGACCAAAATAAAGACAATAAAGCACAAAATCTGGAACGTTTTCTTTTATGTATCACTGTTCCGAATGGTTTAATGTGGCCCACCACGAATTCCTCCCCTGCGACAATCTCACTTCTCAGAGTAGCAATTGCAACCTACGTGCCCAGTAATTGTTGGACGCATCCCAGTCTGTCTTCCTATCACAATTTTTACCCTCTGCAGTTCCCTCGAATAACAGGGAAGTCATTTCCCGATAGCTCAAAACATGTTCTACCACCCTGTCCCTTCTTCGTGTCAGTGTTTTCCATATATCCCTTTGCTTCCTCGCCGCGCGGGATTAGCCAAGCGTTCTACGGCGCTGCAGTCATTGACTGTGCAGCTTCAAATGGCTCTGAGCACTATGGGACTCAACTGCTATGGTCATCAGTCCCCTAGAACTTAGAACTACTTAAACCTAACTAACCTAAGGACATGACACACGTCCATGCCCGAGGCAGGATTCGAACCTGCGCCCGTAGCAGTCGCACGGTTCCGGACTGCGCGCCTAGAGCCGCTAGACCACCGCGGCGGGCGACTGTGCACCTGGTCCCGGCGGAGGTTCGAGTCCTCCCTCGGGCATGGCTGTGGGTGTTTGTCCTTAGAATAATTTAGGTTAAGTAGTGTGTAAGCTTAGGGACTGATGACCTTAGCAGTTAAGTCCCATAAGATTTCACACACATTTGAACATTTTTTCCTTCCTCATTCTCCGGAGAACCTGCTGATACCTTAACTTATCATCCCATCTAATTTTCAACATTCTTCTGTAGCACCGTATCTGAAATGGTTCAATACTCTTCTTTTCCCCAGTCCGTGTAACACTGTCACAGAACGCAGTGCTCGAGACATTCATTCTCAGAAATTTCTTCCTCAAATTAAGGCGTATTTTCGATACTAGTAGACTTCCCTTCGTCAGGAATGCCATTTTTGACAGTACTACACTCCTGGAAATTGAAATGAGAATACCGTGAATTCATTGTCCCAGGAAGGGGAAACTTTATTGACACATTCCTGGGGTCAGATACATCACATGATCACACTGACAGAACCACAGGCACATAGACACAGGCAACAGAGCATGCACAATGTCGGCACTAGTACAGTGTATATCCACCTTTCGCAGCAATGCAGGCTGCTATTCTCCCATGGAGACGATCGTAGAGATGCTGGATGTAGTCCTGTGGAACGGCTTGCCATGCCATTTCCACCTGGCGCCTCAGTTGGACCAGCGTTCGTGCTGGACGTGCAGACCGCGTGACACGACGTTTCATCCAGTCCCAAACATGCTCAATGGGGGACAGATCCGGAGATCTTGCTGGCCAGGTTAGTTGACTTACACCTTCTAGAGCACGTTGGGTGGCACGGGATACATGCGGACGTGCATTGTCCTGTTGGAACAGCAAGTTCCCTTGCCGGTCTAGGAATGGTAGAACGATGGGTTCGATGACGGTTTGGATGTACCGTGCACTATTCAGTGTCCCCTCGACGATCACCAGAGGTGTACGGCCAGTGTAGGAGATCGCTCCCCACACCATGATGCCGGGTGTTGGCCCTGTGTGCCTCGGTCGTATGCAGTCCTGATTGTGGCGCTCACCTGCACGGCGCCAAACACGCGTACGACCATCATTGGCACCAAGGCAGAAGCGACTCTCATCGCTGAAGACGACACGTCTCCATTCGTCCCTCCATTCACGCCTGTCGCGACACCACTGGAGGCGGGCTGCACGATCTTGGGGCGTGAGCGGAAGACGGCCCAACGGTGTGCGGGACCGTAGCCCAGCTTCATGGAGACGGTTGCGAATGGTCCTCGCCGATACCCCAGGAGCAACAGTGTCCCTAATTTGCTGGGAAGTGGCGGTTTGTTCCCCTACGGCACTGCGTAGGATCCTACGGTCTTGGCGTGCATCCGTGCTTCGCTGCGGTCCGGTCCCAGGTCGACGGGCACGTGCACCTTCCGCCGACCACTGGCGACAACATCGATGTACTGTGGAGACCTCACGCCCCACGTGTTGAGCAATTCGGCGGTACGTCCACCCGGCCTCCCGCATGCCCACTATACGCCCTCGCTCAAAGTCCGTCAACTGCACATACGGTTCACGTCCACGCTGTCGCGGCATGCTACCAGTGTTAAAGACTGCGATGGAGCTCCGTATGCCACGGCAAACTGGCTGACACTGACGGCGGCGGTGCACAAATGCTGCGCAGCTAGCGCCATTCGACGGCCAACACCGCGGTTCCTGGTGTGTCCGCTGTGCCGTGCGTGTGATCATTGCTTGTTCAGCCCTCTCGCAGTGTCCGGAGCAAGTATGGTGGGTCTGACACCGGTGTCAATGTGTTCTTTTTTCGATTTCCAGGAGTGTAGTTTGCTTTGTATGGCCTCCTTGCTTCCTCTGTCATGGGTTGGTTTGCTGTTTAGGTAGAAAAATTCCTTCATCTACTTGGTGATCACTAATTCAAAGTTCCTCGATGTTCCCATTTCTGCTACTTCTCATTACATTCGTCTTGTGTATTTGTATATTAAACTGGGGACCTAGACGGAGAGACTTCGTTCCGCCGTAGCCCTCACAGCGGTTCACAATCCCACAACAGGCCACAGCAGTTCACCCACCCCACCCCACCGCCACCCAACACCGAACCCAGGGTTATTGTGCAGTTTGGCCCCCAGTGAATACCCCCCCCCCCCTCCGGCAGATGAGAGCCCGCATCTCGTGGTCGTGCGGTAGCGTTCTCGCTTCCCACGCCCGGGTTCCCGGGTTCGATTCCCGGCGGGGTCAGGGATTTTCTCTGCCTCATGAAGGCTGGGTGTTGTGTGTTGTCCTTAGGTTAGTTAGGTTTAAGTAGTTCTAAGTTCTATGGGACTGATGACCTAAGATGTTAAGTCCCATAGTGCTCAGAGCCATTTTTGATACCAGATGAGCATGAGCGTTACCAAATGCTTGCATGGTAGAGTGATTATGCTGTACGCCTACGTGGAGACGGTGTTTGTGCACCAATCGACACAGTGTAACTGAGGCGGAATATGGGAAACCAGACCTCATTCGCCGAGGCAAGTGGAAAACCGCCTTAAAAACTATCCAGAGGGTGGCCGGCACACCGAACCTCGACAATATTCCGCCGGGCGGATTCGTGCCGGGGACCGTCACGCCTTCCCTCTCTGGAAGCAGCTAGGTAGTCGGGCGTGCTTACTTCCGTCTTTCTTCAATTTATTCCCAATCCGGCGGGAAAGGCACCAGTAAAAATGGTATTACAACCACTAGCCATCCGGGAATGATTTGTGTCATGGTGCAGCAAGTGCCTGAAGAAGCGAGCCATGGAGAAAACGACGCACCAATAAGGGCGTAATGAACAGTTGAAGAGTAGTAGTTGTTTTTCTGGTTTTTCTCTCAGTGTGTTTTCCTCCAGGTTGGCGAATGCTGCACAAGCACCATAATTACTCTACCACGCAAACATTTGGTGTTATCCTTGTCTGGTATGAGACGTTCTAGGGAGGGTGGATTGATTAACTGGGGGCCGAACCCCACAATAACCCTCGGTTCGGTATGGAGGCGTCGGTGGGGAGAGTGGACTGCTGTGGCCTGTTGTACGGTTCTGAACCACTGAGGACTACCGCGCGACGAAGCCTCTCCGTCGTTTCTAGGTCCCCGGTTTAATACAACACGATACAGTACAATGTTGCAGTATCTGTAGCATCATAAACGCGTTTCAGGCAAACCCCTGTGCGGGATAGGGGCTTGGTTTGGGGGGGGTTGGCATTCGTGATGGGGAGTGCCGCTGAACAGAGCTCTGAAAAATGAACATACGCTGTAAAAAAAATTATTACAAAGAAAAAGGCTTGACAGATAGTGTTATATTTGAGCTACTTGGTGGTGTACAGCTGTTGAATGGAAAGGTATGGGCATCTGCTGTAGGGCGGAAACGGCAAAGCGTGTGCAGCAGTGTACAGTGAGATACACAAACTCACACCGTCTACGCCGCTTGAGCAGAAGACTTCCCCTTGCGGCAGAAGGCCCGCGCCAGTGAAGCGACGCGCAGTTTAGCCCTTAACGGCCGCAGTGTCGTCGTAATATTGTCCCTCGCGTCCGTCGCTATTTGTCAACTGTGCTCTCGGCGCGACGTCGTAAAACGGAGAATAAATTTCGCGGGGTAGACGCGAACCGGCTCTCTGCTGGCTGTGTCCAAACAAAAGCGGTATGCAAATGAAACGGTCATTTCCCGCGCTTTATGCGAGCTCCAGCGTATTTATAACAGGCCGTGTTGTAACAGAGTCGCTGTTCTTGCTGGTTCATTTCGTTCTGGTCAAAGTAAAACATGGTTGAACTCCTCTCTGTTATTTAATGAATATGATTTATAAATTTGGGGCTGATTAATACAAAATTTGCCCTGCACAAACCTTCCCAGATGATACACTTTTCCTGGAGACATAGTAAGTCTCAACTTTGTTTTCAGTAAGGTTAGAAGCTCAAGTAATGGAAAAAAATTTGTACAAAGACCGGGATTTGAAGCAGGCAGATATGCTAACCCCTACACATTCTGCCACTGTGGTTGACACAGCTGCATCGACTAGCGTAGTCCAATGCCCTACCCACCACAACAATTTACACCTTCATTTTCCCATTCTTAAATCGTCACTATCGAGGCTTTCCGATATTGGAAGAGCACACCAGCTATTTATGCCTGAGGTACAGGCAATTTCCACATTACCTACAAAGCTGGCGTGCTATTCCAATACTGGAGACCGTCAACAATATTGTCGGTTAAAGGGGAGTACTTATGGTGAAAATATTCAAAAGTGTCATTTTCCGATTATTATCGCTTAATAATAATATTGGATCTCTCCTGAGTAATTTGACCATCATTTGTCGATTAATTCCTATCGGGAATGTAGTTTTTGTTATGTCAAAGTTAATAGTGCAATTGTAATAAGAAAATCGAGTCATTCTGCATTGATTTCCTCCGCAACTATTCAGTCTAGAAGGCTGTGGTATCCGTTGTGTACTCCTTGAATTCATGTTACTGTTCGTGTTAATAGGTTGGATGCCGTGTGTAAACAGGAATTGGGGTATTGCAGATTTATTTAGTGAAGGAAAAATTACAGACAAAAACATTGATGAACTTCAGCAATATTATGGAATGGCAATAAGAAACAGTACACACGCCAAACAAGGGATGAAAAGAGCAGTGTAGCCTACATTCTTTCACAAATTGTCCACAGATGATACCCTGTACATAGTCTTTGCTCACCCGGTGCTGATTCATGGTGCAAGTACGGCAAAGCTCAAGCTGCGGGTACATAGGAACAATTCAGGCACAGTAATTCTCGCACTTCTCAGCACTTGAAGCATTCGTAATTGTGTAGATGATATTTTTCGAAAGTCAGATGGTATGTCGACAGAGTCATACATTCACACTCCAACGTGAATAATCGTTTTGTTGCCATTTCCCTCAATGATTTTAGAAATTACGACGCAATTTCAACTAACCCGTCTGCCTTTTTTTATTTTAAGTCCGCCGCGCGGGGTAGCCGTGTGGCCTTGGGTGTCTTACCACGGTTCGCGTGGCTCCTCCCGTCGGCGGTTCGAGTCCTCTCTTGGGCATGGGTGTGTGTGTTGTCCTTAGCGTAAGTTCGTTTAAGTTACATTAAGCAGTGTGTAAGCCTAGGGATCGATGACCTCAGCAGTTTCCTCCCTTAGAACTTACCATAAATTTCGAATCTTAAGTTCTCCAAATCTCTCTTTTGAATTGACTCCTGTTTCTTCTTTTATCAAATGAGACAAACCTTTACCCTCACAGAGGCGATTAGTGTACTCTTTGGTTCAAATAGTTCAAATGGCTATGAGTACTATGGGACTTAACTTCTGTGGTCATCAGTCCTCTAGAACTTAGAACTACTTAAACCTAACTAACCTAAGGACATCACACACATCCATGCCCGAGGCAGGATTCGAACCAGTGCCCGTAGCGGTCGCGCGGCTCCGAACTGTATCGCCTAGAACCGCTCGGCCACAACGGTCGGCAGTGTACTCTTTCCATCTGTCCGCTCTCTACTCTACATTTAACAGTGGAATTCCGGTCGACCTCTTAATGTTACCACACTTGCTTTTAATTTCACCGAACGTTATCTTGACTTTCCTATATGGTGAGTTAGTCCTTCTGAAAATTATTTTTTTCAGATATCTTCAAATTTTTCATGCAGTCATTTCCTCTTAGCTTCCCTCCACATCCTATGTAACTCACTCTCAGTGACTTGTATTTCTGTATTACTGAATTCTCCTGAACATTTTTGTACTTTCTGTTTTCGTCCATCAGCTAAAGTACTTCCTTCGTTGCCCATGGTTTCTTCGTAGTTACCTTCTTTGTGCTTATGTTTTTCTTTCCAATTTCTGTGATTGCCCTTTGTAGAGATATCCATTCTTCTTCGACTGTACTGCGTACTGAGTTATTCCTTATTGCTGTATCTATATCCGTAGAGAATTTCAAGTTTATCTCGTTATTCCTTGTGATAGCGCTCCAAAAGGGACGAAGAATGTGCCATTCGCTTTTTTTTTGTATTCTTCTGTCAGTGTTTCCGACACCCATCCTTCATGCAATTTTTGGTTGTGAAGTTTGTCAGTATCAATGTGAAAAAATACTAATCCTGAAACTTGTGGAACTTCCTGATGCAGCTCGTCAGTGGTGAATCGCCCCTTTGGCGAATATCCTCCATCAACTTTTTGTGTCAAGTCTTGATTCAGATCGATCATGATCATAAACTTTTGTCCTTCCTTCATTAAATAGCCTACAGCATTTACGCACATTTTTCATAATTCATTACTCTTGCGCCATAAATTTAAACAAGCTGCAAGTGAATTTGTTGTTTTGCATTGAAGAAACCAGTGACCGAGCGCACTTCACAACCGGCAGTAAGACTGAATGACACGGCGGCAAACTAAGCAGTGTAGCCATACAACCAACACCAGCATAGGCGTAAAATGTAATGACGGTGTAGTGAGAGGCTGCCCAACAGTGGTCGACCGTGAACAGACATCACGTGACAGGATGCGCCGACACGTGTGCTATTGGCTCTTACCTTAAAAATGACCCTCGCCAGATCTCTGGTCAGTTGAACGCGTATGGGAGTTGACGAAGCGGGAACTTAGTCGTTCTCCAGGGCCTGCAAGAACCATTGACCGTCCATCCCGAGATGCCTACTCGGCAGCTTTGTAATCGTTTGCATGCGAAAATACACCAGATGGGGATAGACTGTACAATGGTGCGACTGTTTGGACACGCTTTACTGTGACATGCGTGATTCATTTGGTATCATTTTGTCATGATATACAGTTACACTGATGAACTATGACCTTGTCCTTCAGGGAGTTGCGTCTTTTCGCACAATTACCGGGTGATTGAAAAAGAAACAATAGATTTCAGCCGCGCGGAGTGGCCGCGCGGTTTAGGGCGCTAAGTCACGGGTTGCGACCCCTCCTGCCGGAGATTAGAGTCCTCCCTCGGGCGTGCGTTCGTGTGTGTGTGTGTGTGTGTGTGTGTGTGTGTGTTTGTGTGTGTGTTCTTAGCAAAGTTTGTTTAGTTTAAGTAGTGTGTAAGTCTAGGGATCGATGACCTCAGCAGTTTGGTCCCTTAGAAATTCACACACAGTTGAATAAATTTTTAGTTCTTTATTACTACCAAAGCATAAGAGATAGAACGACATTCCGCGTGTGACTAGGTACAGGAAGATTCAAAGTTTTGATACAGTTGCGCTCTTGTTTGCAGTAAATTGGCGACTACAGCATAAGGAAAACGATTTGGTGTGTTGGAATTTACGCGAAGTCAGTTCATTGTTCAAATGGTTCAAATGGCTCTGACCACTATGCGACTTAACTTCTGAGGTCATCAGTCGCCTAGGACTTAGAACTACTTAAACCTAACTAACCTAAGGACATCACACACATCCATGCCCGAGGCAGGATTCGAACCTATACCTCCTAGAACAGCACGGCCACTCCGGCCGGCTCAGTTCATTGTTCATCTGCATCTACATACAGGGTGTTTCAAAAATGACCGGTATATTTGAAACGGCAATAAAAACTAAACGAGCAGCGATAGAAATACACCGTTTGTTGCAATATTCTTGGGACAACAGTACATTTTCAGGGGAACAAACTTTCGAAATTACAGTAGTTACAATTTTCAACAACAGATGGCGCTGCAAGTGATGTGAAAGATATAGAAGACAACGCAGTCTGTGGGTGCGCCATTCTGTACGTCGTCTTTCTGCTGTAAGTGTGTGCTGTTCACAACGTGCAAGTGTGCTGTGGACAACATGGTTTATTCTTTAGTACAGAGGATTTTTCTGGTGTTGGAATTCCACCGCTAGAACACAGTGTTGTTGCAACAAGACGAAGTTTTCAACGGAGGTTTAATGTAACCAAAGGACCGAAAAGCGATACAATAAAGGATCTGTTTGAAAAATTTCAACGGACTGGGAAAGTGACGGATGAACGTGCTGGAAAGGTAGGGCGACAGCGTACGGCAACCACAGAGGGCAACGCGCAGCTAGTGCAGCAGGTGATCCAACAGCGGCCTCGGGTTTCCGTTCGCCGTGTTGCAGCTGCGGTCCAGATGAGGCCAACGTCCATGTATCGCCTCATGCGCCAGAGTTTACACCTCTATCCATACAAAATTCAAACGCAGAAACCCCTCAGCGCCGCTACCATTGCTGCACGAGAGACATTCGCTAACGATATAGTGCACAGGATTGATGACGGCGATATGCATGTGGGCAGCATTTGGTTTACTGACGAAGCTTATTTTTACCTGGACGGCTTCGTCAGTAAACAGAACTGGCGCATATGGGGAACCGAAAAGCCCCATGTTGCAGTCCCATCGTCCCTGCATCCTCAAAAAGTACTGGTCTGGGCCGCCATTTCTTCCAAAGGAATCATTGGCCCATTTTTCAGATCCGAAACGATTACTGCATCACGCTATCTGGACATTCTTCGTGAATTTGTGGCGGTACAAACTGCCTTAGACGACACTGCAAACACCTCGTGGTTTATGCAAGATGGTGCCCGGCCACATCGCACGGCCGACGTCTATAATTTCCTGAATGAATATTTCGATGATCGTGTGATTGCTTTGGGCTATCCGAAACATACAGGAGGCGGCGTGGATTGGCCTCCCTATTCGCCAGACATGAACCCCTGTGACTTCTTTCTGTGGGGACACTTGAAAGACCATGTGTACCGCCAAAATCCAGAAACAATTGAACAGCTGAAGCAGTACATCTCATCTGCATGTGAAGCCATTCTGCCAGACATGTTGTCAAAGGTTTCGGGTAAATTCATTCAGAGACTACGCCATATTATTGCTACTCATGGTGGATATGTGGAAAATATCGTACTATAGTGTTTCCCAGACCGCAGCGCCATCTGTTGTTGACAATTGTAACTACTGTAATTTCGAAAGTTTGTCTGCCTGAAAATGTACTGTTGTCCCAAGCATATTGCAACAAACGGTGTATTTCTATCGCTGCTCGTTTAGTTTGTATTGCCGTTTCAAATATACCGGTCATTTTTGAAACACCCTGGATATACTCCGCTAGCCACCAAGCGCTGAGTGTCTGTATTCCACTCTTGGATCGCGCGAGGGAGAAACGACTGTCTGAGCGCCCCAGTACGACTTCTAATTTCCCTTATCTTTGAGTGGTGATCATTGTGCGATTCGAAAGTTGGAGGTAAAAATATGTGCTCTACTTCCTCGGCGAAGATCGGATTTCGGAATTTGTGTCCCACTTCAAACTTTCTATGAGATTTGTATCTCTCTCGCGAGGGCTAAATTTGACAGTTACGAATCTTGCCACTCTTCTTTGGACCTTCTCAATCTCTTGAATCAGACCCAACTGGTAAGTATCCCATATAGACGAACAAAACTCTAAGACTGGACGAACTAAGGTATTGTAAGCAATTTCCGCTGCATCGCTTCAGGGTTCTACCAATAAACCGCAATCTAGAGTTCGTCTTACCAGTTATTTATGTAATCTGATCGTTCCATTTGAGATAAATTCGAATAGTCACATCCAGATACTTGACGGATGATACCGCTTCCAAAGACTGATCATTTATTTTGTACTCGTACATTAATGGGGATTTCCGCTTTGTTATACGCATTAGGTTATACTTACTAATATTGAGAGAAAACTGCCAGTCATTACGCCACGCATTTGCTTTCTGCAAATCCTCATTGATTTGTTCACAGCTTTCGTGTAATACTACTTTCCGGTAGACTACAGCATCATCGGAAAACAGTCTAATGCCGCTGTCTATACCATCCACAAGATCGTTTATGTAAGTCGTAAAAAAGCAGCAGACCTGTTACACTGCCCTGGAGCATACCTGATGTAATGCTTGTTTCTGTTGAAGTCTCCCCATTCAGGACGACATACTGCTCCCTGTCGGTTAGAAAACTTTCTATCAGATACACGTAAGCGTGCACTTTTTGGAGCAAGCGACAGTGCGAAACTGAGTCGAACGCCTTTCGAAAGTCGAGAAATATGGCATCAGCCTGGGAGCCAGTATCTAGAGCCTTTTGTATATCATGCACAAAGAGGGCCAGCTGTGTCTCGCATGACCACTGTTTCCTGAAATCGTGCTGATTTCTGCAGATGAGCTTCTCAGTGTCTAGAAGGGTCATTATGTCTGAACACCAAATATGTTCCATGATTCTACAACAAATTGACCTCAGTGAAATTGGCCGGTAATTATGTGCATCCGATTTTCTACCCTTTTTATAGATTGCTATGACCTGGGCCTTCTTCCAGTCTCGTGGAACTTTCCGCCGTTTCAATGTTCTCTGACAGATGACGGATAAGAATGGTGCTATATTTGTAGCATAGTCAACATAAAATCTTACGGGGATACCGTCTCGGCCAGATGCCTTTCTGGCGTGTAAGGATATTACCAGTTTTGCAATACCAGGTACACTAAACACTATGTCAGACATCCTTCCGTTTGTTCGATAATTGAAAGGGGAAAGGGTGCTTGCAGTCCTCTACCGTAAACGAGTTTTTGAAAGCTAGGTTTAGAATTTCGGACTTCTGTTTATCATCTCCCGTTACTGTCAGCAAGAGAATGTATTGAATTGTTTGTAGCGTTCATAGATTTTACATACGACCAAACTTGTGAAATTGCAACGTTCATTCCGCCGTCAGATCAGCAAGAAGCCGCCTCTGCATAAGCAAATTTCTGACTGAGATACAAAATTCATGGAACTTGGTTGCGTATGCAACGCCATAGAGCTCTGGTTGTTCACGCATGTCTGATGAAACTTTCGAGCGTATCCGAAATTCGTTCTCACAGAGCCGTGGAAAGTTCAGAAGCCGGACAGGCCAGGAACTTCAGCTTCCTCAGACAACGGCGTGGCGTTTTCTGAATCGACGCTCGCACATGAAGCCTTTGCAAGTTGCAGTTACTGCAGCAGCTGCGTCCCGGCGACCATAACAGGAGGCACAAATTTTGCATTTTAGTTCTCCTGGGTATGACAGAAGACACTTTTTCTTTTCCGAACGACTCATCCTTTGCTACGAATCGACGTTTCATCTGTCATGCAAAGTAAACCGCCACCGTGTAAGGAATTGCGGGTGACAAAATCATGTCTTCTTCGTCGAACAAGAAAGAGACTCGCCTAAGCCTAATGGGTTTTGTGCCGAACTGTTGAAGCTGCCGAGTCAATAAACAGGGATCTCTTGATTCGCATGTAGAATGAAATGTACTCTCGTTTCTTTGTTTCTAGAGCAACTCGTGGTGGTCATGTTGAGTGTGCGGCATACTGTCTTTGCGTACATAAAACTTTGAACCCTTCCTCTATCAGGTGACATGCGCAATGTGTTTGTCTTTCACAGTTTGTCTGTAAAAAAAAAAAAACACAATTAAAATCCGTTGTTTGTTGTTGGACTACCTTGTTTATATAAGAGGGTAATTTTTGAAGCAAGAGCCCATAGAGCATCCTGCCACGTAACGTCGGATCACGGTGGATCACTCTTGGCCGCTTTCTCACTATGTTACGTTTCACCTCTCTGCCGGTGTTGGATGTACGATTATACTGTTTCGATTGTCACCATGCCAATCAGCAACCACGCAGATTGTGAAGTGTGCTTGGTTATTCGGTTCTTAAATGCAGAACGGGTTCCTCCTGATGAAATTCACCGGCACCTTGTTGAAGTTTGTGCTGCAGGTGTAATAGAATCATGGGAA
Source organism: Schistocerca gregaria (assembly GCF_023897955.1). NCBI lineage: Eukaryota > Metazoa > Arthropoda > Insecta > Orthoptera > Acrididae > Schistocerca > Schistocerca gregaria. The sequence continues at coordinate 1,087,497,834 of NC_064920.1, read as the reverse complement.
TATGCGTAAACGGTGTAGGCTGTTTAATGAAGGAAGGACAGATTTTTCATGATCAAGAACGATCTGGACTGCGTACTGTCATGAATGAAGAATTCACGCAAAAAGTTGATGAGGCAGTTCGCCAGAACGGGCGCTTCACTATTGACCAGCAGCACCAGAAATTTTCGCAAGTTCCAAGATCAGTAGTTTTTCACATCGTTACTGACAAACTTCACTACAAAAAAACGTGTGCGGGATGGGAGCCGCAAATGTTGACAGAAGAACACAAAACAAAGCGAATGACACATTCTTTGTCCGTTTTAGAGTGCTATCACAAAGATGGTCACGAGTTCTTCAGCCACATTGCGACCGATCAGCAAACGTGAATTGCGCACTGCACTCTAGAGAATAAACGTCAATCCGGTGAGTGGCATCACTCAGACTCCCGGACGAAATCACGACAATTCAAACAAGAATCTTCAACACGAAAATCGTGGCCACGGTTTTTTGGGAGTGGAAAGGCAATCTTCTCGTCTGCCTCACGTTTCGGCAAGAATAAAGACGCCGCTGGACAAGTTGCATTGGGAAATCACTGAATCATCCACCATACAGCCCTGACTTAGCACGATCAGGCTTTCGCCTGTTTTCAAAACTGGAGGAATTTCTTGGTGGAAAACGCTTGGAAAATGATGACATATTGAAAGAAACTATTACTAACTGATTTATCCGTCAGGCGGCAGTGTTCTTTGACGCTGGGATCCAAAATCTGGTGTTGCGACTTGACAGATGTTTAAATATTCATGGTAACCAGGTAGAAAAGTAAAAATATGTGCATATTATAGTTTGTAACACAATTTACGTTCATAAATAATGTTTCTCTTACTCCATAACAAATCGATTCTTACTTCAGAAATGACCGTCGTATGTGGACAGATCGTTGGATCATCTTTACAGTTGCTGGTAAGGAGCGAGTTGAGGGCAAGTGCAGCAAGCTGAAGATGCCGGTAACAGCACGAAACTGTTAATGGCAGGAGAATAATTAAGAAAAAAAGACAACATTATAGGTAGCAACGACGGCTTCGAGTATTCGTCTTGGGTATAAATAACCGCTTCAACTGCATTTAGTCCGTTATTATTGGATCACTAACACATCTTCAGGTGAACATATGGACAGTAGAGCGGAAAGGTTTGGAACCTTTTCATCGAACCTTCGTTGTCTCTCAGAACGACACACACCTATAAGGCGGCCCATATTGATGATGTTTCGTTGAATGGTTTGCACGCTGACAGTATTCGGTTGTTTGCAGACGACGTTGTCGTTTATCGACTAATAAAGTCATCAGAAGATCGAAACAAACTGCAAAACACTTTAGAAAAGATAACTGAATGGCGCGATAAGTGGCAGTTGATCGTTAATAGCGAAAAATGTGAGGTCGTCCACATGAGTGCTAAAAGGAACTCGTTAAACTTCGGTTACGCGATAAATCAGTCTTATCTAAAAGCAGCAAATTCAGCTAAATCCCTAGGTATTAAAATTACGAACAATTTAAATTGGAAGGAACACTTAGGAAATGTTGTGGGGAAGGCTAACCAATGACCGCGTTTTATTGGCGGAACAGACCTACTAAGGAGACTGCCTACACTATGGTTGTCCGTCCTCTTTTAGAATACTGCTGCGCGGTGTGGGATCCTTACCAGATAGGACTGACGGAGTCATTGAAAAAGTTCAAAGTAAGGCAGCACGTTTTGTATTATCGCGAAATATGGGAGAGAGTCACAGAAATGGTACGGTATTTGGGCTGGAAATCATTAAAAGAAAGGCGTTTTGCGTTGCGACGGAATCTTCTCACGAAATTCCAATCACCAACTTTCTCCTCCGAATGCGAAAATATTTTGTTGACACCGACTTACATAGGGAGGAACGATCACCACGATAAAATACGGGAAATCAGAGCTCTTACGGAAGGATACAGGTGTTCATTCTTTCCGCGCGCTACACGAGATTGGAATAATAGTGAATTTAGAAGGTGGTTCGATGAACCCTCTGCCAGGCACTTAAATGTGATTCGCAGAGTATGCATATAGATGTAGATGTAGACTGAAATTAAGGGTTGCACTTCTGTCACGTTTAAAGATTCTCTTCAGTCGTCGTTGGTCTCGTTCTTGCAGGATCTATTTCCGGCCGCAGCGGTGTCGCAGATTTGACGTTCTACCGGATTCCTGATATTCACGGTACACTCGTGAAATGGTCGTACGGGAAAATCCCAACTTCTTCGCTACCTCGGAGATGCTGTATCCCGTCGCTTGTGTGCCAACTGTAACACCACGATCAAACTCACTTAAATTGTGATAACCTGCCATTGTAGCAGCAGTAACCGATCTAACAACTTCGCCAGACACTTGTTGTCTTATATAGGCGTTGCCGACCGCAGCGCCGTATTCTGCCTGTTTACATAGCTCTGTATTTGAATGCCAGTTTCTTTGGCGCTTCAGCGTATCTTTCGCAGTTTGACCATCATCATCATTAAGACTGACTATGCCTTTCAGCGTTCAGTCTGGAGCATAGTCCCCCTTATAAAATTCCTCCATGAACCCCTATTCAGTGCTAACGTTGGTACCTCTTCTGATGTTAAACCTATTACTTCAAAATCATTCTTAACCGAATCCAGGTACCTTCTCCTTGGTCTGCCCCGACTCCTCCTACCCTCTACTGCTGAATCCATGAGTCTCTTGGGTACCTCGCTTCTCCCATGCGTGTAACATGACCCCATCATCTAAGCCTGTTCGCCCTGGCTCCTACATCTCTAGAGTTCATTCCCAGTTTTTCTTTGATTTCGTCATTGTGGACACCCTCCTGCCATTGTACCTGCGATCATCCTAGCTACTTTCATATCCGTAACCTCAACCTTATTGATAAGGTAACTTGCACCCAGCTTTCGCTCTCATGCAACAAAGTTGGTCGAAAGATTGAACGGTGCACAGATAACTTAGTCTTGGTACTGACTTCCTTCTTGCAGAGGAGGGTAGATCGTAGCTGAGCGCTCACTGCATTAGCTTTGCTACACCTCGTTTCCAGTTCTTTCACTATGTTGCCATCGTGTGAGAATATGCATCCTAAGTACTTGAAACCGTCCACCTGTTCTAACTTTGTTCCTCCTATTTGGCACTCAGTTCGTTTATATCTCTTCCCACTGACATTACTTTCGTTTTGGAGATGCTAATCTTCATACCATAGTCCTTAAATTTCTGATCTAGCTCTGAAATATTACTTTGCACACTTTCAATCGAATCTGCCATCACAAGTGGTAAATATCTAGTTGAGGGGAAGTGTAGCCAACTGAAGATGGCCATGACAGCACGAAACAGTGAATGGTAGGAAAGTAAAGCTTTTTTTAAACCATTTGTGGCAGGTTGCATTCTCAGTGAACCGTTGTTGATTCAATAACAGTCACAGAATTCAGCACTATGCAGCATGTATAAAATAACGTTAAATGCGTTTCCTTCTATTTGTCTTTAACCTTTTTTGCGTCCTAATACTTGCATTCAGCATGCGGGCACAGCTACCGACGCCGGCGCGGTTCGGTAATATCGTAGGTGGCGCTCGGAACGCGTTTATCGATACTCGCCTGGCGGCGCGCCCGCGCCGTAATCGAGTTACGATCCGCTGCGAGGTCGACGCGTCCCGCCACTATCGATCCCGGCGGGCGCGCCGCCCCACAGTTAGCTCTGCCGGTGTGGGCTGTTCAGGGCTGGGCTGGGCTGGCCTGGCCTGGGCTCCGCTCCTCCGGGGAATTGTTTGGCCCTCCTGGCGCTGCTTCCTGCTGCGCCGGAACGTGACAACCGCCTACCGGCGCAGCTTGTTGACTCTGCTCCGGCCGCGGGAAGCTCTCGGCCACCACTCTGGAGGCCCTACTCCCCACCGCCGCCCCCGCAAGTCCTCCACCACCACTTCCTTCCTTCCTACCTTCCCGCCTCCGCCGCCATATTTTCCACAACAGCAGTGCGTGCGCCGCAGACCCCAAGCCTTGCTGCGGCCGACGATGCAGAAAACCCCGCCTACCCTTCAGATTTCTTGTTTCGTATCGCGAACTGCTGATTGTCAGCGTGATTTAAATAGCGATCGGTCGGTATTCATGAGGCAATCACATCCTGCTGCAATGTTGAAAGAAATTTTTTCCAGTGGTTTGAGGCCTCGTAAATTTCGCAAGGGACGCTGTATTGAATTCCCTTTCGTATTAACTCAGAGAGTAGAAGGGCGGGGGTGATGTAGCCAACATTAAACATAGCCGCGACTACTTTTATCAGAATCATGTTTAGTACATTGAAACATAAGAAGTGTGTGAAATTATTGCGCTCCTTTTTACATATCCAAAAACAGCCTTCAAACTGATAAAAATTCCGCTGAAGCAAGCAGTTTCCCAAATACGGAAAATGTGGGAGTGGCCACGAGTGCAGAATTAACCAATTTAACATTTTAAATGCATTTCTAAGCCTGCTATCACCATAAAATTCACACACAACATAGTTTGAACTGTGCAGATCGCCGGCCAGAGTGGCCGAGCAGTTACAGGCGCTACAGTCAGGAACCGCGCGACCGCTACTGTCGCAGGTTCGAATCCTGCCTCGGGCATGGATGTGTGTGATGTCCTTAGATTAGTTAGGTTTAAGTAGTTCTAAGTTCTAGGCGACTGATTACCTCAGAAGTTAAGTCCCATTGTGCTCAGACCCATTTGAACCATTTTTTGAACTGTGTAGATCAAGATAATAATATTTTTGAAAAATCAATTTTTTTGGACCAAAATCCGTTACATGTCCCTTTACGCAGTGTTATTAGAACCTTACTTACAATGTCCTTTCAAGACATACATTTCACTGCAAGCCCAATTATCAAGAAACTAATTTGCTTAATGTTTAAAAGCCCTGCTATTGTACGTGAAACTTACTGCAAGAAAGGAAACGCCGCCGCATATTTTCACAGCAAAGCACAGCGCATCATTTTCTTCCTCGCGTTCGGTTTTAACTGAAAACCTGTACATTGTTGTACAAAGTGTGCAACTAATATATATTTATATATTATATACCTTAAAAATATACAGCCCATGGCTGTGCGAGTGTTCATTAAAATGTTGCGAAAACTTTAGATTACATTTCGAAATTTTCGGTGATATTTTTGCCCTTTTATATATTACATGTATTTTTATTTACTACATATTAAAGAAGATATAGCCTATGTCCATTGGAATGTTCATTAGATTATCGTGTAAAAATCTGAAGTAAATCGGTCAAAAACTTTCCGAAATTTTCATTAATAACGTTGCCCAGGTATCATCACGTCTTGATCGGAATAGAAGCCAGTAGTAACTAGGTGATTTGTTTCAACTTATCAACAACCATCTTCAGATAATACTAATTCTCATATTTTTATTTAGTGAGCACGAAAAATTCACAGATATGCTCATACAACTCCAGCGGCGGAATAGAGCAGTGTTATGTATCATTATAAGGTCCATTGCTACAGTTCCATGAGCATACGTTTGTAGAAGAATCAAGTTGTGTAAGGTGTTCCTCCTAACAGCTGTCAAACTATTTTCTTTGGTGTTTCAGCTAGTATCTGGAATTCAGTTTTTGCAATGTGTAGCACACGTCACCTAGGGGTAGCATCGTTGATTATCAATCAGAAACCTTCTCGATGCGGCTTATAGCCCCGCCAGCGGTTAAATTTTGATTAATAATCAGCCTTGGCGGCCGAAGATTTCCGGCAAAAGAAGTCGCCCTCAATCTGCCATCGGCCTTGTCAAAGAAGGCGGAGGAGCGGACAGAGGGTTCAAGGTACTCTCTTGCACTCGGGGTGGGGAAACTGCTCCTAAAGACGGAAGAATCGGCAACGGTCAACGGCATGAGGATGCGGAAGGCACTGGAAACCACTGTATTAAAAACACATAATGTCTAGGCACAGGACATATGGCCGGTAATTAAAAATTGTCGTGATGATCTCTCTATTGGCAAAAGATTCCGGATTGAATAACCAACGAAAGGATAACGTTCTACGAGTCGGGGCGTGGAATGTCAGCAGCTTGAATGTGGTAGGGAAGCTAGAAAATCTGAAAAGGAAAATGCAAAGGTTCAATCTAGATATAGTAGAGGTCAGTAAAGTGAAGTGGAAAGAAGACATGGATTTCTGGTCAGATGTGTACAGGGTAATATCAACACCAACAGAAAATGGAGTAACGGGATTAGGGAGGTAGGGCAAAAGCGTGTTACTGTGAACATTTCAGTGATAAGGTTGTTCTCATCAGAACCGACAGCAAACTAGCACCGACAAGGATAGTTCAGATATACATGCCGACGTTGCAAGCTGAATATGAAGAGATAGAGACAGTAGATGAAGGTATTGAACGTGTAATGCAGTACGTAATGAGAGATGAAAATCTAATAGCCACGGGTGACTGGAATGCTATTATAGAGGAAGGAGTAGAAGGGAAGGGTTACGGGAGAACATGGCCTTGGTATTAGAAATGAGAGAGGAGAAAGACTAACTGAAATCTACCATAAATTTTAGCTAGTAATAGCGAATACTCTGTTCAAAATCAAAAGAGCTGGTGGTAAACTTGGAAGAGGCCGGGAGATACACGCAGATGCCAGTTACATTAGCTACGGTCGCAGGTTCGAATCCTGCCTCGATCATGGATGTGTGTGATGTCCTTAGATTAGTTAGGTTTAAGTAGTTCTAAGTTCTTGGGTACTGATGACCTCCGATGTTAAGTCCCATAGTGCTCAGAGCCATTTGAACCATTTTTTGTAATTTGTACTCACGAGCAGATATCGACTCAGATGACAACTTAATAGTGGTGTAGAGCAGAGTGAAGTTCAAGAGAGTAGTCAGGAATAACTAATGCGTAACGAAGTAGGAAAGGGAAATACTAAGGAATGAAGAAAAACGCTTGAAATTCTCTAATAGATTCACTGATAAGGAAAAGCCGAGTAGGCAGTTGAGACGAAGAGGACGCATGTCTCTAAAACGGGCAGTCACAGAACTTGGAGAGAAAAACATTGGTACAATGAAGGTAACTGCGAAGAAACCATGGGAAGCTAAGGCGAAATGACTGCATGAAAACTGTGAAGAAATAGAAAAATAAATGATTGTCGGAAGGACTCACTTATCGTATAGAAAAGTCAAATTAAAAGCAAAGGTGGCAACATTAAGAGTAAAATGAGACTTCCACTGATAAACGCAGAGGAGAGAGCGGATAGGCGGAAAAAGTACTTTCAAGGCATCTGTGTGGGCAAAGACTTACGTGATGTGATAGAAGAAGAAATAGGAGTCACTAGAGAAGAGATAGGAGATGTAGTATTTAAACCGGAATTTAAGAGCTTTGGAAGCGGTAAGAAAACGAATATTCACGTTGGTGTGTAGAACATTTTTTATAGACCGACAACGTAATTTATGTGTGTCATTAATTGTTTCATCATCTGACGATAAAGGTTTCTTATTTCGCATAACACAATGCTGTGAATACTTTTTATGAACATGATGATGGTCAGACGACTTAAACTGGTTGTGTAAATAAAGTATTTTACCACCGGCGGAAGGTGGTAATATGACATTCTTCAAAGTAGTATTTGAGGTTAGAGTGACAGCCACACAGTTATTTTTACGCTGTTAAACGGTAATTAGTGGTGTCGGGTTTCACTCGTTGCCTGTTCTGGGAGCTATCAACGAAGAATTTTGAAATTGCTCATGCACTTTTTGGCTCCTAGGGACAGTCGAAAAGCCTTGGCGAGACTGGCTGCACTATCGGCTGTATCCTAGTACATTCTGCCTCCTAACAGACTCTGAAGAATCATTTCGTTGAAGACACTGTTGCTAGTTCCAGCATTGCTCCACCTCCACAAACATAAGCAGAGTTACAAAATTTTGAAAAACACAGCCCTCAGTCGCGAACACAATTAATTTGTAACCTACGTTTCGGCGTCACAAGGGACACCTTCTTCGGACAAAATTAAAACTAACTGTTACAGCATAACGTACCAAAAAATACGAAAGCTGCGGTCATACCTAACAGCCTCAGATAGTCATATTTTTGTGTTGACTGTAGCAGAGGACACATCGCAGCCCCGATTGGCTGTTGCATTTTATATTAATTCTATCTGACGCTGTCAGGTATGACCGCAGCTTTCGTATTTTTTGGTACGTTATGCTGTAACATTTAGTTTTAATTTTGTCCGAAGTAGGTGTCCCTTGTGATAGCGAAACGTAGGTTACAAATTAATTGTGTTCGCGACTCAGTACTGTGTTTTTCAAAATTTTGTATTATACAACAGTCGCTGATTGACAGCCATGTTAAAAACCATAAGCAGAGTTGACAGGTTTGGCACCTGCATAAGTCTACTGACAATAATTTGCTTTTTTCTGCTGGACTTTACTTAACCTACTTCAGAAGCAATATAGATGCTTGACGTTTTAACCACTGCAGTGTTGTTGATACCACTAGCAATTTTTATTTCACAATACATATGTGGGCGTTACGCAGACATTCAACATATTGGGAAAGGAGAAAGTTCATAATTTACTGATTACAGAGTGTACCTACACTTTCTTTACATGCGTGTCACATATGTGATCTCTGTCTGAAAGCTTTTTTTTTTATACATGTATAAAACTTGCTACTCTCGAGTTTCGAATAAAACTTATTTAGTCGAACAGGCTGGCGTTGATATTCAAAAGCGGTGCAGTGTTTGACATTGTCGTGTTTTCTGGAAGAAGCGATGTTAAAGTTTTACTTCTGCTGCTATTATTAAGATTTGCCGTGAGTTTTCACATTCCATACTAATTCCGCGATGACTCATCCAAGAATGTCAGGACCTATAAATTTCCGTGATAAAACTTTCTGGCAACACATTATTTTCCTCTTAATTCTAAATGCCTTTCATTAAACGTTTTTTTCTCTTCCTCTTCTTGGTGCCTCTGTTGGTCAAATTTTTTCTTATTGTATAATAAAAATACTCACAGTCCCTCTACACGCTTACTACACAGTGTAAAAGCACAAGAAAATACGTGCCTGAGTTTCTTGGCTGTCTAGCAGACGGTGCGGACGAGACAGCAGTAGCGCGTTATCTCCTGGTCAGCGAGGCATTGTGCACGCATTCACAATTTAGTTGCGCCGCCATGACAGAGACGCCATTGATTATCGGCTATCGGCTATAAACAGGCGCTAAACACGGGTAATCGCGTATCGAGCAGTGCTCCCCTGCGACCGCACTGCCCTGCGCACAGTAGCGTCGCGCGGGTTGCGTCCGTGCCACGGACAGGCGCCGATTACGCACGTAGGCCTGCGTTTACGTTCGTGATCTGCGCAGATAGCGATCGACCCGCGACGCTGATCACAGCTATTGTGTGCTACGCCTGGTAATGAGCCATTAACCGCCTTGTGATCCTCCGTTTTGCATTGAAAGAGGCGCTGCAGGGGTTTAGCAATAAACTCACGGCACGTTACATCTGCTTCTATACTCCGCATGCAGCTTCACGGCGTGTGGCGGAGGATGCTTTCTACTATTCCTTCCTTTTCTCCTTTTGCTGTTCCGTACACAAATTGTGCGTGGGACGAAGTGATTAAATATTCGTCGGTAAAGCTCCCTAGCACATAGAACTTCGTGGATTTTCGCGTTATGGTCATTTCGTGACACGTATAAGGGAGGAAGTAAAATTTTGATACGTTCTCTCTCGGAATTTCAGTGCTAAACTTCTTTGTGATGCACAACGCCTTCCTTACAGTACCAGCCACTGGAGTTTGTTGAGCATCTCCGTAAAACACTGTCACCCACTAAATTGGGTAAAGGCCCCAGACAGATGAACAGAACTCACGAATTGGTCAAAAAGTGTCTTGTAAGCCACTTCTTTCGTAGATGAGTTACATTTCTGTTTTCCGTAATTTCCTTTTTCTTATTATTTGTTTTGTGTGGCCATTCAACGTCATGTCGCTTCGGATGTGTGTTTTTGACCCATCAGTCTTCTGACTGGTTTGATGCAGGTTGCCACTAATTCCTCTCCTGTGCCAACCGCTTCATCTCAGAGTAGTCCTCAATTATTTGCTGGATGTATTCCAATCTCTGTTTTCCTCTACGGTTTTTGCCCTCTACAGATCTCTCTAGTACCATGGACGTTATTTCAAATGGTTCAAATGGCTCTGAGCACTATAGGACTTGACATCTGTGGTCATCAGTCCCCTAGAACTTAGAACTACTTAAACCTAACTAACCTAAGGTCATCACACACATCCATGTCCGAGGCAGGATTCGAACCCGTGACCGTAACGGTCGCTCGGCTCCACACTGAAGGGCCTAGACATGGACTTTATTCCTTGATGTCTTAACGAATGCCCTATCGTACTGTCCCATTTTCTTTCAGGGCTTTTCCATATATTTCTTTCCTCGGCGATTCCGCGGAGAACGTCCTAATTATTTACCTTATCAGTTCATCTAATTTTTCACGTCTCAGATGCTTCTTTCCTCTTTTGTTTCTCCTTTTTTCCCAGCCATGTTTCACTGCCATAGAATGCTGAGCTCTAGACGTACATTCTCAGAAATTTCTCCCTCAATTTGAGACCTATGTTTGATACTAGTAGACCTCTCTCAGGAATGCCCTTTTTGCCAGTCCAGTCTGCTTTTCATATCATCCTTGCTACGTCCGTCTATTTCGTGGTTCCCAGTTCTGATGTTAAGTTTTTCGCTGTTGTTATTTCTGCTACTTCTCCTTATTTTCGTCTTCCTTCCATTTACTCTCAATCCATATTCTCTACTTGTTAGACTGTTCATTCTAATCAATATAATCTTCTTCACTCTGAATGAAGATAAGAATGCCATGAGCGAATAGTATCATTGCTAACCTTTCGCCTTGAATTTTAATTCCACTCTTGAATTTTCATTTCCATCGTTGCTTCTTCGATGTACAGTTTGATCTGTAGGGGCGAAAGACTACATCCCTGTTTTACGCCCATTGGAATCCGAGTGTTTCGTTCTTGGTCGTCCACTCTTATTAGTCTCTCTTGGTTCTTGTACAAATTCTTTATTACCAATACCTCCCTATAGCTTCCCCTCATTTTGTCAGAATTTCGGAGATATTTGCTCATTTTACGTTGCCGAATGCTTTTTCCAGGTCGACAAACGCTGTGAACGTGTCTTGATTTTTCTTTAGTCTTGCTTTCATTATCAACCACAACGTCAGAATTGCCTCTCTGCTGCCCTTACTTTTTTATAAAGCGAAAATGATCGTCATGTAACAGATGCTCAATTTTCTTTTCCATTCTTCTTTATATTATTGTCGTCAGCAACTTGGATGCGCGAGTTGTTAGGCTGATTGTGCGATGATTCTCGCCCTTGCGGCTCTTGCACTCTTCGGAATTGTGTGGATGATGTTTTTGCGAAAGTCTCGTGATATATCTCCAGTCTCATACATTCTAACCACCAACATGAATAGTCGTTTTGTTGCCACCTCCCTGAATGATTTTTGAAATTCTGCTGGAATACTATCTATCCCTTCTGCCTTATATGATTTTAAGTCTTTCAAGGCTAAATTAAATTCAGATTCTACAACTGGATCCTGACTCTCTTCTATATTGACTACTGTTCTTCTTCTGTCACGTCATCAGGCAGGTCGTCCCAATGATGGAGGCCACCTATCCACCCTCTCTTCTATTTATGAGTGCAATTCCCGTTGTACTCTTAATGTTGCCGCCTTTGCTTTTTGTTTGTTTTATTGGGTTCGTTTATTAATCTAAACGAGGCACAGTTTCCGAGTTTAGTGTTAATGTTTTTTCCTTCTTCTAATAATTTTTAGGTGTGCAGTCGGATTCCGTCGACATTTTGCCATGATATTTCGGCCCAGAGACATTTGGCGATCTTCACGTGCATAGGTAACAATGGCCGGACGTCTCAGGGTCGAAATATCGTGGCAAAATGTCGACGGGACCCGGTTGCGCACCCGAAAATTATTAGAAGAAAAAACACAAAGCGAAAATTTCACGATTTACATCGATTTTTTCTGTTTGCTCCCATTATATACATTTATTGTTCTGGTTTTTTACAATTTAAGCTGTGTTATCACCACACTGTGAAATTTGCCATTTATTGTGCGTTTGTGCCCCAGTCTAGATGTCTCTTGTAATATTGTTTACAATCATTGTAATGTCGTTGGAGAAAATAGTCAAAGTGTGATGATGGCAAGCCGGAAACAAGTTAACGCAATGGATTAATCATGTAGGGCAAGAAAACAGTGCTTTTCGTTTGTAATAGTGTTATTCTACCAAGGATCGACGGAAGAACAGTCCCTGTTTAGTTACCTAAACAAAAATCTCTCAGGATTTCGAGGCTAGCTAGTCTATCAATTAACCACAAGCGTTTTTGAAATTTGCAGAGTTCAATATTGAAGATTGGAAATGGCGGGTGTTCCGAATATCAGGTTTTTTTCACGAAACGCGTTTTCCATGTTTTAGTGTTATCGGTACCAGCTACACTTGTTCCAAATGACGAATAGTGAAGAAAACGTTGCTTTCATTATTAAGTGACGCATGGACCTTGTGCCAAGTACAGCTTCCCAGTACCAGGGGTTAAGTCTCCTCTGTTTATCTGGGAGTGGTGTAAAGAGATAACAATTAAGTTTTTGGTAAATGGGCGTAGCCTTTTGGACTGCAACAGAGATTTTTCAGTTATAAAGCAACAAAGAAATGTAAGCAAGACCTTTGCACCGTCAGATATGCACAAGAATGTTGAGTCAGCCAAAGTTGCGGAGCCATTCCAGTTAATTTCATTGCATACTGTTCCCATTCGCCTGTCTCATACATCTTGCTCACCAGATGGTAGGGTTTTGTCAGGACTGGCTCTCCCTTTCAAAGGAGGGTATAAGATGAACATCAACAAAAGCAAAACGAGGGTAATGGAATGTAGTCGAATTAAATCGGGTGATGCTGAGGAAATTAGATTAGGAAATGAGACACTTAATGTAGTAAATGAGTTTTGCTATTTGGGGAGCAAAATAACTGATGATGGTGGAAGTAGAGAGGATATAAAATGTAGACTGCCAATGGCAAGGAAAGCGTTTCTGAAGAAGAGAAATTGGTTAACATGCAGTATAGATTTAAATGTCAGGAATTCGTTTCTGAAGGTATTTGTATGGAGTGCAGCCATGTATGGAAGTGAAACATGGACGATAAATAGTTTGGACAAGAAGAGAGTAGAAGCTTTCGAAATGTGTTGCTACAGAAGAATGCTGAAGATTAGATGGATAGCTCACATGACAAACGAGGAAGTATTGAACAAAATTGGGGGAAGAGAAGTTTGTGGCACCAGTTGACTAGAGGAAGGGATCGGTGGTAGGACATGTTCTGAGGCATCAAGGGATCACCAATTTAATATTGGATGGCAGCGTGGAGGGTAAAAATCGTAAAGGGAGAGCAAGAGATGAATACAGTTAGCAGATTCAGAAGGATGTAGGTTGCAGTAGGTACTGGGAGATGAAGCAGCTTGCACAGGACAGAGTAGCATGGAGAGCTGCATCAAACCAGTCTCAGGACTGAAGACCACAACAACAATAACAACAACAACAACAACAACAACAGCTGTCCCTGATCAAGGTTTCGTTAGCTGTAGCAAAAACCAAGACTTAAGGTCAGCGACAGGGGGATAAAGAAACGGGCATAGGGCGGGGTGGGGAATGAAGGTGAAGGAGGAAGCGGAAGACCGGTAGAGGTAGAGGAGGGCGGTGGAGAGAAATAGGAGGAGGAGGATGGAATGGACAGAGAGGGGATCGGATGCGATGGTCAGAGAAAGGCTGGAGGGGGAAGGGGTAGAAGGAGATCAGGACGTACATCCAGCTCCCACATATGTTTAGCAATTAAAAATTACTGCCGGATTCATTAGTGTTTTACAGTTATAATTAAGTCATTTCTGGAATCAGCGCGGACGAGAAAGCTGTTCCGTAGATTGTACCCTACCCTACCTCACCTCACGTGCAGCAGTTTCTTGGCGGTTACACAGTTGTCTATAAATTCGTCTGGAGGTCTAACCCTAAAGCTGCCGCATTCGTGTGGCGCTGTCTTCCCAGCGGCAGACGCAATGTGAAGTAAGGACACGGGAGTGGGTCTTACAAGGAGACGGTACGACCGTGGGGTCCGGGATTTGTCCGAAATTTTGTGTGGTGAAAGAGGACCCCTAACACCTCACGTGGTTAAAATATTAGGACGCACTACTCGGAAAATCACGAGAAAAATCGATCCAAAGTTTCTTAGGTGCCTTATGACTATAAAATGTTAGTTCATTGCCGAGCCGCCGTCTGGCCTATATGGTTAGCGGTCGGACCCTTTCGCCAGAGGCCTCGGGTTCGATTCCTCCTCCGGCACTTTTTTTTTTCTTCTGTTGGTTGCAGAATTGCAGCGCGTTGTTACAGGACAAATGTCAAATGAATTCCCGGGAAGACTGTAAAAAAATTCATTCTATTATTCACCATCAGTTATCGTCGCCAATATTCCGAGACATGATTCAGTATGCCTGGTTTGCCTCAAAATTATCAGAAACTCAAAACATTTTCGTCAATGTTAATGGGGCATATTTTTGTACAGATTTATTGCAAACGCCCTGTAATTGTAGGAATCAGCTTTTGTATGTTGTGGAAGATGTCGCAAAAATTATTGCTTTGTTTGTTTTTACGATAATTACCACTGCGGTTCTTGTTTATGATTATTATATGTATAAAAATTGAATGTTTCTCAATCGAATTTGTTATTCTGATTAAAAACCCAATGATTCTCCGTATATACTTTACAATGAAAAATGGAAAACCCACCGCCATGAATTGCGTTGTTGGACAAAAAGAAAATAATTTTTATTCAATAATGTAACTAATGTGTTAAAGATAATGTAGGTTTGGGAAAATTTCTGAATAATTGGTGGAATAACAAAAGAAAATGAAACAGAAGAAAAAAAGTGCCAGAGGAGGAATGGAACCCGAGACCTCTGGCGTAAGAGTCCGAGCCCTGAACTTTTTTTTAGCATTTTGTTCGTTGTGTTTCGTCGTTGCGGAAGTCGCAAGACATCCTGTTCAAGTTTGGTGGTTGATCCTTTCAATTAATTTTTTATTACAGAGGCCAACGGGCTCTCTGACCGAACACGCTGAGCTACCGTGCCGGCTAAACATCTAGGCCAGACTGCGCCTCGGCAATGGACTAACATTTTATACTCATACGGCACCTAAGAAACTTTGGATCGATTTTTCCCGGGATTTTCCGGGTAGTGCGTCCTAATATTTTAACCACGTCAGGTGTTAGAGGTATTCTTTCACCACACAAAGTTTCGGACAAATCCCCGACGGCACGGTCGTGCCGTCTCCTTGATAGCTTGCCCGCGGTACAGAGCGGCGGCCCGCCAGAGCCGGCTAGGCCCCTGCTGTGGCTGTGGCGGGCTGTATGGGGCGCACCTGGGTCCGGCATGAAACAGCAATGGCGCCCATCCCGGCTGAGAGCGCCCGCCTGCATAAAACATGGCGAGCCGCGGCCGCACGCACACCTCTCTGCCGGTCCAGGCGGGGGCCGCAGTGACAGCGACAGGCGCCGCTCTGGTCTGGCTGGAGCTGGCAGGCTCGTGTTGCGTGTCGGGGCGCGTCGGCACTGGAGCCGTCGTATCCCGGAGACCCCTCCGTAACTCTTATTCGGCCTTATAGGTGCCACCTCCGTACCCGCATCCAGTGACGCCTGTGGCCTGAGGATGACACGGCGGCCGGTCGGTACCGTTGGGCCTTTATGGCCTCTTCGGGCGGCAAATAAAAAAGCATGCCAAATTCAGAGGAACGCAAAATCCCCGTGTCTGGCTAAGTTTCACGGAAGCTCGAAATTTAGTGCGGACGTCAATGCGAGATGCTTTAAATAGTTTCCACAGTGAAATAGTGTCTCAAAATATGGTAGTAAACCCAAAGAGATGTATATAAAGTGCACCAGTGGCAAAAAACAGTGAATACCGTCACTGCGCGATATGAAATGTTACCGATGATGGTGCCACTAAAGCGGAGTTACTAAATACAGTTTTCCGTAATTCCTTCACGAAAGAAATCGAAGTAAATATTCCAGAATTCGAAACCAGAACAGCTGTTAGCATGAGTGACATAAAAGTAGATATCTTAGGTGTTGTGAAACAAGTCAAATCACTTAAGAAAGGCAAGTCTTCCGGTCCACATGGTACACCAATCAGGTTCCTCTCAGAGTATGCAGGCAAAATAGCATCTTTCTTACCAATCATATACAACCGCTGATTTGACGAAAGATCTCTTCCTAAAGACTGGAAAGTAGCACAGGTCACACCAATATTCAGGAAAGGAAACAGGCGTAACCCATTGACGTACAGACCAACGTCACTGACCTCAATTTGCAGTAGGATTTTGGAGCATATACTGTACTCGAACATTATGGATCACCTTGAAGAAAATGACTTATTGAAACATAACCAAAAGGGTTTCAGAAAATTATCGTTCTTGTGCAACAAAGCTAGCTCTTTATTCCCATGAAGTAATGAGTGCTTTCGACAAGGGATCTCAGATCGATTCCATATTCCTAGATTTCCAGAACGCTTTTGATACCGTTCCTCACAAGTGACTATTAACCAAATTGCGTGCATATGGAGTGTCGTCTCAATTGTGTGACTATTATTCGTGATTTCCTCTAAGAGAGGTCACACTTCATAGCGACAGACACTAAATCATCGACTAGAGCAGAAGTGATATCTGGCGTTCCGCAAGGTAGTGTCATAGGTCCTCTTCTGTTCCTGGTGTACATAAATGATCTAGATGATCATCTGAGCAGTCCCCTTAGATTGCTTGCAGATGATGCTGCAATTTACCGTCTAGCAAAATCATCAGACGATCAGCTCCAATTACAAAATGATCTAGAGAAAATTTCTGTATGGTGCGAAAAGTGGCAATTAGCAGTAAACAAAGACAAGTGCGAGGTAATCCACATGGGTCCTAAGACTAGGGCGTCATTCCGCGAAAACTCTGTAATTGGGTATCTGCTATGAGATAAAAAAATCATCAGCTACTAAGTTCTAATGGCTTAAAGCCTTAGTTTTTATTACCTTCCTCCTACTTAGTTGGTTGAACGACGTAAAGTTATTTTACTTTTATGAGGTGTTGAGCTGTCATGGCAATGACACTAATCAACAAGGTTTTATGATCTCAAGATGGTTCGTGTGTAGATGAAACCTGTTACTAAAATAAAGATTTGCTTTTTTGCGATCTTGATTTCGATGCTTTTTAACCTTTAATATAAAATTTCGCACGAACTTTCTTAAATGGCGAGCGCGGTGCTGCATCATTCCGTATCATACATTCCGTTCTCTACTCTGGAATTTTCTGTCGAACCCCTGCTGCACTCTCTACACCTCATCGAAGGGCGATGTAGAGACGTTTCGTTTCAGAGACTCGCTTTCACTTACTTCGCCGGCCTCAGTTGTGGTAGGGGACGGGACCTCCTCCGCTCCCCCATGACTCCTCCCACAGCCTCTTCCCCCATACCCTCTCTCCATACAAACGCTATGCCGTGCCGCGACCCTCTTGCTCACGAGCCTTGAAAAAGGCTCCTTGCACTGCGGGCGGATTTTTCCTTTCCTTTTCCGCCGTACACTCCTTCATTAAAATTTTCCGGAGTATGTTCCAAGCCGAGCGTGAATTTTCTTTTTTTCGCCTCTGTTGCCAGTGGCACCGTACCGGTGACATTAATTTGTTACGTCAAAATTACATTTTTCGTCGCTTTTTGTCGCGTCGTAATATAATGGACGCTGCACAAACAGCTCTTCATAGCATAGCCGTCACTGTAGCTTGCATGTCGTTATACACCTACACTTTGCAATCCGCTGTGAAGTGCAGCACCGGGAGAACTAACCATTGTAACAGTTATGTTTTCTTCCCGTTTCATCCAAGTATGGAGCACAGAAAGAATTATAGTTTAAATGCTTCCGTGCGTGCTGTAATTGGCCCAAACGGCTCTGAGCACTGTGGGACTTAACTGCTGAGGTCATCAGTCCCCTAGAACCTAGAACTACTTAAACTAACTAACCTAAGGACATCACACACATCCATGCCCGAGGCAGGATTCGAACCTGCGTCCATAGCGGTCGCGCGGTTCCAGACTGAATCGCCTAGAACCTCACGGCCACAGTGGCCGGCGTGTTGTAATTAATCCAATGTTTTCCTCACGATCCCTACGAGAGCGAAACGTAGAGGGACTGCAGTATATTGCTAGAGTAATCATCTAAAGCTGTTCTTGAATTTTTAAAAGCAGGACTTTGTGGGATAGCGTAAGTTTATCTTAGAGTCTGCCAGTTCAGTGCTTCCGAAATCGCTATGACACTCGCACGGGTGAGATAAGCTCGTGACCATTCAAATTGCCCTTCTCTGTACAATATGTTCAACATCCCACGTTAGTCCTATTTAGCACGTTATCGCATAACTTTTTGAAAAGTGAATGAAACAAATCATTCTGTTAAATTTGGAATGAAATGTTTTGTTAAAAATTCTCTTTTATGTTTGTTAAAAGCCACGACTAATTTTTCTCAGGGCGCTGTTGCCGAAATATCATACGTATTGTAACGTGAAGACATCGTTCTTACGATGGATGAAAAAAAATCTTTCTTTAATGTTACGCGATAAGCCACATAAATGCAATGCTAATTAATTCCTTTTTTGTGAGGCTTGCTGCTCCAGCATAGCTGCTTATGTGGACTGGCAGCGTATACATTTACACAAAATATTTTTTAATAAAACTGTACCTCTGGCCTAAAAATGGAAATGGAAAATATTACAAGACGCCGTTTTGTGTTTATTGAGATTAGTCCCTTCAATACTTTGAGAATTAAATGACTATATTAAAAAGATTTTTATCATTTGATCATTAGTGGCGTCGCATCAACAATACTCTTACACGAAATGGCCAGGGTAACATTTAATTACGCAACTAAATCATGGATGTACTTTCTTGCTACTAACAGAAATACACACTACAGTAATTACTTGTAAATATATTTAATAAAAATTATAACTAACACTACAGATAATTGTATTAATTACAGACCGCGATTTACATGCGTCTGTCAGCTAGGACATCAGAACCAAGAAGACACAGAAAACAATGAACCAAAAAAAGTGCTTTTCTTTTATACCACTAGACAAAGATTAAAATTAATACGATCCTAAGAGCGCATATAGCTCCTCTTTATTGTTGAATATAGATAAGTTAATTTTGCACTCCTTTTTCCGGAGGCTATGCTATAACGTGTCCCACACACTTGAAAGATATTCTAGGACAGACCGCACGAGTAATTTGTAAGCATCTTCTTTGTAGAGTGGTAATATTTCCATAGTATTTACCAGCTTCTTTACATAGAAACGGGCCTATGTAATAGTTCTGTTTCATATCGCTGCGAACTGTACACCCAGAGAGATTAGAGTTCACACAGAGGCATACCGACAATCCTTCTTTCCACGAACGATACGAGACTGGAATAGAAGGGAGAACCTATAGAGGTACTCAAGGTACCCTCCGCCACACACCGTCAGGTGGCTTGTGGAGTATGGATGTAGATGTAGATGTACTCAAGTGTTTATATTCCAGTTAGCGTTCGTTGAGACTGTAATCGCAGAAGACTACGTAATTTCCGTTTTGTGAAGTGCACAATTGTAAATTCTTGAACATTTGTATCTAGTTGCCAAACTTTTCACGACTTATCGAGGTCCTACTGAATATCTTTGTAGCTTCTTTCAAATAGCAGCTCATTATAAATGGCTTTATTATCTGCGAAAAGTCTGAGATTGCTGAAATGCTGCCTACAAAATAATTAATGTACAACAACAAGGGTCCCAAAACTCTTCCGTGGGGGCACACTCAAAGCTGCTAGTATATCTGTCAGTGACTCTCCATACAAGATAACTTGCTGCGTCCTCCCTACCAAAAACTCCTCAGTCTTGTACAAATTTTGCTTGATACCCGATGCGATCGTGCTTTTCATAATAAGCATAGATGTGGTACTGGGTCAAACGCTTTTCCAAAACACAGAAATACTGCAGCTACGTCATTGCCTTGGTCCGTGGCTTACAGGATGTGGTTTGAGAAAAGTTTCGTTTATACGAGTATAAATAATTTTTTTTTTTTAGCTGCACAGCAAATGACTCGAGTTTCAACTTTCTGTTTCTCTTGAGTCCAACCTAGATGCGGAACACGACTCTGGCAGGAGGGAAAAGTTTGTTGCAAAGAATCCGCGAGAAAGATTGTGACATGAGAAGCTGAACAATAAATCAGTGCTTACGACGCATTACAAAACGAGTTCTGCCGCGGGCTACGTGTTCAGAATTGGCGTGGTCAGGTGGCGGCTTGGCGAGCACGAACGGCGTGGGCAGACAGCGGTACGTAGCACTAAACTGTGTGCTTGTCTTTGACCTAACACTCTGGCTACTGCTACACGGAGGCGTATACAATAGGGTGGACAAATATGAGGAAACACCTTGAGAAATGTATGCTCCAATATACGAGGGTTGGAACTTAAATAGTGGCAACACTGCTGTGGAGACGCTATGCAATGGAATGTACTATTGTCTCTGACATACCTACCTTACCTCCGAGCAAATGGACTCGCCCGTCCCACGTCGCCGTCGTGCGCGCAATCGAGGGAAACACAGTCACTTGTGAGCGAGCGGTCTAACTTAACGGCGTCACTGTCTTTTCGAAACGGGAACAACGGAGTTGTATCAAGATTGAATGTGCCAGAGGTCGTACAGCACGACAGTGTCATCTACATCTACATCCATACTCCGCAAGCCACGTGACGGTGTATGGCGGAGGGTACCTTGAGTACCTCTATCCGTTCTCCCTTCTATTCCAGTCTCGTATTGTTCGTGGAAAGAAGGATTGTCGGTATGCTTCTGTGTGGGCTCTAATCTCTCTGATTTTATCCTCATGGTCTCTTCGCGAGATACGCTTAGGAGGGAGCAATATACTGCTTGACTCTTCGGTGAAGGTATGTTCTCGAAACTTTAACAAAAGCCCCTACCGAGCTTCTGAGCGTCTCTCCTGCAGAGTCTTCTACTGGAGAATGAAATTTTCACTCTGCAGCGGAGTGTGCGCTGATATGAAACTTCCTGGCAGATTAAAACTGTGTGTCCGACCGAGACTCGAACTCGGGACCTTTGCCTTTCGCGGGAAAGTGCTCTACCATCTGAGCTACCGAAGCACGACTCACGCCCGGTACTCACAGCTTTACTTCTGCCGGTATCCGTCTCCTACCTTCCAGATGGTAGAGCACTACTTCAGATGGTAGAGCACTTTCCCGCGAAAGGCAAAGGTCCCGAGTTCGAGTCTCGGTCGGGCACACAGTTTTAATCTGCCAGGAAGTTTCATATCAGCGCACACTCCGCTGCAGAGTGAAAATCTCATTCTGGAAACATCCCCTAGGCTGTGGCTAAGCCATGTCTCCGCAATATCCTTTCTTTCAGGAGTGCTAGTTCTGCAAGTTTCGCAGGAGAGCTTCTGCAAAGTTTGGAAGGTAGGAGACGGATACTGGCAGAAGTAAAGCTGTGAGTACCGGGCGTGAGTCGTGCTTCGGTAGCTCAGATGGTAGAGCACTTGCCCGCGAAAGGCGGCAAAGGTCCCGAGTTCGAGTCTTGGTCGGGCACACAGTTTTAATCTGCCAGGAAGTTTCATATCAGCGCACACTCCACTGCAGAGTGAAAATCTCATTCTGGAAACATCCCCCAGGCTGTGGCTAAGCCATGTCTCCGCAATATCCTTTCTTTCAGAAGTGCTAGTTCTGCATGGTTCGCAGAAGAGCTTCTGTAAAGTTTGGAAGGTAGGAGACGGATACTGGCAGAAGTATAGCTGTGAGTACCGGTCGTGAGTCGTGCTTAGGTAGCTCAGTTGGTAGAGCACTTGCCCGCGAAAGGCAAAGGTCCCGAGTTCGAGTCTCGGTCGGGAACACAGTTTTAATCTGCCAGGAAGTTTCATATCAGCGCACACTCCGCTGCAGAGTGAAAATCTCATTCTGGAAACATCCCCTAGGCTGTGTCTAAGCCATGTCTCCGCAATATCCTTTCTTTCAGAAGTGCTAGTTCTGCATGGTTCGCAGAAGAGCTTCTGTAAAGTTTGGAAGGTAGGAGACAGATACTGGCAGAAGTAAAGCTGTGAGTACCGGGCGTGAGTCGTGCTTCGGTAGCTCAGTTGGTAGAGCACTTGCCCGCGAAAGGCAAAGGTCCCGAGTTCGAGTCTCGGTCGGGCACACAGTTTTAATCTGCCAGGAACTTTCTTCTACTGGAGTTTATCTATGATCTCCGTAACGCTTTCGCGATTACTAAATGATCCTGTAACGAACCGCGCTGCTCTCCGTTGGATCTTCTGTATCTCTTCTATCAACCCTATCTGGTACGGATCAAGGTCTTGAAGAGGCGTGCGGGGAATCGGCATTGGCGTACAGAACAGTGGCACGTTGGGTCGAAGTCTCCAACGAAGGTCGGAAAATTGTGGCAGACATGCGTCGGGCAGGTCGTGCCAGTGTCTCTGAAGAAGACGTGCATGCTGTTGCCGCGTTAGTGGACAGTGGCCGACGCCATACGATTCGTGAGCTCGCCCACGAAACCGGATTGGCGCAAACGACTGTGCTTCGCATCCTGAAGGAAAGCCTGGACATGCGAAAAATTGCATCACGATGGGTTCCGCATGACTTGACGGAAATGCAGTAATGGATGGTGCTCAGACGCTTTTGGAGTGCTATGACCGCGAAGGAGAGTCTTTCTTACGCCGTATCGTAACACTGGATGAGACATGGGCCACATCGAACGAGCCAAAACTGAAACGCCAATCCAGCGAATGGCGTCATTATGGGTCGCCACGAAAGTCGAAATTGCATGGTGATTCTCGTGTACGACCTTGATGGTGTTATCCTAACGCATTACGATCCTCCACGGCAGACCGTCAGTGCACAGTACTCCTGTTCCTTTCGGGAGCATCACCTGCGACCAGCTTCGCGAAAGAAGCGGCGACACTTCCTGCGCAACCCATCCATCATTTTGCACGACAATGCGCGGGCGCATACAGCGCACGCTATGGCTGCTCTTTTCGGTCGATGTGACTGGGAAGTACTGTACCATCCACCATACTCTGCGGACTTAAGTCCTTGTGACTCTGATTTGATTCCGAAGATGAAGCAACCACTTCGTGGCATTCGCTTCAGAACTTGCAACGGCTCTGTCGCGTTCTCGTCAATACTGTACCAGACCGTTTAAGTCCTACCACTGTAAAGATTGAAGATCCGCGATTCGGAATGTCAGAACCGTGTAGTAAGTAGCAGCAGAAACACCACCACAAAATCACGCAGCACTAACACTCCAAACCATCGACTCTCGGAGAGAGATTTTAGCCGTGGCCAACCCAGTGGTAAAGTATCGAACTATTTTTCTCAGAATCATACAGTTTGGGGGAAAGGCAGTGAGAATAATTACTTTTGGAAACCTTTTATCAGACAAAGCCTGTTATAACAATAAACTGTTTCGCTAAATAAAACGGCCGCCAGCCCAAATCGAGCACAGTGTCTATACAAAAAGATGAAAATTTTCGACACTGAATAAATAACTGCTTTCTCTTGCTACGGTCACTTGGCAGTAAGTACTATTAATCCCACGTTCTGTTACTTATGGAGTTTATTACTATACTTGAGCAATTATTTAAAGAAGACTAACATAAGTTTCAACAAGAATACAAAAAACCTAGTAAACTTATAGCTATCATTAATGTGACCAAAACTATTATTTAACACGACTAAATGTCATTTCTTTAGGACTGTTATTTGTTAACGTTTTACTAACACCAATATTTGTCTTTGACATGGAGAAGCAACACGAACAATTACTGTTAAGATTGTTGCAGTTAAACAATTACGTTACTTTACTTTCACAATTACTATTGACAACTTATCCTCATGGCCACGCAAAACGATGGCCCATAAACTGATACATGCAAACTTTAGTATTTAATACACATTTTCAGAATTTACTACCAAAACATTACTCTTGCCAGTAATTTACTATTATTCGAGCTTCAATAAGCATCAGGATACTCGGAATAAATTCGTTTAGGTAAGGTTCCTATTGGGGTAAATGACATAGGAAAATCACGGTTAAACACAAAGGTACATTTAACACTTACATTCCACTGATTGAAGATGGATGGTTCATACTGTGATACACTTCTAAATAAAGTACGTTGCCTGTTACTGATGTCGAAGGTGGCGTGAGGCGGTTCTGCGTAGCAACATTGCGCAAATACGGCTCTTGATGTACATAGCTCTGTCTTCCTCTTGGTGGCGACGATAAAATTTCAAATTTCTGAGCTATTAATTTATTGCCGTACTGCGCCAGTCATGTAGAACACGTCCGAGGCCAAAAAGCCAGTCTTGCGGATAAATTCGGGGCCTCTAGTGCTTGACCAACGTAATGCGTGTTCACCACTTGCAGGGCAGCTACCTACTGTATGCTACTCGCGCGCCACACCACCTTTTCCATTCCACTACAGAACGGAGTTCCGTTGCACCTATGATCCCTGCACCTTTTCAGTTTACACTTCTGCTTACAAAAAACCTAAGTATGGACCATCTACAATTGCATAGCAGCATATACATACAAAATTGACATAATTAATTACAGTTGTACTTGACATATTTCCTAATTATTTACAAAATATGTTTTAATACATTTATTCCACCTACGTCAAAGAGGTTATTTTTTATAGATAAACTACACTTAACAAAAACTTACACTCGTTATAGCATTTTCTTAATTTTTCGAAATTATTATGCAACAAAAAAATTTTAAAATATACAGATTAATGGCAGTATTATATTTACAATGGCAATACAAAATGTTCCAGAGATTTGGCAGGCAGTAGACCGCTCCATTCGCACCATCAACAGAACAGGCTCTGCTAACGGTATGCTACGCCTTCCACATCACTGGCAACGGGTTCTGCACAACGCTCGTGACTACTTTGAAAGACAGTAACATGTGCAAACATGTAACTCTTCTGTATCGGTTGTGAATAAATAGTTGCCACTATTTAAGTTGCATCTCTCGTAAAAGCAGATGCTAGCCAAGCCTGGAGGTTCCGCTGCTGTTGTTTTTGTCCACGAACGGGGCACGTGAGCAGTGACCTCAGGACATTGGGAGCTTCAATCGTGATGGGAAATGTCTTCTGCGTAGTTGTCAGTGTATCGTGTCGCAGCCGAGTAACTTAGAACGGGGGCAAGTTGTTGATGCTCGTAAAGTGAGAGCTTACGTAACTATGGTAGCCGATGTGTTTAGTGTGTCAAGACGCACCACATCGAAAATTTACACCGCACACAGGAAAAGCGGGAAACTTTAGTGCGCCATTCATATCGCTGACCAAAGTTTGTGCTGAGCGATCGTGACAGACGGCAATTGAAGAAGATTGTGATGACGAAAAATGCGACGACGACAGATGCAAACGTCACTGCACATCGAGCGTCGACCTCGCGAGCCCTGTCAGCACCAAAATAACCCAAAGGGAACTCCGTAAGCTGGGATTTGCAAGGAGAGCTTGTAACAATACCACCACTTGCAAAGTAGGTTAGAAATCAGATTAATAATGTTGCACACGCAGCATATGTTCGCTTTATCTGGCAACAACAATGTTATTGACTGTGGGTGGTGTCGTCAGAATGTAAATAATGAAGCCACTGTAAAAAAGTAATTAATTTTGGCACTTATCTTGAATGGATTCCCACGTAGATTTCGTCGAAGTTGTTATGGTTCATCTTGTTGATTCTAGGGTGATTCCACTTTGACTGCTAGAAGCTCCAGATCTGTATTTTAGCAATATTTGAAGACCTAACAAATGCGTTTTTTAGGAAATTCTTAATGATCAAACAATCCCAGATCAGAACAATGGTATGGTAGAAATAATTTGTGACTTGATGTTCACGATCCACATTTTTATTAAACTTCTTGTAAATTCACATATACTTCTTCTTAATTGTCACATCATCAAGAAAACAGTTTTGTATCAATATTTATATATTTAATTTCCACTTTAACCAAGCACAAGACTTGACTGTTCTTTTACAACGTGAAATAACAACTTAACTTCTGCAAAGTGAAACAAAGACAGCTCTGTGCGCATTCGCGCCAAAACGGTTACAAGTAAGTCAACGATTATGACAGTCTCACAGAAATGAATACACACAAGAAGCATATCACTGTAATATATCGATACATCGGAGTACATATACATTAATAAAACCAAACGTGAATATTGTCATAAAAGTGTCTGTTACTTCGCAGAAAAGTAGTACGATATTACTGGTATCGAGAACTGTGGTTGGAAAGCCGTAATGGTCACATAAGTAAAGAACCATTACAAGCTAGAATTTCAAAACAATTCGTCACTGATGCAAATGCTGGTAACAGGTAAACGTGGCGCCTAGCTGTGAAACCTTGAGTACGTACCAGTTGAAGAAACTCACTCAGTGGGATAAATCTTCTTTCACGTTGTTTCCAGCTTCTGGCCCAACTATACGTTCCAAGAGCGAAACATGGCAGAGGTTGGGTGATAATCTGGTCAGCCATATTTTGGTATTGCATCGGCCCCATGCTTACCCTGCAAGCTCGCATTTTCTGCCAAGGATTAAGTGACAAATCTGGCGGGTCAGATCCGTCTTATGGTACAGTGTTTGTTGCCCTGTGGTGATGCCGTGTTCCACGGCGACAGGTCCCATGTCCACACAGCTCCAATCGTCCGGAAACGATTTTGAAGTTTTGCATTTCCCCTGATCCCCACAACCACCAGATCCCAATATTAAGGAGTCTTTCTGGTCTAGTTTGGAGGGAAGGGTGCGTGGTATCCACATCCATCATTTTTACCTGAACTTGAGAGTATTTTGCAGGAAGAATGGTATAAGCCGACCAGAGTGGCCTTACGGTTCTGGGCGCTACAGTCTGGAGCCGGACGACCGCTACGGTCGCAGGTTCGAATCCTGCCTCGGGCATGGTTGTGTGTGATGTCCTTAGGTTAGTTAGGTTTAAGTAGTTCTAAGTTCTAGGCGACTGATGACCTCAGAAGCTAAGTCGCATAGTGCCCAGAGCCAAGAATGATATAAGATTCCGCTAAAAACCGTAAAGGCCTTGTATTTATTCATTCAGAGACGACTGGAAGCTATTTTGAATGCCAACGTTTTTTTCTACACAGTATTATGCATGGTAATGTATTCCGGTTGTGTGTATGTGCGTTGTCTTTCGAGCCAAGCCTTGATCACAAGTAAAGGCATTCACCGCAATTAGTTTATACTGATTCTTCTTCTTTTCATGTTAGTGACAATATTGTAACCAAATATGTCTCACAAATTTCTATAAGGATTTTCCTTACGCCATAAATTTCCTCGACTGCAGAAGCTTGCCACCACGAGTGTGATCATGTTTCAAATCATAGACCAGTGTGTGCTACTTTCCTTCCGCATTGAAGAAGATAGCTTGATGCACATGCGCGATTCAAGTGCAACGATTATGTGAGAACTGTGGTGGGGAAGTCGAATGGTGGACTTCCGTTTTTTTGGAGAATTTTAGGAAAGAGTAGGTCTCCAGTAGTGGAGACCGCGTGTAGGACGCTGGTGTGACCCGTTCTTGAATACTTTTCGTGTGGTTGGGATCTGAAGCAGGTCGGATTAAAGGAAGACATCGAGGAAATTCAGAGGCAGGCTTCTAGATTTGTTACCGGAAGCTTCTAATACCACGCAAAAGTTACGAAGATAATGCTTCCGGAACTCAAATAGGAGTCCCTGGAGGTAAGGCGACGTCCTTTTCGAGAGACACTATTGAGAAAATTTATAGAGTCGGCATTTGAAGCTGTCTGCCGAACGATTCTACTGATGCCCATATGCACTGGACATAAGGACAACGTGGATGATTTTTTTTTTTGCCGGGGGGGGTGGGGGGGGTGGGGGGTTATGAGTCTTATGACTGGTTTGATGAAACCCTCCATGCATTCCTCTCTTGTGCCAACCTCTTCATCTCAGAGTAACAATTGCAACCTACGTCCTCACTTACTTGTTGGATGTATTCCAATGTCTGTCTTCCTATACAGTTTTTGCTCTCTACAGCTCCCTGTGGTACCAAGGAAGTTGTTCCCTTATGCCTTAACAGATGTCCTATCATCCTGTCCGTTCTTTGTGTCAGTGTTCTCCACATACTGTTTTCCTCTCCGATTCTGCGCATAATCTCCTCATTCCTTACCCTATCAGCCCACCTAATTTTCAGCATTCGTCTGTAGCAGCACATATCAAATGCTTCGGTTCTCTTCTGTTGCGGATTTCCCACAGTCCATGTTTCACTACCTTACAATGCTGTACTCCAGACGTACATTCTCAGATCAAATTGTCGAAAAATTAGTAACTTTGTGGTAAGGTCTTATGGGACCAAACTGATGAGGTCATGGGTCCCTAAGCTTACACACTACTTGATCTAACTTAAGCTAAGTTAGGCTATGGACAACACACACACCCACGGCCGAGGGAGGACTCGAACCTCCGACGGGGAGAGCCGCGCGGACCGTGACAGGAGGCGTTAGACCGTGCGGCTGCCCCACGCGGCCCTCAAATTAAGACCTATGTTGGAAACTAGTGGAGTTCTCTTTGTCAGGAACGCCCTTTTTGCCAGTGCTAGTCTGATTTTGGTGTCCTCCTTGCTCTGTCCGTCATTGGTTATTTTGCTGCCTAGGTAGTATAATTCCTTAACTTCATCTACTTCGTGACCATCAATCCCAATAAGTTTCTCGATGTTCTCATCTCTGATCCTTCTCATTACTTTGGTCGTTCTTGGATTTGCTGACAATCGATATTCTCTAATCATTATACTATTCACTCTGTTTAGCAGCTCATGTAATTCTTCTTCACTTTCACTCAGGATAGCTATGTCATCAGCGAATTGGTGTCATTGATATCCTTTCACCTTGAATTTTAGATCCACTCCTGAACCTTCTTTTATTTCCATCATTGAACAATGGGGGCGAAAGTCTGCATCCCTGACTTACAACCTTTTTAATCCGAGCTCTCAATTCTTGGTCGTTCTTATTCCCTCTTGTACATATTTTATATTACCCGTATCTCCCCGTACTTAAACTCTATTTTTCGCAGAATTTCGATCTTTCACCATTTTACACGGTCGAACGCTTTTTTCGGGTCGATAAATCCTATGAACGTCTTCTGATTTTTAACCGCAAAGTCTGAATTGCCTCTCTCGTGCCTTTACCTTCCTTAAAGCCGAACTGAACGTTATGTAGCACACGAAGATAAGATACGAGAAATTATGGCTCATACAGAAGCATATGGACAGTCGTTTTTCACTCGCTCTGTTTTCGAGTGGAAAAGGAAAGGAAATGAGTAGCAGTGGTACGGGGTATCCTCCGCCATGTACCGTACTGTCTCTTGCGGATTATCCATGTAGGTGTCCTTGGTGTGAAGTAATTTTTAAATTGTAACTATGTACATAGCGTTTTGTGATTATGGCTCACTGACATCAAAACTACAAATAAAAAAACAAACTTTCACCCCTACTTAAATATTATCAACTTTACGTCGGCAGTTTATGTCCGATAGTAAACGGTGACGCCGCTACAAGAATGTCGCCTTCCCTCCAAGTATCCCTCTTAGAGTTCCCGAGTCATCTCCGTAACACTTGCGTGTAGTTCGAATCTATCGGTGACAAATCTAGCAGCCCGTCTCGCAATTGCTTCGATGTTTTCCCTCAGTCGGCCTGGTACAGATCCCAAACACTCGAGCAGTACTCAAGAATTGGTCGCACCTGCGTCCTATATGCTTTCTTCTTCACAGGGGAACCACAACTTCGCAGATCCTCCCAATTCTCCCAATAAACTGAAGTCGACCATTCGCCTACAGTCCATGTCCGTTCCATCTCATATCGTTTTCCAACGTTACGCCCAGATATTTAAACGGTGTGACTGTATGAAGCAGGATGCTACTAGTGCTGTGTCCGAACTCCATTTGGAGTTGCCAGCTAGAAAATTTCTCTAAGTCACTGTCTGTCCTACAGTCACTAAACTTAAACACCTTCCCGTACACCACAGCATCATCAGCAAACAGCTGCAGTTCTGGCGTTGATGACGGCTCACAGCCGAAAGCGGCAGCAAAATAAAATAACGTTATTGCATACAGCACAGTGTCATGCATTTTTAAAAAGTCGTACATGCTGTTGACCATCGCGTAAGCAAGGTGGTGATGAACGTCATAGGATAGCGATATACAAATGTATATGTATAGTATCGTGTACACAGGGTATGAAAGGTCAGTGCACTGACGGAGATGTCATATTTACTCGGGTGATGCGTGTAGGAAAAGGTTTCCGACGTCATTATGGGCTCACGATGGGACTTAACAAACTTTGAACGCGCGGTGATAGTTGGAGCTATAAGCATGGGGCATTATCTTTCGGTAATCGTTAGGAAATTCAGTATTCCCATCCATAGCGTCAAGAATGTGCCGATAATACATAATTTCAGATGTGGTGTAAATTAGCAACTTCTTACCCAATAATGGACAGTAGACTAGGCAAAATGTCACTCTTCTGATTGTTTCTCATCTGACGAGAAGGAAGTGAAATGGGAGGCACCAACAACGTAATCAGTTCATGTGTCCGTGAACTTGGCTGGCGTGCAAACGACTAGCATAGAGGGACTAACGAAAAACACGGGCCCTGCAACGAACTTGCGACGTCCCACTAGCAGTCATGCCCGCAACACTTCGCGAAAACCCGGTTCCGTGCAGGGCCCACGGAAGATCGATGTTTAATTGAAAAGGTGCTACTAGAGCTCTTCACGTTGTAGAGTGCTTCCGAGAACTTGCATGTACTTAAACACACAGCAAGGAGTTATTAAACTCGTCTGAAATAGTTACCCGCTCCCTGCCGTAGACTGCTGCTGGCATTCGTAAGGCCTCCAGCGTCATGTGCTGTGACGTATGCTCCAAGTCGCCTCCCCCCCCCCCCCCCTCTCTCTCTCTCTCTCTCTCTCTCTCTCTCTCTCTCTCTCTCTGTCTCTCTCTCGTGGGCTTAGAGCAAAACCGATAACTCGGTGGAGCCAGTAGCGAACGCGCCGCATCGATAAAAGCAAGCGGCCGGATGCGGTTAGTTATGACTACCAACTGTGCATGAATTTCAGATAGCATAGATAATACATCCGCTGTTGCCTCCGTAGCGTCGCATCAGCGTTACAGTGGTTTCGAAAATTTCAAAATTAGTTGCTTATATAAAAATTGTGGGAATTTAAGGAGATGGAACCTGGATAAACTGAAAGAACCAGAGGTTGTACAGAGTTTCGGGGAGAGCATAAGGGAAGAATTTACAGGAATGGGGGAAAGAAATACAGTAGAAGAAGATTGGGTAGCTTTGAGAGATGGAGTAGTGAAGGCAGCAGAGGATCAATTAGGTAAAAAGACGAGGGCTAGTAGAAATCATTGGATAACAGAAGAAATATTGAACTTAATTGATGAAAGGAGAAAATACAAAAATACAGTAAATGAAGCAGGCAAAAAGGAATACAGACGTCTCAAAAATGAGATCGACAGGAATTGCAAAATGGCTAAGCAGGGATGGATAGAGGACAAATGTAAGGATGTAGAGGCTTATCTCACTAGGTGTAAGATAGATACTGACTACAGGAAAATTAAAGACACCTTTGGAGAAAAGAGGACCACTTGTATGATTATTAAGAGCTCAGATGGAAAACCAGTTCTAACCAAAGAAGGGAAAGCAGAAAGGTGGAAGGAGTATATAGAGGGTCTATACAAGGGCGATCTACTTGAGGACAATATTATGGAAATGGAAGAGGATGTAGATGAAGATGAAATGGGAGATAGGATACTGCGTGAAGAGTTTGACCGAGCACTGAAAGACCTGAGTCGAAACAAGGCCCCCGGAGTAGACAACATTCCATTGGAACTACTGACGGCCTTGGGAGAGCCAGTCCTGACAAAACTCTACCATCTGGTGAGCAAGATGTATGAAACAGGCGGAATACCCTCAGATTTCAAGAAGAATATAATAATTCCAATCCCAAAGAAAGCACGTGTTGACAAATGTGAAAATTACCGAACTAACAGTTTGATAAGTCACAGCTACAAAATACTAACGCGAATTCTTTACAGACAATGGAAAAGCTAGTAGAAGCCGACCTCGGGGAAGATCAGTTTGGATTACGTAGAAATATTGGAACACGTGAGCCAATACTGACCCTACGAATTATCTTATAAGCTAGATTAAGGAAGGGCAAATCTACGTTTC
The DNA here is from genome assembly GCF_023897955.1 of Schistocerca gregaria. Lineage (NCBI taxonomy): Eukaryota > Metazoa > Arthropoda > Insecta > Orthoptera > Acrididae > Schistocerca > Schistocerca gregaria. The sequence continues at coordinate 1,087,465,484 of NC_064920.1, read as the reverse complement.
TAGCATTTGTAGACTTAGAGAAAGCTTTTGACAATGTTGACTGGAATACTCTCTTCCAAATTCTGAAGGTGGAAGGGGTAAAATACAGGGAGTGAAAAGCTGTTTACAATTTGTACAGAAACCAGATGGCAGTTATAAAGAGTCGAGGGGCATGAAAGGGAAGCAGTGGTTGGGAAGGGAATGAGACAGGGTTGTAGCCTGTCCCCGATGTTATTCAATACGTATATTGAGCAAGCAGTGGAGGAAACAAAGGAAAAGTTCGGAGTAGGTATTAAAATCCAGGGAGAAGAAGTAAAAACTTTGAGGTTCGCCGATGACATTGTAATTCTGTCAGAGACAGCAAAGGACTTGGAAGAGGAGTTACACGGAATGGATAGGGTCTTGAAAGGAGGGTATAAGATGAACATCAACAAAAGCAAAACGAGGATAATGGAATGTAGTCGAATTAAGTCGGGTGATGATGAGGGAATTAGATTAGGAAATGAGACACTTAATGCAGTAAATGAGTTTTGCTATTTGGGGAGCACATAAATGATGATGGTCGAAGTACAGAGGATATAAAATGTAGACTGGCAATGGCAAGGAAAGCGTTTCTGAAGAAGAGAAATTTTTTGACATCGAGTATAGATTTTAGTGTCAGGAAGTCGTTTCTGAAAGTATTTGTTTGGAGTGTAGCCATGTATGGAAGTGAAACGTGCACGATAAATAGTTTGGACAAGAAGAGAATAGATGCTTTCGAAATGTGGTGCTACAGAAGAATGCTGAAGATTAGATGGGTAGATCACATAACTAATGAGGAGGTACTGAATAGAATTGGGGATAAGAGGAATTTGTGGCACAACTTGACCAGAAGAAGGGATCGGTTGTTAGGACATGTTCTGAGGCATCAAGGGATCACCAATTTAGTATTGGAGGGCAGCGTGGAGGGTAAAAATCGTAGAGGGAGACCAAGAGATGAATACATTAAGCAGATTCAGAAGGATGTAGGTTGCAGTAGGTACTGGGAGATGAAGCAGTTGCACAGGATAGAGTAGCATGGAGAGCTGCATCAAACCAGTCTCAGGACTGAAGACAACAACAACAACAACAACAACAACAACAAAAATTGTTACGAAGTAATCATACTGACTTTCAAAATCAGTTTAGTTTCGTGATTTATCCACAATAGGACGCTTTATTTTTTTACCACCTCTACCCTCCACATCCAGAAAATTTCATTGTATCCCTGAGGGGTTTAATTACCTTGTAGGTTGGAAACCAATGCCCTAGGTACTCTGAAATTTGCTCGCATGTAAACTGATTCTGCCACATCCGCCCTTCCGGGCAGATTCCGCGCTTAAATCGACACCTAACAGTTTACTTCCTACATTATGAAATATACAGTAAGCTCCACAAGAAAGTGTACGCCATAATTTTAAATGTAATGTAGGCAGCGACATCTCTGAGAGTGGCCTCCAGTCTGAACTCAACGCGCTTTTGCACAGTATACACATAAACCGTGTGAGAGTTGAATGTTTTGTTTCGTCGGCTCCATTTGAAAAAAAGAGTACGATATATCTGAAGTGGCACGAGGCAGTGTTCCTTGCAAATCATCTTTTTGGGCCTGATCTCCTCTTTCAAAAGCCTGGTGTCCGAAGCGTGAAAGGTTGCTTCAACAGACTTTAAGACATACGGTAAAAGAGCATCTTTGGGGATGTTTCTCTAAACGCTGGTTTGGCTCTTTGCACTTATTTACAGTCTACACTTCTGGAAATGGAAAAAAGAACACATTGACACCGGTGTGCCAGACCCATCATACTTGCTCCGGACACTGCGAGAGGGCTGTACAAGCAATGATCACACGCACGGCACAGCGGACACACCAGGAACCGCGGTGTTAGCCGTCGAATGGCGCTAGCTGCGCAGCATTTGTGCACCGCCGCCGTCAGTGTCAGCCAGTTTGCCGTGGCATACGGAGCTCCATCGCAGTCTTTAACATTGGTAGCATGCCGCGACAGCGTGGACGTGAACCGTGTGTGCGGTTGACGGACTTTGAGCGAGGGCGTATAGTGGGCATGCGGGAGGCCGGGTGGACGTACCTCCGAATTGCTCAACACGTGGGGCGTGAGGTCTCCACAGTACATCGATGTTGTCGCCAGTGGTCGGCGGAAGGTGCACGTGCCCGTCGACCTGGGACCGGACCGCAGCGACGCACGGATGCACGCCAAGACCGTAGGATCCTACGCAGTGCCGTAGGGGACCGCACCGCCACTTCCCAGCAAATTAGGGACACTGTTGCTCCTGGGGTATCGGCGAGGACCATTCGCAACCGTCTCCATGAAGCTGGGCTACGGTCCCGCACACCGTTAGGCCGTTTTCCGCTCACGCCCCAACATCGTGCAGCCCGCCTCTAGTGGTGTCGCGATAGGCGTGAATGGAGGGACGAATGGAGACGTGTCGTCTTCAGCGATGAGAGTTGCTCCTGCCTTGGTGCCAATGATGGTCGTATGCGTGTTTGGCGCCGTGCAGGTGAGCGCCACAATCAGGACTGCATACGACCGAGGCAAACAGGGCCAGCACCCGGCATCATGGTGTGGGGAGCGATCTCCTACACTGGCCGTACACCTCTGGTGATGGTCGAGGGGACACTGAATAGTGCACGGTACATCCAAACCGTCATCGAACCCATCGTTCTACCATTCCTAGACCGGCAAGGGAACTTGCTGTTCCAACAGGACAATGCCCGTCCGCATGTATCCCGTGCCACCCAACGTGCTCTAGAAGGTGTAAGTCAACTAACCTGGCCAGCAAGATCTCCGGATCTGTCCCCCATTGAGCATGTTTGGAACTGGATGAAGCGTCGTCTCACGCGGTCTGCACGTCCAGCACGAACGCTGGTCCAACTGAGGCGCCAGGTGGAAATGGCATGGCAAGCCGTTCCACAGGACTACATCCAGCATCTCTACGATCGTCTCCATGGGAGAATAGCAGCCTGCATTGCTGCGAAAGGTGGATATACACTGCACTAGTGCCGACATTGTGCATGCTCTGTTGCCTGTGTCTATGTGCCTGTGGTTCTGTCAGTGTGATCATATGATGTATCTGACCCCAGGAATGTGTCAATAAAGTTTCCCCTTCCTGGGACAATGAATTCACGGTGTTCTTATTTCAATTTCCAGGAGTGTATTTATACGCAGAAAAATTTAGTTATCAATAATGCCTTCTGTGAGCCGTTAAGAAGCGATTTGGTGCGAACGAGGCAGACTAGGTGCTTCAAGAGAATAATGCTCCGAAACATCGCAGCCGTCTCTGCACGGGTGTCCACGATGGTCTGGCCTGAAATGTCTCCGGTTGCAAATCCGATCGAAAACGTTTCGTCGTCTGTTAACACTTTGCTGACCGGCGACACCACAGTGGTGTGTTGTGCATAGTATCGCTGAGTTGCCGGCGACACCACTGTGGAATCGTGAGCGTGGTATCCCGCAGTGGCCAGTGACAGCACTTTAGTATCTTTTTCACTATGTTGTTGTTTTGTTTAGGTTACAGTAAGTTACACACGTCAACAAGTTTGTTGTTTGTATAAGTACTTGTGCATTTTCATCAGCCAGACGAAAAAGACGATACGATTATTCGCGATGAATGCGCAGACGTCTTGTCTGAAGTTCCGGACGACTTGGCCGATTGGGAGGAAGAGATTGGATATCAGAAAAATGAAAGTGGAGCAGAATCGTCGGAAGACAGTGAAATACGTCCAGGAAGAATTCGCGCGAACGCTATGGTTGCCAACTGATTCGGATGAATCAGACGCAGAAGAGAGACTATGATGTACTGAGGACCAATAATAAATTTGAAGGATCTCCTGGTCCACACATATTGGCCAACGATGCACAGATCGTCGTGGATATGGTAGAATTATATATTGGGAACGATATTTTGAATATATTAGCAACGATACAAACAAGTATTATAGTCAAAATTGCAATAGAAGGAAACTGAATTTTAAAAAATGTCAAATTTGCCGACGTTGCGGGACCTTAACTTAGGAAATGGTTTGAGCTTGCTATCCTTACGGAAATTGTAAAAAAATCGTGGATCGATGATTACTGGTCAACGAATTCGTTGATAGACACGCCGATATTTCGCAAAACGATGACCCGCAAACGCTTCAGACAAATATTATCATTTTAACATTTTTTCGAAAGTAACAATAAACCGGTTAATACCGATCGACTTTTCAAAGTGCAATTCGTAACTGATTATTTTTCCAAAGAGTTTAAAGAAACGTTTAAGTGAAAACATCTCAATTGACGAAGGAATGATACTGTGGCGTGGACACTTAAATTTTAAAGTTTACAATCCGTCGAAAATTACGAAATACGCCATACTCATTCGGATGCTGTGTGATTAGAGTACGGGATAAATTTCCTTACTCTAGATATATTCCTGTCCTGGACAACTTTTAGCAAAAACAATGATGGAACTATTGACACCTTCTTATGGAATGTGGTATGCCCTGTATATGGATAATTATTATAACAGTTGAGAACTTGCAGAGAAGTTCCTTGAAAAGAAAATTCGAGTTTGTGTGACGATACGGCGAAATAGAGGATTTCCGGAAAAATTAAAGCGCGCAAAAGTCAATGTTTTTGAAGCTTGTCTTCTACGGAAAGGTGAAAAGCGGCCGGCGACAAGACAAGTAGTCTGAATTAGCGCTGTCGGCGCCATGCGAATAAATTTGTACGAGACATGCGGACGACAAAGTGTTAAGATGAAGCTTAAAAGAAAGCCATTATATACATTGAAGCAACTGTCACATAAAATAAGGACGATATGGAATCGTTACGGAGCGAATATACAGAAAATCTCGTCAAACCCGTGATAATGGCAGGGATTGGATTAACTATTAGGTAATTGTGCACTTAGTAAGAATATGTATTTCCATGTAAACATATATTTATATCAGTGTCCTTTATTTCATACAGGTAACGGAATACACTTTTTTGTGGAACTGACTGCAAATACAACAGAGGTTCAGCGATACCATACGTAAGTTGTTCAATATATAAACAAATATGATTAGCAGTTAAAGAAACGATACCTCTGCACAACGCTACTTCTATTGCCGAGGCTGCTTCTGTATAAATTTTATCAATAATCCATTTTATTAGCTTTTTTATGGTATTTAAGCATTTCTATTTGAGGAACTGTCAGATTCCGTTGCAAAGCAATGAACATTTCAACAGACTTGGTCTGTACACGCAGAAGCAACTGTAATGGCGGCAAAACTGGCTCTTTAGTAGCCAGTGCGCTCCATCCGATGTCAATACATCTGCCAATAAATCTCTCGCTGCATGTTGTAAATGAATACGAAGAAATGGGGTGGGAGGAAGTCAATAATGGCCATTCAGTGCAGTCGCTTTTTCAAATTTTAGAGGGTACGCGCGCGGAATGCTGGGAACAGCAGTTTTGCCGGCTGTTTCCCGCTACTGCGACCGACTAATACCGCACGAACGGCCGTCTGCGAACGGCCGTCGGGCGGAGATCGTTTATCACGCTGGGGCCCGCTGACAGCGGCGATACATGTACGTTTACGAGGAACATTCTGGAAAGCGTGGCTTAACAGGGGCGGGCAGAGGTGAGGCAAAACACGGTGTGCTGTCACAACGTACCCTTTCGCGCGTTATTACCAGCTGTTTGTTAGACGTCACCGGGTGAGAAATTATAGTTTCGTAGATTCCAGAAAAAGTAGAATAGGGAACACGCCACGGGATTTTGTACGTAGCTGTAGTTACGTATTTGTATTCCCGCAAAGTGCTCCGCCGTGTATGAACGGAGTTTTAGGTTGTGGAGGATCTGCGAACACGCTGCTCATCATTAAAACTGCAACACAGCAAGGATAAAAAATAACGAAATTTTACTTATTATGCGTAGAGGGCGTAACAAAAACACATAGCGAACTTACAGGAAAAATTCGTCACACACAGAGGTAAAAAATACGTTGTGCGGACATGGGTCCGGAAACGATTTGTTTCTATGTTTGACCTCAGTTTCTACAGCTCTTAAACACATTGATCATGAGACACACACAGGAAAAGAAAGTATCACAATAAAATGAAAATTTCGTAAATGAAATCCAGAATGAGATTTTTCACTCTGCTGTGGAGTGTGCACTGATATGAAACTTTCTGGCAGTTTAAAACTGTGTGCTGGACCGAGACTCGAACTCGGGACCTTTGCCTTTCGCGGGGAAGTGCTCTAACAACTGAGCTACCCAAGCACGACTCACGCCCAGTCCTCACAGCTTTACTTCTGGCAGTACCTCGTCTCCTACCTTCCCAACTTTACAGAAGCTCGCCTGCGAACCTTGCATAACTAGCACTCCTGAAAGAAAGGATATTGCGGAGACATTGCTGAGCCACAGCCTTGGGGATGCTTCCAGAATGCTTATTTCAGGAGTGCTAGTTCTGCAAGGTTCGCAGGAGAGCTTCTGTAAAGTTTGGAAGATAGAAGACGAGGTACTGGCGGAAGTAAAGCTGTGAGGATGGTGCGTGTTTGGGTAGCTCAGTTGGTAGAGCACTTGCCCGCGAAAGGCAAAAGTCCCGAGTTCGAGTCTCGGTCTGGCACACAGTTTTAATCTGCCAGGAAGTTTCCTAAATGAAATGTTCAAAATGCCCTCCACAAGTAAGCATACATGGATCAGTCTGCCGTCGCGTCGAATCCCTGATACGCTGATGTACCCCTGGAGAATTGCATATTGTTTCACAGACTTCCACAGTATGAGCACAAAGACTTGTACATATTCCACCGCGGGTCCCTACACGAGATCTTTGAAATACCCCCGCAAATAAGACTATCATGCGTTTAGGTCCGGAGAGCGAGGAGGCCAAGGAATTGGTGCGCCTGCACCTACCAACCTGCCACGGAAATAATTATTTAGAAGCCTACGAATATTAACATTGAAATCAGAAGGAGATCCATTGTGCGTGAAGTACATCTCTTGTCCTACTCGTAAGGCGCATGTTCTACAAGAAGAGGCAGAGAGTTCTCTGAGAAAGCATGGTAAATTTCTCCATTTAACCTTGGTGCACGAACATGAGACTCCAACAGGCCGGCCCGTATAATAACAGAAAATCTTTGTTGATGACGTGACTGCACAATTTTGTGTGGTTTCTTGATAACCCATAATGAGAAATACGATAGGATCCAAAATTGAACCTTGTGAGCCCCGATTCGTTATTTCTCCTTGTAAGTACAATTTTTTCTGCTTCTAACATTGTCTGAGTTATTCGGCACATGTTTTTGTATACTGTTTAAGTATAATTCAGACCAGTTGCGTTTCCCATGATTAATGTTATTGTGAAGAGTAGTATAAAATGGGCTGTAACATTGAAACAAAGCATTTCCAGGCCCATGTCCATGTAACACATTTCGTTCCTCGACGTGTGAGGAAAGTCTCCTGAAATTTTGGCTGCACCATCTTGTTACAGAGTGTATAGTAAGAAGAACAGTGACTCTAGTTGTCTGGGCATTGACTCGAACTAGGCTTCGGTGACACACAAGTGCGTCACTTCATGTTGCGACAATTGGTAGAGCACGCGAAAGGCAAAGGTCCCAAGTTCGAGTCTCGGTCGGGCACAGTTTTAATCTGCCAGGAAGTTTCAATGTGTACTGAAGTTCGTCTACCGTACTGTGCTGTAGAGAATATGCTGACCATGGCCAAAGGTGAACACCCACCGGATCTACAGCATCATGCACCTTGCGGTCTTTCGTTATCCTGTTGAAAGGCGATATAAAGGAGACCTGTAAGACGGTCCCCAGCCATCGATACTAACGTGTCGGAAGTGTGACGCCTGCTGTACACGCTACTGACAATGCGAGCCAACGGTGATAGTCTTGTGTACGCAGACACCACACTGGGGCCATATAGCGACGATGAAATGTAGTCATCCGTTTGTTTTGCTCGGAGTCGCAACAGGTCCATCGAAAGTAAACCGGAAAAAGACAAAAGTAAGGAGAATTTTCAGAAATGAGAGTATCGAGAAAGTTAACGTCGAAATTGGTGACCACGAAACAGACGAAATTAGGACGTCTACTACCTTGGAAGCAAATTAACTTACGTTGGACGAAGCAAGGTGGGCAGAAAAAGCCGACTAGCACAGGCTAAGAGGGTATTCGTGGCCAAGAGAAGTCTACTGCTATAAGACATAGGCATTAATGTGCAGAAGAAATTTCTGAAAATGTACATTTGGATCACCGCATTGTATGTCTGTGGAACATGAAATGTAGGAAAATCGGAAAAGGAGGGAATCGAAGCATTTTAGATGTGGTGCTACAGAAGGATATTGAAAATTAGGTGGAAGGAATGAGGAGGCTCTTCACAGAACCGGCGAGGAAAGGAAAGCACTGAGAAGAAGAACGGACAGGATAATAGGTCATTTAAGACATCAGGGTGTGTGTGTGTGTGTGTGTGTGTGTGTGTGTGTGTGTGTGTGTGTGTGTGTGTGTGTGTGTGTGTGTGTGTGAGAGAGAGAGAGAGAGAGAGAGAGAGAGAGAGAGAGAGAGAGAGAGAGAGAGAATTTTAGACATTATGGTCTATATTGTCTTTTCTTCGTGTCAAGTTATCATCCTGAAGACACATGTCGTGTCTAAGTTTAACTGATGGGCTTTTCACTTGCCTATTTATAGCCACACAGACAGTGCTTCTTTCTCTTCAACTTTCACTATTCCCTCTTTACTACGTGTTCGCATTCGAAAGAATGCCAAATATTGCAGTAAGCTATCGCTTGCGGTATTTCTGTTTCTCTCCACTGCCTCTTGACTACCCGCTACTTTCTGTTCCGCGTACGTTCCTCGTCAACGACACGGTTTTAAGGGCTAAATAATAAAGACTGACTTCACTCTTCAGCAGATATGCACGACTCCTTGCATAACTTTAGTCTTGAATATCTGTCGTCATAGAATGAATTAAGCGCCACTGTAACTGAACAAATTGTATTGGGTACCACACGCTACCAACACGTTGCCCTCATGGCCACTGGAAAAAGTCTCTCTCTCTACCTCGCTCTCTCTCTCTCTATCTCTCTCTCTCACACACACACAAATACACAGACACACACACACACACACACACACACACACACACACACACACACACACAAACTGAATGACGTCGCAAGTCATCTTTCCCGCGTGCATATCGTGTCTGCCTGTAACACAGTGGGCAATATTCGTAAGCCTCCAGTTCCCTGCTACGAGGCACGTTTCGCGATTGTAACAGATCGCGTAAGTGTCTTGGACAGCAACTGTGTGTGTCTAACATTACTTACTTCGACTTACTTACACTTTTCACAAAATGTTCAGTTCGAATGTAAGATTAAATTGTGAACCGTGATTGGTGGGAGATCAGTCCTATTTTCCGACGACTCTTAACACTCCTCAAGTTATTTCACTTTAACGGCACTACGCTATATTTTGTCATTGTACAGTGCAATGATCATACAGCGGGAAAGAAGCAAGTTATGGGCTTTTTAATTTTTTTAAGAGGACAGGCAGAAAACGGAGTAAAGTGTGATTTATGTCAAAATTATATTGTCAGATAAAGATACACATTAAATTAAAAAAAATATTTCTATGGATACTGCGCTCTATGGATACGTTATTTCTATGGGAACCTCAACATCCGCCGCAAGTTTCGACACTACGATTCCCCTCTTCTTCTGGTCAGTTGACAGTGTTCAGGAAAGCGGTACTGTACATTGTTCAATGTGAAAGCTCTTCTACGAGAAAAGTCAAGGCAGATTAACTTCTCAGACTTTGTAAAAGGACCTATGAATATGGTACAGGGAAAAATTAGTCTTACAACTGATAGTAAAAGATCTATAGTCTTTGGCATTGAAGAAGAACCAGATTTTATTGAACTACCTAGAAACCAGTTACACAGTTTTATAGAGATATCTGCTGAGTACTGGTCTAGTTGACGTGCCATTTTCCGCCTTGATTTTAACACATCGTACGAAAAAGAAACATTTGCTTCATATACCCTTTAAATGCACTGGGGCTAGAACCAGCATTTTTTGGTCTCACCCAAGATCCGATGCAAATATCTTCCATTATGGCAATTTAGCTTCAGAAATTTGAAATCAAACGTGACACAAAAGTACTACTTTGAACACAATTCCTAAAATGGCAAAACAGCCCATTGCTTTCTGCTTTCACCTATCGCGCCATTCATTTGTCAGGAAACAACAGCGCGCTCATTCCTGAGTAGTAATGCTTTTACGTAAAAAGTGTTCGCATAAGATGTTACACGTAACATGGACACAAAGAAGAACCAATGTTTTGATCATAGAAGATCTTAGCATCATCAGAATTTTGTCGTCACTTGTCTTCGAACGGTACGTCCAGTTTCTTGGACATAAAAATGAAATGATCATATGGCGTTGTAGGCCGGGAGCCCCCATTCTGGGAAATTCGACCGTCGAGTGGAAGTCTTATTTCAGTCGACGCCACATTAGGCGACTTCCGTGCGATGATGAGGATGAACACCCAGTCCACCCAGTCCACGGACGGAGAAAATCTCCAACGCGGCCGGCAATCGAACCCGGGCCTGTTGCGTAGGAGGCAAGCACATTACCACTCAGCTAAGCAGGCGGACTTCCTTGGACATATTTTGAGAAGAGGAGGGGATAATTTAAAGTAAAACACCTTGCAAGGCAAAATGGAAGGCAGAAAACTACGAGGAAGAGCAGCAGGTAGATAGTTAGATCAAGCCAAGAAGATTACCGGCCTGCCTCTTCACACTGTATTACGAAGAGCTGCAGGTCGCTGTGAATGGAGACGTCTGGCCGGAAATTCAGTTACTTAAAAACTGAAAGAAGAAAAGAGGTCACGACACTAAGCAATAAGTAAGCCAACTAATTAAATTATATCGAATAACGTAAGAAGTAACGAATATTTTTAACAGGTACGTGTCGTGGCAATACAGAATAAATATCGTGCAAAATATAGCTCTATTGGGAAGATCAGTGCCATTGGCAGTGCGCCTGCTGCGTAGACAGCCCATTCAGCGTCTGCGAGATGTGGGTTGCCGCCACCGCAGGCGCAGCACGCCGTCGCGCGGAGCGTTCCTGGCGTAGTGCGGTCCCAGCGGACCCGCAAACTCCAATTAACGTGGTCCGCGCCGCGCTGATGACGGCGACATTCCGATGGCAGATCGGAGGTTATTGCTCCCAAGTTCCGGCTGCGGCGTCGCCGGCTGCTGAATTGGATCTATTCGCGCGCGCCCCATATCCGGCTGTCCCTCAAATTCTGCAGCGTCCGTCTCCCCGGGCCATTATTCGCGACTCGGCCATTCAGCACCGGCCGCGACCCCGGTGCGGTCTATCGCTGCGCCGCAGCAATTCCTACCTGTCCTTCTGTCCCCTGAGTCCTGACCTCCTCCCGCCAAGGCCGTTGCGGTCTGCTGCTCTGCGGAATTTGCCGCAGAACCGTCTGGTTATGCTACGGCAGTCGTCCGACTAACACTACCGCGTTTTTGTTCTGCAACCAGCAGTGAAGAATTTTAGTATTCGATAATCTTCTAGGAATTTTCTCAACACGGCGAAGAAGTAGGTTGATGTTTAGCGGAGGTATGGGACGGGGGGAGGAGGAGGTGGGGGGGAGGAGGATTAGTTAGAGAGTGAGGATAGTGTCTTTCCTCGACTACAAAAAAATATTTCTAAGGAATTATGCTAGATACAGCTATGCAGTTTGTTGCAAATGGTAGCTTAACTCATAAAGGTATACACCGAAGTGAAAGTCATGGGATGCAATATCGGTAAATGCAGATGGCGGTAATATTGCGTATACAAAGTATAAGAGGGCAGCGCATTGGTGGAGCTGTCATTTGTACTTAGGGGATTGATGTGAAAAGGTTTCCGGCCTAGGTATAGACGCACGACATAGGTTAACCGACTTCGAACGCGGAAACTAGACGCAGGGGGCATTGCATTTCGGAAATCGATAGGGAATATAGTATTCTTAGATTCACAGTGTCAAGAGTGTGCCGAGAATACCAAATGTCAGGCATTATCTCTCACCATGCACAACGCAGTGACCAACGGCTTTCATATAACGGCCGAGAGAAGCGACGTTTGCGTAGAGTTGTCAGTGCTAACACACCAGCAAAAATGTCGGACGTACGACAAACGTTACCATTGGGACAGTGCTGCGAAATCTGGCATTAATGGGTTATTGCAACACACAATAGTTGTGTGTTCCGTTACTAACAGCTGACATCGCTTGCAACGCCTCTCCTGGGCTCGTGAAGACTGAAAAACCACGGCCTGGTCAGATGAATCCCGTAGGCTTTGAGTGTGGCGCAGACACCACGAAGCCAATAGGTCGAGTTGTCAACAAGGCACTGTGCGACCTGGCGGTGTCTCCATTATGATGTCTATGGTGTTTACATGGAATGGTTCAAAAATGGTTCAAATGGCTCTGAGCACTATGGGACTTAACATCTGAGGTCACCAGTCCCCTAGAACTTAGAACTACTTAAACCTAACTAACCTAAGGACATCACGCACATCCATGCCCGACCAGGATTCGAACCTGCGACCGTAGCGGTCGCGCAGTTCCAGACTGAAGCACCTAGAACCGCTCAGCCACACAAGCCGGCTACATGGAATGCACTGGGACTTCTGGTCCAACTGAACTGATCACTGGAGATCGGCTATTCAAAATGGCTCTGAGCACTATGGGACTCAACTGCTTTGGTCATTAGTCCCCTAGAACTTAGAACTACTTAAACCTAACTAACCTAAGGACATCACACACATCCATGCCCGAGGCAGGATTCGAACCTGCGACCGTAGCAGTCGCACGGTTCCCGACTGCGCGCCTAGAACCGCGAGACCACCGCGGATCGGCTATTTGGAGATCATTCGCAGCCATCAAGAACTTCATGTTCCCAAACAATGATGTCATATCAGCGAGACCCAATTATTCGCAATTGGTTTGAATTCTCGAGTGAATGATTTGGCCACCCAGATTGCCCGACATGAATCCCATCTATTACTTACGGGGATAATCGAGAGGTCACTTCGCGCATAAACCCCTGCACTGGTTACACTTTGACGGTCTCGGACGCCGCAGAGGCAGCATGGTTCAACATATCTGCAGGTGACTTACAGCGACTTGTTAAGTCCATGCCACATCGAATTACTGCACTATGCCGGGTTAAATGAGGTCTAGCTTGATATAAGGCTCAAAACCATATCAACCAAAACCACTTACAATAAACGCAAAATATATCTACTTACAACAGCAGATAAAAATTCGCTTGATGCCTTCCTAAGAAAGAGTCTCCATTCCTTCCAAGCTAATTATGTAAGTGTAGACCAGATATGGCTCAAATTCGAAGATACAGTATCGACAGCAATAGATAGATTCATACCGCTTAAGTTAATAAGAGACGGGATGTATCCACCATGGTACCCACATGCAGAAGCAACTAAAAAAGTCATCGGAAAAAGAAAACTTCACACTGAGGCGTAGCACTGTATAACGATCCTGCCTTGGATACGGTTAAGTGGGAGATGTGTCTTAGCTGGATAGTGACAGATGGTACGCGAGACTGGACGCGCACGTAGTTTACGTATCAGCCGATAGAGGACAGTATTGGATAGGGGGACTGTGATTTTAGTTTCGATTGTGCCCACTAGACTGCACTAAAGTAATAGAATGTTTTCATTAATTGTTCTAGTATTTTTATAAAGTGTTATTGTCTTTTTGTGTATGTAAAATGTTACAAATGTGTTTTAGCAGTATGAATGATGCGTAAGTGTGGATTAATGTTAATATGAAGATAATTGTTTAACGATTTATGTAGTAGGATTTAGTGTGGGAACATTTCGAAGAAGTATGGATATGGAAAGGGGATTTTTGTAGAATAGATTTGTAAAGTAAGTTTATGGTAAAGAGAAAGTTAATTCAGATATAAATAACAGCAGTAAATAACTTTATGCATAAACAAAACGTCAGCATATTAGATAATTACGGCGGTAAAAAGTGCAGTCGTGAAGTTTACTATTTTGCGACTGGCTATGGATGAAAAGCGCGGACTGACGCGGGTGAATGTTGGTTTTCTATTGGCTGTTGAGTAAACTGACCAATGGTAAAGCAATATTCTTCGCGCGCTTTTCTCTGCTGGTAGAGAAGACAGAGTATTCTAGAGAGGAGTTGGAGCCTAGCCATGAAACAGTTCGGACGTGTGTAGTAGCAGTTCCGATGGAAACGATAAGTTGCGAAATATAGCCGTGTTTCATACATAAAAAGTGTGGTAAAGTGACGGCATAATTATTCCGATGTGTGTGTAGAAATTTCGCAATTTTTAAGTGAATTTTGTGACGAGAAAAGACATATATTCCGCGTGGCGTATTGAGCAGGTCGGTGGCTAAAAATTGTGACTGCATTTGGTACCGACAGGCTTAATATTTGGCGATCATTATCAATCAAAAACAATCAGTATTTTTGCAGCTATTACGTTTTCGGAAAATGCAACACCATAAACTTGCTAAGGGATTGTGAGTGACTGTGAGTGACTGTGTTGAGACTAGCACGGGCTTGGCAGTGATACTTGTTCACCTAAGTTTCAGAATATATTAATTGAAGACAAAATTTCCAAACTTTCATTTCGTGTTTCTCCCGAAACGTAGATTAGTGACTTAAAGTCCAGCCTGGTTCACGTCGAAGTACACTAGGTTTCACTCGGCTTCCCTTCTGATGATCTGCTGAGACAATGTTCACAGGTAGGTGCAGGTCCGTCGTAAACGGACGGAAAGAACCGCGCCGCCGCAACACGTATGTTGACGAATCGTACACTCTCGTGAACTTTTACCATTGAACTTCAGTAATACTCAGAATTCGTTTGCTACCACACAATTTCCAGTTAGCCAATGACAGAGACCTTACTCAAAAATTACTCTTAAATAAAGTTACATAAGCAGTCGACAAGCTACAATGAGGACTGTAAATGAGTTGCCACAAATATCATAAGTCAGTTTTAAATGATTGGCACAATAACACAAAACATTGTAACTGAAAAACATTATTGCTGATTACCACTGAGTAGTTCATTTGCATGAGAAAGCAAAGTTATGACAATAACGCGTCTGTGCAATAAGGCGTAAAACATGAAAATTAGCTAAACCCATAAGCTCGTGGACCTGTGACGGTTAAATGAAAGAATAAATTTAATTCCCGTTGGTTTTTACATTTTGAAAAGTAAACTTAGTAGCAGCTACATTGAGGAACAAGCATTGGATAGGAAGACTATTAACATACGCCAACAAGAGTTATTTTTTTTGTGAAGCTATTGTATGGCTCTGAGCACTATGGGACTCAACTGCTGTGGTCGTTAGTCCCCTAGAACTTAGAACTACTTAAACCTAACTAACCTAAGGACATCACACACATCCATGCCTGAGGCAGGATTCGAACCTGCGACCGTAGCAGTCGCACGGTTCCGGACTGCGCGCCTAGAACCGCGAGACCACCGCGGCCGGCTGAAGCTATTGTACTCCAGCGTTTTGTGAAAGAGAGTTCAGTTTCCATAGAGTTTTTATTGGGGGTGTTTCATACACTAGTTAACAGCAGCTCACGCATCACCTTCAATATTGTCGTCCTCTTACAACTGTAGTTCCAAATTGATTTCAGAAACATCTGTTCATTTAACGCCCAGTCGTCGTCAACAACTCCATTGTTTATCCTGGGCTTTTTGGATAAAACGCATCTTTCACCCATTCTTTCTTCGCAACCGCTAACGACCTCCAGTGAATATCTCTCGTTACAAATCTTCGTAACAATTAGCACAGTCTTTGGTGTAGGAGGCTATTACGTCCATTTTCACATTTGTCAAATACATTTACTTCTTTATAAATATTCCACAAGCCACCGTATGGTGTGTGGCGGTGGGTATTCTGTACCTCTACTAGTCGCTTCCCTTTCCTGTTCCACTCGCAAATACAGAGGAAAAACGACTGTCCATACATCTCCGTGTGAGCCCTAATTTCTCATATAATCGTGTTCCTTATGCGAAATACATGTTGGCGGCAACAGAATCATTCTACAGTCAGGTTCAATTGCTGGTCCTCCAAATTTTCTCAAAGGTGTTCCCCGAAAAGAATGTAGTGGCAAATTCTGCCACTGAATCTATCAGGATGACCAGATCTAGTGGGAAGAGGTAGAAGGCACTGTATTAACACTCGTCGAAGCTTTCCAAATCATTTGTTGTTTCCAACCACATCGTTCTCGTACACCTTGGTCTGCGTCACAGAACCCCGTAATGCTGAGGAAGCACCCCAGCGGCCCGTGCGATGCAATTCTGTGTCGAGCCGGCCTTAGCGAGCTGCGGAGTTCCGATGGCGTCAGGATGCGCCGGCTGCCGACTCAGCTGTCTCCGTGCTCGTTGCCTCAGCGCCGCTCCCAGGAGCCGCCAAGTGGCCCGCTGACAGCTGCAAGGTGGTCTGCGCCGTGTTCCCTCGCTGGCATGGCTTAAGGATGCAGCGAAAACACACGCCCGTGATCCACAGCCAAATATGCCACCCTCGCCTGGATGTCACTGGTGCTTGTTCGAGCTCGGAAGACCGCCCGTCGTAATGAGCCGAAGAGTGGCCCGCAGCTGGCTGGCTACAGACCGAGCGTCGTACTCAGAGGGTCGAACCAGCGACCCGCCGTGGACTGGAACGCTGGCGGCCCATCTGCTGCTGCATGTAGCTGGTGGTGTGACACGCCCTGCCGTCCAGCAGAGCTGCCACACTTAAACGAATCTCGTTACGAACCCGCACCTATTTATACGTGGCTGTGCACTTCTGTTTTGCCTAACGTGCCACTTCGCGTCACATACTCATAACACGCTAGGTTGGCCAGTGGGCCCCTTCTGCCTGTGATCTGCAACATGCAAAACCGCTACCTGTACTCTTTCAGCAATGTGACGGCCCTGTGGCCTCTAGTCTACTTCGCAACAGTTGGTATGTGTAACTCACAGCAATCCGGCCCGCACGTGGCTGTAACTTGTGCTCAGATATTGTCCAAAATTAACTTTCACTATCCTAAACGGTGACGCCGCTACAAGAATGTCGCCTTCCCTCCAGGGATTCCTCTTAGAGTTCCCGAGTCATCTCCGTAACACTTGCGTGTAGTTCGAATCAATCGGTGACAAATCTAGCAGCCCGTCTCGCAATTGCTTCGATGTTTTCCCTCAATCGACCTGGTACAGATCCCAAACACTCGAGCAGTACTCAAGAATTGGTCGCACCTGCGTCCTATATGCTTTCTTCTTCACAGGTGAACCACAACTTCGCAGATCCTCCCAATTCTCCCAATAAACTGAAGGCGACCATTCACCTACAGTCCATCTCCGTTCCATCTCATATCGTTTTCCAACGTTACGCCCAGATATTTAAACGGTGTGACTGTATGAAGCAGGATGCTACTAGTGCTGTGTCCGAACTGCATTTGGAGTTGCCAGCTAGAAAATTTCTCTAAGCCACTGTCTGTCCTACAGTCACTAAACTTAAACACCTTCCCGTACACCACAGCATCATCAGCAAACAGCTGCAGTTCTGCCGTTGTTGACGGTTGACAGCCGAAAGCGACAGCAAAATAAAATAACGTTATTGCATACAGCACAGTGTCATGCATTTTTAAAAAGTTGTACATGCTGTTGACCATCGCGTAAGCAAGGTGGTGATGAACGTCATAGGATAGCGATATAGAAATGTATATTTATAGTATCGTGTACACAAGGTATGAAAGGTCAGTGCACTGACGGAGATGTCATATTTACTAGGGTGATGCGTGTAGGAAAAGGTTTCCGACGTCATTATGGGCTCACGATGGGACTTAACAAACTTTGAACGCGCGGTGGTAGTTGGAGCTATAAGCATGGGGCATTATCTTTCGGTAATCGTTAGGAAATTCAGTATTCCGATCCATAGCGTCAAGAATGTGCCGATAATACCTAATTTCAGACGTTACCTCTCACCATGGGCAACGCATTGGTCGACAACCTTCACTTATAGACCGAGAGCAGCGGCGTGTGGGTAGACAACAGACAAGCAACGCCGCGTGAAGTAACCACAGAAATCAATGTGGGACGTATGACGAACGTACCAGTTACGACAGTGCGGAGAAAGTTGGAATTAACGGGCTCTGGCAGCGCCTCTCCTGGGCTGGTGGCCCTATCGGTTGACCCTAGACGATTGGAACCCCTTGGTATGGTGAGATGAGTCCAGATTTCATTCGCAGGAGCTGATGGTAGGGCTCGAGTGTGTCGCAGAAGCCGTGGAGCCTGTTTGTCAACAGGGCACTGTGCAAGCTTGTGGTGCTTCATAATGGTGTGGGCTGTGTTTACGTGGAGTGGACTGGGTCCGACCACTGACTGGAAATAGCTATGTCAGGCTACTTGGATACCGTCTGTAGCTATTCACGGATTTCGTGTTCCCAAATGACGACGGAGGTTTAAGGGATGACAATGCGCCATGTCAGCGGACCACAACTGTTCGCGACTGATTTGAAGAACTTTCTGGACAATTCGAGCGAATTATTTGACCACCCAGATCGCCTCTCATGAAGCCCATCGAATTTTCATGGGACCTAAACTACAGGTCAGATTGTACAGAAAATCCTGCAGCGGCATCACTTTCGAGATTATGGAAGGCTATAGAGGCAGCAAGGATCAGTATTTCTGCAGGGGACTTCCAACGACTTGTTCAGTCCATGCCATATCGAGCTGCTTCACTATGCCGCGTAAGAGGAGGTTTAACGCGGTATTACTAGGTATCTTATGACTTTTCTCATCTCACTGTAGAGCAGCAACATAAAAGACGCTGATTTAAAATACGGTTAGGTCAGAAATCGAGCAGTAAGCGGTAGAACAATGAAGAGACGCTTCTTTGTGCTATCTACATGATTGCTGACAGAAGAGATGCAGCGCAGTGCAGCTACGAAGTTTTACCCACTCCCCGGGTTCTGCGCCGAAATGGTTATACACTGAAGCGCCAAAGAAACTGGTATAGGCATGCGTGTTCAAGTACAGAGATACGTAAATAGGCAGAATACCGCAATGCGGTCGTCAACGACTGTATAACACAAGTGTCTGGCGAAGTTGCTAGATCTGTTACTGCTGCTACAATGGCATGTGATCAAGATTTAAGTGAGTTTGAGCGTGGTGTTACAGTCGGCGCACGAGCGATAGGACACAGCGTCTCCGAGGAGGTGGCGACGAAATGAGGATTTTTTCGTACGACAATTCCACTAGTGTACCGTGAATATCAGGAGTCCGATAATACATCAAATCTCCGGAATCGCTGCGGCCGGAAAAAGGTCCTGCAAGAACGGGACCAACGACGACCGAAGAGAATCGTTCGACACGACAGAAATGCAACCCTTCCGCAAATTGCTGCAGATTTCAATGCAGGGCCATCAACAAGTGTCAGTGTGCTAACCATTCAAGGAAACATCATCGATATGGGTTTTCGGAGTCGAAGGTCCACTCGCGTAACTTGACGACTGCACGGTAAAAAGCCTTACGTCTCGGCTGGACCCGTCAACACCGACAATGGACTGTTGATGACTGGAAACATGTTGCCTGGTCGGAAGAGTCTCGTTTCAAATTGTACCAGTCTGATGTACGTGTACGGATATGGAGATAACCTCATGAATCCATGGACCCTGCATGCCAGCAGGGGACTGTTCAAGCTGGTGGAGACTCTGTAATGGTGTGGGGCTTTTTCTGTTGGACTGATATGGGATGTCTGATACGTCTAGATACGACTCTGACAGGTGACCCGTACGTCTGCATCCTGTCTGATCACCTGCATCCATTCATGTCCATTGTGCATTCTGACGGACTTCGGCAATTCCACCAGGACACCCCACACGTCCATCATTGCTACAGAGTGGCTCCAGGAACACTCTGGCCGCCAAACTCCCCAGACATTAACATCATTGAGCATACCTGGGACGCCTTGCAACGTACTGCTAAAAAAAAAAAAAAATGGTTCAAATGGCTCTGAGCACTATGGGACTTAACATCGGAGGTCATCAGTCCCCTAGAACTTAGAACTACATAAACCTAACTAATCTGAGGACATCACACACATCCATGCTCAAGGCAGGATTCGAACCTGCGACCGTAGCGGTCGAGCAGTTCCAGACTGTAGCGCCTAGAACCGCTCGGCCACACCGGCCGGCCGTACTGTTCAGAAGAGATTTCCAGCCCCCCACTCTTACCTATTTATGGACAGCCCTGCGGGATTCATGGTGTCAGTTCCCTCTAGTACTATTTCAGAAATTAATCGAGACCATGTACGTTGCGTTGTGCCACTTCTGCGATCTCGCGGGGGCCATATACGATATTAGGCAGATTTACTAATTTCTTTGGCTCTCCCGTGTATGAGAGACAGAGAGAGAGAGAGAGAGAGAGAGAGAGAGAGAGAGAGAGAGAGAGAGAGAGAGCGGTGGACTGAAATATATAACCAGCAAGCTGCAAGTGGAAGGAGAAGTGCAGTGCAGTCAAGTTACTGGTGGTCGGAACAAGAAAATTAAAACGGCAATTCCTTACTGGCGCTGTTTTATGGATATGTACTATTATATGAATTTTAATTAAGATCTTGCGTTAACAAAAGCGAGACTCGCAACAAAAGTTGATTTATGTAGCGCAATATTCCTTAGACAATAAAATAGATTCCGCTGCTTAATACAGGTGACTCTTTGCCAGGGCCCCCGTTCCGTTCCAACAACTGCTGAGCGCTTTGTTCAGTCATGTCGCCACCGCTTCTACTAAACTTTCTCGCATGCCGTAAGCGTGCCCTTTGTGGCAAGAGCGGCGCTTTTCAGAAAAGTTGCTCTCTCTGCGTGGCCCCCGGCACTCGGAATCGCACACGCACAAACAAAAGCCAGCAGGCAGTCACGAGCTCCTCTGTAGGGAGGACAAAGTTCCGAGAGGTGTTTTAGCGGAAGTTGGCGGCGAGTAATATTGCTTTGCCATTCCACTGAAGACTGCTTAATACCGTGAGTGCCGCAGAATTTCCGACGTGCCGCGTGTGCACCGCCTAACAGAAGAAGTGAAGCAGCCAGTATACATGGTCGCATTTCAATATAACATTGTACACGTACACACCTTCGGCGGGTATGTAAATGGTTAGAGCTGCAATTCCCTGTAACAGCTAGAACCACAACCAGAGTGCATTAGTATTCTTCGTGTTTCATATTGCTACCAGACCTCATAGTGTGTATAAGGACGCGTGAACAGCGTCAGGTGTTGAGTGTTCACTGTGAAGGACACGGAGATTCAGCGCACTAGTGTGAGACAGCGTTATCAGCGTCTCACACTTTGAAAGGAGCATCATTCAGAGTCTCCATTCTGCCGGCTGGTCGACTCGTGAAATGTCCAGTTTCTTGGGGCATTCGGATGTGGCAGTGAGCCGATGTTGTACAGTGTAAAAAAATGTGTGTGAAATCTCCGCTATCGGGTGGAGAAATGTAGGGTCCCCCTGAATAGGTCAGGCGTGCACTACACGCCGGAAGCGGCTACGAGGGTAGCGGAGTACGTGTGGAGTGCACATGGGTTTTTTTTAGGTTAGAGAATTCCCTCCCTAGGCCCGACAAGACGCCTCCTGAGACGCGGCAAGGCAGGAGTAGGCAAAATGCAACAAGGAATAACAATATTAATGTGCTAATAGTAAACTGCAGAAGCGTCTGTAGAAAGGTCCCAGAACTGCTCTCATTAATAAACGGTCACAACGCCCATATAGTACTAGGAACAGAAAGTTGGCTGAAACCAGACGTAAACAGTAATGAAATCCTAAACTCTGATTGGAATGTATACCGCAGAGATAGGCTGGACAGTGAAGGGGGAGGCGTGTTTATAGCGATAAGAAGTGCAATAGTATCGAAGGAAATTGACGGAGATTCGAATTGTGAAATGATTTGGGTGAAGGTCACGGTTAAAGCAGGCTCAGACATGGTAATTGGATGTCTCTATAGGCCCCCGGGCTCAGCAGCTGTTGTGGCTCAGCACCTGAAGAATAATTTGGAAAATATTTCGAGTAGATTTCCCCACCATGTTATAGTTCTGGGTGGAGATTTTAATTTGCCGGATATAGACTGGGAGACTCAAACGTTCATAACGGGTGGCAGGGACAAAGAATCCAGTGAAATATTTTTAAGTGCTTTATCTGAAAACTACCTTGAGCAGTTAAACAGAAAACCGACTCGTGGCGATAATATATTAGACCTTCTGGTGACAAACAGACCCGAACTATTTGAATCAGTTAATGCAGAACAGGGAATCAGCGATC
Source organism: Schistocerca gregaria (assembly GCF_023897955.1). NCBI lineage: Eukaryota > Metazoa > Arthropoda > Insecta > Orthoptera > Acrididae > Schistocerca > Schistocerca gregaria. The sequence goes on along the minus strand of NC_064920.1, from coordinate 1,087,443,162 downwards.
ATAAAGCAGTTACTGCGTCGATGATTTCAGCCGTAAATAGAAATATTAAAAAAGGTAGGAAGATTTTTCTGTTTAGCAAAAGTGACAAAAAGCAGATTACAGAGTACCTGACGGCTCAACACAAAAGTTTTGTCTCAAGTGCAGATAGTGTTGAGGATCAGTGGACAAAGTTCAAAACCATGGTACAATATGCGTTAGATGAGTATGTGCCAAGCAAGATCGTAAGAGATGGAAAAGAGCCACCGTGGTACAACAACCGAGTTAGAAAACTGCTGCGGAAGCAAAGGGAACTTCACAGCAAACATAAACATAGCCAAAGCCTTGCAGACAAACAAAAATTACGCGAAGCGAAATGTAGTGTGAGGAGGGCTATGCGAGAGGCTTTCAATGAATTCGAAAGTAACGTTCTATGTACTGACTTGGCAGAAAATCCTAAGAAATTTTGGTCCTATGTCAAAGCGGTAGGTGGATCAAAACAAAATGTCCAGACACTCTGTGACCAAAATGGTACTGAAACAGAGGATGACAGACTAAAGGCCGAATTACTAAATGTCTTCTTCCAAAGCTGTTTCACAGAGGAAGACTGCGCTGTGCTTCCTTCTCTAGATTGTCGCACAGTTGACAAAATGGTAGATATCGAAGTAGACGACAGAGGGATAGAGAAACAATTAAAATCGCTCAAAAGAGGAAAGGCCGCTGGTCCTGATGGGATACCAGTTCGATTTTACACAGAGTACGCGAAGGAACTTGCCCCCCTTCTTGCAGCGGTGTACCGTAGGTCTCTAGAAGAGCGAAGCGTTCCAAAGGATTGGAAAAGGGCACAGGTCATCCCCGTTCTCAAGAAGGGACGTCGAACAGATGTGCAGAACTATAGACCTATATCTCTAACGTCGATCAGTTGTAGAATTTTGGAACACGTTTTATGTTCGAGTATAATGTCTTTTCTGGAGACTAGAAATCTACTCTGTAGGAATCAGCATGGGTTTCGAAAAAGACGATCGTGTGAAACCCAGCTCGCGCTATTCGTCCACGATTCTCAGAGGGCCTTAGACACGGGTTCACAGGTAGATGCCGTGTTTCTTGACTTCCGCAAGGCGTTTGACACAGTTCCCCATAGTCGTTTAATGAACAAAGTAAGAGCATACGGACTATCAGATCAATTGTGTGATTGGATTGAGGAGTTCCTAGATAACAGAACGCAGCACGTCATTCTCAATGGAGAGAAGTCTTCCGAAGTAAGAGTGATTTCAGCTGTGCCGCAGGGGAGTGTCATAGGACCGTTGCTATTCACAATATACATAAATGACCTGGTGGATGACATCGGAAGTTCACTGAGGCTTTTTGCAGATGATGCTGTGGTGTATCGAGAGGTTGCAACAATGGAAAATTGTACTGAAATGCAGGAGGATCTGCAGCGAATTGACGCATGGTGCACGGAATGGCAATTGAATCTCAATGTAGCGAAGTGTAATGTGATGCGAATACATAGAAAGATAGGTCCCTTATCATTTAGCTACAAAATAGCAGGTCAGCAACTGGAAGCAGTTAATTCCATAAATTATCTGGGAGTACGTATTAGGAATGATTTAAAATGGAATGATCATATAAAGTTGATCGTCGGTAAAGCAGATGCCAGACTGAGATTCATTGGAAGAATCCTAAGGAAATGCAATCCGACAACAAAGGAAGTAGGTTACAGTACGCTTGTTCGCCCAATGCTTGAATACTGCTCAGCAGTGTGGGATCCGCACCAGGTAGGGTTGATAGAAGAGATAGAGAAGATCCAACGGAGAGCAGCGCGCTTCGTTACAGGATCATTTAGTAATTGCGAAAGCGTTACGGAGATGATAGATAAACTCCAGTGGAAGACTCTGCAGGAGAGACGCTCAGTAGCTCGGTACGGGCTTTTGTTGAAGTTTCGAGAACATACCTTCACCGAAGAGTCAAGCAGTATATTGCTCCCTCCTACGTATATCTCGCGAAGAGACCATGAGGATAAAATCAGAGAGATTAGAGCCCACACAGAAGCATACCGACAATCCTTCTTTCCACGTACAATACGAGACTGGAATAGAAGGGAGAACCGATAGAGGTACTCAGGGTACCCTCCGCCACACACCGTCAGGTGGCTTGCGGAGTACGGATGTAGATGTAGATGTAGATCTTATGGGACTTAACTGCTAAGGTCATCAGTCCCTAAACTTACACACTACTTAACCTAAATTATCCTAAGGACAAACACACACACACACACACACACACACACACACACACACACAACCATGCCCGAGGGAGGACTCGAACCTCCGCCGGGACCAGCCGCACAGTCCATGACTGCAGCGCCTTAGACCGTGGGCAGTGTAACTCCCTTCCTAATCGGCGTGTTGGATTGCGATATAGATGACCGTGATCGTCTTCTATGCGTAATGACATTTTGCAGTGATTAAGGCTATCCTTACCAAAGGAAAATAATTAATCTAAATACTGAGGATTGTTTTGAAATGGTGGAATATAGTGCAAGAGCTCACGAATCTCGCAGCCTCACAGTGGGGAGGGGGGGGGGGGCGGGGGGACGGTACCGCGTAATATTTAACAAAAAGAAAAATAATGATAAGCAAAAAAGGATAATTAAACGGTCGCCAGACCAATAGGGCAATGAAAGCCAAAATCATGAAAAAGGTAATGGCAAAGAAGCTTCAGCAAATGTTCAGTGGCGTGACAATAGAAGGTTGTTACCCTCTTCCACAACATAACAGTTCACGAGAAAATAAATGAAACAGAAAGCACTAAATCTGTGGTTTCTTATTCTGAAATACTAAATTTTGAAAGTAAAGCTAAATGAAGTTGCTGGTTAAGCAAATGACTGGCTCCAACTAAAACGTTGTTACGTAAAAAATGACTTTTAGTAACCTTAGCGTAATACAATGCAAAATTTGGAAAGAGGCAAGCAATTTACTTTTAATTTTTTAAAGACTGAATTGAATTTGCTTCAAGTAGATGTGCAGATGCTTTTACTTGTAACATAAGAACAATAAATAGTTACTAAGCCAGCAGAAACCACTCGATAAGCTAAATGCACAATAAATGAAACAGCGCACTCTTAATTTATGCTGTATTAAGCCGGCACGGTAGCTCAGCGTGTTCGGCCAGAGGGTTACGTGCCCTCTGTAATAAAAAAAAACTGAGCTCATCGATCAACAACGAACTTCAATGGATATCTTACGACGTCCGCCCCGAGCAGATGCAACGAACAAAAGCGAACAAGATGAGATGTTTGTTGGGGCGGTGGTTCGCGTCTGTACACTTCCAAATTTTAGCCGGCACGGTAGCTCAGCGTCTTCGGTCAGAGGGTTAGCTGCCCTCTGTAATAAAAAAAACTGAGTTAATCGATCAACAACGAACTGAAACGGGTGTTTTGCGACGTCCGCCCCGAGCAGTTACAACGAACGAAAATGAACAAAATGAGATTAATAAAAAAAAAAGTGGTCAGCGCGACAGAATGTCAATCCTAAGGGCCCGGGTTCGATTCCCGGCTGGGCCGGAGATTTTCTCCGCTCGGGGACTGGGTGTTGTGTTGTCCTAATCATCATTATTTCATCCCCATCGTCGCGCAAGTCGCCGAAGTGGCGTCAAATAGAAAGACTTGCACCAGGCGAACGGTCTACCCGACGGGAGGCCTTAGTCACACGACATTCATTTATTTATTTTTAGATACCCTCTCAACCCTTGGAGATTTCGTTCACCCCTCCTTTTTTATTTCCGTACGCCAAGCCTTCATTCGCACACTTATATTCCACAGACAGTATGCTCGTCATTTGATGCTAGATGGTGGTATAGGGTTATGGTCTCCAGAAAAGTGTGACGTCATTTGTATACAGCCTTGCCGTATGGGAGTAAGACAGTGCAAATCCGCTTCCGGCCATCCTGAATTAGGTTTTTCAGTGATTTCCCTAAATCACTTCAGGCATATGCCGGGATGGTTCCTTCCATAGGGCACAACCGACTTCCTTTCTCATCCTTCCCTAATCCCATGGGACCTGTGACCTCGCTGTTTCCTCTCCTTCCGCGAACCAACCAAACTTGCCAATGGCAGTATTTCACAGCTATATTTTACTTGTTCGAGGACAACGCAACTTCATTAGTTCATTTTACTAGCCTCTGCTGTCTTGTTTGGGTAGACTTAAAAACGGATCCACTAAAGCTCGAATCACGTAAATTATGATAAACGCAACGGTGTACATGGTACTGTACTTAGGTATAAACCAAAAAGAAAATACAGTTCGACTAAGAGCGTAGATAACTCGTACACGTATGGCATGTGTTACGTATGTCAGAGTAGAAAACAATCTAGTTTTTGGGTGCGGAATGGTGCTGCCTCGCTTACTTACTTACTTGCTTTCGAATCGATAAATCGATGACGAATCATATCTATGATTTGGAAATCATTCATGGTGGACATAACTGTCGGTCAACAGAAATGCTTTGAATAACTAAAAAACCGCTGAATGAAAATATCTGTAAATAATTAGACCCAAGTGTCGAGTATTATCGTTAACGCGAGTCTCGTATATACTATCGCGTATATTGCTGATTCCAGCCAAAAAACTGGATCGGGTACTTTCACGAACATCAGAACGTGAACGATGTATGACCTGTTTATAAGACGCCCACAAACTAGGCATCGCCTGTTCGTCTACAGAATAGCATGGTCTATTACCATTATAGAAGTTTTGTTACTCCGTCTCCACCCCTCCCGAGTTACATCTTCGGCTGCAGGAATTGGCTAATAATGTACACTACTGGCCATTAAAATTGCTAGCCCGCGAAGATGACGTGCTACAGACACGAAATTTAACCGACAGGAAGAAGATGTAGTGATATGCAAATGATTAGCTTTTCAGAGCATTCACACAAAGTTGGCGCCGGAAGTGACAACTACAACGTGCTGACATGAGGAAAGTTTCCAACCGACTTCTCATACACAAACAGCAGTTTACCGGCGCTGCCTGGTCAAACGTTGTAGTGATGCCTCGTGTAAGGAGGTGGAATGCGTACCATCACTTTTCAGACTTTGATAAAGGTCTAATTGTAGTCTATCGCGATTGCGGTTTATCGTATCGCGACAATGCTGCTCGCGTTGGTCGAGATCCAATGACTGGTATCAGAATATGGAATCGGTGGGTTCAGGAGGGTAATACGGAACGCCGTGCTGAATCCCAACGGCCTCGTATCACTAGCAGTCGAGACGACAGGCATCTTATCCCCATGGCTGTAACGGATCATTGAGTCACGCCTCGATCCCTGAATCAACAGATGGGGACGTTTGCGAGACAGCAAACATCTACGAACAGTTGGACAACGTTTGCAGCAGCATGGACTATCAGCTCGGAGACGATGGCTGCGGTAACCCTTGACGCTGCATCACAGACGGGAGCGCCTGCAGCAACGAACCTGTGTGCACAATGGCAAAACGTCATTTTTTCGGATGAATCCAGGTTCTGTTTACGGCATGAATGGTCGCATCCGTGTTTGGCGACATCGCTGAGAACGCACATTGGAAGCGTGTATTCGTCATCGCCTTACTGGCGTATCACCCGGCGTGATGGTATGGGGTGCCATTGGTTACACGTCTCGGTCACCTCTTGTTCGTATCGGCAGCACTTTGATCAGTGGACGTTACATTTCAGTTGTGTTACGACCCGCGGCTCAACCCTTCATTCGATCCCTTCGAAACCCTACATTTCAGCAGGATAATGCACGACCGCATGTTGGATACAGAAAATGTTCGACTGCTTCCCTGTCCAGCACATTCTCCAGATCTCTCACCAATTGAAAACGTCTGGTCAATGGTGGCCGAGCAACTGGCTCGTGACAATACGCCAATCACTACTCTTGATGAACTGTGGTATCGTGTTGAAGCTGCATTGGCTCAATGCCCAGGCGTATGAAGGCCGTTATTACGGCCAGAGCTGATTGTTCTGGGTACTGATTTCTCAGGATTTATGCACCCAAATTGCGTGAAAATGCAATCGCATTTCAGTTCTAGTATATTTGTCCAATGAATACTCGTTTTGCATCTGCATTTCTTTTTGGTGTAGCAGTTTTAATGGCCAGCAGTGTATATTCGTCCGCAGAAATTTTCAGCCAGTTCTGTAGTGACCACTGGGTTGCCCTCGCAGTGCCTGGCGGGATGTAACGGTGTCTGGGGTTGGGGTGTGACGTAATGTAAGCTGCTGCTGGGGCCCGCGTCCCTTCCGTTTAATTTCCGCCGGCGCCCGGCGCCAAAGCCACAGCGGCGGCCGCGGCGCTAAATCGTGCTCGCGGCCCATTCTGGAGCGAACAAAGCGCGGCCCGAACCAACCAGCCAACGAACCAACCAAGTAGCCAGCTAGGCTACTCTTCATCTGCGGAGGACACTTACCGTACGAAGCGCACAACTTGGACGACTCCAGCAGACCACCAAACATGATTCTCAGTTGCACTCCCCATGTAAGGGTAGTCACCCTTCTCAGGTTGAGGACTAGGGTAACATCCACAACGACGTTCATAACGGGTGGCAGGAACAAAGATCCAGTGAAATTTTTTTAAGTGCATTATCTGAAAACTACCTTGAGCAGTTAAACAGAGAACCAACTCGTGGCGATAACATATTAGACCTTCTGGTGTCAAACAGACCCGAACAATTTGAAACAGTTAACGCAGAACCGGGAATCAGCAATCATACAGCGGTCGATGATTTCAGCCGTACATAGAAATATTAAAAAATGTTGGAAGATTTTTCGGCTTATCAAAAGAGACAAAAAGCAGATTTCAGAGTACTTGACGGCTCAACACAAAAGTTTTGGCTTAAGTACAGATAGTGTTGAGGAACAGTGGACAAAGTTCAAATCCATCGTACAGCATGCATTAGATGAGTATGTGCCAAGCAAGATCGTAAAAGATAGAAAAGAGCCACCATGGTACAACAACCGAGTTAGAAAACTGCTGCGGAAGCAAAGGGAACTTCACAGCAAACATAAACATAGCCAAAGCCTTGCAGACAAACAAAAATTACGCGAAGCGAAATGTAGTGTGAGGAGGGCTATGCGAGAGGCGTTCAATGAATTCGAAAGTAAAGTTCTATGTACTGACTTGGCAGAAAATCCTAAGAAATTTTGGTCCTATGTCAAAGCGGTAGGTGGATCAAAACAAAATGTCCAGACACTCTGTGACCAAAATGGTACTGAAACAGAGGATGACAGACTAAAGGCCGAAATACTAAATGCCTTTTTCCAAAGCTGTTTCACAGAGTAAGACAGCACTGTAGTTCCTTCTCTAGATTGTCGCACAGATGACAGAATGGTGGATATCGAAATAGATGACAGAGGGATAGAAAAACAATTAAAATCGCTCAAAAGAGGAAAGGCCGCTGGACCTGATGAGATACCAGTTCGATTTTACACGGAGTACGCGAAGGAACTTGCCCCCCTTCTGGCAGCGGTGTACCGTAGGTCTCTAGAAGAGCGTAGCGTTCCATAGGATAGAAAAAGGGCAAAGGTCATGCCTGTTTTCAAGAAGGGACGTCGAACAGATGTGCAGAACTATAGACCTATATCTCTAACGTCGATCAGTTGTAGAATTTTGGAACACGTATTATGTTCGAGTATAATGTCTTTTCTGGAGACTAGAAATCTACTCTGTAGGAATCAGCATGGGTTTCGAAAAAGACGGTCGTGTGAAACCCAGCTCGCGCTATTCGTCCACGAGACTCAGATGGCCATAGACACGGGTTCACAGGTAGATGCCGTGTTTCTTGACTTCCGCAAGGCGTTTGACACAGTTCCCCACAGTCGTTTAATGAACAAAGTAAGAGCATATGGACTATCAGACCAATTGTGTGATTGGATTGAAGAGTTCCTAGGTAACAGAACGCAGCATGTCATTCTCAATGGAGAGAAGTCTTCCGAAGTAAGAGTGATTTCAGCTGTGCCGCAGGGGAGTCTCGTAGGACCGTTGATATTCACAATATACATAAATGACCTGGTGGATGACACCGAAAGTTCACTGAGGCTTTTTGCGGATGATGCTGTGGTAAATCGAGAGGTTGTAACAATGGAAAGTTGTACTGAAATGCAGGAGGATCTGCAACGAATTGACGCAAGGTGCAGGGAATGGCAATTGCATCTCAATGTAGACAAGTGTAATGTGCTGCGAATACATAGAAAGAAAGGTCCTTTGTCATTTAGCTACAATATAGCAGGTCAGGAATTGGAAGCAGTTAATTCCATAAATTATCTGGGAGTAGGTATTAGGAGCGATTTAAAATGGAATGACCATATAAAATGAATCGTCGGTAAAGCAGATGCCGGACTGAGATTCATTGGAAGAACCCTAATGAAATGCAATCCGAAAACAAAGGAAGTAGGTTTCAGTACACTTGTTCCACCACTGCTTGAATACTGCTCAGCAGTGTGGGATCCGTACCAGATAGGATTGATAGATGAGATAGAGAAGATCCAACGGAGAGCAGCGCGCTTCGTTACAGGATCATTTAGTAATCGCGAAAGCGTTACGGAGACGCTCAGTAGCTCGGTACGAGCTTTTGTTAAAGTTTCGAGAACATACCTTCACCGAGGAGTCAAGCAGTATATTGCTCACTCCTACATATATCTCGCGAAGAGACCATGAGGATAAAATCAGAGAGATTGGAGCCCACACAGAGGCATACCGACAATCTTTCTTTCCACGCAAAATGCGAGATGCCCCATGTGTGGTGGCCTGGAGACAGATCTGGTGGTCGAGCAGGGCAAGGCAACAAGACGAGACTCTGTAGGTCATGTTAGGTTACTACAGCGGTATGTGGGCTAGCGTTATCCTGTTGGAAGACACTCCCTGGAATGCTGTTCATGAATGACTGGACAACAGGTCAAATCGCCAGACTGACGTACACATTTGCAGTCAGGATGCGAAGGGAAACAACGAGAGTGCTCCTGCTGTTATACATACCGTAACTGCAGGTCAGGTCCAGTGTGTAGCATGCTGACAGGTTGGTTGCAGATCCTCAACGGGCCTTCTTCTAACCAACACTGGCACCGAGGCAGGACCAACTTTCATCAGAAAGTTTAGATTACATTAGCACTCGTAACATATATCATGAATACGACACTTCGTAATGACTTGGGACGTGTCAGCTTAATAAAAGGTGTCTATACAAGATATTACATTAAACAGAATATTACATGACACTTCATTTTTTTTGTGGGTGTGGGATAATTACCCACTTACAATATACAAAAATTCATCTAATGATTAGAAGGAGTTGACATACAGAAATTATTTTAATTTCCTTTTAAATGCCATATTGCTATCTGTCAGACTTTCGTTGTTATTAGGTAAGTGACCAAAGACTTTTGTGGCAGCATATTTTACCCCTATCTGAGCCAAAGCTAGATTTAACCTCGAGTAGTGAAGATCATCCTTTCTCCTTGTGTTGTAGCCATGTACACTGTTATTACTTTTGAAATCGTTCGGATTTTTAATAACATATTTCATAAGTGAATATACATATTGTGAGGCTACAGTGAAGATCCCTAGCTCTTTAAATAAGTGTCTGCAGGATGATCTTGGAAAACATAACAATCCTCCACGTTTCCTCCAATGAGTCCTCTCTTGACACCACTGAACTCGGAAATGCTGATGTTTTTGGGTCAGTGGAATACACACTGCAGGGTGTCTGGTTCGGAGCTGTCCTTGAAATAACCGATTTGTAATAGTTCGGTGCATCACTGTGGTGCCAGCTGTTGCTCAAATTACAGCTGCAGATGCAGTACTACACGCGAGACACATATGCTGAGGACGATGGTCTTCCCTCTCGGTAGTGTCACGTGGCCGTCCGGACTCAAGTCTCCTTGGGACCTTACAATGCCGTGAGCAACGCTGCCAGGAGTCACTTATCGTGGCTGAATCCGTGCCACTTTTTTTTATGCAGTGTTTCAGAAGGTACATCTATGTGCTCGTAGCCCTGATACACGCCATCGTTCAAACTCAGTGAGGTGTTGTTTACGTCGTCTTCGTCGCCTGAGCTGCACTCCTGACTAAAAAGCTACGGGGTTTACTTGAAGCAAACCTGATTTGCATCCTCATAGTGGTGCTATTAGCGCTACTCTAACGCTTCTGGCGCGAAATTTGAATACATATCTTTCAGATGTAGAAAGACGCCTACTAACTTTCTTTTATGTTGCACACCTCGTTATCGGTTCTTTTCCTCCTGTGTATGATAATGTTCTGGGGTAAATCAACTTTAAGAAAGGAAGTCTTCATTGCTCAAAAACGTTCGTTAAGAATAATATGTGGACATCTGCTCAAGAACTTGTGCGTTCTGACTACTGCTTCACAATGTACTAGGGTAATCCCAAAAGTAAGGTCTCCTACGTTTTTTATAAGTACAGAACTCTGTTTGTGTGGAAGTTGGTCACACTGTCATAAAGAGTGCTCCACGCGCTGTGTGTAAACATGTGTACGCCGCCCTGAGGCGCTCAGTCTCGGCTTGGCAGCCGTTGAGAAAAGAGCTGCCTTTTGATGTTACCGCCAAGTGCGAATTGCGCGTAGTTATTCGCTTTTTGAACGCAAAGGGCACTGCGCCGATTGAAATCCATCGCCAACTGACGGAGGTGTATGGTGAGTCGTGCATGGATGTCAAAAATTTTCGTAAGTGGTGTAGAGAGTTTGCAGCTGGTCGGACCGAAATTGACGACGAACAAACGAGCGGGAGATCGTCAATTTCTGAGGAGACAGTGTTGAAGTTTGAGCAAAGCATGCGTGAAGATCGGCGGATCACCCTGGATGATCTTTGCACGTTTTGTTCCGTAGGTTTTCCGAAGCACTGCTCACAGAATTTTAACGCAAACTTTGATCTACCGGAAAGTGTGAGCAAGATGGGTGACACGCATGCTCACTGAGGACAACATGCGGCAACGAGTTGATGCTTCCCGCGCATTTCTTCACCGCCATGCAGCCGAACAGAACAACTTTCTGGACTCAATTGTCACGGGTGACGAAACCTGGGCATACCACTCTACACGCGGCATCCTTCTTCGCAGCATTGCGGCGAGCTGGTATGACATGGGCATACAAAAACTGCCACGGCGTCTACAAAAATGCATCGACAGAAATGATGATTATGTCGAAAAATAGCTAAGTGTTCAAGCTGTAAACTGATGTAAACCATTCTAGAAATAAACAAGTCTATGTTATTACAAAAAAATAGGAGACCTTACTTTTGGGATTACCCTCGTATTTATTACTTCATAAAGTTTGTTCTAAATAAGCCACTGCAGCTCAAAAGGAGCAATGATGTACATCAGTTGAATATCACTAAGTGTGACATTCATTATTGCACGCCGCGCGGGGTTAGCCGAGCGGTCTAGGCGCTGCAGCCATGGACAGTGCGGCTGGTCCCGGCGGAGGTTCGAGTCCTCCCTCGGGCATGGGTGTGTGTGTTTCTCCTTAGGATAATTTAGGTTAAGTAGTGTGTAAGCTTAGGGACTGATGACCTTAGCAGTTAAGTCCCATAACATTTCACACACATTTGGACATTATTGCACAATTTTTGATTACTCCCAGTGATATTAAATGTCTGACAAATAGCAAAGTAAAATCTGAAGACAAGTTGAAACAGTTTCTCCTTGACAACTACTCGGAACAAAAATTTGTATTCTATTATTGTAAGGCGTAAAGGTAGCGCGTGGAATTGTGGAATTACTCACGCACACATGTACATTAAAAAAAAAAGTCAGCGTGTAGCCATAGTTACAAATTAATTCGTTATCTGAGTATAAAATGACGCGAACCGCACAATTACGATTCATCGTGCAAATTACACGCGGAACATGAAGCTCCGTAACTAACTTGGTTGTTAGTCTGGACGGTGCTGGCTTTTTGCAGCGGCCTTTCACGTGACACCTCGCTTGCCTCTCGCTTGCCAGGGGTCAGGTATGAGCAAAACAAGGAGCAGGAGAAGCGACCCCCAGGCCCCACCCACTACCGCAGTGGAGAGCCGCACCCGGCACCCACCTTCCATCCCCCGCTTTAGTGCTGGCGGCGTGCAGAATGCATGCTGCGGCGCCAGCTTAACTATTCCATTATCGCGGGCGGCCGTCGCTTCCCCGGCGGTGTATTATTCCGTGTAGTGGGGCTCTTGTAACGAGCGCACTACGCAACCTGCCGGCCACCATAAAAAAGCCAGCGCGCACCCATACGTGTGCCGAACCATGAGGTAGGTCAAGGTGGTCATGACCCCACCCTCCAAATAACAGTTTACCACAAACCAACCATGTTTATTTTTATTTGTACCAGTAGACCATCGGAATTTCTGAAATCATTGAGGAAAGAGGCAAGCAAACGACAATTCAAGTTGGTGTGTTCAAATCTGTAAGTCTGGAGACGTACCATCAGAATTTCGGAAAGATATCATCCACAGAAGACCTAAGACACCAAGGGCACGTTATTGCTGCAACTGTCGCACAGTCATCTCACCCCGAAGTCTCCAGATGTCAGACACACAGATCGATACCAAACTTTGCGTGTCTATAGAGTATCGTTATAGTTCGTGCTGTGTGCTGTCGTCCAGTAGAAGATGCGTAAACGGTAATTAAAAGTAACACCAGAAGTACAGAGTATGGGCAAAGCCTATTTGTAGGCTGGACAACGGCCTTGCCGCAGTAGATATACCGGTTCCCGTGACATCTCCGAAGTTAAGCGCTGTCGGGCGTGGTCGGCACTTGGATGGGTGACAATCCAGGCCGCCATGCGCTGTTGCCATTTTTCGGCGTTCACTCATTCTCGTGATGCCAAATGAGGAGCTACTCGACCAAACAGTAGCGGCTCCGGTCAAAGAAAACCATCATAACGACCGGGACAGCGGTGAGCTGAACCCAAGCCCCTCTTATCCGCATGCTCCACTGAGGATGACTCAGCGGTCGGATGGTCCCGGTAGACCACTCGTAGCCTGAAGACGGAGTGCTGTGCTGTCTGTGGGCTGTGAATATGAAAACCTCTGGTAGGTTGTTGGTAGAGTGTCAGATAGTCCTATTAAAGGTCCTGAATTCGGAACGCACTGGTGTCGATTTCTTGTATGCATGGACCACTGACACTCAAACCTTCAAATGTAAGACACCAAGATCGGCACCAAACGTTGTGTGTCGATAGAGTATCGACCAAAACTCAGATATAGTTCGTGTTGTGTGCTGTCGTCCAATAGAAGATGTGTAAACGGTAATAAAAATAACACCAGATCTACAGAGTAGCACTTATCTCTCTCTCTCTCTCTCTCTCTCTCTCTACATGCGCGAGATTGTTATAAGGGAGAAGATTTTTCTGACATGTAAAAGGATGGTTCGGAGTTTTTTTTCTTTTGGGAGTGTGATTCCGCTTCGGTAATTGAAAGTAGCAAGCTTAAAAGAGAACATTTTTATAGATAGGTGTGGTGTTATGTATACAAATGTATATATAGGTTTTCTACTTTCAACTAACGGAGCGAAAGCACCCTGCCAAAAGACTATTCCTAGAAACTCCGAAACGTCCTTTTACATATCAGAAAAATATCCTCCCTTATAACAATTTCACGCATGAACTGCAGTTTCCCTACCAGAGGTCTTCAAATGTACATATCACAGATACGCTTTTCGCGTACTCCATAGCTCTGGTCTTACTTTTAACTATCGTTTACGCATTTCCGTTGGGCGACAGCACACAGCACGAACTAAATCGGAGTTTCGGTCGATACTCTGTCGACATGCAACGTTTGTTACCAATCTTAGTGGCTGAAATTTCAAGGTTTGGGTGTCAGTGGTCCATGCTTAAAAAATCAGTATACAGAAAAATGGAAACCAAAACTGAAGATGTGCTAGATGATGAACAGTTTGGCTTTCGGAACGTTGTGACGTTGCTCTTGATAACGACTTGCGCAGAATCAAAACACACTATTTTTTTCAAGGTACTTACATTAAGAAAGGAATTAATTGATTAGAAAAATAACTGAAAGCAATAAGACAGCAGTGTAAGTTTTGTGTCCAGAAGAATATGAGACTTATTTTCATCCTCTTGCTAAATGTTATCTATGTGTTACGAGGACGTCGTTATCAGGAGAAAGAAAATTGGCGTTCTACGGATCGGAGCGTGTAATGTCAGATCCGTTAATCTGACAGGTAGCTTAGAAAATTTAAAAAGGGAAATGGATAGGTTAAAGTTAGATATAGTGGGAGTTAGTGAAGTTCGGTTGCAGGAGGAACAAGACTTTTGGTCAGGTGACTACAGGGTTATAAACACAAAATCAAATAGGGGTAGTGCAGGAGTATGTTTAATAATGAATAAAAAAAATAGGAGTGCGGGTAAGCTACTACAAACAGCATAGTGAACGCATTATTGTGGCCAAGATAGACACGAAGCCCACGCCTACCACAGTAGTACAAGTTTCTATGCCAACTATCTCTGGAGATGACGAAGAAATGTATGATGAAATAAAAGAAATTATTCAGATAGTGAAAGGAGACGAAAATTTTGTAGTCATGGGTGACTGGAATTCGGTAGTAGGAAAAGAGAGAGAAGGAAACGTAGTAGGTGGATATGGATTGGGGCTAAGAAATGAAAGAGGAAGCCGTCTGATAGAATTTTGCACAGAGCACAACTTAGTCATAGCTAACACTTGATTTAAGAATCACGAAAGAAAGTTGTATACGTGGAAGAACCTTGGAGATACTAAAAGGTATCAGATAGATTATATAATGGTAAGACAGAGATTTAGGAACCAGGTTTTAAATTGTAAGACATTTCCAGGGGCAGATATGGACTCTGACCACAATCTATTGGTTATGACCTGTAGATTAAAACTGAAGAAACTGCAAAAAGGTGGGAATTTAAGGAGATGGGACCTGGATAAACTGAAAGAACCAGAGGTTGTACAGAGTTTCAGGGAGAGCATAAGGGAACAATTGACAGGAATGGGGGAAAGAAATACAGTAGAAGAAGATTGGGTAGCTTTGAGAGATGAAGTAGTGAAGGCAGCAGAGGATCAAGTAAGTAAAAAGACGAGGGCTGCTAGAAATCATTGGATAACAGAAGAAATATTGAACTTAATCGATGAAAGGAGAAAATACAAAAATACAGTAAATGAAGCAGGCAAAAAGGAATACAAACGTATAAAAAATGGGATCGACAGGAGGTGCAAAATGGCTAAGCAGGGATGGCTACAGGACAAATGTAAGGATGTAGAGGCATATCTCACGAGGGGTAAGATAGATACTGCCTACAGGAAAATTAAAGAGACCTTTGGAGAAAAGAGGACCACTTGCATGAATATCAAGAGCTCAGATGGAAACCCAGTTCTAAGCAAAGAAGGGAAAGAAGAAAGGTGGAAGGAGTATATAGAGGGTCTATATAAGGGCGATGTACTTGAGGACAATATTATGGAAATGGAAGAGGATGAAGATGAAATGGGAGATATGACACTGCGTGAAGAGTTTGACACAGCACTGAAAGGCCTGAGTCGAAACAAGGCCCCGGGAGTAGACAAGATTCCATTAGAACTACTGACAGCCTTGGAAGACCCGATCCTGACCAAACTCTACCATCTGGTGAGCAAGATATATGAGACAGGTGAAATACCCTCACATTTCAAGAAGAATGTAATAATTCCAATCCCAAAGAAAGCAGGTGCTGACAGATGTGAAAAATACCGAACTATCAGTTTAATAAGTCACGGATGCAAAATACTAACGCGAATTCTTTGCAGACGAATGGAAAAACTGGTAGACGCCAACCTCTGGGAAGATCGGTTTGGATTCGGTAGAAATATTGGAACACGTGAGGCAATACTGACCCTACGACTTGTCTTAGAAGCTAGATTAAGGAAAGGCAAACCTACGTTTCTAGTATTTATAGACTTAGAGAAAGCTTTGGACAATGTTGACTGGAATACTCTCTTTCAAATTCTGAGGTGGCAGGGGGAAAATACAGGGAGCGAAGAACTATTTACAATTTGTACAGAAACCAGATGGCAGTTATAAGAGACGAGCGACATGAAAGGGAAGCAGTGGTTGGGAAGGGAGTGAACCAGGGTTGTAGCCTCTCCCCGATGTTATTCAATCTGTATACTGAGCAAGCAGTGAAGGAAAAATTCGGAGTAGGTATTAAAATCCATGGAGAAAAAATAAAACCTTTAAGGTTCGCCGATGACATTGTAATTCTGTCAGAGACAGCAAAGGACTTGGAAGAGCAGTTAAACGGAATGGATAGTGTCTTGAAAGGAGGATATAAGTGAACATCAACAAAGGCAAAACGAGGATAATGGAATGTAGTCGAATTAAATCGGGGGATGCTGCGGGAATTAGATTAGGAAATGAGACAATTAAAGTAGTAAAGGAGTTTTGTTATTTGGGGAGCAAAATAACTGATGATGGTCGAAGTAGAGAGGATATAAAATGTAGACTGGCAATGGCAAGGAAAGCGTTTCTGAAAAAGAGAAATTTGTATAGATTTAAGTGTGAGGAAGTCGTTTATGAAAGTATTTGTATGCAGTGTAACCATGTATGAAAGTGAAACATGGACGATAACTAGTTTCGACAAGAAGAGAATAGAAGCTTTAGAAATGTGGTGCTACAGAAGAATGCTGAAGATTAGATGGGTATAACATATAACTAATAAGGAGGTATTGAATAGGATTGGGGAGAAGAGAAGTTTGTGGCACAACCTGACTAGAAGAAGGGATCAGTTGATAGGACATGTTCTGAAGCATCAAGGGATGACCAGTTTAGTATTGGAAGTCAGCGTGGAGGGTAAAAATTGTAGAGGGAGACCAAGAGATGAATACACTAAACAGATTCAGAAGGCTGTAGGTTGCAGTAGGTGCTGGGAGATGAAGCAGCTTGTACAGGATACAGTAGCATGGAGAACTGCATCAAACCAATCTCAGGACTGATGACCACAACAACAACATGTTGATATATGCTGTTTGAAAGAGAATTATGTTGTCTAAACGTAATTGCAACAGCTGCCACAGAAAACATTTTTTTTATTTTTTCGAAGGGGAATTTCATTGTACTGCAAGAAAGTGAACGTTTGGTAATTGCGTTAGCGATATGGATGATTTGTTCAAACGTGTTGTAGATTGAATTGATTTTTGTTAATTAAACCCTACACATTGAAAATTTAAACTTAAGATGGAGAAAATATCATTCTTTGGCAGCCACTTCCATAATTTTTTTGAAATACTGAAGTTACACAAGACAATATTTTGTCCCCGTTGCACTTTCATAGGTAGTCTCAAAACAGTCTTTGTATTTCTTTTGTAACTGAAAATGATTTTCCATCAATTGTTTGTGTTACCGTCTTGAATTCGATATCAGCATCGCCTTTTTTAGTTCTTAACTTCTTCAGAGATTCTCAGATAACTCCGCACTGACTGTCCATATCTTCATCGTAGATCAGATATGCAATTCGTATATTACAATAACAAAAAGTCTATAAATTCCTGTATATCACCACCCCATACAGGATGTATCAAAAAGGGTGGCGCAAACTTACACGCCTGAAAGTACACGATAATAGAAGCACGAATCTTAAGTAAACATGGGCTGCAAACTGCATGCCTTAAGAGCTATGAGATATTCTTGATTTTCAATGTTGTGAAACAAATCTCTGCTACTGCAAGCTCTTTGCTTTCCATATTTTGGAAAGTGGTAGTACGGACCAAAAAAAGAAAAAAATTGTCCAGTAAACATTTGCTCTCAAATGCTTACCTTAACAGCTACGAGCACCTGTCCGTCTTCGGTACTTCGTAACACAACTCTTCTAATGAACAAGTGCTCATAACTTTTAAGGTACGCATTTTAGAGCACATTTTTTTCTTGTTTTGGTCCATACTACTACTTCCCAAAATATGAAAAACATAGAGCTTGCAGTAGACGAGATTTGTTTCACAGTACTGAAAATCAAGAAAATCTCAAGGTATTCATTTTGGATCCCATGTTTACTTGACATTTGTGTTTCTGTTGTCGTTTACTTTCAGACGTCTAAGTTTGCGCCATCCTTTTTGATACACCCTGTAGTTCGACAAAAAGTAAAATTACCGACAAGCCGGGCAAATGCACTGTGTTTAGCGCCAGAACAAATTTACAATTTGGCAGCAAAACTTGGTTGCCGTTAATCACATTTGTAACGGTTCTCGTGATGGATATTTTTTCTCATCCTCTTGCAGATGTTTTCTCGACATATTCCAGTCATATTCACAGTTCGTATAAAGCTGAGGGAGTGAGTTTGATATTACAGTTTTTATCAAGAGTTTAATGGGTTTCAGTACTAATGCGCAACCAGATAGCTGTGATATTGGTGGGTAAAGTCTCCGCCTGGGCATTTCTCTAATCTTATAACCAGTTTGCAAGAGGAAATTTAATTGTAGTAGGATGCTTTGAAGCGCATTTGATTATTGTTGATAGACTCTTGTTGAGGATTTCTTTGGTGTTTCCTCGTGTAACCACTAAGCCACCCGACGGTGTGTTGCCTAAATAAAATGGACAGATATATCTTTGGTTGGGACAATGGACAGCGGCTGGATACCTAAACGTTTAAAATGCAGAGAGAGAAAGGTGATGGTGGGACCACGTAAATAGACTGAAGAGTGGAGATGTAATAACCAGTCACGGAAGCGGAGGTAACGTAATTACAGGGCTTTTGGATCCGTAAACATACGCAAGTGTGTAAACAGGTATTTTGCCATGTGACGTTTCCTCTACAATACATAAGCATTGACGTTTGTCCATCAGCATTTGCCAGCTAGTAAGATAAACGTTGTATTAGAAACAAGATAATCTCGCCGGCTGGCGTACGACTATATTTAGTCCAGATCGTGCGTTCCTCTCCATGTTTCCTCTCATTTATGGGGACGAAATATTAATTGGCGCTTCTCACGAACGGTGTAATAAGAGCAGTCAGTATACTGCCCCAAAGTGTCGGCTTCCGAAAGACAATTTATGGAGCTTAATGAACCCTCAAATGCGAGAAGCAGGATATAAACTCAAGTCCTAGCACCGGGTACTGCACTCTAGTTATAAATTCCATAGAGCCTGGCTTTTGAACGAGAAGAAAATTTAACACATTTCGCTCTGGTGGTTTGTTTTATCGCTATCAATCTCTCTCACTAATTGTACCAGTTTCTAGTTTCTCTCTTCCTTCTATGAAATGAATGTCCTTTACCTCCGACACCGTGAGACATATCTCTTGCGTGGTTCACTTGATAATAAAGTTACAAAGGATTTTTGACCTGGATTTTGCGGCCGAACACAGACACCACTGTTAAAGTGAATGCCCTCGTATTATACATTGGTCATACAATCCAAGTATATTATAATGACATTATTTCATACAGTTAAAAATAATAGCATTTGTTGTTTATCCTACGCCCTGCTGAGACGCGATAAAAAGTACTGAAGTCATTATTCAGAGGAACAATAATCGTGTCATGCGGTTTGGATAGTACCTAGTGTGAAATGCAGAAACAAGGGCATCTGATCTAGAAAAGGCAGGTCACTCAATGTTGTACTGTGAACTGAGATCTATCACTATTCTGAACGCTAATAGTACGGAGAAGAATAAGTCAAGCAGAGTAAGCATATGCTAGCTAGCAGCCTTTTACTGAAATTATTGTTCAGCAAATGACAACTGCAGTATTGAAATTACCACAAGTTCGCTTTGTCTGTTGCTGTATTTATTCACGTTCGATTATTATTTTTGGTGTAAGACGGTTAGTAAAAGTTGAAAAAGTAGAATAATCCTTAAGTGTCATTTTTCGTTAAAGATGTAATGAATTTGTGCATACATGTACTACTACTTCCAAACACATATGTGATTCAATGCATGTCATATCTAACTAAAAGAATGCAGGAAGTTTCACTTCGTAATGCAGGAAATATAGTCCAGGGTTATAATTCTCACCGGGGAGAAATCATGTATGGGTTTCTCCAAGATTCAATCTCAAGTCCATTATTGTTATTCATATACGTAAACGATCTTCCGTCTAGTAAACAACAAGCGGAATTACATCTTTTTGCAGCTGACACTAGTACTGTTATCAATCCAAGCATTCACACAGAAACAGAAGAAATGGTAAACAAAATTCTTAATAGTATCATTGACCGGTTTTCTGCGAATGGTCTGACTCTGTTTTAAAAAGACCCAACATATCCAGTTCCGCACATATAGTGGTACTACAGCAGTGCTAAGTGTAACACAAGGCGAGGAAATAATGGAATGGAAACTTCAAAATTCTTGGGGAACCATATTGAGGAGAATTTTAGTTGAAAAAAAAAATTGGAACTGCTAAAGCAACTAAATTCAGCCATATTTGCGCTTAGAATCATTGGAAATCTTGGGAGAGACAAATCAATTTTCATTCAATAATGTCATATGGAAATATGTTCTGGGGTTACTCATCTTTAAGATGAAAGTTTCAATTGGGCAAAAAGGTGCTGTGAGAACAATAGGTGATACTGACACAGGATTACCTTGTAGACTAAGGAGTTGGGCATACTGACTACTGCTTCACAGTATATTTATTCCTTCATGAAGTTTGTTGTAAATAGTACACAACAGTTCAAGAGGAACAATGAGGTATATAATTACAATACCAGAAGGAAAAACGGCATTCATTATTCCACATTAAGATTGTCTTTAACATAAAAAGGGATACGCAGTACTGCAGCAAACATTTTTGATCATTTATCCAGTTATATAAAATGTCTGACAGATAGCAAAGTAAAATTTGACAACGAACTGAGAAAGTTTGTCTTTGACAACTCCTATTCCGTAGAAGAATTTTGATCATTGTAATGTGTAAACGATACTCGGTAGGAGTTAGTAACTCACATCTGGATCTGGAGGAATTACTGACTCACATCTGTATATTTTTTTTTGTAAAAATTTAGTAAAGTTGTATTGTAACCGTATTTACAAATTAATTTGCGATGTGAGTGTATAATAACTCGTTCCATATCATTACGGTCTATCGTACAAAATGATCCATGGAACATGTTACTAACTAACTAACCCAGATGATTATGCTCAGAAATAGTAATTCGCTTGGAAAATTTTACTGTATATTTCTGGACCTCCATGGAAAAAAGCAGTCGTGAAATTTTTATATTTGGTAAGAGAGAAGAATGGTCTTTAAAATGGTGGCTACCGCAAGCATGGATCGGACGTCGCTTTTGAGATACAAAGGCTCAACTGTCACTTAACTGCGACTCACAGTATTTGTTTTCTGTCAACTTCAGCCCATACATCACAGACACTATATACCCTAAAGTTATCAAACTAACATGCAGTATTGTTTAACAGCCTGTTGTTGTCACAAAAGGAGAGCTTCCTAAACTAACTACGTGGAAAGATCCAGCTACATAAAACCGCGAAAAATTTCATTGCAACAGTATTTACTTCTTTGAATGCCGCTAGTAGCAAAAAACGGTGGCTCAGACGACATAATAATAATAATTTTTTATGGCACACGACCGACTGAATGTGTTCCAAGTGGACGTCACTTCGGCGATTTCGCGTGTTCCTGGTTCAGCGCAGTCAACCAACCGAGGAAAGAAGACATTGTTTAACGTGAAATCCAAACCATTCGTGGTTCCTAGTGGCTCTCCACAGAGTTGAGAGGCAAAGACTGGATTGGAGGCACTCTGAAGATTCCCGTGATCCGACCGGTGTTCGATCCCTCAACATCTCGGTCCCTAGGGACGCGCGTTACGGATAGACCGCATGGGCCGATATTACCCAAATGAATAAAAATAAATAAAATAGAAAATTTAAAATAAAAATAAAAATAAAATTTGGATGCTAGAATTACGTTTAGGGAAATATAACAGGAGTGGTTGCGACACTGTTACATTTGACGTACACTCCTGGAAATTGAAATAAGAACACCGTGAATTCATTGTCCCAGGAAGGGGAAACTTTATTGACACATTCCTGGGGTCAGATACATCACATGATCACACTGACAGAACCACAGGCACATAGACAAAGGCAACAGAGCATGCACAATGTCGGCACTAGTACAGTGTATATCCACCTTTCGCAGCAATGCAGGCTGCTATTCTCCCATGGAGACGATCGTAGAGATGCTAGATGTAGTCCTGTGGAACGGCTTGCCATGCCATTTCCACCTGGCGCCTCAGTTGGACCAGCGTTCGTGCTGGACGTGCAGACCGCGTGAGACTACGCTTCATCCAGTCCCAAACATGCTCTATGGGGGACAGATCCGGAGATCTTGCTGGCCAGGGTAGTTGACTTACACCTTCTAGAGCACGTTAGGTGGCACGGGATACATGCGGACGTGCATTGTCCTGTTGGAACAGCTAGTTCCCTTGACGGTCTAGGAATGGTAGAACGATGAGTTCGATGACGGTTTGGATGTACTGTGCACTATTCAGTGTCCCCTCGACGATCACCAGAGGTGTACGGCCAGTGTAGGAGATCGCTCCCCACACCATGATGCCGGGTGTTGGCCCTGTGTGCCTCGGTCGTATGCAGTCCTGATTGTGGCGCTCACCTGCACGGCGCCAAACACGCCTACGACCATCATTGGCACCAAGGCAGAAGCGACTCTCATCGCTGAAGACGACGCGTCTCCATTCGTCCCTCCATTCACGCCTGTCGCGACACCACTGGAGGCGGGCTGCACGATGTTGGGGCGTGAGCGGAAGACGGCCTAACGGTGTGCGGGACCGTAGCCCAGCTTCATGGAGACGGTTGCGAATGGTCCTCGCCGATACCCCAGGAGCAACAGTGTCCCTAATTTGCTGGGAAGTGGCGGTGCGGTCCCCTACGGCACTTCGTAGGATCCTACGGTCTTGGCGTGCATCCGTGCGTCGCTGCGGTCCGGTCCCAGGTCGACGGGCACCTGCACCTTCCGCCGACCACTGGCGACAACATCGATGTACTGTGGAGACCTCACGCCCAACGTGTTGAGCAATTCGGCGGTACGTCCACACGGCCTCCCGCATGCCCACCAT
Organism: Schistocerca gregaria; assembly: GCF_023897955.1. Taxonomy (NCBI): domain Eukaryota; kingdom Metazoa; phylum Arthropoda; class Insecta; order Orthoptera; family Acrididae; genus Schistocerca; species Schistocerca gregaria. The sequence continues at coordinate 1,087,420,123 of NC_064920.1, read as the reverse complement.
ACGCCCTCGCTCAAAGTCCGTCAACTGCACATACGGTTCACGTCCACGCTGTCACGGCATGCTACCAGTGTTAAAGACTGCGATGGAGCTCCGTATGCCACGGAAAACTGGCTGACACTGACGGCGGCGGTGCACAAATGCTACGCAGCTAGCGCCATTCGACGGCGAACACCGCGGTTCCTGGTGTGTCCGCTGTGCCGTGCGTGTGATCATTGCTTGTACAGCCCTCTCGCAGTGTTCGGAGCAAGTATGGTGGGTCTGACACACCGGTGTCAATGTGTTCTTTTTTCCATTTCCAGGAGTGTATTATGCACGTCCGAACTCCAGTACTCAGATGATCCACTACGCCGCTAAACTGTCCCGCGAACGGCCAATGTGGTACTGCGGGTTGCGCCTGTGTGACGCTGTATGTGACACACACACACACACACACACACACACACACACACACACACACACACACACACACGCACGCACACAACATTCTCATTCACATAATCCCTAATGTACATCTTCTACAACAACTGCTGCATTGCGTAGGCCCTTTGTCGTTCACAGTTTACGGTGTTCTCATTCTCCTGTACGCAGTGGGGAGGTTTCGATAACGAGTTAAAACAGTCAAGGCGCCTACTTGAATGTTCAATTACTTAACCTCGCTTTCAAACTCACTCATCTCCTCTATCTTCATTTCCTCTACTTCAGCGCATTTGTGACAATTAAAGAAAATGCTCGCAATTACGGAAAGCGGATTTTGGGGATCTAAGTGTGTGTGTGTGTGTGTGTGTGTGTGTGTGTGTGTGTGTGTGTGTGTGTGCTCTCTCATTCAGTCTCCAGTAATCCGTTAAAAGCTGTCTGCGGTGGAAATAGTCCCATTCCTGGCCTCCGCCATTTATTTTGTTAGACTACCTCCACTGGCCAGTGACTCTATTGCACAGTACTACCCATATGCTACCTATTGGTGTATTGTAGCAAATTTCGGAAATACATGTAATGATGTAAGTATTTTAGTAACTGTTACCAGCTGATCGCAAGACGAGGTATGAAACACTTTCCTTTCCAGCCGAATAAGGTCGTGCAAAAGGTTCAACGTTTTACTGAATTTAATCATTACCACTCCGGCCCGTTGCAACTGGGACTGAACCTCATCGAAACGCATTTCTTTGTCGATAACTTCACTTGGCTTCACAACAGAAAGCCTTTTATTAGTTGAACAAGGCAGTAAAACGAACATGGTCGTAATATTGTGACAATAAAACTTCATCTTCTCAATCCTTGTTTTTCGATTATCTCAATGACTAGGGAATCGTTTTAATTTAAGTGAAACCAATTGAAGGTTGAAAATTCGTCGTCTATTTTATATCGAGTTGCACTTTCTGTTTGAGTAGTTTAAACTGAAAAATTGATCATCTTCAGATTTAAAAACAAAGCAGAAACAAATGTCGCCAAATCACCCGCCACGAATTTATCGCAACAGCTAACGGAAGACTTTCCCGCCCCAAGTACAGTTCTAAATTTATTTGTTCTTGACCCGTTCATATACAGATATCTAAGATATAGAAAGGAAAGTCATGATTACAAATTGATTAAATGTACTACATTTACAATGCACAGAAGGTCGCAGGCTTATGTCCAATTGCTGAACTCACACAATTGATGCCTCAGCTGCTAGTAAGGACTCCTCTGGATCGCCAGGACAGAATCGATTTCGGCGTGTACGTACGACGTGCTGAACAGTTTGCGGTTCTGCACCAGGACCACAGCTGGGCCATGTCGTTAATCTCCTTTTGTACAATAAGTCAGCACATTTTCCTCTGTTTTTAGTTACTCTGTTGAGTGTGGCTCAGATCTTGCGATGCTCTTTAACCCCTGGTGGCCTAGTCGAGATGCAGGGCATGTGATGGGAGCTCGTGTTCTTTTTAGTAATTCCGGGTGCAGTTTGACGTAACAAATGAAAGACTGATGCTTCGACTTCCTAAAATATAAAATGAAGATTCGTCTTCCTCTAGCTCCTTCTGTAGTGCGTGAAATTTCCCTTGTGTATCACTTCATCACATTTTTCGGACTATCTCTCTTTTTTGCTTCGTTTTACACTTCTGTGTTCCTTCTCTTATATGCAACTTATATCTGCCTGCTGTAAACCATTTCAGTCCAATAAACATCAATTTCGCACTAGTGTCGATTCTAGCATCCACTTGCATGTGTTACCACGTTGTTTATGTGCACTTCGCGCGTGAAAACAGTTGAAAAACATCTGGCGGAGATCGCAGTTCCCTCGAAATACCAGTTTGGGAGAGCCATGCGAGTTGAGATGACGTCAGTTGAATTGACTTGACGTGCCGTGACTGACGGACAGGGGGAGTATACCTTGACGTGACGGTGACGTGACGTGACGGTGACGTGATGTGACGCCGTGTTACGGTGCTGTGACGTGACGGCCAGACTGAATGGACCGTAACCCCATAGTTCGACAGAATGCCGCAGGGACTCCATTACTTGTTCTCGGCAGGCGGGCGCAGATGTGAAGGGGTTACGATGCGCTGCTGGCGCACAATACGGCGATCTATACTTGAGGTGGTCAGACATGGTCGAGAGGAACTTTATCGGCGCCTATGCCTGCCATCACGTTCCCTTGCGGTCCAACACCCGCCCAGTATCTCTCGGATGCCCCAAAACTTTGGATGTTACACGATTCGACTAGTTGGAGATCCACAGTGAGCCCCATTTCGAACTCCATCTGGTGCTGGTAAAGCTGTCTCACACGACTACGCAGAATCTTCCTAGCGATCACTGTTCACGCCTCCTAATAACGAGGCCTTGTACAGCACTGCACACGAACAACAGTAATGCACAATGGTGGTCACTCTACTTTTGATAGAGAATTGCAACTCCATAATCATTTACATCACCACCGATAGCGTGTACGTGTACGAAGTTAACTGACATTCGTCCACGTGTTCAGGATGCTTCGCTTTTACTCTTTGGTAGTGGAATTAATAGAATCATTTAGAGATTTTTTTCCCTGCCTATGGTCAGCCATATAGCTCCCCTGTTTTTGTGCCACAAAGCTGCTCTCAAGCGGGACCTTACAAAAACAGCTGGTGATGCTCACCTCCCTGTACTCGAGGACACTCCTGTACTCAGACTTGGCTCGTGTCACCCATGACTGCTAGGTGCAAAGTCTCTGGTGGAGAATGGTGCAACAACAGCAGACCGATGGACGCAAATACAGTAGGAAAATGCTACCCCTCAACATATACAGTGCGTACAGATAACATTTATATCTTCGAAAATTCCGTTTTCGACTTTGTTATGATGATTTGAAAAGAGGTCCCGGCCCGGAACTATTCACCAAATGAATAGAAAGTAAAAATTTGCTACTTGGACTGGTTTTTCGGTCTACTGGTTAACAGACGTTGCTGACCCAAGCTACTCCAGCATGCTGGAAGTCCGTAAACATACTGGGTTGTCAGAATGAAACTTTCACTCTGCAGCGGAGTGTGCGATGATATCAAGCTTCCTGGCAGATTAAAACTGTGGACCGGATCGAGACTCGGACTCGCGACCTTTGCCTTTCGCGGGCAAGTGCTCTACCAACTGAGCTACCCAAGCACGGCACACGCCCGGTACTCACAGCTTTACTTCTGCCAGTATCCGTCTCCTACCTTCCAAACTTTGCAGAAGCTCTCCTGCATACCTCGCAGAACAGAGCACTTTCCCGCGAAAGGCAAAGGTCCCGAGTTCGAGTCTTGGTCCGGCACACAGTTTTAATCTGCCAGGAAGTTTGCTACTGGGTTGTGTTACTTCAAAATTCTCCACTGAGATATGTGCGAACCCATTCAGTATTCTCGGAGCTTCGTTAACATTCTCCTGTTGAGTACCGTGTCGAACGCTTTCCCGAAATCTAGGAGTATGGAGTCTGTCTTCAGCCATGGTTTGTAGGCTATGAGGTTATGACGCGAGCGTATCGTTTCTAAGATTACGCCACGGGGATCGTTAAAACGGTCGTGCTTCGAGCACCAGCAATCTCTGGGTTTCGCATATGGTCGCTAATGGCTGTAAAAAGACGCTCGGGACAAATAAATGCAAAGTGTTCTCCGCTCGACTTGGCGGTGCGGCGTTACCACGCTGCAGATGGTATCTGGATTGCGCATTACGGCTGGTGAACCAGCGGGAAATTGCCCGCAGCCGTGCAGCGCCTTGTCGCGTTCTGCAGAGAGAGAGAGAGAGTCGGCGTTATCTGGCGGCCGCTGTTGTCGGCTCGCGCCCGCTCGCCCTTATCCCTCATTAAAATTAACAGCCCCGGACTGCGCCCAGCGTCCGCGCCCTGGCCCGCTTAATGGAGAGTCGTTTCGCTTCCGTCCCGCCGCCTTCGATTCGGATGCGTGGGGGGTGGGGGAGGGGGGCAGCGTCGGAGGCCGCTAATGAACTTCCAACTTCCCGCGCACTTCTTAAAAAGTTGCCGTCGCCGCCTCCCTCTCTGGCTCGTACTTAGCGAGCGGTGGCGACCCCATCTGCATCACGATCTATAGCCGTGCCCACAGCACGAGATAAGACTCTGCAGGTCGGAGCTTAAAAACTTGGCTAAAGCGTACAATAAGTATATCATATGCATATAAAAATGGGTGTGTGTTGGGGGGGGGGGGGGGGGGGAATTCCACATTTTCTCTACAGCACTGTGCCGATTTCAATCAAATTTGGTATACACACTACTTACTGTTTGGGAAGAATTATTGTCTGGAATAAGAACAACCTAACTCCGATGAGGATGGGGAGAGAGTAGAAAAAAAAAGAGTTCGTAGCCCCTGACATGTAGGCTGTCCTCCATGGCAAGCATGTTGTACGGGTTGTATCGCTGTGTATTCCAAGGGCTGTAAGTGCAGATGGTGGTGGATCAGCAGAGAGAGAGAGAGAGAGAGAGAGAGAGAGAGAGAGGGGGGGGGGGGATGCGACACATGGAGAGAGGAGGATGAGGTGGAGAGAGAGAACATGGATGTGTGTGATGTCCTTAGGTTAGTTAGGTTTAAGTAGTTCTAAGTTCTAGGGGACTGATGACCACAGCAGTTGGGTCCCATAGTGCTCAGAGCCATTTGAACCTTTTTTGGAGAGAGAGAGAGAGAGAGAGAGATGGGCAGAATAGGGAGGAAGAGATGGAGAGCAGATTAGGTGGACAGTGACAGGAGATGGACTGAGAAGGGGGGAGAAGATTATGGACAGTGAAAGCGGAAGGATGATACGAACAGAGCAGGTGTGCATTGTGTGAGCTTTGCCCTTCCTGCGGAATGTGTCCTGAGTGGATAAAGAGCAGCATGCCTTGTTTTATGTAAGTATGTGTGTATGTAATGCAAATACACAGGAGACCCAACAAACACATTACCATCCCTTATACCGAGTGTGAAAACGTTTGACATTGAAAATAGCTCCCAGACGTCCTTCAGTGATTAAAAACAGGTCCTGTATGGTTTGCCAAAGAATCTTATACTATCACACACCTTTCTCTTGAAAGGGACCATAAAAGGTCAATAATATTGCGATAAGATGTCACGGTGGTGGCCAGGGGAGATGGGACGATTTATATTCGTGCTGACAAAATCAGGGCTAGAAGATGTAAAGCTGTGTGAACAGGGACTCAGCATAACTATTGTGGAATAAAAATTGTACCATAGAATAGAACTGATCAGCCAAAATCCTTCGCAGTAAAACGACCTTGCAACGTAACCATGCCATTCCACGATGTGACTGTCCAAATCGTCATTGAAACTCCGTCATATTTCACTCCCGGGACACAAAATGCGAAACAAGGCACAACCGACCAAATTACAGCCCACCATTGCTCCATAGTCCCTGTTGTATGGCATCGGCACCACGTTCTCCCGTTACGGGAGTTTGCGTCGCTGAGCACTGGTTTTGGATATCCAGCTTGCCCTGCAATTCCCTGCCTATGTGTTTTTGGTGCTGATATGGTCCGTGAGCGCGGCTTTCAGTTCTGCACTTGCTTTTGCAGCAGCCAACCTCTAATTTTTTGTCACAGTCCTCTTCAATATCTGTCTGTCACAATCACTGACACCCTTTCATCTGTGTTGTGACTTAATGCATGTTAAGCGAGAACATATAGAACGGAGAAGCCGACTCATCCACCACACGTGATTGGAATCCTAGTATTTTGATTCAATGTTACGCCGTCTTTTAGCAGTTTTGTTGTGTTGGGGGTAGTCGGTGCAGTAATGTTAGCGAAAGCGCTGCGGTGGTTTAATGCCATCAGTGCGGCTCTCGCAGCCGAGCGAAGCGGACGTGCGGTGTGTGCTCTCCGCTCACAGAGAGGGCCCGCGCGCCTTGTTTACTTTCTTCGGCCGACACTAACGTGACGCCGTAGCGCTACAAGACCATGGCAAACCAATACAGAAGATCAGCCTTGAAATTCACATTTCGGAACGACTTTACCCGACCAAAGGCGCTCGAAGTCGAACGTTTTTTAAAAGAGGAAGCCAAGATCCCGGCTGCCGACATTGTCGGTATTCGCTTTTCGATCGTCAGTAGCACGGCCTATGTAAAGCCCATAAACGAAACTACTTGCGACAAGGTGCTTCGAGAGATGAAACAAGAACTCCGCTTCTGCCACGCAGATGGCAATGTTGGCAACGTCGAGGTCGGCCATGCCGCAATGGGACTGCGGACTATACCCATCTTCGAACTTCCATTTGAACTCCCGGTGGCAGAAGTTGTAGCGGCGCTCCGCCCCTATGGCACGGTACACGAACACGTGGCTGAAAAATGGACCCAGTTTAAGACGTATCCAGTACTCAATGGAGTACGCCAAGTGCGCGTAGATCTCCAACGACACGTGCCATCCTGTCTATAGATAGGTGGATGCCGGGCCATAGTTATTTATGACGGCCAACCGAAGACGTGTTCCGGATGCGGTAAGGAAGGTCACCTTCGTTCCGAGTGCCTCCAGCGTCGGATCACACAACTCCCACCGAAGGACGTTGCCACACCAGCGGCGAAGACTATTCTACCCGTGACTTAAGCGGCGGCGCCCACGACGTTCTCCACACAACAGACACGGCCGACCGCTTCAGCGGTGCAGGAATCACTTTCCACGGACAAAAACCTGAATGACCCGCCGACCTGGCCAGAGGTGGAAAATAGCACTACGACTCTGGAGCTACCGAACGCGACAGACGTTGACGCCAGTAAGATAGCAATTGATTCCCTTATTGTACCGACCGAAGCGTTTGTTCCGGCGGAGCGTGAGTCAGTGCCGTCTTCTGACAATGAAGGCCACGTACGGAAACAGCGATCACCGAAACGCCGAAAGCGGCGTCGTCGGACCGTGTCGAAACACAGCCGTTCGCATTTGGCCGGGGAAGAACAACTGACCACTCAAGAAGCCAGCTGCGAAGCTGAGGCCGTTTCCACTGACTCTAAACTTGCAGAACAGACAGAAAAACATGCAGCTTTCGACCATCAGCCCATTGACAGAAACAGTGAGCAGTGGGAAGGTACCAGTGCAGGCAGCTAAGTCGCCCGGTCCCTTACTATCAAACATTCCGAGGCTATGGACCATGAACAGACATCCGCGCCCGCTTCATGGGCCGAGGACGTCGAGACACAAGATCCCGACCCGCAGCCAGCTGAGGCGCCGCCGGATCATGCAGCATAAGCAGCACAAGGAGGACCGCGTTCGGCCGGGGGTGACATCACTTCCGATGTTCGCTTCTCTCCACCTTCACCATGGATAACCTCGCCCAAACAACTCGTTGCCAGGCTTACCGCCTGGCGACAATGAATATCAACATGATCAGTTCTCCTGTCAAGATCCAACTTTTGAAAGAAACCATACGAGCCATGGGGGTTAACTTTTCTTTCCTATAAGAAGTGAAAACGACTGCACTCCCGCACTTTTACGGGTACAACACGCATGTGACGCCCGGTAGCCCTACAGATACCGGAGTGGCAATATTAGTGCGTGAAGGTATTGAAGTTACCGACGTCACGTTTCTTCCCTCCGCGCGAGAAATAGCATTTACGGCACTCAACACCCGATGCATTAATGTTTACGCGCCGTCGGGTACCACAAGACCACCGCGCCAGATTCTACTCCACAGATGTCGCTCCCCTTTTCCTTGGACGATACGACCACAGCGTCTTCGCCGGCGATTTTAATTGCGTACTTCACCCCAAGGACCAAATCCCACATTACATGCCTTGTCCGGAACTGGGTGCGATGATCCAAGAACTTCACTTGTGCGACACGTGGGAAAAAGTCCACGGTAACCGCTCTGGCCACACTCATCTTACCAGTCATTCGGCCAGCCGACTCGACCGCATATATGTGTCACAAGATCTCACACAAGGTGTGGTGGACGCCGAACTATGGCCTGAAGCCTATTCCGATCACAGTACCTATATCTGCACTATACACCTACGCCCCCAACAAGTCTGGCGCAGCAATGGCTTTTGGAAGCTCAACATAACTCATCTCCAGGACCTGGATTGCCGTCGGCATGTTGCAGCGACGTGGACTGACTGTGAACGCCGCCACCCTCGATACACCTCGACACTGGAGTGGTGGCTAGTCTGTGCCAAACCAGCAATCCGTAGGACACTTATGCAATATGGCAAGGACGTGACTGCGTGGCATCGACAGACCCTCGATTTTTACTAAGCGGCACTCAGGGACCTCAACGCCTTACCCCCTTCCCCGGAGAGACAACATGATCAAAGCAGAATCAAGGCTCACATACTATCATTGACGAAGCGCCGACTAGAAGGTGCAGTCGTCCGCTCGCGACGGCACGACCGAACGTCTGCAGAAGAACCCACTATGCACCACGTTGTGGCGGATAAGCGCCGACAACGCCAACATTTAATCACACAACTCAGTAAACACGACGGTCGCTTATGTACGACCCAAGCAACCATAGTAAAGGCGGTAGAGGATCATTATCGCCATCTTTACAAGGAAAGAATCGTCGATGACGAGGCCACTACTGAAGTGTTACTGCAGGTAACACGTACTATCGACGAGGCTACCGTGAATGCACTAACAGAGGAAATCTCACTCGAAGAAGTCGAAGGCGCCGTGGACAAAGGTGCGGCCAATAAGTCTCCTGGACCTGATGGATTGCCCATCGAATTCTACCGGACTTTCCGTGACATCATGATGCCTCGCTGGGTTATAATGTTCCGCGAACTTATGTCTCCAGACTGTGTTGTGCCGCCAGCGTTTGTAGAAGGTCTTCTCATACCGGTACACAAGCCAGGTGGAGGGATATCGATTAACGACTATCGGCCGCTTGCAATGCTGAACGCCGATTACAAGATTCTCACCAGGATTACGGCGAGACGTATTAAGACGACTTTGCCGATGATCCTCGCTCCAGAACAGACATCGCAGGGGGGAGAAGCCAACACACACATGGCGATCGGTGACTGCAGGGACTTAACAGCGATCGCTTCTGCGTGCCGTCTGAGAGTGGCGATCGTCTCCGTAGATTTCAACCGCGCCTTTGATAGAGTGCACCACAACTTCCTCCTACGAGTGATGGACTGTATGGGGTTTCCCCCGGGCCTCATCGACACCCTACGGCGTCTTTGGACCGCAGCCAGCTCACACGTCCAGGTCAATGGAAGGACGGTAGGTCCAGTACCCATTAAGAGGTCTCTACGACAGGGTTGTCCCCTTTCTACCTACCTTTATGCCATCGCACTCGAGCCACTCCTAGGGGGCCTTAACCACCCCCTATCTGGCATCACGCTGCGGGACGTCACCTTTCGCTATAGGACGCTGACGACCTGCTACTGCTGGTTCGTTCCAGTGACGAAGTTCAAAGCGCACTAACCTGGATTGAGCGATACGGACAGGCCGCAGGCAGTCTTCTGAACATCAACAAGTAGCGGCGTTGGATATTGGGCGTGGTCTCGGACCGGAAGCCCTCGCTCCTCTCCCACCAGTTTCCGATCTGCGATATTTGCGAATCACGTTCAAGAAAGATGTACGTAAAACAGCTGCAGCACACTACCGACGGTTATTACAGACCATACGCTCAATGGTGCGACAGAACCTGCTCCGGGACTTGAATCAGCTACAACGTGTTGAATACCTGAACCTCTACGTGGCATCAGAACTCAACCACGTGGCACAAGTCCTCCCACTACCGATGCAGATAGGTGGCCGGCTTCAGGCGGTCTTCAGTTATTACGTTTCCGCAGGTCATATCTTTAAAGTACGATACGACACTCTTACACTCCCAGTGCACAAAGGAGGGCTGGGATTGGTCAACGTCAGCGCGAGAGCAGCTAGCCTTTACATGAGCAACATGAGGAAACGATGGAAAAGTCAATATACCTCTCTCACGAGTCGTTTACTACAGGTTCTGATGCCAGTCTCTAACGTCCCGCCGGTGTCGGTTGCGCACGTCGCACCACAGCTCTCCCATGTGTCGACTTTCATTCTTGATTACAGCTATGTCAGCTCGAACCTCTCCTCCACGCGTCCACCAAAGGCGAAAGATTTTTATACCAACCTTCTGCGCGCTGTTCCCCATAACGTGGTGGAAAACAAGTACCCTACGGTTCACTGGCCAAGAGTGTGGAAAACGATACACCACAACTTTGTCTTCCACGGTGCGTTCGAAGTGGTATCAGATCGCCAACAAAAAATATGCCACACTACAGCGACTTCACACTATTGGACTGGCAGACTCCCCTTATTGCCCAGATTGTCACCTTTTGGATACTGATGAACATCGTTTTACTTGCGCATCATCGTCCGGAGTTTGGCGACTAACACAGAAGATTTTGGCTTGTTACCTCCGGGTCACACCTGATATGATTGACCCTCAGACCCTACTCTGTCCCGATGGAACTTACTTTCCGACTGCAAAATATCTTACATGGTTCAAAGGACTTACCGTCGCCTATATCTTTAGCGACGGAGAGAAAGAGCAGCTTGATTACTGGTGGTTCCTGCAAAATGCTCACAATGCCCTCGAACGCACACCGAAATACCGTACGCTCTTCGCAAATTATTTACGCAGCGTTTTCGTTAACCCCCCACTCAGCTGGGCAGTGCCGAGCTGCGGTTAATGCTCTGTGCCGCATCACACAAACGGCTGAACGTTCTGCCTTGTCAGCCATGAGCGAAGGAAGAGACAAGCTGCTGCAAGGATGCTGTTTTCCTTGAGGCACTAGCGAAGCTGAATGCCTCCGTTGCAGATGCCCTTCAAAGACGCAATTGGAGATATCGGATAACGATGACGAGGCTCCAAGTGGAACCAGTTACATTATTGAAGAACCTTTTCGTTGGAATTACATCAGTGATTTATGTTTTTATTTCTGGATTACTCTTTTATGCCACCTTTGTTGTTGTAACACTTACTTGTAACACTTAGTTACTAGAATTCTCATTTGTACACGTTCCCTAAATGTGGCGGTGGCACAAAAAAAGAAAAAGAAAAAAAAAAGAAAAAAAGGGGTAGCGTCTAAACAAAACAAATGCCTATCGCAAGTGTCTAGTAAGCAAGGTGACCTCGGCTCAAGTCCCGGCTGTGGTACAAATTTTAAATCATTTAGTAAGCTTCATTATTATCGTAGATACAGATGAAACTTAAACGTCTCAAGGAAAATTTAATTGTAAGATTTTAACGCATGTTGTTTTGCCGCTTTCACTGTGTACGGTATGAATCTTCGATTGATGCCTATTGAAGTTTGTTCATCGAAGTACCCACCATACGAGCAACAAATACCTATCCACGTTGTCGAAGTCACTTAGCTGCGACGTAATGCACTCATAACTACACAGAACTCTTTTCTGAGAACGTCCGACGCTTGCAACGTGTTGAGAACAGTGCAGAGGTGCCATTCGTGATCAAATACAACAGTGCAACCAGAAGGCTTGGCTAGCATCTGCATTTATGTTCAAGCTTGCGTTTGCTTGGTGTTTCTGTATTTTGTATTTCGATGTAATTGTCATCAAGGAGTGGACTGAATCAAAATATTTGACACCACAAACGGTCGTCAAGCCACAGTCACGAAAACAATGAAATTTTTGAAAGGTTACATAAGTAATTTCGACGCACTGAGTCTTCATTTTCAAATGTAATCACGAACTTTGAAAACTGTATTAATAATTGAAACCACACTTATTTCAAATACTACGAAGATACAAAAACAGGACATTCGAGCAAAGGCAGCGGAAATGGGCCACAAGACGTCATGACAGTTTGTGGTTGATCAGTGACTTCACACCTTGACGCAGTGTAGATGTAAACTGCAACGGGATGAAAGATATTATATACTCTTTCATTACGTCCTGCAGTGATGCATCGGCCATTCTGCAAACGGAGGCTCACACGTCTCAGTTTTAAAACTAGCAGCGAGACCGAACCTAGAAGACACATTTGGTGTGCCACCAGCCGTCAGAAGCATTGTTATGCTTGCAGATTAGTCTTGGGTTAGTCCCAAATGGGGGTGCATCGTCCTTGTCAGATTTCATTAGCAGAACACGGTACGACTGCGTGATGTTCTATCTTTGTACTTGCTGCACATTATAAGAGTATGACGTGTGAGTCTTTCTTTGCAAAATGATCGCTGCATCATTGCAGGATTTAATGCAAGAGTACATAATGTGTTTCGTCCCGATGCAGTTTTCATCTACATTGTATCAAGGTGTGCAGTGATTGATCGACCAAAAATTGTCATGACGTCTTGTGAGCCTTTTCTGCTGCCTTTGCTCCATTTTACTGGTTATAGTGTTTTTTTCGTAATAATTCAAAGACGTCTGGTTGCAATTATTAACGGAGTTTCCCAGGTTTGTGAAATGACCGACTCAGTGCGTCGAAACTACTAGGTCTACAACTTTCATTCCGCCGTTTTTTTCTCGAAGTTCGGGTCTCTATAGTGAAAAACTTACAAAAACATTATGATTCATTGTATTGCCCATCGCTGGCCACTACAGTCTCCCATCTTTCGGATAGCATACGAATCCCGTGACGGAAGAACTGGGCGTCTTTTGTGGGCATCCATGAATCGATTCAATTTTGCACTTGTTCACAAGATCGGAAGTGCTGGTCAGCCAGACTGTATGCCACTGATCGAAAAAGGTGGTAGTCAGAGAGAGCAACGTATGGAGAACACGGCGGGAGGGATAGGACGTCTCATTTCAACGTTTCCGTGTGTATTTTGACGGGTTTTGCGACATGGGTTCGAGCACTGACCTGCTGCAAAATTACCTTTACGTGTCTATCACTGTATTGTGGCCGTTTGTGTTTCAGTGCAGGGCTCGAACGCATCAGTTGCTTTGGATAATGATGTCCTGTGACTGTCTTCATCTGTTTCAGTAGCTACGAAAACGTTCCATCTTCCACCGCCATGCCGGTCTTCGACATCAAAATCACCGTTCTTAAGGCGTTGAAAACATTCTCTGCACGTTCTTCAACTAACAGTTCCCCAACATTGGTCTTACCCAGCATTCTAAGAGCCGCAGCCGCAAATTTCTTCATATTTAAGCAGAAATGGTTCAAATCGGTCTGAGCACTATGTGACTCTACTATCTCGAAATTCGCTAACTATGCGACACAACGTTCTCCTCAATACAGCACTGAACAATGACTAACAGACGCCGGCCGCGGTGGTCTCGCGGTTCTAGGCGCTCAGTCCGGAACCGCGCGACTGCTGCGGTCGCAGGTTCGAATCCTGCCTCGGGCATGGATGTGTGTGATGTCCTTAGGTTAGTTAGGTTTAATTAGTTCTAAGTTCTAGGCGACTGATGACCACAGATGTTTAGTCGCATAGTGCTCAGAGCCATTTGAACCATTTTTTGACTAACAGACATACAAAAATGAAACTTCCGGCAGTTACACATTGAACACAGGCGGCAGTTACACATTGAACACAGGCGCGTGCACGGATGCCAACCGCGTTTCAACACACCACTGCAGCGAAATTACGAATTATCCGGACGTTTTTGAACGTACCTCGTATACCCTACCAGGCCGGTAACAACACTAAAGGGTAACAACACGAATGCAGCTTGATGGCCACTATCTGTTACAAATGGTTCAAATGGCTCTGAGCACTATGGACTTAACATCTGAGGTCATCAGTCCCCTAGACTTAGAACTACTTAAACCTAGCTAATCTAAGGACATCACACACATCCATGCTCGAGGCAGGATTCGAACCTGTGACCGTAGCGGTCGCGCGGTTCCAGACTAGCGCCCAGAACCGCTTGGCGACCTCGGCCGGCTTAAAGCAGAAAATTGTAACTTCTCGCAAATGGCGAGAAATGGGTACGTAAGTTGATACACTTAATCGAGAATAACCTTATGATGCAATCACAAATCGACTTATATTTTTATTGCATTATGTTTACAGATGCGTAAGTTATTGTATTACACCTATCACCAACCACCCGAACCCCACTTGCTGCTACTACCGTCTATTGCAAAACGGCGGAAGCAAAGTTGTAGACATAATAGTTAAATAACTTTTTAAAAATTTCATTGTTTTAGTGACAGTGGCTTGACAAGTTTTTGGTGCCAAGTTCCACATTTTTATCCAACACCTGTACAACCCTGTAACAAAAGAAACGACAGGCATTATTGTTCTTTTCTTCTTTCTCGACAAGTGCAAAAGTGTGGTTGTAGTCTAGCCATCAATCGATTTCGTTACAGAATTAAGAGCTTGCGTAACTTCGTGGCGGGCGTGTGTAGAGGGACAGGGGTGTCGTTTGAGCATTCATTAATCCTGATTCGCAGTGTAGTGTCAAATGGGGTGTAGCACAACAATTGTAATCAATTTGGGAGCGCTCGGTGTCGTGCTGACAAGCAGTCAATGCCTGTTTTCTCTTTTTTCCCCGTTTTTTCACGCGGCCATCTGTGGACGCGAGCTGTCGCCAAATAGTGTAATCCGCGCTGCATAATAGAGAGAGGCCCGCGTCCAGAGTTTGCTGCACAAACAGCGACAGAGAGCGAGCACTGAGCTGTGTTGTGGTGTGCGGAGCGGTGGAGAGGCAGCCGTTGGCCGGGCAGAGGCGCTGACAATGGCTCTCGCAGCCAGCCTGCTGTGAGCCGCGGAGGATTATGCGGATCTGATTCCGCCGCCCCCCGCGTTCCACGTGTCAACACCAGGGCGCGCGTACATGGCAGGGCCACGCCCCTGCGGTTGACACCCGCACTTTTCAGCCGCGCAACGCAACGTAGCGTGTTCTGTTTGCTTTGCAGCCACCTGCCGTGCGTAGTGATCCGGTCCTATAGTTGGTACTGATATCGGAAATAATACAAACATACGCATGTGCGCTTCTGCATTTCTGGCTTAAATGACTGTACTCCCACTCGTCACAATGAGCTGCTCCAAATAGGCACCTACCGAGTTTGCCAGGACGCGGTGATCGTAATGCATTTAAGGCCACGTTCTCATTCAAATTAGAAAAAAAAATAGGCGAAGTATGGAAATTTTTTTGAGACATTTTTTATTTAGCGCATGGCTAATACAGACATATCATGAATTAAATTACATATGCATACACTCCTGGAAATTGAAATAAGAACACCGTGAATTCATTGTCCCAGGAAGGGGAAACTTTATTGACACATTCCTGAGGTCAGATACATCACATGATCACACTGACAGAACCACAGGCACATAGACACAGGCAACAGAGCATGCACAATGTCGGCACTAGTACAGTGTATATCCACCTTTCGCAGCAATGCAGGCTGCTATTCTCCCATGGAGACGATCGTAGAGATGCTGGATGTAGTCCTGCGGAACGGCTTGCCATGTCATTTCCACCTGGCGCCTCAGTTGGACCAGCGTTCGTGCTGGACGTGCAGACCGCGTGAGACGACGCTTCATCTAGTCCCAAACATGCTCAATGGGGGACAGATCCGGAGATCTTGCTGGCCAGCGTAGTTGACTTACACCTTCTAGAGCACGTTGGGTGGCACGGGATACATATGGACGTGCATTGTCCTGTTGGAACAGCAAGTTCCCTTGCCGGTCTAGGAATGGTAGAACGATGGGTTCGATGACGGTTTGGATGTACTGTGCACTATTCAGTGTCCCCTCGACGATCACCAGAGGTGTACGGCCAGTGTAGGAGATCGCTCCCCACACCATGATGCCGGGTGTTGGCCCTGTGTGCCTCGGTCGTGAGCAGTCCTGATTGTGACGCTCACCTGCACGTCGCCAAACACGCATACGACCATCATTGGCACCAAGGCAGAAGCGACCCTCAACGCTGAAGACGACACGTCTCCATTCGTCCCTCCATTCACGCCTGTCGCGACACCACTGGAGGCGGGCTGCACGATGTTGGGGCGTGAGCGGAAGACGGCCTAACGGTGTGAGGGACCGTAGCCCAGCTTCATGGAGACGGTTGCGAATGGTCCTCGCCGATACCCCAGGAGCAACAGTGTCCCTAATTTGCTGGGAAGTGGCGGCGCGGTCCCCTACGGCACTGCGTAGGATCCTACGGTCTTGGCGTGCATCCGTGCGTCGCTGCGGTCCGGTCCCAGGTCGACGGGCACCTGCACCTTCCGCCGACCACTGGCGACAACATCGATGTACTGTGGAGACCTCACGCCCCACGTGTTGAGCAATTCGGCGGTACGTCCACCCGGCCTCCCGCATGCCCACTATACGCCCTCGCTCAAAGTCCGTCAACTGCACATACGGTTCACGTCCACGCTGTCGCGGCATGCTACCAGTGTTAAAGACTGCGATGGAACTCCGTATGCCACGGCAAACTGGCTGACACTGACGGCGGCGGTGCACAAATGCTGCGCAGCTAGCGCCATTCGACGGCCAACACCGCGGTTCGTGGTGTGTCCGCTGTGCCGTGCGTGTGATCATTGCTTGTACAGCCCTCTCGCAGTGTCCGGAGCAAGTATGGTGGGTCTGACACACCGGTGTTAATGTGTTCTTTTTTCCAATTTCAGGAGTGTATGTACATACTGACACACATGAAACTTAAGTTTGTCTTTACAACTGAATATCCAGTCCTTTAATCCAGCGCACTGCATCTGGAGTTGCTAGTAGGAAGTTCAAATGGTTCAAATGGCTCTAAGCACTATGGGATTTAACTGCTGAGGTCAGCAGTCCCCTAGAACTTAGAACTACTTAAACCGAACTAACCTAAGGACATCACACACATCCATGCCCGAGGCAGGATTCGGACCTACGACCGTAGCGGCCGCACGGTTCCAGACTGGAGCGTCTGGAACCGCTCGGCCACTCCGGTCGGCGCTAGCAGGAAGTCCTCTTTGGCGTCGTGAAAGGCTCGAATCCTGCATTCAGTGACAATGTGGTGAACAGTCTGGTACGGAGCTCCGCAGTCACAGGCTGGATTAGGCAGCTTCTTCCACTAAAAGAGAGAATCCACGCATCGGCCATGGCCGTTACGGATTCTGTTGGGAGTAATCCAGGTCTTGCCTGGTAGGTCGAATCCACTTGGAAGTTTAGCACCTGAGGAGATGTTATGCAGGTGCACATCTGTCACTGCTTCCCACCGACCTTTCCATTCTTCAAGAGGTTTGAAATCCTTAGCAACCATGTCAGCAGCATCGCACAGAGTTGGATGGCGTGATTTCAGTCTCTTACGAATTAAAAGTGGCAGGTCGCTATGCACGGATAGGTTAGAATTCCTGGAGATCTTGTGGAATTCTCTCATCAGGGCAGTACATCTGCGTAGATCCGGAGGCATTATACCGGTTAACAGTGGAAGCCAATAAACTGGAGTAGATCTGATTGTGCCAGATATTATGCACATTGTCGTATGCAGCTGGGTGTCAACGAGTCTTGTATGATGACTGTTCGTTCAATCAGATGCACAATACTCACCACTTTAGTACACCAAGCCCAGAGCTGAAGATCGCGGGGTGGTTGCTGAAGATCCCCAGGTAATTCCGCATAGCTTATGGAGGAGGATGTTTCGAGTCCTCAACTTTTGAGCTAAGACGTTGCTCACGTCCGTAGGTTTAATATTAAAATACACTACACGTGCCTCCTGGGTGGTGCTAACTGAGCAACAGTGATTACAGGCAGTCAGACTATCCATAGGATCTCCTGGCAATAACATATCAACTAAATAGCACAAACAGTTTTTTGTGACTATGAAAAGACGTACAAAAGAATCTATATGGGGATTGTGGTTGAACATACTGTGAAGTGTATTTTAGATTTTTAAAACAAAATGGCCCCACTAATTATGGTTTGATCAAGGGCCTGCAAGTTTGAAGTACGCAGACTGCGTTCAGTGTAGCCCCTCAGCACTTACCTGTAATCAGAAATGGATAACGTCAGTCAGACCTATATTAAATTTATGGGAGCATATATCTAACCGCAGTGAAATAAGATGAAACTTAACGCTATAGTGCCAACTTGAACTTTGAGTTAATTTTTTTACTCTATATTGCTCTGCAAAAAATAGTAAATATTAACAAATTTCATACATTGTAGGTATAACCTCCCAGGAAAAGTGTTTACTTTTCGGGGGTCAAAGGTAGATGGGGTTGTTGGGTTGTTTTTGGGGAAGGAGACCAGACAGCGAGGTCATCGGACTAGGGAAGGACGGCGAAGGAAGTCGGCCGTGCCCTTTCAAAGGAACCATCCCAGCATTTGCCTGGAGCGATATAGGGAAATCACGGAAAACCTACATCAGGATGGCCGGACGCGGGATTGAACCGTCGTCCTCCCGAATGCGAGTCCAGTGTCTAACCACTGCGCCACCTCGCTCGGTCCAAAGGTAGAAGTTAATTGGTTTTATACTAATACACCTGGTAATCCTGTCGGAACTTAAAAGTCCTCTGAACGTTGTATGCATTTTAAACACTTTGTATCATTTTTTTAAATAAGAGAATTTATTCAGTAACAGGTCTGGAAGTATTAAAACAAAAATTTAGATTCGTTATTTTATATTTTCTATAGGTATAATAGATCATAGTACCCGATCTCGGAGAAGATCAGTTTGGATTCCGTAGAAATGTTGGGACACGTGAAGCAATACTGACTCTACAACTTATATTAGAAAATAGATTAAGGAAAGGCAAACCAACGTTTCTAGCATTTGTAGACTCAGAGAAAGCTTTTGACAATGTTGACTGGAATACTCTCTCACAAATTCTGAAGGTGGCAGGGGTAAAATACAGGGAGCGAAAGGCTATTTACAATTTGTACAGAACGCAGATGGCAGTAATAAGAGTCGAGGGGCATGGAAGGGAAGCAGTGGTTGGGAAGGGAGTGAGACAGGGTTGTAGCCTATCCCCCATGTTATTCAATCCGTATATTGAGCAAGCAGTATAGGAAGAAAAAGAAAAATTCGGAGTAGGAATTAGAATCCATGGAGAAGAAAGAAAAACTTTGAGGTTTGCCGATGACATTGTAATTCTGTCAGAGACAGCAAACGACCTGAAAGTGCAGCTGAACGGAATGGACAGTGTCTTGAAAGGAGGATGTAAGATGAACATCAACAAAAGCAAAACGAGAATAATGCAATGTAGTCGAATTAAATCGTGTTATTCTGCGGGAATTAGATTAGGAAATGAGACACTTAAAGTAGTAAATGAGTTTATCTTTTTGGGGAGCAAAATAACTTATGGTGGTCGAAGTAGAGAGGATATAAAATGTAGACTGGCAATGGCCAGGAAAGCGTTTCTGAAGAAGAGAAATTTGTTAACATCGTGTATACAGTTAAGTGTCAGGAAGTAGTTTCTGAAAGCATTTGTATGAAGTGTAGCCATGTATGGAAGTGAAACATGGACGATAAATAGTTTTTGACAAGAAGAGAATAGAAGCTTTCGAAATGTGGTGCTACAGAATAATATTGTAGATTAGATGGGTAGATCACATAACTAATGAGGAGATACTGAACAGAATTGGAGAGAAGAGAAATTTGTGGCACAACTTGACTAGAAGAAAGGATCGCTGGGTAGGGCATATTCTGAGGCATCAAGGTATCACCAATTTAGTATTAGAGGTCAGCGTGGATGGTAAAAATCGTAGAGGGAGACCAAGACCTGCATACACTAAACAGATTCAGAAGGATGTAGGTGGCAGTAGGTACTGGGAGATGAAGATCCTTGCACAGGACAGAGTAGCATGGAGTGCTGCATCAGATCAGTGTCTGGACTGAAGACCACAACAAAAACAACATAATAGATAAAGGGTGAAAAACTGGTAGACTGGAAAAAAACTAAGCTTTTAGTGTAGTTAGACTAAAAAAAATGTGGTCATTAATGTTAACACTATACAGGGTGAGTCACCTAACGTTACCGCTGGATATATTTCGTAAACCACACCAAATACTGACGGACCGATTCCACAGACCGAACGTGAGGAGAGGGGCTAGTATAATTGCTTAATACAAACCATACAAAAATGCACGGAAGTATGTTTTTTAACACAAACCTACGTTTTTTAAATGGAACCCCGTTAGTTTTGTTAGCACATCTCATCATATAAACAAATACGTAATCGGTGCCGTTTGTTGCATTGTAAAATGTTAATTACATCCGGAGATATTGTAAGCTAAAGTTGACGCTTGAGTACCACTCCTCCGCTGTTCGATCATGTGTATCGGAGAGCACCGAATTACGCAGGGATCCAAAGGGAACGGTGATGGACCTTAGGTACAGAAGGGACTGGAACAGCACATTAAGTCCACATGCTAACACCTTTTTATTGGTCTTTTTCACTGAAGCACATGTGCATTACCATGAGGGGTGAGGTACACGTGCACACGTGGTTTCCGTTTTCAATTACGGAGTGGAATAGAGTGTGTCCCGACATCTCAGGCCAATAATGTTCAATGTGGTGGCCATCATTTGCTGCACACAACTGCAATCTCTGGCGTAATGAATGTCGTACACGCCGCAGTACATCTGGTGTAATGTCGCCGCAGGCTGCCACAATACGTTGTTTCATATCCTCTGGGGTTGTAGGCACATCACGGTACACATTCTCCTTTAACGTACCGCACAGAAAGAAGTCCAGAGGTGTAAGATCAGAGAACGGGCTGGCCCGTCGAACATCCTGTCAAGGGTCAGCCTAGTGTTAATTGCGGAATGTGCAGGTGCACCATCATGCTGATACCACATACGTCGACGCGTTTCCAGTGGGACATTTTCGTGCAACGTTGGCAGATCATTCTGTAGAAACGCGATGTATGTTGCAGTGCTCTCCGATACACACGATCGAACAGCGGAGAAGTGGTACTCAAGCGTCAACTTTAGGTTACAATATCTCCGGATGTAATTAACGTTTTACAATGCAACAAACGGCACTGATTACGTATTTGTTTATATGTTCAGATGTGCTAAGAAAACTAACGGGGTTCCATTTTTTTAAAAAAACGTAGGTTTGTGTTAAAAAAACATACTTCCGTGCATTTTTGTTTGGTTTGTATTAAACAATTACACTAGCCCTCACCTCACGTTCGGTCTGTGGAATCGGTTCGTCAGTATTTGACCGTAAACAGACTAGTTCCACATGATTTCGATAAAAGAATCGTTCAACTGCTGAGATACGTGATCCTGCCGAACGCAGCACCAGTGTGCACGGGTACAGTACATAACTCAAGCGGGCTGTAAGCGCCACTCTTGGTGTTACCCTGGAGGCTGCGCTGGAGGCTGCACTGGAGTTTCCCGCACTCGAGTGTCGCGCTTCCGACACGCCCGCCCCGGCCGCATTCGAGCCGGTGTTTGGCACGCCGTGCAGGTTGCAAATCAATGCGGCCGCCGAGTCCATTACCGCCGGCAGCCGCGAGCGGTCCGCCGAACCGAACCGCCGAGCTGGAGCGGCAGTCGGGTGGGTGAACGGCCGTGCCGTAGTGCCACTGTGCGCTCTTCATCACGACAATACTGGCCGCAAATGACGGCGCACTCCGCCCGCGCTGTCGCCGTAATGAACCTAATTGGAAGATGTCTATCTCTGCATATTCATAACGCGGGCATTACGCGCAGCGAATTTTGCAGTCGACAACTCGGAATACATCCATACCAATGCGATGGCGACTGAGTATGGGAGGAGGGGCGGTAATCTGCGGAATGGGATTCGGATCACGGGTCGCCCGCTGTGTGTGTTATGACGCACACGTAACGCAAAGTGATCGGTCCGTGTTTCGACTTCTCATTACTCCGAGCGCAGTCTTTTTTTGTATTTCTGAAGTTATCATCTGACCCCCTCGCCGCCTATGAGTGAGCGAGCGAGCTTGTAACCGTAAATCTAAAGTTTAGTTTGCACGACATGACAGAGTTAAATATCTACACATCGACATCATTGGACACGCTCAGTATGTACATTTTTATGGGTCTCGAAGCACCATTTTCGTCTCTGAAATGAAAAATGCGGCAGTTAACAATGGTAGTGCTGCCGCTTGGTACAAGTCTTTCGAGTTGACGCCACTTCGGCGACTTCCATGTCGGTGGGGATGATGATAAGGACAACACAGCACCCTGTCCCTGAGCGGAGAAAATCTTCGACCCAGCGGGGAATCGAACCCGGGCCGTTAGGCATGACATTCCCTTGCGGTGAATGGTTGTGGTGAAGGTCATGTTCGTCAATTTCAAGATGTTCAAATGTTTGTGAATTCCTAAGGGACCAAACTACTAAGGTAATCAGTCGCTGGACTTACACACTACTTAAACTAACTTATGCTAAGAACCACATACACCCAAGCTCGAAGGAGGACTCGAACCTCCGGCGGGAGAGGCCGCGCAATCCGTGACATAGCGCCTCGAACCGCGCGGCCATTTCGCGCGGCGTTCCTCACTTCGAAATCACTACAAAATAAAAAGAAAATCGTATGTTAATCCGTGACTGGGTGAAAAAATGACAGCTCGGGTTTTGAGCGAAGAAATTTTGTTAGATTACTCCGAAAACTATTTCACTCACCGAATAGTGACATCAGAACAATTGACGGATTTTAAAGAGTTCAGGATGCTATAAGGCAAGAACACACAAGAAAGGGTGAAGCGTTATTGTCGGAATTTTAACTAGATTCTTGAAATTTGGTCATTTTATGTGATGGCCGGAGACCGTGGCTGTTATATACAATAAATTGTTGAAGGTGTACTGCAGCCAGCCAGAAATTGGATTCAGGTTACTTTATTCAAAAAGTACCTTCATCGGTTTCGGTTTTTTTTTTTTTTTTTTATTCGTCATCAGACGGTTTTTTCGTTCTTCCATCAATACATAATATACATTGGTTTCTTGCGAGTTGCCTTTGGATAAACAATAATTTACAAATTACAAATGTGTAACAAAAATGGTTGCGGTACATATTTGTGTTGTAATGCAACTTACGTGAAATGTCCTTCTGGCGCATTTGTATTAGCAAGAAAACTGCTAAAAATTGTAAAAAAATTCGAAACCGGTAACGCTACTCCTCGAATAAAGCCACATGAAACCAAATTGTGTCAACAATTTATACATGACACTGATAGTCCAGACTCCCTATTACTCGTCCCTATAGTATTAATATAGCGTTACAAAGTGCACACTTAATAATTTTTTTCCAGATGTCTGATGTGACACCGATTTTGGACTTTTCTAATCTCAGACCTACGGACATTAAGCTTTTCGGGTCGTACTAGTACAAATTAAATGTTCTGTTTCCATCGCTCGCTCCACACCTGTATTTTTTCGTAGGTTCCGTATTTGTATAGCTGTGCTTTTAATGAAGACAGTGTCTTCACGATGACTTTATATTGACCTAAGAGCATCTACAAGAGTTTTCAAATGCAGATCTTTATTAATGACCCATGCTAAGTGCAACTCCGCAAAACCAACAATTTTCTCAGTTTCGCATGTTGCATTTATTGGAAGGGCACTGATACGTCCTCCGATGGAAGCAATAAAATTATCTAACTAGCAGCCGGCCGGTGTGGCCGAGCGGTTCTAGGCGCTTCAGTCTGGAACCGTACGACCGCTACGATCGCAGGTTCAAATTCTGCCTCGGGCATCGATGTGTGTCGTGTCCTTAGGTTAGTTAGGTTTAAGTAGTTCTAAGTTCTAGGGGACTGATGACGACAGATGTTGAGTCCCATAGTGCTCAGAGCCATTTGAACCAATCTAAGTAGCAATGATAGAACAAGTTTATTTATCAAAAATTAATAGCACATCGTCTCCGACGTGCATTGAAAGAAAGGCCTTACAAAGTCGCTTCTTCAACTAAAACAATAATACTTTAGGCTACTGAAGTCTTTGATGCATCTCTTCGCGTTAAAACGACGCAAGATCCAGGGCAAGTGGGTTGCATTGGAAGGCTGGATCCGAAAAACATGCAACGGCAACATCTTTCATAGTCACATACACCTGCATTATTTTAAATCTGGTTACAACTAAATAAACTTCCCGGTTGATCAGAAAGCAGCTTTAAACAGTTAAAAACTTTTTCATATCTCCAAGGCAATGTGATTTTGACTGCAGTTATCGAGCCTTAAAATAATTAATAACAAGGTATTCAGAGAGTCAACCCTTTTAAACAGCCAGAGGTTATCCCCAAAGTAAAGAGTTAGTTATTCTATTCCACAACAATAAATAACAAACCTTATTCACAATGTTAGACTTTGTTTTCATGTTCGTGGCATAGCAGTCTTAGTGGATGATTCATTTCTGCAGTGCCCAAAAAGAGATCTCCGGGGTGCCTACCTTCATAAATTAATAACATATTACACACACTGCATTTTGACAAAAACAGAGATTTATCAACTTCAGGATACAGATAACTGTATGCAATTTACATAATAGACATTAAAAAAAGCTATATTTTATTAGAATTTCATGAAAAAACCGAAAAACTATTAATTTTCTTTCAGAATAATTATAGAAACAATAATTTTGATCGTAATTCAGATTTTTAGTATTCATGACAACAAATTTGAAAACGAATGAAATATATCGTAAACACAAAATCGTGACAATTGTTTGTTTTTTTTCCATCGGTTTTTTGACTGATTTGATGCGGCACACCACAAATTTCTCTCCTATGCTAACCTCTTCATCTCAGAGTAGCACTTGCAACCTATGTCTTCAATTATTTGCTGGATGTATTCCAATATCTGTCTTCCTCTACAGTTTTTGAACTCTACAGCTCTCTAGTACCATGGAAGTCATTCCCTCATGTCTCAACAGATGTCACATAATCCTGTCCCTTCTCCTTATCAGTGTTTTCCACATATTGATTTCCTCTCCGATTCTGCGCAGAACCTCCTCATTCCTTACCTTATCAGCGCACGTAATTTTCAACTTTAGTCTGTAGCACCACATTTCAAATGCTTCGATTGTTCTCTGTCCTGGTTTTCCGACATTCGAAGTTTCACCAGTGATGTGCTCTGGACGTACATTCTCACATATTTCTTCCTCAAATTAAGGCCGATATTTGATATTAGTAGACTTCTCTTGGCCAGAAATGCCCTTTTTTGCCATTGATAGTCTGCTTTTGAAGTCCTCCTTGCACCGTCCGTCATTGGTTATATTACTACCTAGGTAGCTGAATTCCTTAACTTCATCGATTTATCTATTTCGTGACCATTAATCCTGATGTTACGTTTCTTGCTGTTCTCATTTCTACTGCTTCTCATTACCTTTGTCTTTCTTCGATTTACTCCCAATCCATACTCTGTACTCATTAGACTGTTCATTCCGTTCTTCAGGTCATGTAATTCTTCTTCACTTTCACTCAGGATAGCAATGTCATCAGCGAATCGTATCATTGATATCCTTTCACCTTGAATTTTGATTCCACTCCTAAACTTTTCTTTTATTTCCATCAGTGCTTCCTCGATGTACAGATTGAACAGTAGGGGCTAAAGGCTACATCCTTGTCTTACACCCTTTTCAATACGAGCACTTTTCCTTGGTCGTCCACTCTAATTGTTCCGTCTTGGCTGTTGTACATATTGTATATGACCCGTCTCTCCCTTTAGCTTACCATACTTTTCTCAGAATTTTGAACATCTTGCACCATTTTATATTGTCAAACGCTTATTCCAGGTCGACAAACCCTATGAACGTGCCTTGATTTTTCTTTAGACTTGCTTCCTTCATTAACCGCAACGTCAGATTTGCCTCTATCGCTCCTTTAGTTTTCCTAAAGCAAACTGATCATCATCTTGCGCATTTTCAATTTTCTCTTCCATTCTTCTGTATATTATTCTTGTAAGCAACTTGGATGCACCAGCTGTTAAGCTGATTGTGCGATAATTCTCGCAATTGTCAGCTCTTGCTGTCTTCGGAATTTTGTGGATGATGCTTTTCCAAAAGTCAGATGGTATGTCGCCAGACTCACACAATCTACACACCAACGTGAATAGTCGTTTTGTAGCCACTTCCCCCCAATGATTTTAGAAATTCTGATGGAATTTTATCAATCCCTTGTGCCTTATTTAAACTTAAGTCCTCCAAAGCTCTTTTAAATTCTGTTTCTAATACTGTTTCCCTCTCTCTTCTAAATCGACTCCTGTTTCCTCTTCTATCACACCAGACAAATCTTCCCGTCTTAGAGGCTTTCAATGTATGCTTTCCACCTACCCGCTCTCTCCTCTGCATTTAAATGTGAAATTTCCGTTGCACCCTTAATGTTATGACCCTTGTTTTTAATGCCACCGAAGGTTGTTGGGCTTTCCTGTATGATGAGTCACTACTATATTGTGATCTGTTTTTGTATCTCCTCCTGAGTACGCCTTACAATCCACTAGCTGATTTCGGAATCTCTGTCTGTCCATGATGTAATCTAACTGAAATCTTCCCGTGTTACCCGACTTTTTCCAAGTATACCTCCTCCTCTTAAAACTCCTGTCTCATTCCTTGTCCCAAGCTCATATTCTCCTGTAAGTGTTTCTTCTTGTCCTTCACCTACAACTGCATTCCAGTCTCCCATGACTATTAGATTTTCGTCTTCCGTTACGTACTGTATTACCTTTTCAATATACTCATATACTTTCTCTATCTCTTCAACTTGCGACGTCGGCATATGTACCTGAACTATCGTTGTTGGTTTGCTGTCGATTCTGATAGGAACAATACTATCACTGAACTGTTCACAGCCGGCCGGAGTGGCCGTGCGATTGTAGGCGCTACAGTCTGGAACCGAGCGACCGCTACGGTCGAAGGTTCGAATCCTGCCTCGGGCATGGATTTGTGTGATGTCCTTCGATCAGTTAGGTTTAATTAGTTCTAAGTTCTGGGCGACTGATCACCTCAGAAGTTAAGTTGCATAGTGCTCAGAGCCATTTGAACTGTTCACGGTAACACACTCTCCGCTCTACCTTCCTATTCATAAAGAATCTTACTCCTGTTGATATTACCCTATACTCATCTGACCAGAAATCCTCGTCTTCTTTCCACTTCACTTCACTGACGCCTACTATATCTACATTGAACCTTTGCATTTCCCTTTTCAGATTTTCTAGTTCCCCCACCACGCCCCGACTCTTAGAAAGTTATCCTTCCGTTGATTATTGAGTCTTTTTCTTGTGGCAACCTCCTCCTTGGGAGTCCGTTCCCGGAGATCTGAATGAGGGACTATCCAAATGGTTCAAATGGCTCTGAGCCCTATAGGACTTAACATCTGAGGTCATCAGTCCCCTAAAACTTATAACTACTTAAATCTAAGTAACCGATGGACGTCCATGCTCGAGGCAGGATTCGAACCTGCGACCGCAGCGGTCGCGCGGTTCCAGCGCCTAGAACGGCTCGGCCTAGCAGCCGGAGGAGGACTATTTCGTAATCTTTTGCCAATGGAGAGCTCATCATGACATTTCTTCAATTACAGGCCACATGACCTGTGGATAGACGTTACGTGTCTCGAATTCAGTGTTTTTCATTGCCTTCTGTATCCTCATGCCGTTGATCGTGAAGTGATTACTCTTATGCTGGGATTCATGCTTTATTTCTAATTATAAAACGTATGATCATTACTGTGTAACATCAGAATTACAATTTTGATTTCATTGGATCGTGTTGTGAACTAATTTGTATGGGGTTTTCCAGTACGTGGCGAAAACAGAGATGCACTGAGCAGTTCCATTACACCCTACATATGCTCCTTCACACAGACTGCTTAGGAAGTTAACATGCGAGATGCAGTAATGCATCGTGTGCGGGAGATACCATTTTTTTTTTCTTGCAAGTCCGGGACCGCTATAATTTGCCCAACTCACAGTGAAAAATTGTATAGTCGTCACGTTTAACACCCAGTCGGTTGGCGCAATACAATTGCACCTCCCCCCTCCCCCCCCCCCCCCACCTTCCTTACCTTCGCTTCCCCACAACAATGTCCCAATGAGGTACACAAATCGAGGAACCGTGTGAAAGCGGCACACACAGCATCCGTTGTGGCTCGCGGCGTCACCGGTGCCTCCCTGATAAAAAATGTAGGGGTGGCTGAAATTGGACGCCGCGCTAGGGCACGCAGTACCAGGGATCAATGAGGTGGGAAACCCGTGTGGCGGTTCAGGTCGCCCAGAATGGACTATCATGGTTTGATGGCGGTACTGTGTGCCTGGTTGTTAGTGGAGTGGGTAACTCTTCCAGCTAACAGCAGCACGTTCTGCACGCACTGTGCGATAAATCTTGTGGAGTGCTCCCTGAAATTGTCAGCGTTTCAGATCGCCGATACCTTTTTCCTCGACCTTATATTCGACTTCGGTTCACACGAAAATTAGTGGAACATCTGCGACTAAGTGGATAACTGCTACGTTGTATTCGGGCGTATTTCGAGTGGCATGTTCACTGTGTAGCTGAAGTCTAAAGAGTATCATTTTACGCAGTTGTATTTTTTACTGGCATCAAGTTTGCCTTCCACTATGCTATCTGTACGTTTTATAAATTAAAAGCCCCTCACCCCTTTTTTCTGTCTGTTTGTTAAGCCTAATCTCAAGAACTACTTCAGGGATTTTCATATGGCTTTCACTATGATTCACAAGGAAGATGCAGATATCAATCCTCTAGGGGATGTATGCATTACACTTCACAAAATGGACATCGACGAAATTCAAGAAATATACGAAGACAGTAACTTGTTCTCTAAACAACAGTTACTGTTGATGACCGTGCAGCTTTTCCCTGGAATAAATGATGACTAACTGAAAACCTCAGCTGCCGACAGGTGTTGTTGATATACCTCGATGGGGAGAGCTGAAAATGTGTGCCCCGACCGGGACTCGAACCGGGATCTCCTGCTTACATGGCAGACGCTCTATCCATCTGAGTCACCGAGGACACAGATGAATAGCGTGACTGCAGGGACTTATCCCTTGCACGCTTCCCGTGAGACTCACATTCCCAACTGTCCACAATTCTACGTATGTGTTGTACCTTATAGACATTTGCCCAACGATTCATTACTCGCGCACGCTTTGGCGATTCCCGTAAGAGTTTGGTATATCAACAACACCTGTCGGCAGCTGAGGTTTTCAGTTAGTCATCATTAATTCAAGAAATGTTCAAAAGAAACGATTAACTTGCACCTTGAACACCGAATGAAAAATGGCGCGCCAAAGTGATCAGGAAGGTTCGCACCATGAAGATCGAAAGGGAAATCCTTTGGAGTTACAAACCGTGCACGATATTCAGCTAATTATCCTCTCTTAAAGAATGCAATAGAATCATATTGGTGTAAGTGGGTGATGAGAACTGATGGATGGTGATGGCATGCAACCGAATGCAGGACCGTCTGTCGTGGAGCTTGCCGTGAAAATTGATATCCTTTAAGGAGTAGCCGAGGATAGTGCTCAAACATGTTTCGTGGCACGGAAAAGACAAACATTCAGAGGTTGAATTTGTCCGGAGGTTCCAGTTAGAGGCAAATATATCTAGCAGAGACATTTCTGGTTCCAGTCAAACGCAAGCTGTGTGCTTTATCTCATTAAAGCAAGTAAAAAAAAGTATCAGCTCTGTTCTGTGGTAACCTCAAAACACAGCATGAAAAGCTGATTAAAATATTTAGCGGAAAAACAACCACATGTTATTAAATTAGGTCATTTGTTTTAACATGAGATGAGTTACGTCACGTGCGCTCCAAATGCAGGGAAAGTTGATTATGTGTTTGTCAAGTTGCGGTTTGTTACCGTTGTTGCAGAGATTAAATACGCCACGCAGACGTTATATTTATGAAACAAAAATTACCTCAAACTTCGGCAGTGTAACATTGGAAATAAAGATCGCCTTCGTATTGGTAGTAATATACTTCACCTTGCATGTTCAGTTCGTAATTTACAGCCAGTCGGACAAACTATGAAAAGGGGAGGGGGATTAACAGCGATAGCTCTTTGTGTAATTAACCTGATCGTCAACTGACGCAAACTTATCACGAATCTCTAACTTTCAAACTTTAATGAAAGAGGACTGTTTGAATAAAACAGCTCTTAGAACAAACTTTTGCTGATTTATTGAGCTAAGTCTACAGTGCACTTCCGTAGCTTGTGGAGTTCCTTATTCACTAAACCTGAAATTAATACTTCCTTCATTTCGGGCTGCAGTCTGCCATGCCTCGAATTGTTTTATAGCGCGTTAAACAGATTACGTTAAGAGTTTATGGTCACAGTAACATTAAACATGGGAGGTGACAAAATATTTTCTGTAAACATTGGTGGACAGCTTCTTGGAGCCACCAGAAGCTGCTGTAAGGTGGAAAGAAAGTTTGGTCAGTAGGGATACCATTGCATCAGGTTAAAGAAACATACCCTGGCGTCAAGTACGTAATTGATTACTATTAGCTGTACCATCTCTCACTTATACAAGTGTGCATTGAAAATGAAATGGCTCTAAGCATTATGGGACTTAACATCTGAGGTCATCAGTCCCCTGGACTTAGAACTACTTAAACCTAACTAAGCTAAGGACATCACACACGGCCATGCCCGAGGCAGGGTTCGAACCCGCGACCGTAGCAGCAGCGCGGGCTAGAACAGCTCGTCCACATCGGCCGGCCATGCGTCCATTGTCTTCCACAATTTTTCAGTAGTCACAGTGTGCACAAATTGACCGTCAATTCCACCGTACCCAGTGCTATCTCACCAAAGTCGTATTATAAGGTCCTACCCCTTCTCGTTGTCATTTTCCATCTACATCTTTCCACGCCGGTTCTGAGGACATTCTCCTTATGTCTTATGTTAACCACTCAGTTTTCTTCATTCTTCTGCAACACCGGATGTCAAACGCTTCTTATTTTCCTGTTTTCCTACGGTCCATGATTCACTTCCATACAATGCTGTGCTCCAAACGCATATTCTCATAAATTTCAATCTTTTGTACCAGCA
Source organism: Schistocerca gregaria (assembly GCF_023897955.1). Classification (NCBI taxonomy): domain Eukaryota; kingdom Metazoa; phylum Arthropoda; class Insecta; order Orthoptera; family Acrididae; genus Schistocerca; species Schistocerca gregaria. The sequence goes on along the minus strand of NC_064920.1, from coordinate 1,087,388,861 downwards.
GACTTCATTTGGGCTTCGTCCGTCGTGTTTTATTTTACTTGAAAGATAACAGAATCCTTAAACTGTCTACTTCGAGATCTCCAGTTAATTAATCGCTAATCCCATTCCTGATGCTTCTCATAACCGTTGTCTCTCTTCAGTCTATTCTAAATCTCCTACAGTTGTTCCTCACATTCACTCAGGATAGCAATGTAATTAGGGAGTCTCATCACTGATAACGCCCCCTTTCACCCTGAATTATAATCTCCCACTGGAACGTTTATTTCCGTTACAGATTAAACAGATGCAGGTAAAGATTGCACTTTATACGCTTTTTAAACCGAGCACTTTATTCTTTGTGTTCCATTGTTCCCTCTTGGTGCATGTATCAATTGTCTATTTCCCGGCACCTTACAGCTATTGTAGAGACCCGGGGTGGATAGCCTCTAGAGTGGTGGGTTTGAGCTGAGGCAGTGGGTTTTTGCCAGGTTAGTGACTGATGGTCGCCCGTCGAAACATCGTCATCAGTCAAACTTTTTATTGGAGAACAAACTACAACACATGTAGCGATGCTGTACGGCGGCAACGCCCCACTGGACGTATGCTGAAGACAGAGAGTGCAGCGATGCTGATGCAATAGGTAGCACGTGTACCTTGAATTTATTCATGTTTACATGGAATGATTTGAAAACAGCAACTTTATTACAAATTTATGAAATATTTTCTGCTCCGTTCTCGCCTGCTTCTACGGACTTTTGTAACAGCCGTGGCAGTGTAACTATTATATTCAAATAGTGACGGCACTACACTGTTTTTGTACATGATTTTACAATGTCAAACGCTGTTTCTAGCTTTACAAATGCTACAGTCATGTTTTCATTATCAAGCGCAACATCAGAGTTGCCTCTACCTTTTCTTTATTAATCGAAGCACTTCGCTCTTGAAGTCAGTGTTTCCGTCTTTCTCTACAGCTTATACCGAATTTTACTGAATTTTTCAGTTGTGTAGCATATATTTGCAACGTGTCCCTACCTATAGCAGCAGCCTTGCCTGAAAACCGTCGATATGAAAGGGAGCAAGAACACTGTGAACATTAATCATCTGCAGGCTGATACTCTTAGGGCCAAGATGATACTACACGAGTCAGGCCGTTTTTTCTACATCTATCTATCTACATCTACATGGATACTCTGAAAATCAAATTTAAGTGCCTGGCAAAGGGTTCATCGAACCACCTTTACAATTCTCTATTATTCCAATCTCATATAGCGCGCGGAAAGAATGAACAGCTATATCTTTCCGTACGAGCTCTGGTTTCCCGTATTTTACCGTGGTGATTATTTCTCCCTATGTAGGTCGATGTCAACAAAATATTTTTGCATTCGGAAGAGAAAGTTGGTGATTGGAATTACGTGAGAAGATTCCGTCGGTGATAAAGTAATTCAGAGCTCTTGAATCTAGTTGACGGTATGGCCATGTCACAGGGTCGGGGCCTGATATTAAACAGTGTCACAATATTTGACGGAATTTGGGTATACGTTGGCGTGCTGTGTGAGCCATTGCATCACCGTACCTAATGAAATATAAATTATATTCAGCCAGCTCTTTTGTTGGAATTCGGAATGAGGAAATTTTACAGTTGAGGTCGGCATTCACTGTAGCTACCCGTACGTCGTCATCCTCAGTACATTAGGGACCAATAATCGCTGACACGGCAGCTGCGTGCCATCCCGTAACTTTTGGACTCCCCGGGTGTAACCTCAATACTATTTTCTCTTGCCAAAGAATTAGTAATGAAATCCTGCATTATTTTACTGTTTTTCCGCTTGACGTTGTGGTACGACCTTCACACTTGCTGCGTTTATCGGAATATTTAGACTCCAAACAAGCCGTGAATGTAAAGTTAACCAATATTATTAATGGCCACTTGGGTGCTGCACTCCCGCTAGTGAATTGAAAATACACGTCACTAACAACCACTCTGACGTAATGTAACTCTGTTACGACCTCGCCGGCCGTAGTGGCCGTGCGGTTCTAGGCGCTGCAGTCTGGAACCGTGTGACTGCTACGGTCGCAGGTTCGTATCCTGCCTCGGGCATGGATGTGTGTGATGTTCTTAGGTTAGTTAGGTTTAATTAGTTCTAAGTTTTAGACGACTGATGACCTCAGAAGTTAAGTCGCATAGTGCTCAGAGCTGTTCGAACCATTTGTTACGACCTCGATCAGAACTGTTGCGAAAGGCTATCATTTTATGTTCCGAAGCGTGAGGTGCATGTAATAGGGATTCGGTTTTCCAACAAAATTCAATCATTTTACTCTTTCACTTCAATGCCAGCATGAGCTGTTATTCTGATAACTTATCAGTATCTACGGAACAACAGTGCTTATATTCAGCACTGGCTTAGCGCTAGAGTTTCTATCTGAAGGTAAATACTGACACTAAACGATACCTGTCGTCAGTATTGAAAGAATAAAGTCTGTACTTTACTTTTGTATTTAACTGAAAAATATTACTGAAACCTTTTCCTTTTGTATGACCAGTTCACTTGATAAAAAGATCGATGGAAACAAGATCGTTACAACTTGGCATTTTAGCTGTTAATGATGAAAAAAATTACTCTGAGATAATTAGTAATATTCAGATATGAAATTGTCACTCGGCAGCGGAGTGTGCGCTGGTTTTGAAACTTCCTGGCAGATGAAAACTGTTTGCTGGACCGAGACTCGAACTAAGCCATGTCTCCGCAATATGCTTTCTTCCAGTAGTGCTAGTTCTGCAAGTTTCGCAGGAGAGCTTCTGTGAAGTTTGGAAGGTAGGAGACGAGGTACTGGCGGAAGTGAAATTGTGAGGACCGGTCGTGAGTCGTGCTTGGGTAGCTCAGGTGGTAGAGCTCTTGCCCGCGAAAGGCAAAGGTCCCGAGTTCGAGTCTCGGTCCGGCACACAGTTTTAATATTCAGATAGCTTGGACTTTACGTTAAACGTGAAAATGAATGCAAGTGAGAATTATCCACTGTAGCACATCTTACCATTCAAAACACACAGTATCATTATTGATGGAGAACTTGATTAATAATTTTTTAAGTAAACGATGTGTTAACACTGCTTGTTGCAAATAATGATCCAATATTTTTAAAATGGCAAAAATAAACTGGATAAGAATCAATAAACTATACTGTACCAAAACCAAAGTTCAAGACATACACTAAGGTGACTTACTCTGTAAACAATTGTAGATATAATTGCGTAGGCTTCCGTTTCTAGAGTCAGTCGATATCAAAGTTTTCTGGGTATAGTACCGCGTCATAATGTAAAAACGAGTGCTCCTGGAGAAAAACCAAGATCCAGAAGAAGGCCGTTGCAATCGTGGCCGAAACATCGGTTTTTCTCCAGCAGCAGTAGTTTTTACATTATGACTCGGTACAATACCCAAAAAACTTTTATGTCAATTGTAGATATGATTTTTCAAGTAAGATTTTGATAAAGGCTTACACCGCTCCACGCGATACTATTTCCCTGAATCCTCAGCATACGACGCGCATTTCGTCAGGGTGGCCAACTGAATACGTACGTACCACCCAGTATTTATGAATGACTTTGCTTCAACAAGCACGGTTAAGAAATCCATCGCAGCAGAGTTCGACGAAATGTGTTCGGTGCTGACGTGGAGTGATTTAGCGGGGCAACAGGGAGAACGTAAATCAGATGGCAGCGCTGCGCCTCCCCGCTCGGTCTGGCTACCGAGCGTCCAGTGTGTTGTCGAGAAGGTTGGTGGGCCTGGCGGAAGCGGCGTGATCAGTGCGCAGGCGCAGCACGGCATCCATCAGCGGCCAGACAACAGATTAGCGTGCCGGGGGGTTCCCCTCCCCAGCGTGCCGGGGTCTACGACGGATCGCCGCTGCTGCTCCGTGCGACCGCGATTTACCGAGGCTATCCGGGGCTTCCCCCGCTCCCAAATTGAGAGTTATCCTTCCCGGTTTTCCATAGCGCTCTCACCGGCACTGCTTAGCCGATATCTGCCGGGAAAAATTGCTTTTCTCCTACTCCTTTTCACACAGTAACTTTGAATTGTTTCATGCGTTCACTTCGTAAATCGACCATTCTCCACCTGCGTAATGTAATCGTTATATATGACGATCAGTGTGGCTTTAGGAAAGGTAGTTCTCCAGTTGCTGTATATAACTGAAGCGAAAGCGAAAAATAGTCAAAACACGTTAATAGGTTTTGTTGACCTAGAAAAAGCGTCCGATACTGTAAAATGGTGCAACAAGTTTGAGATTCTGAGAAAAATACGGGTGACTTAGAGGGAAAGACAGGTAATATACAATCTGTACAAGAGCCAAAAGGGAACAACAAGAGTGGAAGAAAGTGAACGAAGTGCTCTGATTAAAAGGGGTGTAAGACAGGGATGTAGTCTTTCGCCCTACTGTTCAATCTATACATCGAAGAAGCAATGACAGAAATGAAGGGAAGTTTGAAGAGTGGATTTAAAGTTCAAGTGAAATGATATGAATTATGAAATTCGCTGATGACATTTCTACCCTCAGTGAATACGAAGAAAAATTGGAATGAACAGTCAGATGGGTACAGAATACGGATTGAGAGTAAAATGAAGTAAGACGAAAGTAATCAGTGGCAGCAGAAACGAGAACAGCGAGAAACTGAACATGAGGATTGGTGATCACGAAGCAGATGAAGTTAGGGAATTCTACTGCTTACGCAGCAAAATAGCAAGGAAGACGTACAGATGAAGTTAGGGAATTCTACTGCTTACGCAGCAAAATAGCAAGGAAGACGTAATAAGCATACTAGCCATGGCGAAAGGTGCATTCTTGTCCGAAAGATGTCGATTAGTATCAAACATAGGCCTTAATTTGACGAAGAAACTCCTGTGAATGTACGTCTGGATCACAGCGCTGTGTGGCAGTAAAACATGGACTGTGGGCAAACCGGAACAGAAGAGAATCGAAGCGTCTGAGATATGATGCTACAGAAGAATGTTGAAAATTATGTGGACTGATAAGGAATGAGAATGCTCTCCGTAGAATCGGCGAGGAGAGGAGTATTTGGAAAACACTACCAAGAAGAAGTGACTGGATGCTGGGACATGTGTTAAGACATCAGGGAATGAACTCAATGGTACTAGAGGGATCTGCGGAGCGTGAAGACTGTGGGGGAAGACAGAGGTTGCAATACATCCAGCAGATAATTGAGAATGTAGGGAGAAAGTGTTTCCCTGCGATGAAGAAGTCGGCGCAGACGGGCTGCACCAAACCAGTCAGAAGATTGATGACTCTAAAAATCTTCGCCTATTTAAAAAATGGCATAACGAATCCACTATAATGTGTGCTTATGTACGCACAAGCAGTTTTGTTCAAGCGACGATTTTCATATCACAGGTACTATTACATCAGCATGAAGGATGACTTCTTCGCACGAGATGCATATTGATTATCAGTTGCAACATCTTTCAGGTCTTACGTGCGTCCCTTATTCCACACATTTTGTTATTGGTCACTGTGTGCACAAATTGAGAGTCCATTGCACTGTTCAGGCTACCACCCCGCCAGAGTCGCATCGTAAACGGACGACTGAATTAGCCGAGTTATTTGAATTACGATGACAAAATCTGTGGGTGTATCTGAGTCCAACGTCGTGTATTCTTCTTAAAACGTTTCGGTACCACACGGTGCAATCTTCAGGCCGCCAACGTAACCTGGCAACCACAACGGTTTTCATGTGCGATGAACAGAGTCGAATGCAGTGGTTCTACCTGAGTTTGTTCTCATAGGAGCGCAGCACTATTGAGAGGTTGAGAGCGATGGGTTGGAAGTTGAAGATATCACACCAAGAAAATACATGGTATTTCAAAAATGACCGGTATATTTGAAACGGCAATAAAAACTAAACGAGCAGCGATAGAAATACACCGTTTGTTGCAATATGCTTGGGACAACAGTACATTTTCAGGCGGACAAACTTTCGAAATTACAGTAGTTACAATTTTCAACAACAGATGGCGCTGCAAGTGATGTGAAAGGTATAGAAGACAACGCAGTCTGTGGGTGCGCTATTCTGTACGTCGTCTTTCTGCTGTAAGCGTGTGCTGTTCACAACGTGCAAGTGTGCTGTGGACAACATGGTTTATTCCTTAGAACAGAGGATTTTTCTGGTGTTGGAATTCCACCGCCTAGAACACACTGTTGTTGCAACAAGACGAAGTTTTCAACGGAGGTTTAATGTAACCAAAGGACCGAAAAGCGATACAATAAAGGATCTGTTTGAAAAATTTCAACGGACTGGGAACATGACGGATGAACGTGCTGGAAAGGTAGGGCGACCGCGTACGGCAACCACAGAGGGCAACGCGCAACTAGTGCAGCAGGTGATCCAACAGCGGCCTCGGGTTTCCGTTCGCCGTGTTGCAGCTGTCCAAATGACGCCAACGTCCACGTATCGTCTCTTGCGCCAGAGTTTACAGCTCTAACCATACAAAATTCAAACGCGGCAACCCCTCAGCGCCGCTACCATTGCTGCACTAGACACATTCGCTAACGGTATAGTGCACAGGATTGATGACGGCGATATGCATGTGGGCAGCATTTGGTTTACTGACGAAGCTTATTTTTACCTGGACGGCTTCGTCAATAAACAGAACTGGCGCATATGGGGAACCGAAAAGCCCCATGTTGCAGTCCCATCGTCCCTGCATCCTCAAAAAGTACTGGTCTGGGCCGCCATTTCTTCCAAAGGAATCATTTGCCCATTTTTCACATCCGAAACGATTACTGCATCACGCTATCTGGACATTATTCGTGAATTTGTGGCGGTACAAGCTGCCTTAGACGACACTGCGAACACCTCGTGGTTTATGCAAGATGGTGCATCGCACGGCCACATCGCACGGCAGCCGTCTTTGATTTCCTGAATGAATATTTCGATGATCGTGTGATTGCTTTGGGCTATCCGAAACATACAGGAGGCGGCGTGGATTGGCCTCCCTATTCGCCAGACATGAACCCCTGTGACTTCTTTCTGTGGGGACACTTGAAAGACCAGGTGTACCGCCAGAATCCAGAAACAATTGAACAGCTGAAGCAGTACATCTCATCTGCATGTGAAGCCATTCCGCCAGACACGTTGTCAAAGGTTTCGGGTAATTTCATTCAGAGACTGCGCCATATTATTGCTACGCATGGTGGATATGTGGAAAATATCGTACTATAGAGTTTCCCAGACCGCAGCGCCATCTGTTGTTGACAATTGTAACTACTGTAATTTCGAAAGTTTGTCTGCCTGAAAATGTACTGTTGTCCCAAGCATATTGCAACAAACGGTGTATTTCTATCGCTGCTCGTTTAGTTTGTATTGCCGTTTCAAATGTACCCTGTATATTATTCCAAAGGAACAAATTGTTTCGCTTTTGAAGTCAGTACTACACCAAACAATAAAACCTGCGCAGATTTACTGCTGTGTGACTGAACAATAATTACAAGGAATTAATCATTTGTGTCACCGCCACTTACAGGATTTATAACAACGTGCGTCAATGCAGGCGGTTTACAATCGGGAACCAGCCACTTTCACGAAGACTAGACGTACACTACTCCCGGAAAAACTCTACAATTGCACCCACAATAATTGTAAAACTCTCTCACAAAATATGTAATGATGAAATACACTCCTGGAAATGGAAAAAAGAACACATTGACACCGGTGTGTCAGACCCATCATACTTGCTCCGGACACTGCGAGAGGGCTGTACAAGCAATGATCACACGCACGGCACAGCGGACACACCAGGAACCGCGGTTTTGGCCGTCGAATGGCGCTAGCTGCGCAGCATTTGTGCACCGCCGCCGTCAGTGTCAGCCAGTTTGCCGTGGCATACGGAGCTCCATCGCAGTCTTTAACACTGGTAGCATGCCGCGACAGCGTGGACGTGAACCGTATGTGCAGCTGACGGACTTTGAGCGAGGGCGTATAGTGCGCATGCGGGAGGCCGGGTGGACGTACCGCCGGATTGCTCAACACGTGGGGCGTGAGGTCTCCACAGTACATCGATGTTGTCGCCAGTGGTCGGCGGAAGGTGCACGTGCCCGTCGACCTGGGACCGGACTGCAGCGAGGCACGGATGCACGCCAAGACCGTAGGATCCTACGAAGTGCCGTAGGGGACCGCACCGCCACTTCCCAGCAAATTAGGGACACTGTTGCTCCTGGGGTATCGGCGAGGACCATTCGCAACAGTCTCCATGAAGCTGGGCTATGGTCCCGCACACCGTTAGGCCGTCTTCCGCTCACGCCCCAACATCGTGCAGCCCGCCTCCAGTGGTGTCGCGACAGGCGTGAATGGAGGGACGAATGGAGACGTGTCGTCTTCAGCGATGAGAGTCGCTTCTGCCTTGGTGCCAATGATGGTCGTATGCGTGTTTGGCGCCGTGCAGGTGAGCGCCACAATCAGGACTGCATACGACTGAGGCACACAGGGCCAACACCCGGCATCATGGTGTGGGGAGCGATCTCCTACACTGGCCGTACACCTCTGGTGATCGTCGAGGGGACACTGAATAGTGCACGGTACATCCAAACCGTCATCGAACCCATCGTTCTACCATTCCTAGACCGGCAAGGGAACTTGCTGTTCCAACAGGACAATGCACGTCCGCATGTATCCCGTGCCACCCAACGTGCTCTAGAAGGTGTAAGTCAACTACCCTGACCAGCAAGATCTCTGGATCTGTCCCCCATTGAGCATGTTTGGGACTGGATGAAGCGTCGTCTCACGCGGTCTGCACGTCCAGCACGAACGCTGGTCCAACTGATGCGCCAGGTGGAAATGGCATGGCAAGCCGTTCCACAGGACTACATCCAGCATCTCTACGATCGTCTCCATGGGAGAATAGCAGCCTGCATTGCTGCGAAAGGTGGATATACACTGTACTAGTGCCGACATTGTGCATGCTCTGTTGCCTGTGTCTATGTTTCTGTGGTTCTGTCAGTGTGATCATGTGATGTATCTGACCCCAGGAATGTGTCAATAAATTTTCCCCTTCCTGGGACAATGAATTCACGGTGTTCTTATTTCAATTTCCAGGAGTGTAAAAAATGTGTGTGAAATCTTATGGGACTGCATGAGTTTCCGTGACCTAGAATAGTATGTAACTTGTGTTTGGAGCTCAGTTGTACAGCAATACTGTGTTGCAAATATACACTGAAGAGACAGAGAAACTGGTACACATGCCTAATACCGTGTAGGCCACCCGCGAGCACACAGAACTACCGCAACACGACGTGGCATGGACTCGGCTAGTGTCTGAAGTAGTGCTGGAGGAAGCGGACGCCATGAATCCTGGGGGTGGAGATCTGTTGTGAGTAGCATGTTGCAAGTCATCCAAGATATGCTCCATAATGTTTACGTTTGGGGAGTTTGGTTTGGTGGGCAGTGAAAGTTTGTAAACTCTCAAGAGTATTACTGGAGGCACTCTGAAGCGATTCTGGACGTGTGGGGCGTTGCATTGTCGTGTTGGAATTGCACGACGGACATGAATGGATGCAAGTGATGAGACAGGATCCTTACGTACTTGCCGCCTGTCAGAGTTGTTTGTAGACGTATGGGGTCCTTTATCACTCCAACTGCACACACCCCATACCATTGCAGTGTCTCCATCTGTTTGAACAGTCCCCTTTTGACATGCAGGGGCCATGGATTCATGATGTTGCCTCCATATCCGTACACTCCCATCCGATCGATACAATTTAAAAATTGAGTCGTCCGACCAGGCAACATGTTTCCAGTTATCAACAGTACAGTGTCGGTGTTGGCGGGCCCAGGCGAGGCGTGAAGCTTTGTGCCTTGCAATCATCAAGTGCACATGAGTGGGCCTTCAGCTCCGAAAGCCCATATCGACGATGTTTTACCAAATGGCTCGCACGCTGACACCGGAGGGCCCAGCATTGAAATCTGCAGAAGGGTTGCACTTCTGTCACGTCCAACGATTCTTTTGAGTCGTCGTTGGTCACGTTCTTGCAGAATCTTTTTACGGCCGCAGCGACGTCGAAGATTTGATGTTTTACCGGATTCCTGATATTCACGCTACACTTGAAATGGTGTTACGGGAAAATCCCCACTTCAAAAAAATACTCAAATGTGTGTGACATCTTATGGGACTTAACTGTTAAGGTCATCAATCCGTAAGGTTATACACTACGTAACTTAAATTATCCTAAGGACAAACACACACATCCATGCCCGAGGGAGGACTGGAACCTCCGCCGGGACCAAGCCGCACAGTCCACGACTGCAGCGCTAGACCGCTCGGCTATCCCGCGGAAAATCCCCACTTCATCGCTACGTCGAGGATGCTGTGTTCCATCGCTCAAAGTCACTCAAGTTTTTTTTAACGTGCCACTGTAGCAGCAGTAAGCGATCTAACAACTGCCCCAGACACTTGCGTTATACAGGCGTTGCCGACCGCAGCGCGGTATTCTCACTGTTTACATATCTCTGTATTTGCGTGTACCAGTTTCTTTGGCGCTTCAGTGTAGTTTCACGAGTTGCTTGAGAGGGAGTGGTAAACAGTGCTTTGTTTGTTGTTGCAGGATGAAGGGCGCGCCATCAGCGGAACCGGCGGTCCCAGCAGCAGCGGCAGCAACAGCAACGGCAACGCCAACGCCAACTCTGCTGCCGGCGGAGGGAAGACCGCCGAGAAGAAGCACTGGATCCACGACCCCAGCAGTGAGTGGACGCAGCTCTCTGTTGGCGACCTGCCTGCCACTGTGCTGCCACTGTGTGCCAAACAACTGCGCGCGCAGCTGGGCGAATAGTCGGCAGTCGGCAAACTTCCAAGAACTTACAACAAACACCCCTCCCCACTTCCTCTCCGACTAGTAGACTAATTAAAAAAAATACCGTGTTGCTAATGGTTTGGTACTGATTTGGGATACGGCATCGAATCCGGAGTGAAAGTATACTACTGGCCATTAAAACTGGTGCACCAAGAAGAAATGCACATGATAAACGGGTATTCATTGGTTAAATATATTATACCAGAACTGACATGTGATTACATTTTCACGCGATTCGGGTGCATAGATCCTGAGAAATCAATACCCAGAACAGCCACCTCTGGCCGTAATAACGGCTTTGATACGCCTGGGCATTGAGTCAAACAGAGCTTCGATGGCGTGTGCAGGTACAGCTGCCCATGCAGCTTCAATACGATACCGCAAATCATCAAGAATAGTAACTGGCGTATTGTGACGAGCCAGTTGCTCGGCCACCATTCATCAGACGTTTTCTATTGGTGAGAGATCTGGAGAATGTGCTGGCCAGGGCAGCAGTCGAAAATTTTCTGTATCCAGAAAGGCCCATACAGCACCTGCAACATGCAGTCGTGCATTATCCTGCTGAAATGTAGGGTTTCGTAGGGATCGAATGAAGGATAGAGCCACGATTCGTAACACATCTGTTCAAAGTGCCGTCAATGCGAAGAACAGGTGACCGAGACGTGCAACCAATGGCATCCCATATCATCAGGACGGGTGATATGTCAGTATGGCGATGACGAATACACGCTTCCAATGTGCGTTCACCGCGATGTCGCCAAACACGGATGCGACCATCATGATGCTGTAAACAGAACCTGGATTCATCCGAAAAAATGACATTTTGCCATTCGTGCACCCAGGTTCGTCGTTGAGTACACCATCGCAGGCGCTCCTGCCTGTGATGCAGCGTCAAGGGTAACCGCAGCCATGGTCTCCGAGCTGATAGTCCATGCTGCTGCAAACGTCGTCGAACTGTTCGTGCAGATGGTTGTTGTCTTGCAAACGTCCCAATCTGTTGACTCAGGAATCGAGACGTGGCTGCACGATCCGTTGCAGCCATGCGGATGAGATGTCTGACATCTCGACTGCTAGTGATACGAAGTCGTTGGAATCCAGCACAGCGTTCTGTATTCCCCTCCTGAACCCACCGATTCCATTTTCTGCTAACAGTTACTGGATCTCGAACAACGCTTGCAGCAATGTCGCGATACGATAAACCGCAATTGCGATAGGCTACAATCCGACCTTTATCAAAGTCTGAAACGTGACGGTACGCATTTCTCCTACTTACACGAGGCATCACAACAACGTTTCACCAGGCAAAGCCGGTCAACTGCTGTTTGTGTATGAAAAACAGGTGGAAACTTTGCTCATGTCAGCATGTTGTAGGTGTCGCCACCGGCGCCAACCTCGTGTGAATGCTCTGAAAATCTAGTCATTTGCATATCACAGCATCTTCTTCCTGTCGGTTAAATTTCGCGTCTGTAGCACGTCATCTTCGTGGTGTAGCAATTTTAATGGCCAGTGATGTATTACCCGGAAGAAACCAGTTTGTTGAGCGTCTGTTTAACACTCTCGCGCCGGCTAGGCTGTCCTGTGATGAAACGTGTCGCTTTTCGTTGTAGCTTCTGTAACTCTTATATTAATTCACCTCGGTCAGGACAACAGTCAGGAATCGGTTTAACGAGTATTTTGATATTAATACACCTCGGTCAGGACAACAGTCAGGAATCGGTTGAAAGAGTATTTTGTAAGGCACTTCTTTCGTGGATTAATTACATTTGCTTAAAATTCTGCCAACGAGTATCAGACTGGCACCTGATTTTCCTGCTAAGTGTTTTATGTGATCAGTCCAACTTATTAGGTTGGTTCATGAGTTTGTAACGATTCTGTTTCGCATGTTGCTATGGCTTTATTTATCCATTGCCATTTTTTATTGTAGTTCTCTGTTGCTATTTGAGTTCACATGTTGTCATTTTGTCATTAGGAGGCAGTGAGTGGAGGTGTGGACGCTAAAAATTAGAATGCAAAGTGGACAACTCGGAACATTTCCGACGTATTCTTCAGTTTCAGTTCAGTGGAGGGCTGACAGCAGCGGAGGTAGCTAGAAACATTTGCTCAGTGTATGAGAATAGTGTCATTGAATAGAACAAGGCAAGAAAATGTTCTTCTCGTTTTAAGGAAGATGTTTTTGATACGAGGGTCACTCCAAAAGAAATGCAAACTTTTTTTTTTAATCCATCTTTTATTCTACATGTTTGAACGTTTTACAGTGTGTAGATACATCCTTTAGGAACAATATTTTCATTTCTCCACATAATTTCCATCCCTCTAAACTGCCTTACGCCATCTTGGAACCAGCGCCTGTATACCCGCACGGTAAAATTCTGGACCAACGTGTTGGAGCCACTCTTTGGCACCGTGCACAAGGGAGCCATCATCTTCAAACCTTGTTCCACGAAGGGAGCCTTTAGTTTCCCAAAGAGACGGTAGTCACATGGAGCCAGGTCAGGACTGTAAGGCGGGTGTTTCAGTGTTGTCCATCCGAGCTTTGTGATCGCTTCCATGGTTTTTTGACCGACATGTGGCCGTGAGTTGTCGTGCAACAGCAAAATTCCTGCTTTTGCCGATATGGTCGAACACGACTCAGTCGATCTTGAAGTTTCTTCAGTGTCGTCGCATATGCATCTGTCAGCAGTCAACAATTCGTTAACTCTCTGGACATTGTCTGGAGTGTGTGCAGTACGAGGCCTGCCGCTGCGAGGACAATCCTCAATATTGCCGTGCCCGCTTTCACCACGTAACCTGCTTGCTCACCGACTAACTGTACTCCGATCGACAGCAGCGTCTCCATACACCTTTTTCAACCTCTTGTGGATGTTTCCCACAGTCTCGTTTTCACAGCACAGGAATTCTATGACAGCACGTTGCTTCCGAAGAACGTCAAATGTAGCAGCCACCTTGAAGAGATGCTGTGACGGCGCCACTCACGGGAACATGTTGAACTAAGTTTGAAAACAAGCAGGAAGGATGTGTCTACACACTGTAAAAATTTCATACATGCAGAATGAAAACTGTATTTTTACAAAAATAATATGCATTTCTTTTGGAGTGATCCTCGTATTAGTGAGTTCCCACGTCCAAGAAGACCTTCGGGGTTTATTAAAGATGGTTTCAACGCGTTAATCCACAATTATCCACGTATGTGTATTCGAGAACTGGAAAATGTGATGAGCTGTGATCGTGGAATGATCGTGCAACATTTGCATGCAATGGGGAAGGTTCAGATATCGAGTGTATGGGTACCGCATGCTCTAAGCCAAAATCGAAAATCACAAAAAAAGGTCAAATCGCTCTAAGCACTATGGAATTCAACAGCTGAGGTCATCAGTCCCCTAGAATTAGAACTACTTAAACCCAACTAACCTAAGGACACCACACACATCCATGCCCGAGGCAGAATTCGAACCTGCGACCGTAGCAGCAGCGCGGTTCAGGACTGAAACGTCTAGAGCCGCTCGGCCACAACGGGCGGCCATATGTGCATCTCTGCTTGCTCGTCATCAATTGGCTCGTGAAAAACATCGGCAGTTCTTATCCTGTATCATTAATGATGACTAGAAATAGGGTCTTTATCGTAACATAAGGAAAAGAAAGGAATGGCTGAGGCCATACAAAGCAGCAACTCCCAGTACAAAGTCCTGTGCTCTTCAACAAAAGATAATGCTATGCATCTGGTGGAAGAGCGACGGTGTGGTGTAGTACGAAATGCTTCCCCGAGGTATAATCATCACATTTATTGTCAACAACTGAGACGTTTTGCAGCCGCAGTCCACGAACAACGACCAGGAAGACGGCGTGAAGTGATGCGACCCCACAATAACGCCCGCCCGCATCCTGCTAGAATAACTAAAAACACTATTCTGGTGTTGGATCGCGAAGTCATTCACCATCCACCCCATTCGCCTGATCTTGCGCCCTCAGATTTTCATCTTTCCCGCTCTCTATTGTGCAACATTCAAGGAATATTTGTTTCGTAAATAAAGCCGTCTTTTCTTGTTGTATCGGTAATTTATATCTCCTAGACGCGTTTCGCCTTTTTGCTCTAAGACATCTTCAGTAGGATCTAGAACGATAAGATTATGTTTCGTAAATGAAGTGGCAGACTGCCGGGCGCGGTGGTCTCGCGGTTCTAGGCGCGCAGTCCGGAACCGTGCGACTGCTACGGTCGCAGGTTCGAATCCTGCCTCGGGCATGGATGTGTGTGATGTCCTTAGTTTAGTTTGGTTTAAGTTGTTCTAAGTTCTAGGGGACTAATGACCACAGCAGTTGCGTCCCATAGTGCTCAGAGCCATTTGAACCAATTTTTTTTTGAAGTGGCAGACCAGATGAGAGGAAAGGCCAATGCTAACAATCTGTAAGTAATTACTTATTTACATAAAAAACGAGACGACGTTAACTGTTTGAAAATCTAAAAATAACACATATCAAAACAAAACTGTACCCTTCTCGATTCCACTGAAGATGCCGTACAGTAAGAAAGGCGAAACGCGTCTGGGAGGAATAAATTTCATTTGCAGCAAAAAAGGCGATTTTATTGACAAAACAAGTATTTTTGTGCTTGCTGTAAGAGGACGGTGACGTAAACAAACTTGTTAACTTTCAAGGAACTTCCTTTTCGGATGAAAATTATCTTCGAATATGCCTCGAAGAGTTCTTAGTCTCAAAACCACGCGCTTTCTACAGTCGCGGAATACAAAAGTTACCCCAGCGTTGGCAGACTTGTAAATATTGAAGGAGAATATATTATTGATGATTAAACACTCTTGTATCTGTATCTGCTGTTTTTATTAAACTTAGGGAAAACGCTTCGAACTTATGCACCACCCCAAAAAGTCGAATGGTTAGTCCTTGGTAGGTCTACTTTACGACAGTTAGTTTCCAGTGATTTGTCGGGTAGCGTAATCGAGGAGTAGTGGACCACTTCCCTTTGTATGCGCATTACATCCGTCTACCAGGATCAACTAACAGAAGCTTTGCAGTTCATCGATGTATTTCGCTTCAATCTTCCTATTCACAACAGCATCGTCGACGGAATATCTCACGGAGCCTCCAACGTTGTATCAAGTTGGTTAGTTCTTTGCACAAAATCTCTTGCTTACCGCGATACCACTCGCAAGAAAAAAATCAAAAAAGTAATCCGATGGTGAATCCCGCAAACTAGCAGGAGATTCTCTGACGTCTTTCTCAGTAGAAGTGGAGACCTACAACTCAAGTGCCGGGCGGGATGTGCATTCCGTAAGCCACGTACTTCTGAAGCGAATGAGGCCGTCCTGGTCTTCGCAGACTTTTTCTAAGTGTTTATCCTTACTATACGTACGAGGACTGGGTGGGGTGCACACTGAAACCAGGGTTAAGCAAGTGCGCGTTGAACGTTGCGCCCTTTGAGAGGTGACCATGCAGTCATTTTGGAGGCTGTCATGGTGGGTTGGTATCCAGAGAATGCTCAAAGGTGCCCCACTTGACAGTAGGTCAACCACGTTTTGTATTACTAACTACAATGAAGCGCCAAAGAAAGTGGTATAGGAATTCGTATTCAAATACAGAGATATGTAATCAGGCTGGATACGGCTCTGCGCTCGGTAAGGCCTATATAAGACAAGTGTCTGGCTTATTAGTTA
Organism: Schistocerca gregaria; assembly: GCF_023897955.1. Lineage (NCBI taxonomy): Eukaryota > Metazoa > Arthropoda > Insecta > Orthoptera > Acrididae > Schistocerca > Schistocerca gregaria. Next base: position 1,087,372,374 of record NC_064920.1, on the reverse strand, counting down.
GATAGATTACTGCTGCTACAATGGCAGGTTGACAAGATTTAAGTGAGTTTGAACGTGGTGTTATAGCCGGCGTACGAGCGACGGGGCACAGCATCTCCGGAGTAGCAATGAAGTTCGGATTTTCCCGTACGACCATTTCACGAGTGTACCTACCTTGAAAGAAAGGGACCAACGACGACTGAAGACAATCATTCGACATGACAGAAGTACAACCCTCTCGCAAATTGGTGCACATTTCAATTCCGGGCCATCAACAAGTGTCAGCGTGCGAACCATTCTTCGAAACATCATCGATATGGGCTTTCGGAGTTGCAGGGCCTCTCGTGTGCCCTTGATGACTGTACGATACAAAGCTTTACGCCTCGCCTGGGCCCGGCAACACCGACATTTGACTTTCGCTGACTGGAAACATGTTGCCTGGTCGGACGAGTCTCGTCTCAAATAGTACTGAGCGGATGGACGTATAAGAGTGTGGAGACAACCTCATGAACCCATGGATCCTACATGTCAGCAGGGGACTGTTCAGGCTGGCGGAGGCCCTGTAATGGTACGGCGCGTGTGCAGTTGGAGCGATATGGGACCCCTGATACGTCTAGATACGACTCTGACAGGCGACACGTACGTAAGCACCCTGTCTGATCACCTGCATCCATTCGTTTCCGTCGTGTAGTTCCAGCACGACAATGCGACGCCCCTCACATCCAGAATCGGTAGACTGCCTCCAGTAATACTCTTGTGAGTTTAAAAACATTCACTGGCCACCAAACTCCCCACACAAGAAAATTATTGATCATATCTGGGGTGCCTTGAAACGTGCTACTCACAAGAGATCTCCACCCGCTCGTACTCTTATGGATTTATGGACACCCCTGCAGGATTCATGGTGTCAGTTGCCTCCAGCACTACTTCATACTCTAGTCGAGTCCGTGGCACGTTGTGTTGCGGCACTTCTGTGTGCTCGCGGGGGCCCTACACGATATTAGGCAGGTGTACCAGTTTCTTTGGCTCTTCACTGTATAAACGTGGTCTTGCTTCAGTACCACCATAATAAATCTCGCCCCGGCTTGTGTATAGCCGCTTTCTGCTGCTTTGACCTGATGAGCCCACATTTCCGTCCTCAGAGCCCTTTTCGTAGCTGTGCGCATCGCCGCTGGCGTCTCCCTCTTCGCAGAATCTGCGCATTTCATTGCTGGCTTTGATTTGAAGGGCATCTGCTACGTGCGTAATTGCAGTGTGGTCTACACTGAACAGACAGACGGCCAAATTTGAAGCGATGTCTACAATTTCGCTTCGCCAGGATGTTATTTTTGGAGCGTATTTCCTACTGAGACTATTGCAGCTTTCGTTCATATTTTGAGTAAAAGCACTCGAACAACGCTCCAACAAACCAGGTTTACTCAAATCGGTATGAATAGGGAGCGTGAGGCGGAACCGGTTCTCTAATGCCGATTCGTGCCGTTCACGCTCGGCTTCAAACGCTCACAAAATCGGTACTTTTTGTAGTTCGCGCATAATATTTTGGGGAATAATTCAATGTAAGAGGGTGAGTCAAATTAAAATCTTAATTTTGTAGTAACAAATCGAAATTTCTCGCCGTTATCCTGTAAGTTGGTAAGAGTGCTACAAACAGGATGCAGATACACACATACCGTCGCCGTATCAGTATAAAGATGGCCGCCCCACTTGCGACTTGCACCAGGGAAGAACAGTGTTTTGCTATTCGGTTTTTGCGTAATGAAAGTGTGAATCCTGTTGAAATTCATCGACGAATGAAGGTTCAGTGCGGGTATACATGTTTGTCACAGCAGCTAGTCTACGAATGGAGTAGGAAGTTTGCAAATGGTGTGACTTCAATGAAAGATGGTCCTTGTTCATGTCAGGCAGAATGAGCTGTGACTCCACAGAACATTGCAGCAGTTGAATCCACATTGAAGAAAAACCGCCGAGTAACACTGAATGATATTGCAGCGTGTTTACTTCTTCGGCACTTTGAACGAGAAGGTGAATGCTTCCTTGCAAGAATCGTTACTGGGGACGAAACCTGGGTTCACTTCCACCAATCGGAAACGAAGAGAGCGAGCAAGGAATGGCGCCATTCCTCATCACCAAAACCAAAGAAGTTTCGAAGAGACCCATTAGCAGGGAAGGTTATGCTGGCGTCATTTTGAAGCATTACATGCCTAGAGGGACCGCTGTCACCACTGCATCCTACGCAGATCTCCTATAATATCGTCTGCGGCCTGCAATCAAATCAAAGCGACGTGGACTACTGTCAGCAGGTGTCTTTTTGCAACATGACAATGCAGGGCCCCACATTGCCTGTACAACAGTTGCAACAATCACAGACGTGCAATTTGAGTGTCTTCCTCATCCACCATACTCACCAGACCTTGCCCCCAAGTGATTTCCATACTTTAGGACCACTCAAAGACGCAATGGGAGGAAAGAAGTTTCGTTCTGGTGAAGAGGTACGCCACGCGGTGCATGAGTGGTTGTGCGGACTACCAAAAGAATTTTTTTCGAAAGGAATTTATGCACTTTGTAAGCGCTGGAGGACTTGCATTGTGCGCGGGGGAGATTGTGTTGAAAAGTGATACAGCTTTGTACCACTTTTGCACAATAAATAAAAAGTAAAAAAAATTTAAGGTTTTCATTTGACTCACCTTCGTATATAAATCGAATTCCGTAATATAAAAAAAAAATCGAGTTGTTTTCGACCGCCGCCCTGTCTTCCCTCCATTTACCAATGGTAACGTCTCACCCAAAAGATAAGTATCACGATGATGTTACGAGCGTTACTCAATTAGATTACCTGCTGGATATGACGATGTTTCGACACCAAATATTATTCCTGTTGCTCTTCTCAGTAACTATGGCACACTGCAGTCAAACTTGCGTACCTAAACTAGGAGTGGATATACACACCAGCTAGATAGAATTAGAACAATTGAAGTCCTCGGTCGTGAAAACGATGTCTTTTTGACTTAGCTTTGGGCCAGATCTGCGGTCAGAGTCTGACGCTACCCAGCTACACATGTGGTGCAGCCCTTAGTGGCCTGCCTCTGTGTTTTCTATTTTAATATTGTTTACTAAAGCGTTATCGCTTCATATTTATTTTATACGTGTCATGCCAGTTTTAAATTTATTACTGATGAAGGCACGCTTAGAAGCGGCCTAAACCTAGTCAAAAAGACGTCATTTTCGCGACCGAGCGCTGCCGTTGTTTTAATTTTACCTTGTAACTGTCGCTGACAAAGCAGCCATGTTTAAAGCTTTAACATCAACTAGACCTAAGAGCCACAGTTCAGAAGCAGCCTAATATGTTGTTTGAGTAAGCACAGCTAATGCGGCTGTCTGCTAACACTTTAATAGACGATTACTGTTATGAAACGTTTTTGTGACCCAGTCTGCACTGCTACATTAGCGACATGTTATGTAATTTGGGAAAATATTTCGCAGCACTAAATATTTACCAGAGTACCCTAAACAGTCGGTGAACACTGTACAAACACTTCCCAGCAAATTTATTGTCGATTCTAGTTTCAACTCTATTATTTCAGCCCCAGTTCATGATTACTAGTGGTTTGATGCGTACTGCTTGTTTCTGCACTAAATATCGCCGTTCCACATCTATTACGCGGGACCCCACACGCACAAACAAATGAAAAGCGACACTAATTCTTGTTTCTACGTATCACTTGATCCGAAACACACATAATCACTAATCGGTCTTCTGTCTGCTTTGATGCATCCCGCCACGAATTCCTCTCCGTTGTCAACCTCTTCATCTCAGAGTAGCCCTTGCAACCTACATCCTCAATTATTTATCGGATGTATTGCAGTTTCTATCTTTTCCCCTTCAGTTTTTAACCTCTACAGCTCTCTGTGCTACCATGGAAGTCATTCCCCGATGTCTTAACAGATGTCCTATTATCCTTCCCCCTTTCTTTTCCGAATTTTTTTCCACGCTTTCCTGCCGCGCCGTATCTGCAGAGAACCTAATTTTTTGTTTTATCAGCCCAACTGATTTCCAATATTCTGTAGCACCACATCTCAAAAGCTGCGCTTCTTTTCTTCTTCGGTTTTCTTATAGTCCATGAGTCACTACCATACATCACGGTCCTCTAAACGTACATTCTTCGAAATTTGTTCCTCAAATAAAGCCTGTGTTCGACACTAATACTCTTGGTCAAGAATGGCATCCTTTCCTGTGTTAGTCTCTTTTCCTTGCCTTCCATTCATCGTGCGTCGTGTGTAATTTTGCTTCCAAGGTGATAGAAGAATTCTTTCACTTCATCTACCTCTCGCTCTCAAGTTTCGGTGTTAGGTATACCGCTTACCCCATTTCTGCTGTCCCTCATTACTTTGTTCGGCTTACTCATAATTAATAATCTCTACTTATTACACTTTACGTTTCATTCAGTAGGTACATTTCATTGAGAATAAAAAGTGTCATCATCGACTCTCATTGATATCCTTTGCCCTCTCCTGAAACTTTCTTCTTTTTCTGTCATTGCACTGAACAGTAGACTCCATCTCCGTCTCATTTCCTTTTCAGTCCGTTTACAACGTTCTTGGTCTTCCAGTATTACTGTTCCCTCCTGGAACTTCTACGTCTTTTTTTACAGCTTACTCCTCTTTTTTCTCCAGAATTTTTTCTCCGTCGACAAAGTCTGGTAATCTGTCCTGTTTTTTTTTTTTTTATCAAGTCTCGCTTCCATTATCAAGCTAAGCGTTAGAAATGCCTCTATGATGACTTCGTAAAACCAAAGTAACTCAGGTATGAGAATACGTTTGGCCGCAGTCATTGCCTCACAGAAATGAAACTAATGTATAAATACTGTTTTTAACCAAGACCTTCGCTACAGTAATGTTTTAAGCTTTTCGTCTAGGCTGATGAATTTGATCTACTGCTGAAAAATGGGTGACTCAGCTACGGCAAATAAACGCCCCAATTCACTGACGGAGATGAAACAAAACGAACGATTACTTGAGTGTCCCTCCACATTTCCAAAGTGTGGTTCGGAGCCAGAGAGAGAGACAGAAATGGAGGGGATGGAGGCACAGGGGGAGAGAGAGAGAGAGAGAGAGAGAGGGGGGGGGGGGCGCTTTCAGAAAGACCCTAAATGGCTAGAATGAGATCACATACGAGGGGTGAGGTCCGCATCTCGTGGTCTAGTGGCTAGCGTTTCTGTCTCTGGGTCCCGGGTTCGATTCCCGGCCGGGTTGGGGATTTTCTCAGCCCAGGGACTGGGTGTTTATGTTGTCCTCATCCCAATCATCATTCATGAAAGTGGTGAAACTGGACTGAGTAAAGATTGGGAATTTGTACGGGCGCTGATAACCGCGCAATTTAGCGCGTAACAAAACAAACATCATCACCACGAGGGTTGGGTAATGCAATACTTTTTTCATCGCCCAATTTCGCTGAAAAACATTCGGAATTTGCTGTGGGACACCGTGGAATACTCCAACCTCATGAAATTCCAATTGATGGCGGCGCTATATGACTTCAAAATGACATCAGTAAAAGTGGTGCGTCCCGAGCAGAGAGCTGGAATTGAGTTTCTTTTGGCGGAGAACAGGAGCCTGTAGGATGTGTACGAAGGCCCGGCAGTGAAAAAAATCACGGTGAGTCGTTGGGCGAGGTGTGTATTATCGTCACAGCGAGATTGCGCAAATCTGCCGGATCTCCCACATGCTGGCCGGCTGCTCACAGCTCTCACTCTTGGAATGTTGGAACGTGCGAACACTCCCATTCGAGGTAATCGTCGCCACAAAAATACAGACGAACTTCTCCTTCTCCGTGACAACGCAAAGCCTCACACAAGCCTGCGCACCCGAGAGGAGCTCACGAAACTTCATTGGAGTGTTCTTCCTCATCGATCGCACAGGCCGAATCTCGCACTTTCCGACTCCCGTCTGTTTGGCCCAACGAAGGACGCACTCCGCGGGAAGCAGTACGTGGATGATGGAGAGGTTATTGATGCAGCAAGACGTTGGCTACGACGTCGGGCAATCGAACTGTAGCTTGCGCACGTGCAGGCCCTCTCAGTAAGGTGACGTAATGCCCCCACTGAACGGATATGTTGACAAGTAGGATTTTGTGGCCAAAAGTGTGAGGAATAATTGGGTGTATTGGAATATTGAATAAAAGCCACCTGCTTTCAGAAAAAAAGTTATGCGTTAGTTAGTGAACGCCTACATCTACATCTGCATGGTTACTCTGCAATTCACACTTAAGTGCCTGGCAGTTGGTTCATTGAACCATTTTCATACTACTTCCCTACCATTGCACTCTCGAATGGCGCGTGGGAAAAAGGAACACCTAAACCTTCCCCTTTCGAGCTCTGATGTCTCTTATTTTATTGTGATGATCATTTCTCCCTACGAAGGTGAGTGTCAACAAAATATTTTCGCATTCGGAAGTTGCTGATTGAATTTTCGTAAATAGATCTCGCCGCAAAGAAAACCGCCTTTGTTTCAGTGACTGCCACCCCAACTCGCGTACCATATCAGTGACACTCTCACCCCTATTGCGCGATAACACGAAACGAGCTGCCCTTCTATGCACTTTTTCGATGTCCTCCGTCAACCCCATCTGGTAAGGACCCCATACCGCACAGCAATATTCCAGCAGAGGACGGACAAGTGTAATGTTGGCTGTCTCTTTAGTGGGTTTGTCGCATCTTCTAAGTGTCCTGCCAATAAAGCGCAGTCTTTGTTTCGGCTTCCCCACAATATTATCGATGTGGTCTTTCCAATTTAAGTTGTTCGTAATTGTAATTCCTAGGTATTTAGTCGAATTGACAGCCTTTAGAATCGTACGATTTATCGTATACCCAAAATTTATCAGATTTCTTGTAGTATCCATGTGGATGACCTCGCACTTTTCTTTGTTTAGTGCAAATTACCATATAGAAATTCTCTCTAGATCATTTTGTAATTGTAATTGATCGTCTGATGATTTCACTAGACGGTAAATTGCAGCATCATCTGCAAGCAATTCTAAGGGGGCTGCTCACATTATCACCTAGATCATTTATGTAAATAAGAAACAGCAGAGGGCCTATGACACTACCTTGCGGAACGCCAGGTATCACTTCTGTTCTGCTAGATGATTTACCGTCTATCAGTACGAACTGTGACCTCTCTGAAAGGAAATCACAAATCCAGTCGCACAACTGAGACGATACTCGGTATGCACGCACGCAATTTGATTAATAGTCGCTTGTGAGGAACGGTATCAAAAGCCTTCTGGAAATCTAGGAATATGGAATCGATCTGAGATCCTTTGTCGACAGTACTAATTACTTTATGGGAATAAAGCGCTAGCTGCGTTGCAGAAGAACGATATTTTCTAAATCCGCGTTGGTTACGTATCAATAAGTCTTTTTCTCCAAGGTGATTCATAATGTTCGAGTAGAGTATATGCTCCAGAATCCTACTGCAAATTGAGGTCAGTGATATGGGTCTGTAATTCAATGGGTTACTCCTATTTCCTTTCTTGAATATTGATGTGACCTGTGCTACTTTCCAGTCTTTAGAACAGACCTTTCGTCAAGTTCAAAATGGCTCTGAGCACTATGCGACATAACTTCTGAGGTCATCATTCGCCTAAAACTTAGCGTCTAGAACCGCACGGCTACCCCTGCTGCTTTCGTCAAGTGAGCGGTTGTATATGATTGCTAAGCAAGGCGCTATTGTGTCTGCATGCTCTGAAAGGGACCTGATTGGTATATCATCTGGACCGGAAGACTCGCCTTTCTTAACTGATTTGTTTCGCAACACCTAAGATATCTACTTTTACGTCACTCTTGCTAACAGCTGTTTTGGTTTATAATGCTGAAATATTTACTTCGTCTTCTTTGGTGAAGGAATTACGGAAAACTGTATTTAGTAACTCCGCTTTAGTGGGACCACCATCGGTAACATTTCCATCGCTATCGCGCAGTGACGGTATTGACTGGTTTTTTTTTTTTTTTTTTTTTTTTTTTTTTTTTTTTTTTTTTTTTTTGCGACTGGTGTACTTTACATACGACCAGAATATCTTTGGGTTTTCTACCATGTTTTGAGACAACATTTCATTGTGGAAACTGTTAAAAATATCTCGCATTGATGTCCGCACTAAATTTTGAGCTTCCGTGAAACTTAGCCAGTCTTGAGGATTTTGCGTTCCTCTGAATTTGGCATGCGTTTTTCGCTGTTTCTGCAACAGTGTTCTGACGTGTTTTGTGTATCCTGGTGGATCAGTCTGGTCTCTTATTAACTTATGCGGTTTGAATCTATCTATTGCTGTCGATACTGTATCTTTGAATTTGAGCTTCTCATAGGATAGCGCCATACACTTTTCCATGTATTTACCAGTCGGATAAGCATACCGCACGATTTTGCACCGGCCTTAGCTTTCTGGCGGCTGCTTTGTTTACCGTCGTTCCCTCGCGGGACATTGGCCTTACTCAGATCACGCCGTTATCTCTCTCTCTCTCTCTCTCTCTCTCTCTCTCTCTCTCTCCCTCTCTCTTTTTTAGCAGAAGCAAGAGCGGAAGGTACAGCAGGAGGGGAGGCGTAAATCCCATTTATTGCTCCGTTCGGTGGGAGAGCGCGCGATATCCTCGCAGAATTTAGGAGCGGCGCGATGCAGACATGCCCTGAATCCGCTTCCGGGGGCCAAACTCCCTTCAGTGCCTCTGCTCTCTCCCTCTCTGCACACGTACAGAGTTGGAGCCAGGTGGAAGTGAATTAAGTTACACACCTTACATTCAGGCGATTACTTCACAGCAACTTCTTGAGAAACGGGCCCACAGACCGCATCGGTATGCATGTGACAGCATGCGTACCTGGTAATTTCCAAAACGCCGCGCACAAGAACGGCATTTTCCAGTGCTCATACCTCGGGTTCTATTGGCGATACAAACGCAGGGTCAAGGTTTTTGTAGCCCTTGGATCACCTGTATATCCAACAGAAGGACCGTCTTCATGTCACTACTCTACAGCAGGAAGTATGAAAGTTATACACTTGCTTCTGCTTAGGCAAATGGAGCAGATCGATTGGTTCGCTTCTCTTTCGACGTTGTGTATGGTTTGCTTGGTTCGCCTTCGCAGGCACTATTACTTCATGTGTGGTTCCTCGGAAAGAGCCAAAAATGTTTTTTACTATATTTTCGCTGTCACCAGTGGATCAAAACCCAGCCTAGGATTCCAAGATGGTTGTGCACAGAAAATGGCTGAAATTTTTACGATATATCGGTAAGATCCCAATCTCGAACAAACTTGAAATTTTTCTCCGTATCCTCACCCGTTTCCGAGATACAAAGATTCAAAGTTATCCTACTTGTACACGTAAAATCCGGTGTGAGGCGAAAATGCAGTTATAAAGTGATGCAGCACGGATAAATATGCTGTAAAATGTCTCCATTATCATCTAGGTACCCCGTGCTGTAGTACTGAAGCACATGGAATTATTTTTCTCCATTAAATCTGGTCTGAGGTGTAAAATTAGTTTTGCCTTATTTCAGTTTCACATAAGTAAATTACCAAAATGTTTTAATGATGAGAACAGCACGAGTTAATTATGTTTTGATTCTTAGCACAAAGCGTTTCGAGAATTTATTTTCATTTTCAAGTGCATTCGTGCATTTGTTTCCATGAGTATGTTTGGGAATGGTTGCGTATCTGATTTTCTGACTCTCTTATGTCTATTGACGGTGAGGAGGTGTTGTGTCTTCTAACCGCAGGAAGACGCGAGAGAGGCAGAAAATCACATACGCAAACATCACCAAACACAGTCATGTAAACAAATAGACAAATGCACTTGAAAATGAGAAATATTCGCGATTTTTTTATGCTGATAGACAGTGGTAGTGACAAAAAGATACAAAGAGACTGAAATATAATAAATACTTAAAGGTAGTAGACACTGGTTGTGTTATAAATAGAGCGAAGGAGACAGCGGCAATGTGAGAGATAGAGGGGGACACAGTGGCAGTGGGACATAAGTGAAAGGAACAATGCTAGGAAAGGAGTGAAGGAAACAATGCCAGAGGAGGGGGGCGGTGGGGGGGGGGGGGGAGGGTAGCTTGTGGCGGGAAGGAATAAAGAGAAAGTTTAAGTGGGTGAGAGATAGTGATAATAAGATACAGAATATATGACAGTTACAACGACTAAGTGAGAGTTAATGACAGTGAAGAGACAAGATCAGCAGTAGGAAGCAAGGAGTGAGATAGTGGTAGTAAGAGAGAGAAAGAGGGAGACACTGGTAGTGGGAGGAGGCTCCAGTAGCAGGACAGAACGAAGGGGACAACGAAGGCACTGAGAGTTACAGAGACACAAAGAGAAATGACGAAGAGTTGGGCAGCTAGGAGCGGTTGGATATGAGTGACTTACAGTGATGGATTAGTGGGTGGGTGCGAGTTACGTGAGCCTCTCGGAGTTTGAGATGAGTCACATGTTTCACACACAAAAAAAGCTTAATATGTTCGCATGACAATTTTTTTTGGGAAGATTTTTGTAGATGCTGAGAAAGATAGAATGAGGCAGCCGTTAACCCACTTCTCAGAGTCTTGTAAACAAACAGGAGCACATTCGCATCTTCTGTGCTCCGATAAGAGCATTTTTCCGCTGGTCATAAATTGTTTGAAGGACGTAATTTCGGTCGTGTATATTTTGCTACGTTCCATTGCTGTTTCAGTATTATGTCCTTGACGAGAAAAAATGTACTACACTGCTCTGTAAAACTTAAGGACGAGATAGATGAAGCTACATAACATACTATCATGTCGGTGAAGTGAAAGGAAGTGTGGGAGCATGTCGCCATAGATCTCCCACTGGTGCACAGAAACACTGATGTCACACGATGTGAGGCCAAAGTGCCCTATAGCGCTAAATGCGGCTAGCCCCGTAACACATGGCAGTTAAAGGAACGGGGAAGTTGTCTTCAGTCCTGAGACTGGTTTGATGCAGCTCTCCATGCTACTCTATCGTGTGCAAGCTTCTTCATCTCCCAGTACCTACTGCAACCTACATCCTTCTGAATCTGATTAGTATATTCATCTCTTGGTCTCCCTCTACGATTTTTACCCTCCACACTGCCCTCCAATGCTAAATTAGTGATCCCTTGATGCCTCAGAACATGTCCTACTAACCGATACCTTCTTCTAGTCAAGTTGTGCCACAAACTTCTCTTCTTCCTAATCCTATTCAATACCTCCTCATTAGTTACGTGATCTATCCACCTTATCTTCAGCATTCTTCTGTAGCACCACATTTCGAAAGCTTCTACTCTCTTCTTGTCCAAACTAGTTATCGTCCATGTTTCACTTCCATACATGGCTACACTTCAAACAAATACTTTCAGAAACAACTTCCTGATACATAAATCTATATTCAATGTTAACAAATTTCTCTTTTTCAGAAATGCTTTCCTGGCCATTGCCAGTCTACATTTTATATCCTCTCTACTTCGACCATCATCAGTTATTTTACTTCCTAAATAGCAAAACTCCTTTACTACTTTGTCTCATTTCCTAATCTAATTCCCTCAGCATCACCCGATTTAATTTGACTACATTCCATTATCTTCGTTTTGCTTTTGTTGATGTTCATCTTATATCCTCCTTTCAAGACACTGCCCATTCCGTTCAACTGCTCTTCCAAGTCCTTTGTCGTCTCTGACAGAATTACAATGTCATCGGCGAACTAAAAAGTTTTTACTTCTTCTCCATGAATTTTAATACCTACTCCGAATTTTTCTTTTGATTCCTTCACTGCTTTCTCAATATACAGATTGCATAACATCGGGGAGAGGCTACAACCCTGTCTCACTCCTTTCCCCAACCAAAGCTTCCCTTTCCAGCCCCTCGACTCTAATAACTGACATCTGGTTTCTGTACAAATTGAAAATAGCCTTTCGCTCCCTGTATTTTACCCCTGCCACTTTCAGAATTTGAAAGAGAGTATTCCAGTCAACATTGTCAAAAGCTTTCTCTAAGTCTACAAATGCTAGAAACGTAGGTTTGCCTTTTCTTAATCTTTCTTCTAAGATAAGTCGTAAGGTCAGTATTGCCTCACGTGTTCCAACATTTCTACGGAATCCAAACTGATCTTCCCCGAGGTCTGCATCTACCAGTTTTTCCATTCGTCTGTAAAGAATTCGCGTTAGTATTTTGCAGCTGTGACTTATTAAACTGATAGTTCGGTAATTTTCACATCGGTCAGTACCTGCTTTCTTTGGAAATGGAATTATTATATTCTTCTTGAAGTCTGAGGGTATTTCGCCTGTCTCATACATCTTGCTTACCAGCTGGTAGAGTTTTGTCATGACTGGCTCTCCCAAGGCCATCAGTAGTTCTTATGGAATGTTGTCTACTCCGGGCGCCTTGTTTCGACTCAGGTCTTTCAGTGCTCTGTCAAACTCTTCACGCAGTATCTTATCTCCCATTTCGTCTTCATCTACATCCTCTTCCATTTCCATAATATTGTCCTCAAGTACATCGACCTTGTATAAACCTTCTATATACTCCTTCCACCTTTCTGCCTTCCCTTCTTTGCTTAGAACTGGGTTGCCATCTGAGCTCTTCTCTCCAAAGGTCTCTTTCATTTTCCTGTAGTCAGTATCTATCTTACCCCTGGTGAGATAAGCTTCTACATCCTTACATTTGTCCTCTAGCCATCTCTGCTTAGCCATTTTGCTCTTCCTGTCGATCTCATTTTTGAGACGTCTGTATTCCTTTTTGCCTGCTTCATTTACTGCATTTTTATATTTTCTCCTTTCATCAATTAAATTCAATATTTCTTCTGTTACCCAAGGATTTCTAGCAGCCCTCGTCTTTTTACCTACTTTATCCTCTGCTGCCTTCACTACTTCATCCCTCAGAGCTACCCATTCTTCTTCTATTGTGTTTCTTTCCCCCATTCCTGTCAATGGTTCCCTTATTCTCTCCTTGAAACTCTGTACAACCTCTGGTTCTTTCAGCTTATCCAGATCCCATGTTCTTAAATTCCCACCTTTTTGCAGTTTCTTCAGTTTTAACCTACAGGTCACAACCAATAGATCGTGGTCAGAGTCCACATCTGCCCCTGGAAATGTCCTACAATTTAAAACCTGATTCCTAAATCTCTGTCTTACCATTATATAATCTATCTGATACCTTTTAGTATCTCCAGGATTCTTCCATGTATACAACCTTCTTTTATGATTCTTGAACCAAGTGTTAGCTATGATTAAGTTATGCTCTGTGCAAAATTCTATCAGACGGCTTCCTCTTTCATTTCTTAGCCCCAATCCATAATCACCTACTATGTATCCTTCTCTTCCTTTTCCTACTGACGAATTCCAGTCACCCATGACTATTAAATTTTCGTCTCCCTTCACTACCTGAATAATTTCTTTTATCTCATTATACATTTCATCAATTTCTTCATCATCTGCGGAGCTAATTGGCATATAAACTTGTACTACTGTAGTAGGCATGGGCTTTGTGTCTATCTTGGCCACAATAATGCGTTCACTATGCTGTTTGTAGTAGCTTACCCGCACTCCTATTTTTTTATTCATTATTAAAGCTACTCCTGCATTACCCCTATTTGATTTTGTATTTATAACCCTGTATTAACCTGACCAGAAGTCTTGTTCCTCCTGCCATCGAACTTCACTAATTCCCACTATATCTAACTTTAACCTATCCATTTTCCTTTTTAAATTTTCTAACCTACCTGCCGCATTAAGGGATCTGACATTCCACGCTCCGATCCGTAGAACGCCAGTTTTCTTTCTCCTGATAACGACATCCTCCTGAGTAGTCCCCTCACGGAGATGCGAATGGGGGACTATTTTACCTCCAGAATATTTTACCCAAGAGGATGCCATCATCATTTAATCATACAGTAAAGCTGCATGTCCTCGGGAAAAATTACGGCTGTAGTTTCCCCTTGCTTTCACCCGTTCGCAGTACCAGCACAGCAAGGCCGTTTTGGTTAATGTTGCAAGGCCAGATCAGTCAATCATCCAGACTATTGCCCCCTGCAACTACTAAAAAGGCTGCTGCCCCTCTTCAGGAACCACATGTTTGTCTGGCCTCTCAACAGATACCCCTCCGTTGTGGTTTGCACCTACGGTACGGCCATCTGTATATCCTCACACACACTGGTCACAAGTTTGGAGTAATGTCCAGAAAAAGATATTACTCAGAAATATTAGAGTTTTGAGGCTAAACGTTATTAGTGCTAAGGAACATAAAATCAAAGTGAACTTCACATAAAACTGAGAAGTGTGTATTGTTGAAGAAAACGTGCCACGCACATATCTATGCAGGAAAACGATTAGTATTTGGAATTGGGTTAGGAAAAAGCTTTTCTATTATCACGAGAACCGTCATAAATAAGATAAACGTCGAACAAGTTTTACAATAAGGTTGCAAATTTTTCCTCAACGCAAAATTCAATGCGTCTCTCCGGTCTGTTGGACGCTTGATATTTTTGTTCACCAAAGCCAAGGGCACTGATCTACAGGAATCTGTAGACTATTTGTCACTGTAACATTGGAGCCTTAAATTTCATCAAGGAAACAGATGCGGATCGTCAAAACATAATTATTTGCTTGCGATTCTCGAGAAAGGTTAAGAAAGAAAGACGATCTACATCTACATAGTGTAAACTAAACTTTAGTCAGTAACTAATCACCTCTGCTACAAGACGCTGGAGAAAATGACTTTAGGTTACAAACAAGAGAAATAAAAGTGCAGACTGTACTGAGACCATGTCGAGCCTACAACACAAACATTTGTTTGTTGTAACCTTTCTATTTTTAAAAAACATTATTACTATTATTATTATTATTATTATTATTATTATTATTATTGTAAGTCTAAGAAAAGGAAATGACACATGTTTTGCTTATCTATAGATATTTGTAAAACTTTGTAATTCTTCTTGCTTACGTTGGCAGCTCCTCTTCACGTTTTTCCGTGTTTTTGATTATTCGTTTTATTTTATATATTTCTTCCATTCACATATTTCGAAATACTATTTATTTCTTTTTATTCACCCAGATATCTTCTTTGATTCAAATTCATTTCTGTTAAATGTAATACAAAGTTTATAATTATTTATCTATCGTAGGCAAAACAATTGCAGCACATGCATTTTGTTTGGTTTCTTTAGATTGATGCCTTGAAAATTACATTGCTCGTGAAAATACATTTTTACAGATCGGGTTTTTGTGTCCTTTTCTGTATTTTAGACAGAGTGTCATCTGCAAAGTAGTCGCCAAGGAAATTTGTGCGTTTTTAAGCACTTTTCTGGGTAGTATTTATGTATGTTACTATACTTACATTTTCGGTTCTGTAGTGTATCTGTGGTAGGTATCTCTCTTTACTATCGCATCCCAGACGGTGTATTACTTGACATTGGGTTACAGGGTTCGCGGCCTGAGTGGAGTTGTGACCTGACTGCGTTCTTAAAATTTACTTATTACGAAAGGAAAGAATTGGGATTAGTACTCAATGACGAACACTGAATGACTTATATATTCTCAACCTGGTATCCATGAAATGAAACAACAAGTCTACTGTTACCAGTCAATGTTTCTTTCTCTCAACGACGCGGTTCAAAGGTTTAAACCTCCATCATCAGGTAGATTTACATTTGTTAGTATGACGTGTGTGTGTGTTGTGTTACGATTTTTTGTAGCAGCTTATGGCACTGTCTAGTGGAGAAACAAACCTCTGTTTCAGAACATGTTTTTGGGTTTCTTTTGACAAAAAACTGAAATTGTACCTAATGGTAAAAGTAAAATAAGTAAAGTAGAGTACCTCCAGTGTTACACATGTCATACTGACAAATGTGACTCTACCTGATGATGGAGGTTTAAACCTTTAAAACGCGTCGTGGAGGTAAATAGACGGTGACTGGTAACAATAAACATGTTTCATTTAATGCCAATAACAGTCACGGTAAAGCCTAACCTAAAAAGTTCGCATTAAGGCCTAGTATTCATCTGAAACATCCTGGCAGATTAAAACTATGTGCCGGACTAGGCTCGAACTCGGGACCTTTGTCTTTCGCGGACAAGTGCTCTACCAGATGAGCTACCCAAGCACGACTCACGCCCGTCTTCACAGCTTTACTTCTGCCAGTACCTCGTCCTACCTCCAAACTTTACAGAAGCTCTCCTGCGAACCTTGCAGAACTAGCACTCCTGAAAGAAAGGATAATGTGGAGACATGGTTGGTAGAGCACTTGACCGCGAAAGGCAAAGGTCCAGAGTTCGAGTCTCGGTCCGGCACACAGTTTTCATCTGCCAGGAAGTTTCATATCAGCGCACACTCCGCCGCAGAGTGAAAATCTCGTTCTGGAGTATTCATTTGCATTAAACGAGTTGTGTCTAGGAAAGACCAAGTCTTTTCACAGAGATGGTGACTATCACCGCCCCATGTGTTAAAAGAACTTGTCAGTACTAAACGCGCATGCACCTTCGACGTGACACGCAGTAGTCCTCAGCTACCCAGTTAAAACACCGTCTGCTGTTCCGATCCACTGCTGCCGGCGGCGGAAATGGGTCTTGAATTTGCGCACTGTCTTCACATATGACTGTGAGTTAATGGTTAACCCTTTCGGCAAAAAAAAAAAAAAAAAAAAAAAAAAAAAAAAATCTCAGTGAAAACGGTGTACTTAACTGCAGTATGAGAAATACATAACAGGACGTAAAACGTAAGTACAGTAAAATGATAACTACTATCCACGAAAAGTAGTTCCAAAATGCACAACTTTCCTTAATGGTTATTTTGCAGATGATATGCTGTCAATACTACAAAAAAGGGCACAAAAAGGTATTTGTAAAAAGCATTTTCACTAGCGATGTAATTTTGAGGTGAGCAATCGAAAGAAATCAAACAAAATGCACCTCTTACAATTTTTAGGCCTACAATAGATAAACGGCAGTAAACTTTGTATCATGGTTTACAGAAACAAATTTGACGTGCAGAAGATGAGACGTAGGTGCTGCAACTTGCCTGGGTGAATGAACAGAAGCAGATGGTGTTTTGCATAAGGCGGAGTGGAAACGAAAAACTTCCAATTGTTATTTCAGTTCAGTAGAAGATGCAGAACAGAAATTGAGGGGAGGGCGTTGTTTGGCGTCGCCAGAGCGGTGGGTGGGTGGGTGGGTGGTCTGCGTGTGACACGGCACGTGGGCTCACCTCTGGCCACGGCCACGTGTCGACCCGACCTGGACACAGCGTGGCTGCCTGCCGGGCCTTTATGAAGCAACTTGTCGGCCTGTTTTACGCGCGGCTCCCCGCCATGAAATGTTTAGTGCGGCGTTACTGCCGCCGGTGGCGCTGGCTGGGAGACGTCGCAAACCTGCTCCCCCCTCCGCCACCTCCCACACTTAATGGCCCGCAGCGCTGCCGTAAATGAGCGCAGCGACACGAGGTAGCGCCAAGCCAGCGGCGTCTGCCATTAAGTGGACCACACGCCCGAGTCACTTAGCTCACACCCCGTCTCCCAGACCCGAAATTTGGCGTTCGTAGTGATTGGGCACTGCCAATGTGTAGGTTAATCACAAAAAATCATGCTTATCTAGTACATCAGTAGTTTTTAGTAACGTACACGGTGCAGAAGTTGCTATGTCGTCCAAGACAATAATTTGACTTTGCAACATCGGTCCGTGTACGTAAGTGCACAGTAGCAATGTTTCAGAATGCCGGGCGCCTAAGTGCGGTTTTTAAAAGGGTAGTATCTCGCTTTCTATTGCTCAGAGATAAGGGGTCAAGTGTTTTGGACAGACCTCGGCCTAGTGACCATTTGTGTACTAGTCGGAAGAACAGGCATACTGTAGCCATCATACAGTAAAGGGCCCAAAATGTAAACGTTACACTCTTTCTCCATCCCAGGCAAATTGAACAAACCGTTTGGTTATTTGAGTTAGGTGTGGTCTAGTGTGGGACTTGGACCTTAGGCGGCTAATAAAAGCACCATTTCTTCATGGGCGGTGCCTGGGAAAACAACGAAACAATTTTATTGTTGGTACGAAAAGTACCAGTTGTGGGTACGGCCATTTCTATCATATCTATTCATGGCAGAACGTCGTAATTTTTGCCGTAATTTTTTTAGTTGGTGTTCTCGGGGGATCTTGAAACTTAGTTTTGATATCATTATCTGTTACCGAGAACCACAGGTTTAAGTTAACATAATTATCGCAATTAAAGTGTGCACATAATATCCGTTATGAAGCCTAAAAGTAATTTTAGCAGGGTTAGTGAACACCTGTCAAGGGTTCTGGAGTCGTCACAAGGGTTCTCAGGTTACCAAACTGTGTTCTTAGTTGCCACACACACACACACACACACACACACACACACACACACACACACACACACACACAGGCGCGCGCGGCGGACCAGTCACATAATGACTTACTACAACAAAGTTACGTACAGGGAGGGCAACATACCAAAAACAGACGAGGGATCACCATACCATACCATATCAAACCAACAGCACGGGTCAGAGCAGACTTGGATGACATACTGTCGATACCGACAGATATAGCCAGCCTGGTGTATACCAATTCACTTACAGTTGCCGTCAGTCTGTATACGTCGGCCAAGCAGGTAAAAATTTTAGAGCCAGATATGTAGAACATCTCAGGGCTTTGGATAGTAATAGCTCCGATTCATTTCTTGTCATCTAACAGCGTAAAACCACCATCCGATGAACATATAAACTGATTTTAAATTCCTTAAAACTAGTAACATTCTGTACCAAAGCTAACGAGAGAGATAAATTATCACACCCAAAGATCGGTAGCCCAAGGACAGACAGTACTAAAAGATGACACACACCACTGTATAATAAGACAAAACTCTATCTGCCACAATAGAAGAATTATATAAATAATCCAACCCCCCAAATCCCCAAATTACATATCGTCACCCCCAAAAGTTTAATTCTCTTCCCATTACTCCACACCATTTGAAACGTCAAGTCTTTAAATTGGTGCACGCCACAGACAAACACAAATAGAATCAAATGAACTCCACATACCCATAACAACACTTGAAATGGCGGCAGAAACTCTTTGCTTCGTTGACAAATTGTACGAAATGCGTCTGTAACAGCAACAACTAAAGAAATACAAGGATACAAACATAGGAAAAGAACACAACATCAAAAACCGTAAGTAATGCGCTAAAAAAACGCGATCTATATCGATTTCAAGTCGGAAATGAACAGTCAACAGAGAAAAAAAAAACGCTTTTTGCAGATGACAAACTGTAGAATGTATGGTAGATATAAAGCTACCAGAATACACAATCTGTGATATGTCGACAAATGTGTATATCTACATTATTTCCAAATTAGTAAAAAACCAAAATATTTGAGCAAATTGTAATTGAGATACATAAAATGCCCCAACTCACTGTTGTATGACTCGCCTTTATATTTAATGCGAAGTAATGTGAAGTTACTCGCAGATTGTCTGCAAGGCAGGACCTGCGTCTTCAGGACCTCTCACCGCGAATCAACGCCCCAAGCAGTCCGTCCAGGCGTACTACAGGTGTAGATAATAGGACCTGTGTTTTATAATGCCCTTACAGCCGACTTCTCTACGTCACCACGTGTCACAAGATATGTCGACGCCTACGACACCACACTCACCAGACGGAGCCGGCGTCTGGTAGCCAATATGAAGATAATGGATCACAAAATATAACCGTATTATCCGAAAGAGCAGTTTCTCGAAGATCGACTGAGCTAGAACCCAATGTATTCAACTACTCTGACAATATCCCGATACGTTACCCCAAATTTCTCGCGCCTTGAAATTTTAAGAAAACCGCAACCACAAATACTCTACTTTTTCCTCGATGTAATTGAACATTACACTCACGCATGCACTAATTACCCAAAACCTATAACATTACGAGTGCTCAACCGTTAGTCTAAATAAAACAGATTGCCATTGATAATATATTCCGCTAAGCAAACCGGACAACTCGCGTCGTGCCTGCTAATGTAATGGCGGATAATGGATAACGCGCAGACTTCATCAGCACAGCACGATAATTCGTACGAGATCCAATGTAAAACAATAATAGATTCAAATGCAGATGAACACTCGCAAACTACAAAAGTAAAGAAACTTTGCCAATTAAATAGCGACTGAAAAGAAAACTTTTTACTTTTATTTCATTGGTATTATAGCAGTTGTTTGCAATTATAAGAAGTGGGTCGTAAGTTAATAAGTTTACAAAGTTATTATGATTATGGAACGAAATAACTCAATAAACAAAACCAAGTTTTAACTATTTTTCTGAATGAAAAAATAAATAGAAAAATAAATTAGAATAACATTACAATATGACAATCTATAATTGCGTAAACTGAATCACCAAGGAAAGTCACTGTTATTTCTATGTAATGAGTTTTTCTTTTACATCATTGATTAGAACAATGCAGCTCGTAGCCTCTCTTAGCCGATGTTACTTCACAACAGTTTCCACTTAACTAATGCTACCAGCTTGTCGTCAACGCCCGCATCGTGAGTCCATCATCCTTGAGCCTGCATTCCAGTAACTGGTGCCGACTTGCTAATCTCCTTGATTGCGACCGTCTGCTGCGAATCTGACAGGAACGCTCGATGTTCCAGAATTAATTTCGTTTTGCGTATTTCCATGCAGCGACGAACATAAGACACGCGTGACGTAACCTGGCGTCATAATATTTGTTACGCAGCTTAGCCACAGTTTTCAGATTTATATGCCTGAATTTTTCACAGTATATCCGTCCGCACTACGGACGTGTATCAAGTTAATTGTTCCGCGAATCATTAGTCCACGGTTTATACCGAACAATTCGTGCCATGCACAGTTGTCTACGTAATCACTTCAATGACGCAGTGATCAGCACACCGTACATTCACAATTAGAGATTTGTATGTCAATATACGACACGAAAATGCGTTACCATATTTTCTGTTTAATTTCATAGTTCATGGTATGCACTGAACAGTCTGTACCGTCTACATTGGAGAGCGATATCTTTACGGCTTGTTCATACCTTACCGGTCTGGATATCAAAATTTTAAGCTTAATGAATCAAGCTGCAGCGCAAACGCCTTACCGGGCTACATATCTTTTAAGCTTAATGAATCAAACTGCAGTTTCGGTTAATGAGCAACGTGATACGTAAAGTACCTAATTTATTAATCGCGGTACACGTCGAAATCGTAATACGTAGCACTGTTCAGATAGTGGTATTTCTCACCGTTTTCGGATTGTGTCAACGATGGGGAAGCAAATCGGCCGTGCCCTTTCAAAGGAACCACCCCGGTATTTGCCTGGAGCGAGTTAGGGAAATCACGGAAAATCTAAATCTGGACGGCCGGACGCGGGTATGAACCTCGTCCTCCAGAATGGGAGTCCAGTGTGCTAACCAGCGCGCCACCTCGTTCGGAAAAATGAATTTAAACATATTAACGAACAACAAAGCATACAACATCTACATGTACATGATTACTCTACACTTCACAATTATGCACCTGGTAGAGGGTTCATCGAACCAATTTTAAGTTACTTCTGTAGCGTTCCACTCTCGAGCAGCGCTCGGAAAGACGAACACTTAAATCTTTCTTTGCCAGCTCTGATATCTCATATGACGACCATTTCTCCCTATGTACGTGGGTACCAACACTCTGAGATAAAGTTGGTGATCGAAACTTCATGAGACGGTTCTGCCGCAGCGCAAACCGCCTTTGTTTCATTGGCTGCCATTCCAGTTCGTGTATCATATCCTTAGCACTGTGAACGAAATGAAATGGAAATAGCAATCACATTCGTGAGAACGACATTACGTAAACAGTAAAACGTATTATGAAATAACCTTCTCAATATATGACGAAAGTAAAGCAGGAAATAAGTAAAATAATAAAACCACTATCGTTCTTCACACCGTCCAGCGATAAGTACAGATTGCCTCCACTGACATCGAAAGATGGGCAACACCCAGGTGACATGAGTTTCGATGCTACAAAAAGTCAGTCTCTACTCCTGTCTAGGAGATGTCCACCAAACATAATTAACTGTACGGTCTTCAACTTGGCCGGTTCCATGTACACAGACTGTAAAGTACCTTGGCGGGACTTTGGACCGTCGACTCGTGTGGAAGCACCAAGTCGATGAAATCCGCAAGAAGACGACCAACAATCTGGACTCTCCACTGCATGTGGCTTTCAGATTTATACGTCTTACAAACGGCCGATAATGGACTATGGCTGCCCTGTCTGTGGGAACAGACGCGAAGACTCATTGCAGCGAAGTCCACCGCCTCCAAAACAAAGCTCCAGGACGGAAATACCGTGCCCCGAGGAACATACTAGCGGTGTACCCCTACACATGCGGTTGACGAGAAAATCGTTTTTGACAGATTTGGAAATGGAAACGAGCGGTTGGCGACATTGGCCGGGAGGCCCCTTGCGCGGCAGTTCCGGCCGCCTCGGTGCAGGTCTTATTACATTCGACGCCACATTGGGCGACCTGCGCTCCGGATGAAATGATGATTAAGACAGCACAACACCCAGTTCCAAGCGGAGAAAATCCCCGACCCAGCCGGGAATCGAACCTTGCTCGTAGGACGGCAATCCGTCACGCTGACCACTCCGCTATCGGGGCGGACTTTGACAGATTTAAAGAGCACGGAATGAAGTTTTACAACAAGGCGAGAACTTCCCGAGACCCTTTCATCCGTCGTCTTGCTTGATAGCTAGCAGAGCCACGGGAAGCTCACCTCCCTGTCAAAACTAACGTCAGGCACCTCGCATACACATTCAAACACGAGGATCAGTATCACACTGAATAGCAGGCGATACCCGCCCGGTAAGCACTGCACCATCAGTATATGCAGGGCAGTTTCCCCAGGGCAGACAGCCCTAAATGTCGACAAATGTAACTTAAACGTTCGGATACAATATTACTAGTGCCCTGCATGTCACAGTCAAGTCGTTTAAATATCTGGGCGTAACGTTGCAAAGCGGTATGAGGTGGATCGAGCATGTGAAAACTGTGGTAGGGAAGGCAAATGGTCGACTTCTACTTATTGGGAGAATTTTAGGAAAGAGTGGTTCATCTGCAAAGAAGACCGCATACAGGACGCTGGTGGGATGCATTCTTGAGTACTACTCGAGTGTTTGGGATCCGTACCAGGTCGGATTGAAAGCAGACATCGAAGCAATTCGAAGGCGGGCTGCTAGATTTGTTATCGCTACGTTCGATCAACACTTAAGTGTTACGGAGATGCTCCGAGACCTGATATGGTAATCCTTGCAGGGCAGGCGACGTTCTTTTCGAGATACACTACTGAGAAAATTTAGAGAACCGGCATTTGAAGATGACTGCTGAACTATTCTACTGCCGCCAACATACATCGCGCGTAAGATAAGGTTCGAGAAATAAGGCATTATAAGGAAGCGTACAGATAATCGTTTTTCCCTCGATCTATTTTCGAGTTGAACAGGAGGGGAAATGCGAAGTACTCGTACAGGGTACCTTCCGCCACGCACCGTACGGTGGCTTGCGAAGTATCTGTGTAGATGCAGATACGCGACAGAAGCGAGCTACAGCGATAGATGTCGGCTGTATCTGGCTCGCGAATCACAGTGTTTACGAAGTGGACGAGAGTGAAACACCTACGTTAGTTCTATATAAAACGCTCATACCCCCCTCTTCTCTATATGCTAGTCATGTTGTTCTGGCTGTGGCATTCATAAATAAAAGTTTCAATATCCATAAATGCTGTATAAGAGAAAAAAGAAAATACTATGGCCAGTAAATAAGGACATCAGTTTATACAAGTTCCATTACAATTATTGTAACGCAAATTTACAATAGTTCTTCACATAAGAAAAAAATGTAACATCATTCTTAATAGAATCATAAGGTCGTTCTTACTTCATCGCTGTTCCTATTCAGCAGCAGAATCTTTACAAAATGTGGCATATAGGAATTAAAACAAGAAAATGGGAAGTATCTTTGTGCAAGCTACCTTGTAGATTAAGCTAATCGAAGACATTCACTACTCAGAAAGAGCACACTTAGATTTACGTAACATCGAATACAGTATAATATAAATTTATTAAACTAAGAGAAAAGTATCGGAATGTATAGGAAAACGGATAAGATGGTTTAAAATACTTTGGGTCCGGTCAGACGCGAACCAGCAACACTTCACGCAAGACATCACAATTCTGGTACTCTACTTATTGCGCTATAGCAGCTGCCAGTATTTTACGCGCACAATTTCATTTTACCGTCTCCGGGAAGCTTTAATCGTAAATATGCTATTAAGAGGCATTTGATTATAACTAACTGTACCAAGTATGATGTATTTCTTATGAATCCGCTTCGTGCCGTTGCCTTGAAACGGCGTATTCTCATATTAAGCGAGTTACAGTAATGCTTTAACGACCGATATATTTTACTACAACGAACCATACAATTAACGACGAGTTTTTCGGGAGATCCTCAATTTCCTGATGTTTAGAAACGGCCTGTATACATATGGGTTCAACCGAATACCAATATGGCGTCTCGCGAATCTATTCTGTAGAGAGCTGGCCTGCGTGTGACGTTGGTGGCGTTTCCCATCTCATTCTTCAACATTCGGACACACACCGCAAGTCCGGGAAGGCTCCTCAATGTGCTTTTCCACGCTATGACGTCACAAACTCTGCACGCTCAACGCTCGAATGCAAGGTTCGTGTGCCGGCGGCGTAAGGCGTGTGTAGAGCCTACGTGTAGAGTGCCGTCCACGGGAGCTGCAGCAGGGCAGGTTAGCCATTGCCGGGGTTCCCACCGTGCCCGCCCGGACCTCATAATTAAGCCAGCCAGACCTGCGCCATTCAATTTCCAGCACCCACCCACCCACTCACTCAGCTACCGATCGATAATTCATTTCGTGATAATCTTCTTTGCGCCTTCTTATTCAATTATTATTCTGAATAGAAGACCGAAAGCACGTCGATCCATTTTTCGCCTCGCGATTACTGCGCGGAAAATCGCAACAGCTGCAGAGCAGTGAAATTTTTTTCTTTAGTGCGGCCTGTTGGGCTGCGGAGGTTTTTAAAAATATCGTGAGCTGCGTTTTGTTTCGACGGTGGAAGTGAGTCCTTCTCAGTGACGTGTAAAGGTCATTATCATCATTATAAAAAATTGCGGTATAGAAACAAGGACAGTTTGTACAAAAATAAGGAGCGTCCTATAAGATAAGGCTTTGGTGTGTGCAGAAACATGTCGTATGCTTGAAGGTCTCTCGGGCATGCAGCCGGGTTGACTGGTCGTTGTTGAACAAATTTTCGACGGCGTAACGTGCCTGTTGACTGACGTCCTAGGCCGGCGGGTGGTGTGGTATATATACGTGCCGCCTCTCCCCTCCAAGAGTAACCTGATGATGATGGCACGTTACGTCATCGAAAATTCGTTCAACAACGACCAGTCAACACGGCTGCATGCCCGAGAGACCTTCAACCGTCTCATTCGCCGGGAAAATCTACGAACAAACATAAGATTCCTCTACGGGGAGGAAATGGTACAGCAGGTGAAGAAGCTTGATAAGCTTCGGAACAAGAAACAACGGCTTCTGAGTGCACTCGTCTTCTTGAAGAGATGCCGTGACGTCCGCATTGCGCCAACCTTTGCCAAGATCGTACACCATATCCAGACACCTGCGGCGAACCGAATTACCAGAAGAGCTAGCCTGGCCCTAGTGCGTGAACGTATCAGAGACACACGCCGCCAGCTCTACTCCATAGGGCGCAAACTTTTTGCCCTGCATCTAGAATTGGCGTCGCTGCTCTCTCCTGTCACCTGGGAATGGGTTGAATCTGCCTCCCGGGCACAAGCCGAGAGGACTCAACGAAATGCAACTACGAAACAGTCATCAAAATTTGTTCGGCTTGCATCAAAACAGCCCAAACAGGAGACTAAACGCACGGTTACGAATCTTACCGGCAAAACCATCGACAACGGTGCGTTGTCCGTCCTAGAAAAAGGCTTAAACTTTGGCCCAACACCAGCAGCAATCCCTGTCGGAGAAGTCATCAGCGGTGTGGAACAAGTCGCCTCCAAGCTGCCACCCGACGCGGCGGAGGAGTTACGACGGGAAACGTGTCGCTCACTCGCCAGGGCCGCGCCGCCGAAACACAACACCTGCAGACGGGAAAGGACCGCGCTGCGTTCTCTGCGTGACGATCCAGACTCTGTCCCCCTCCCAGCGGATAAGGGGAACATAACCGTTCTACTAACGGCGGCTGAATGCAAAGCGAAAATGTAGAAGATCTTGGACGACCCTGCTTACAGGAAGATGACGACGGATCCAACCAGTCGGATACAGCGCAAGACGATTGAACTACTTCGAAGTACCTTTACAGACGAGACAGCGAAGAAACTTCGGCCGCGTGCTGCTGCACCACCAAGACTGTACGGACTTCCTAAGGTACACAAGATGGGCACTCCTCTGAGACCGATAGTGAGCACTATAGCAGCGCCAACATACCAGCTTGCCAAACACTTGACCGCAGTATTGAGTTCATTGGTTGGCAAATGTGAGCACCACATCAAAAACTCGGCTCAGTTTGTGGAACGTTTGGGGAAACTCAAGTTGGCCAGCTCAGATCTTATGGTCAGTTTCTATGTTGTATCACTTTTCACGAGAGTTCCACTCGAGGATTCACTGGATCTTATTGAGAAGAAATTTGGGCCCACATTCACGAAAGTATTTAACTTTGTGCTCACGTCAGCATATTTTCCTTTTGATGGACATTACTACGAACAGACAGACGGCGTACCCATGGGCAGCCCTCTGTCACCTGTGGTGGCCAACATGGTCATGGAAGAATTTGAGGAGAAAAGCGTTACAATCAGCACCACTAAAACCAACAGTCTTCTACAGATGTGTTGACGACACTTTCGTCATTTGGCCTCCTGGGGAAGAGATGCTCCAACTGTTCTTACAACATCTGAACTCTATCCACCCCCAGATTCACCATGGAGATGGAGAAAAACTGGCAGTTACCATTCTTGGATGATCTGGTACGGAAAAAGCCTGATGGAACACTAGCCCACAGCGTCTACTGGAAGACAACCCACACGGATCTGTACCTTCACGCCTCCAGCTGTCATCAGCCGTGACAAAGAGAAGGAGTACTAAATACATTGGTTCACAGAGCCCGTGTGATCTCCGACGAAGAAAGCTTAAAACTAGAACTAGATCACCTCAAGGGTGTGTTCCAGAAGAACGGCTATAGTGACCGCCAAATTCGACGCGCTTTCAAGCAGAAGACCACACCACAGCCGACGCCTGATGATCCAGCGAAAGCGACAGCCTACATACCATATGCGGGGAACGTATCTGGAAAAATATGCAGGATTCTAGGACGTCATAACATCAAATGCGTCTACCGCCCGCCGCCAAAGATCAAGTCCCTTGTAGGGACAGTGAAGGACGATTTAGGATTCCGGAAATCTGGAGTTTATTTCATACCGTGCGAGTGCGGGAAAGCATAAGTGGGACAAACCGTTCGCACCATCGAGCAAAGGTGTACTGAACACAAACGGCACATCCGATCTCCAACAGCCTACAAAATCTGTCATCGCAGAACATTGCCTTGAGACAAATCACCGTATGGAATACGAGAACACAGAAGTCCTGCACAACACATTCCGCTTTTGGGGCTGTGTATACAAGGAAGCAATTGAAATCCGGGTGCACGAGAACCTCGTTAACAAGGACAGAGGATTGGAACTCAGTCAAGCGTGGAATCCAGCAATAAAAGTTCTGCAGGAACAGCGGAAACGGGGCACCACATCCGCTGAAGGCGGCATGAGTACTGACGCCCATCAGTCATCTCGTCAGCGCAGGCTACCCCCAACACCGCGGCCTGCACATTCCTCCGTCCATACGCGGAGCCACTGGAGGGGAGAGGCGACAGGTATATATACCACACCACCCGCCGGCCTAGGACGTCAGTCAACAGGAGTAACCTGATGATGATGGCACGTTACGCCGTCGAAAATTCGTTCAACAACGACCAGTCAACACGGCTGCATGCCCGAGAGACCTTCAAGCATCTCATTCGCCGGGAAAATCTACGAATAAACATGTCCTATACGTGCACAAGCCGATATAGTTAGGGGACAACCAACTCGGAAATATGCGACATACAAACACAAAATAGAAAAGTCCTTCAATATTCAGATACACTGCCTGACAATGATAGTGAAGCAACCAGAAGACATGGTTGGATGTCAACGTAACTTTGTACACGTACATACGCTATCGACAGGTACATAAATAATTATAGAATTACAATTCTCTGTAACAGATAGGCCGGCCGGGGTGGCCGAGCGGTTCAATGCCCTAGTTTGGAACTGCGCGACCGCTACGGTGGCAGGTTCGAATCCTGCCTCGGGCATGGATGTGTGTGATGTCCTTAGGTTAGTTAGGTTTAAGCAGTTCTAAGTTCTAGGGGACTGATGACCTCAGATGTTAAGTCCATAGTGCTCAGAGCCATTTGAACCATTTGTAACAGGTAGTGGCCATCAAGGTGCATTCGTGTTGTTAGCCTTTAGTGTTGTTACCGGCCTGGTAGGGTATACGAGGTACGTTCAAAAACGTCCGGATAATTCGTAATTTCGCTGCAGTGGTGTGTCGAAACACGGTTGGCATCCGTGCACGCGCCTGTGTTCAATGTGTAACTGCCGCCTGTGTTCAATGTGTAGCTGCCGGAAGTTTCATTTTTGTATGTCTGTTAGTCATTGTTCAGTGCTGTATTGAGTAGAACGTTGTGTCGCATAGTTAGCGAATTTCGGGATAGCAGAGTTAGAGGAGCAACGCGTCCGCATTAAATTTTGCTTGACACTCAACAGAGAGACACCAAATGATGCAGGAACCCTACGGTGATGACTGCTTAAACCGTACTCGGTGTTACGAATGGTTCACACGATTTAGAAATGGGCGGGCGGAAGTTAAAGTTGAACCTCGTTCAGGACGCCCTTCGATGTCTACAGATAACGCACATGTCAGAAACGTCAACGAAATTGTGCGTACCAGTCGAAGACTGACTGTACCAGAGGTTGCATAAGAATGTAGCACTTCAGTTGGATCTTGAAATCCTGACACAGCATCTTGGAATGCATCGTGTTGCCGACAAGTTCGTCCTTCGGCTCAAGAGACAAGACCAGAAAGATTTTTGCCTCGGCATTTGTGAAGTGCTTTTGGATCGCGCAAATGAGAACGAGGTGTCCTTTAAGAGGTGATGACACGTGGGTCTACGGTTATGATGCTGAGGCAAAGGTTCTGTCTTCACAACGGTTCGGCAGTGGTATCGGAGACGCAATAGAGGTCGTCAGGCCAGATCAAATGTGAAAGCCATGCTGATAGTTTTCTTTAACTTTGAATGATTAGTTCTTCATCAATTCGTGCCACAGGAACAAGCTGTTAATCGATGGTACGATTGGGACTTGTTGCGACACCTGCCATCAAATGTGAGAAGGAAACTGCCTAAAATGTAGCAAGACATTTCATGGCTCTGGCACCTCACGATAACGCACCCGCACATTCATCCCTGTTGGTGCATTACTACTGCACAAAAAGTGAAATCACTGTGCTGCCTCATCCTCCGTACTCTCCAGACCTGGCCTCTGCGGTCTTTATTTCCAAAGTTGAAACCACGTTGAAAGGACAAAGATTCGCACCAATAGACTGTGACTGTCAGTATCTTGCAGGCTGAGAGGTTCCCTCTGAAACAGTGAAACAGGACAGGCAACTGCATCTGGCTGAGGGACAGTGTCAGACACAGACAGCTCTTGGAACCTGCTTGTCAGACTGACGAGGGAGGCCTTATGTGCGGCCCCCTGTAAAGTCTTTCACCGCCTGCAAAGTCCTAAAGCGACCTCCCATTCGACCACAGGTGAGGGTCAACCTCAGTGCGAGCAGTAACTGGGCTGGTGAGAGTTGCAGGCTGGTCAGCGGACTCAGGGATGCTGGACGTACGTTGGATCCCTACGGCTGTCCTACTGTGTAACCGAAGTCAATACAGCCTAGATCTGAAAGCAAAGTGTCACCAGCTTGGCTCGCATCCGCACACTGCAATCACAGTCTCTGACCGTACTAAAGACCATGAAAAACTACACTACTCGGAGAAACAGAGGACTGTGTAGTGTAACGACGCGTATGACTCAATAAATTTTGTTTGAAATATGACCATATGCAGACTGCGTCGCCTACGTCGTTTACAAAACACTTCAAAAAATTGTTTAAATTGTTTTAAAGTTCTCTATAAAAGATTCTTGAACGAAACTGTAATTAAACCCCTTCAGT
This sequence comes from Schistocerca gregaria, assembly GCF_023897955.1. Taxonomy (NCBI): domain Eukaryota; kingdom Metazoa; phylum Arthropoda; class Insecta; order Orthoptera; family Acrididae; genus Schistocerca; species Schistocerca gregaria. The sequence goes on along the minus strand of NC_064920.1, from coordinate 1,087,342,002 downwards.
TGAGTCGTTTGTGCAAAATTACGTCACTCAGTCCAACTGGTTTGCGCAAACTTTAGAAATGTAGATGTCGTTCGTTTCTTCTTGGAAATTATATTCTTGCAAGTTATCCTATTTTTCCCATATGAAAATCAGACTGTAAAACCTTTAAGATTCAAAAATAGAAGTGAAACTCTTCTGAAAATTAATATCTTGCAAAAATTCAGTAATAATTCTTCCTCAGTATAACTCTTCATAAATAATTCTGGAACACGTATTTAAACATTAGAGCATACACTGTTTTATTTTTTTCGTATATGCTATGTACAGATGTGAACATCAGACTCACAAAACAGAACTGAACAAAATACAACATGAACTAAACATTCTGCGACGTTTCATTACAATGGAAAATAACAAATTTTTTATTTATTTCAATGTTGGAGGTTCGACGCAACAACCCAGTCACAGGATAATCTGCTGCTCTTTGGCCGTTGACCCGCGACGTCTAGTGGCCACCAATTTTCTTTCTGGTTCCGGCAGTGAAGGTGCTGTTTCCGCGAGTTGCGCTGCTCTCTCCAAACATGAAACATACAAAACAAAAATACAAAACTTTAAATATTTTACAAACATAACAAAATAATACAAATATATAAACAAAACACTAAATTAAACTCACATTTACCTTCAAACTGAGCTGACCCTTGTGGATGGGTGAGGCTTTAATTTCGACACGCACTGCGGAACTCTACTGCGTTCACTGAGAGGTTCAAAAATGGCTCTGAGCACTATGGGACTTAATATCTGTGGTCATCAGTCCCCTAGAACTTAGAACTACTTAAACCTAACTAACCTAAAGACATCACACACACCCATGCCCGAGGCAGGATTCGAACCTGCGACCGTAGCAGTCGCGCGGTTCCGGGCTGCGCCCCTAGAACCGCGAGACCACCGCGGCCGGCTCACTGAGAGGAATGCAAGAAGTGTGTCTAATAGATTAGATTAACAGAGATTCAAAAACTACATTACCAAAGCACGCAGGTGAGAGAAAATAGTTCGTCCCAGATAAGAAACTTGTAACGTATGCCGGACCGAGACTCGAACTCGGGACCTTTGCCTTTCGCGGGCAAATGCTCTACCAACTGAGCTACCTAAGCACGACTCACGCCCCGTCCTCACACCTTCACTTCTGCCAGTATCTCGTCTCCTACCTTCCAAACTTTACAGAAGCTCTCCTGCGAACCTTTCAGAACTAGCACTCCTGAAAGAAAGGATATTGCGGAGACATGGCTTAGCCACAGCCTGGGGGATGTTTCCAGAATGAGATTTTCACTCTGCAGCGGAGTGTGCACTGACATGAAACTTCCTGGCAGAGTAAAACTGTGTGCCCGACCGAGACTCGAACTCGGCAGAGCTTCTCTAAAGTTTGGAAGGTAGGAGACGAGATACTGGCAGAAGTAAAGCTGTGAGTACCGGGCGTGAGTCGTGCTTCGGTAACTCAGTTGGTAGAGCACTTGCCCGCGAAAGGCAAAGGCCCCGAGTTCGAGTCTCTGTCCTGCACATAGTTTTAATGTGCCAGGAAGTTTCAAAACCAGAGCACACTCCGCTGCAGAGTGAAAATCTCATTCTGGATAGTTGCAATGCGTCACAAAATGGGTTTACTTGTCAACACAAACGAAAACTCGAGAAAAGTCTCTATTAAATATTAATTTAACACTTGTCTACTTTACTCGATGGCTTCCCGCCAGTTGCTACGAACTGTCACCTTCTTGAGGAAACAGTCAACCCAGTCGCACAGCTGAGACGATAGTCCATAGGCACGCAGTTTGATGAGAAGCCGCGTGTAAGGAACAGTATCAAAAACCAATTGAAAATCTAGAAATATAGAGTCAATTTGAGGTCCCTGTCAATAGCAGTCATTACTTCGTATCGCCTCAGTGAGAACCCCGCCTTGATTTACAAAACGTCACCACCGAAGCGCGCACAGTACTGCTATTTAGTTCTGAGCGGAAATTTACGTACTGCTCTCTGGGTAAATGTTCAATCACGTCTGCAGGAGGAAACAGTTCCGCCCTTCTGCCCTTTTAACCCCGATGTTGTCTCGTCTTGCAGAAAACCTGACTCGCCAAACTGGTGCGCACTCGTGCGGGCCTGGAATTCGCAGACTGTTTGAGTAGTATTAAAACTTTGTTAATCCTAGCCCGACGTCAATATTTCTTCACAGACGGGGGGAGGCGTGGGTTGGAGGTGGTGGCTGGGGGAGGGGTGGCGGGGGCGGCTGCGCAACGACTGAGGAACTGATCAACAAACGGGCTGCACAAAACGGCCAACTCAAACACAGCGCTGCGCCGGGGCCCGCTCCGTTCGGCAAAGTTTTAATTGCTCGCCGCGCTGCGTTCAGCTGCCCGCGTCCGTCGTTCCTCCGGGCTCAAGACCGGCTGACGGCGCCCGTGCTGAAATTGCCGTCCGCGTCATTGGGCTGCGACAGCATCGCCAGCAGTAAAAAGGTAATGCCGTTTATGGTGCAACCTACAAGTATGAGACAGGTCGTGTCCTGTTATGCTGTGAGAGATCGGCAGCTCTAACAAGGGGAAGGCCTCAGATTTGGCAGGTCGTTTGTGTACAACCTAAAACGAAGGAATCTAAGATATTTTGGGTCAACAACCACGGGTTTTGGAGAAAATTGCCCCTAAAGGTTATGACTAGCAATCGACTCAAAATTGGCGGTATCGATAGATAATTCTAAATAGAGCATTCTTCATCGTCAGGTATGAGGTCCGGAAACGCATACGTTTCCAGTTACCGAGGTACGAATCTTTTACAACTGCCGCTCCTATCAATCTGGAACGCCGAGAAACAGATCTGCCTGCTTCCGGTAGTGCATTGATAATGCATTTGTCTTGCAACACTTTTGCAAACCAAAACAGACCGTCGGTAACTTCCCGCTTTCCATCGTTTGTGACAGGCTCCCAATTATATATTACAGCGCTAGTAAGAGTGTACATCCGCCATTATTCAGATTATGCACCTGAAAGATATGGCACAACAAACAATAACTAGTTACTACGGCATAAACAGACCAGCTAATTACTACGAACTACATACAGTACTCGTCATATGTTACTTACGGAAGAACACAGTATTCATTCACAAAACGTATTTCATTCGGCGCATTAACGATGGAAAAATCGCTACATGTATCCCCGAGGTTCGCGGCAGCCTAGTGACGGAAAACAACTCTTTCCGATTGACTTCTGTAAGGCTCGTGCTAGACACCTTCACTCTTCCAGCATCACAACAATGATATGACGAAGAGGAAACCAAGACAACATAACTCTCCCCGTGTGCATTCTGTCCCGTACCTCGCTGTAAACAAGCGTCGCGCGGTTGGCTACCTGTGATCCCTCGTGAGGAATTGGCAGCACTCTTACTCGGAGTTGTTTTCATGTGACAAGGCTTAAAAGTTTAATACTTTAGTAAGTCACGGCTTTTGGGAAATTAGTTTGCCTACCGTATTATATCATTCCTTATTGATTTACTTACCTTATTAACCCTCCTATCCCTATCAATTGAGATACGGAAAAAACAAACGAAAAGAATAACATCAGCTAGGTTTCTTCGAGATTCGAACCCGGGTCCTCCGATTCCCAGCCAGTTATATTGGCCGTTGCTCTATCGATGATGGCGGCGAGTTTTTTTTTTTTTTTTTTTTTACTATGTGGGTACAGAAGCGGCAGTTGAAATAGGTTCTTACCTCGATTTCTGGAAACATATGCGTTTTCCGGCCCCCATAGCTGGTGATGAAAAAATGCTCTATTTACAATTATCTATCGATCCCGCTAACTCTGAGTCGATCGCTCGTCATAGTCTTTAGGAGTGATTGTCTCAAAATTGCGGGGTGTTGACCCGCAATATCTTAGTCCTTCGTTTTAGGTTGTACACAAGCGACCTGCCAAATCTGAGCCGAATCGGTTGGCCGTGTCTGAGGTCTTCCCCTTGTAAGTACCTTGTCCGTCCTCGATGACTTACGTAAAAAGAATACGATTTTATGCTGCTCGCACAAAATAACGCGGCACCAGGACGGAAACGCATACCCGCCGTGAGCGCTGCGCGAGTTGCATCACACCGTTCCGAAGCGACTGCCGCTTCAATCGAAACTTGTCTAGCTTGAAGGGAGAATCCAGATGGCGGTATGGTTGGCCATCTAGATGGCGTTGCCATAGGTCAAACGGATATCAACTGCGTTTTTTTAAAATAAGGACCCTCATTTTTTGTTACATATTCGTGCAGTACGTAAAGAAATATGAATGTTTTAATTGGACCACTTTTTTCGCTTTGTGATAGATGGCGCTGTAATAGTCACAAACATATGGCTCTCAATTTTAGAGAACAGTTGGTAACAGGTAGGTTTTTTAAATTAAAATACAGAGCGTAGGTACGTTTGAACATTTTATATCGGTTGTTCCAATGTGATATATGTACCTTGTGAGAACGCACGCTGTTACAGCGTGATTACCATATTAATGCAATAAATGCTCAAAATGATGTCCGTCAACCTCAATACATTTGGCAATAGGTGTAACGACATTCCTCTCAACAGCGAGTAGTTCGCCTTCCGTAATGTTCGCACATGCATTGACAATGGACTGACGCATGTCGTCAGGCGTTGTCGATGGATCACGATAGCAAATATCCTTCAACTTTCCCCACAGAAAGAAATCCGGGGACGTCATATCCTGTAAATGTGCGGGCCATGGTATGGTGCTTCGACGACCAATCCACCTGTCATGAAATATACTGTTCAATATCGCTTCAACCGTACGCGAGCTATGTGCTGGACATCCATCATGTTGGAAGTACATCGCCATTCTATCAGGCAGTGAAACATCTTGTAGTAACATCGGTAGAACTTTACGTAGGAAATCATCATACATTGCACCATTTAGATTGCCATCTATAAAATGGGGGCCAATTATGCTTGCTCCCATAATGCTACACCATACAATAACCCGCCAAGGTCGCTGATGTTCCAACTACAACATTAATATTTCTTTACGTTCTACACAAATATGTAATAAAAAATTGGGGTTCCTATTTAAAAAAACAAACAAAAAACGTTGTTGATATCCGTTTGACCTGTGGCAGCGCCATCTACATGTGTCAACCATAGCGCCATCTGGTTTCCCCCTTCAGGCTAGACGAGTTTCGTCCTTCGTAGTTGTTTCGTTTCATGCTTATTTCCAGAGTTATTTGACCCGCTCACTATCAATGGACCACCCTGTGTATTAGCTAGTATTCCATTTTCTCCCACTATTATGAACATAAACACCTAAATAAACACCAGAAAGAAAAAGAATTTTTTTTTATCAGCTTTGTTTTTCAAGCTACGAAAGATAAACGATATTCAATTTCCTTTGGTTTTTTATAAACCACGAACTAATTATTCAATGAGACAATATATACTGCATATTTTAACAGTTTCTTTTTATGAACGACAAAGCACCGTGAGTACTAACTGCAATTCCTTCTCAGAAAAGACAGTTACTGCCCACACCGAGGCTAAAAATTTGTTACCACACATTTTCTTCCTCTGCACCACTCTTCTCCCTAGTGGCACTTGCTTCACGTACACCCTGGACCCTAGTTAAAAATTATCCAAACTGAAATGTGTACACTATACTTTTTTCTCTTTTCAGTCATCAGTCTTCTGACTGGTTTGATGCAGGCCGCCACAAATTTCTCTCCTGTGCCAAACTCTTCATCTCAGAGTAGCACTTGCAACTTACATCCTCAATTATTTGCTCGATTTATTCCAATCTCTGTCTTCCTCTACAGTTGTTACCCTGTACAGCTCTCCCAGTACCATGGAAGTTACTCCCTGGCGTTTTAACACATGTTCAATGATTCTGTTTTTCTTTTAGATGTTTCCCTTATAATCCTTTCCTCTTTGACTCTGCTGAGAACCTGCCCATTCATTACCTTATCAGTCAACGTAATTTTCAACGTTCTTCTGTAGCACCACATCTCGAATGCTTCGATCGTCTTCTACGCTATTGGCCATTAAAATTGCTACACCAAGAAGAAATGCAGATGATAAACGGGTATGCATTGGAGAAATATATTATGCTAGAGCTGAAATGTGATTACATTTTCACACAATTTGGGTGCAAATATCCTGAGAAATCGGTACCCAGAACTACCACCTCCGCCCGTAATAACGGCCTTGATACGCCTGGGCATTGAGTCAAACAGAGCTTGGATGGCGGATACAGGTACAGCTGCCCATGGAGCTTCAACACGATACGATAGTTCATCAAGAGTAGTGACGAGCCAGTTGCTCGGCCACCATTGACCAGGCGTTTTCAATTGGTGAGAGATCTGGAGAATGTGCTGGCCAGGGCATCAGTCGAACATTTTCTGTATCCAGAAAGGCGCGTACAGGACCTGCAACATGCGGTCGTGCATTAAAATGCTGAATTGTAGGGTTTCGCAGGGATCGAATGAAGGGTAGAGCCACGGGTCTTAACTATCTGAAATGTAATGTCCACTGTTCAAAGTGCTGTCAATGCGAAAAAGAGGTGACTGCGGCGAGTAACCAATGGAACTCCGTACCATCACGCCGGGTGATGCGTCAGTATGGCGATGACGAATACACGCTTCCAATGTGCGTTCACAGCGATGTCGCCAAATGCGGTTGCGACCATCATGATGCTGTAAATAGAACCTGGATTCATCCGAAAAAATGACGTTTTGCCATTCGTGCACCCAGGTTCGCCGTTGGTACACCATCGCAGGCACTCCCGTCTGCGATGCAGCGTCAAGGGTAACCGCAGCCATGGTCCCCGCACTGATAGTCCATGCTGCTGCAAACGTCGTCGAACTGTTCAAGCAGATGGCTTTACGATCCGTTACAGCCATGCGGATAAGATACTGTCATCTCGACTGGTAGTGATACGAGGCCGCTGGGATCCAGCGCGGCAATCCGTATTACCGTCCTGAACCCAACGATTCCATATTCTGCTAACAGTCATTGGATCTCGACCAACGCAATCGCGATAGGCTACAATCGGACCTTTATCGAAGTCGGAAACGTGATGGTACGCATTTCTCCTCCTCACACGAGGCATCACAGCAACGTTTTACCAGGCAACGCCGGTCAACTGCTGTTTGTGTATGAGAAATCGGTTGGAAACTTTTGTCATGCCAGCACATGTGAATGCCACTTTGTCATGCCACCTTGTGTGAATGCTCTGAAAAGCTAATCATTTGAATATCACATCATCATCTTCTTCCTGTCGGTCAAATTTCGCTTCTGTTGTACGTTATCTTCATGGTGCAGCAATTGCAATGACCAGTAGTGTATTTAGACGTTTGTTTGCAGTTGAATGTTGCACATATACTTTCACTGAATATATTTTTTTCTTTTTTTCGTGTGTTTCATAAAGCCGTACGATGAATAAATAAATACATTGGTGTTATTTATGTTGCGTTTGCTGGATTGATGTGGTGTTGGTGGTCGTTACGTCAGCAGCGTACCTTGGTTGCAACGACATTCTTTTAATCTCTGCGGTTATTGATGTCCTTTCCGTTGGCGGAATTGTGTGTGGGTCAGACAGGCGTTGGACGCGAATTATTGCCGTCGCGGTGGGCGGTGACGCAGGCCGACAGAGCGGACACGAATCGGTCATTCTGACGCGCGCGGCGCATCGACCGCCGACCAGCGCGGCACAGCACAGCACAGCACAGCACAGCACGAGCGCTGCGGGCAGACCGCGAGAATCTGCGGTCGACGGGCCCGGCCCGCGCCGCCTGTTACCCGCCTGCAGGGGCATCCGCGCGCCGCCTCTCCTCGCACCGTGTTTGCGGTGGACACCACCGCCCCCGCCGCCGCCCCCACCGCCTACCATCCCCACGCCACCCTACACCGCAGCGGTCGTCCATCCCCCCCCCCCCCCCCCTGTTTGCGATGCCAGTGGCTGCTCGGTCGCAACGCTTCCGCCACATGGGTCATGTGGGGGTATTCGACTCATTTCCCTCAGGGCACAGTACTCAGTCCGCTGATCGTCTGTCTCTAACGGACGCTCACCGTTGTTAGCTATCTGACAGGCGCGAATTTCTTTCGAGTGCAGGCTGTCGTACGTCCTGTGAAACTCCCGATAGAGTGCGAAATTTTCCTTATTTCTTGCTGTTAGTAAGAGCTCCCATCAAAACACATTGCCGAACACGTGGAGATAGCATGCAAGGAATGATAGTTTGGTCAGCTATACACTACATACACTATCTGATTTTACAGGCGGCGAGTATTGTTTTGTCAATAGAAATGTAATAACAGCAGAATGAGTCGATCTATCTTAAATACTAGTTTCTTGCTTCAGTATTTTGTTTTACATCTATATGGATACTCTGTAAATCACATTTAAGTGCTTGTCAGAGGGTTCATAGAACCACCTTCACAATTCTCTATTATTCCACTCTCGAATGGCGTGTGGTAAAAAGGAACACCTATATCTTTCTGTACGAGCTCTGATTTGCCTTATTCTATCGTGGTGATTGTTTCTCCCTATGTAGGTCGGTGTCAACAAAATATATTTGCATTCGGAGGAGAAAGTTGGTGATTTGAATTTTGTGAGAAGATTACGTCACAACGAAAAACGCCTTTCTTTTAATGAAGTCTAGCCCAAATCCTGTATCATTTCTATGACACTCTCTCCCATATTCCATGATTATACAAAACATGTGGCCCTTCTTTGAACTTTTTCGATGTACTATGTCAGTCCTATCTGGTAAGGATCCCACATCATGCAGCTGTATTCTAAAAGAGGACGGTCAATCTCAGTGTAGGCAATCTCTTTAGTAGGTCTGTTACAGTTCCTAAGTGTCCTGCCTATAAAACTCAGTCTTTGGGTAGCCTTCCCTAGAACATTTTCTGTGTGTTCCTTCCAATTTATGTTGTTTGTAATTGTAATACCTAGGTATTTAGTTGAATTTATGGCTTTTAGATTAGACTGACTTTTTGTGTAACCGAATTTTAATGAATTCCTTTTTGCACTCATGTGGATGACGTCACATTTTTCGTTATTTAGGGTCAACTGCAATTTTTGCACCATTCAGATGTCTTTTCTAAATCGTTTTGCAATTTGATTTGATCTTCTGATGACTTTATTAGTCGATAAATGACAGTGTCATCTGCAAACAACCGAAGACGGCTGCTCAGATTGTATCCCAAATCGTTGGTGGAAACATCATGTCTTTCCTGAGTTTTTAATAAAAATTTTAATTAAGCTGTTGCTGTAGCTGATCTTGTGAATAACACGGTTTTGCTGCCTTGAAACATTTAATAATTAGTCACCAGTTAATGAATCAAGTAGTCATCTTTAAGGAACATGTGAAACTCTGTATTTTATCTTCAAAAGTTTTTTTCAACTTTCATAATAGTTTAAGTATCAAAGAGTTCTACATTGGTAAACGAACTTATTCTCTCTGGATTCCATATTTTGATTTGTTTAAAAATTTAACTTCCAATTTTCAGTAAGCAAGACCAACTGGCACAAATATTTTAATTATGCTTTGTAATGTTTGTTGATCAGTAAACCATTTCTGAATTATTGTAAAATATATTCCGCACAGATAGCTTAGTTGTTCCACTACCCTTATCAGTAAGTGAGGGCATCGACAATCTACACATTCCACACTTACGAGATCTCTGTGTATGACGGGGCTGCTCAACTGTTTTTGTTGATACTGAATCGTGGAGCTACCTATTATATTCCATGTGCTGGTACACCCACTTGGTCTTTAATTTGATACCTCTCAACAGCTCAGTGCCTACAACACTTCATAGAGGGAGTACTTCATGTTTTTTTTTCCATCGTACTCTACTTTACACATAAACAACAACAAAATATAAAATTTCATACGACATCCTCTTTGAGTAGCCATTATTACATCAGAATTACAAATAACATTTTTATATCAATTATACAAATTTTCAAATGTAGCATTTTAAATGATTGCTTTTATACAGTCTTTGTGGCTTCGAAAGTGGACTGGAGATTGGATGTCATGAATAAGAAATGCATCAGGGTGTAATGAACCTAGTGCTTTCGAAACTCGCATTTGAACTGAAATGTTCCATTCCATAAAAGTCTTTGGTCACATTTGGGTTAATTTTCTTACTTAAATAGTTCTCATCTGCAAATATTTATTGATGTTTCTGATTGTCAAAAAACTGTTTTTCTATAAATATAGTTTTATTATTTACATCGACGTATTTCATTCTATCGATATAGAACAATGTAAATTATGAGTCACAATAATTATCTTTAATGATATGAAAATAAGTTTACATCAGAGACAGTATTTTTAGTCCTTAATTCTTATGCAAACAAAATGTCTTTCTTCGTTTATATTTGTTCTTATTTTGGAATCGATAATGTAATAGATTTCAGAAAATAATGGGAAGCTTCTGTTTTTTATATTTTCAAAATCTGCAACATTTGTTATTAATCGTTTGACCTATGAATCTCGAATTACATAATTATTTTCAGAAGACAATGTATAAACTAAAATTGATACACAATTTGTACTACAAAAGTCAAGTTAATACTAATTTGGACTATTACCTGTTCCCGAAGATACTGAAACCTTGATCTATAAAGTATATATTATGTTTTGACGCCAGGTCCGTCAGATAGGGTCGCAGTGGGGTTACCATTATTAGAGATGGGTACGTGTTGCTGTCAGACTGACTGGGATTTTTGTGTGGTGTGAGCATGTGTTATACTGTGTGTGTTTGAAAAAAAAATGTATATGTATATGTATATGCTAATGAAAAGTGATATTTGAAGCAAAACATGGACAACCTACGATGCAAGGCAGTAACTGAAACGTTTCAGCGTTAGTCATTACCTAAATATTTTTATAAGTTACGACGCTGATGTCAAACGTGACATCAACTGGAACACGTTTCCTCTGCCGACATCAAACTTCCTGATGCTTTTGTATAACAAATCATAGCAAAAATGCACTTTGTTGTGATTTTTACTGTTATGCTTCAAATAAATTGCAATTTTTAGTGCACTAGTATACATTCGAGGAATAATTTTAATAAATGTGATATAACTGATAGGTATGTTGTCATTTTCAACATAACACTAAAAATCAAAGAAGAGCCACAAAAGTAAAGAACATACTTGGGTCAGTCCATGTGAAATAAACGAGTACTCTTGTTCCTGACAGGAGTAATTTGGCGCAATCTTGTACAGTTACGGTAGGAGTCATTTACTTGAAAAATCCCATATTAAAATCTTTTTAGACTTCAAATGTTTGAGTAATTTATTTTTTAAGTGTCCTAAATTTTGCTTTCCTTCGGCACTTTTTAAAATTTTAAAATATCTATACCTCAAGAACTATTTGAGTAAAGTTGAAATCATACCATTTTATTCAGCTTCATTTAAGCTTTCAGAATATTTACTAAGTGACTATATTCATAAAAATGTCGAATTTTCTCAAACCAACTTTTTAAATTCTTCAAATTGCACAATTGGAATTCGTTTTCGTGTTGTTAATGTGTCTGCCAAACATCAGGATGGTATTCGATTGGTAACATAATGAAATAATTATATTTCACTGCAGCATCGAGTATGTGGTATGTGGGACTCCGACTTATTAGTAGGTTGTAATGGCAACATTGAATGGTAAAAAACAAATTAGACTACAGTAAAATGAAATTTCATTCTGCATGCTCGCAGTGGAATATCGTCATGGTATGGCACACTTATTAACAAATAGGAAGTGACAGATAATTTTTTTTCAACGGGAAAAATCCCGATTTTTAAATTTTAAAATTAATTTGGTTTCGGAAAATTTGTCCTGGTCATGAATGTGGTCAAATAGCGCATTTGTTTTAGGCTTATAAGAATCTGATTAAGTCGTGCAATTTTGAGGTTTGTAAATGGGATATGGCTATTGTAATGTTTCAAAAAGTGACAAAAACAGCACATATGAAAGATTCAAAAAATCATCAATTTTTGGTTTTACGTCATTCTGATATGAAGCTAAAATATAAATTTCTGATTTATAGAGATTAAATGTAATTTTTATTCGTTGATTTCATTCTGAATGACTCACTTACAAAGTAAGCCATCAGAAATTAAAACCGAAATTAGAAGGAGAATTATACAGATTTGCGCAAAAAAATATGGCACTGAATTTGCAGTACTGTATGGGCAAGTTCGCATGTAACTGAAGAAAATAATTTGAAGATAGGCAGCTAGTTCGAAACATGTAATTTGAAAATAAAGAAAGGCGATCTGCAGACAGCAATTGGATAAGTACAACGAGAAACCAGGCCAAAGTTCGCAAATTTAACATTTTCTTAAATTGACTCGATGATTACTGTGGGCCGCGATCCACTTTCAAATCACTGTAACATAGTCAAAAATGCCGAAGATGTCAAAACTGTGCAACGAACTGTATGCGCAGTATCCGCTCGTTGCACATTTCTGACATGGTTTTCATGTCTTCGGCATTTTTTGACTATGTTAAAGTTATTTGAAAATTGATCACTGCCCAAAACTAGTCATCGATTGAATTAAACAAATAAAATTTGCAAGTTTGGAGTGGATTTCGTTCTACTGATTAACTTGTTACGCGGGTAGCTGCTCTTGCCCCTGCTAAGTGCCTGAGACTGCCCGCCTTGAAAAGACCGCTTGCCTTGAGATAGCCGGCACTGAAATGGGAGCCGGACGCCACGGCAAGCAAAGCGGCAGCGCGTGAGATTGGAGCCTTCGGCCCACCCTTGGAGGACACGGGGGCCGGACTTGTGCGCCAGATTACCACTTTATATTCCGCTGGGGGTCGGTGTGGTGGCCGCCCGAGTTTCACGGCTCAGCGCTTAGCTGGCTACGGCCACTGACCAGCCAGTGGTGGTCGGTGGTCCCTTCTGAGGTCCCGGGAGCCTGCCGATTGAATTAAGCCCCGGCTAAAAGAATTAGCAGAGAGCAGGGTAGCCGCGCAGACGGGGACATTGAATGTCCGAATTCACACGCAAGCGAGACCTGAAGTAGAGAGGTAGTCGCCGTACTCTTGCAAGAGCGCTCCTGTCGCATAGGGAATTCAGTAGTTGGCCGTGGAGCACGGCAGGTGGCAGTGGTCACTTGTGAGATCTCCACAGGCTGCGAATTGCATCAAATCCAAAGTAAGAAGAGCAGAATAGCAGCTGTGAAGAGAGATACTCGTACGGCGTTGAGGAACTGAGAGCAGCGAATGCGCTCCCAGCGGCGAGTTCTTGGACTGCTAGAAGACATTCAGAGTACAGGCTAATCAGAGTTGTGATTGGAAACAGGACTTGCAGATAGAACTCCACAGTTATCGGAACGAAATAGACAAATGTAAAGGTAATTTTGGGTGTACCACAGGGTAGCGTTGTAGGACCTGTTTACAGTTCATATTGATATTCTAGTGGATAACGTTGGGCCGGCTGTGGTGGACGAGCGGTTCTAGGCGCTTCAGCCCGGAACCGCGCAACTGCTACGGTCGCAGGTTCGAATTCTGCCTCGGGCATGGATGTGTGTGATGTCCTTAGGTTAGTTAGGTTTAAGTAGTTCTAAGTCTAGGGGACTGACGACCTCAGATGTCAAGTCCCATAGTGCTCGGAGCCATTTGAACATCACCATGTGGGCGAAGGTAAAAGAGATAGTGGAATGACACCACTTCAGAATAGCTTTGAGGACCACCTTAGTTTGGCAGTATGCTTCCCAGCGGGGGGAAGTTGAAAATGTTTCTTTCTAAGCGTAGTTATTGGAGAGTGTATAAAAGTTGTCATCTGAAATTGCTACATTTGGTATTTCTTTATGTATTATATAAAAAGGTTTTTTTATTCTGATGTAATAATGGTTACTAAAATACACTTTCGTATGAATGGGATTTTGTTGTTGTTGTCTATGTAGAAAGTGGAGCAGAATGCAAAAAATATGAAGTAATCCATCTCTGAGGTCTTGTTGGGACTGAGCTGTTGAGGGGTATCAAATGCAGGATCTAGTGTATGTACCAGCACACACAATATAACAGGTAGCAGCGCGATTCAGTGTCAACAAAAACAGCTGAGCAACCACATTATCCACAGAGATATCCCAAGTGTGGACTGTGAAGGCTGTCGATGCCCTCACTTACTGATAACGAACAAAAGGGTAGTGGCACAACTGAATTACCTGCGTTCAATGTATTTTACTGTAATTCACAGCTGATTTAGTGATCATTAAATATTAAAAACCATAGTCATAGTATTTGTTCTAGCAAGTCTTGTTTAATCAAAATTGGAAGTTAAATTTTTAAACAAATCGATATATGTATAATCCTGAGAGAATAACAAGTTCCGTTTAATAGTGTAGAACTTCTTACGCTAAAACTATTATGAAAATTTGAAAAAAAATTAAAGCATAATTGTACATGTGTCGTAAAGATGAATAGTTGCTTCATTGTCTTGAGACTCTAATTGTTAAATGTTTCATGACAGCAAAATTACCTGATCCACAAGATCAGCTACGGAAAAAACTTAATTACAAATTTTATTTCAAAAAATTCAGGAAGGACGTGAAGTTTCCACTAATAGCAAACCGAAGCAAGAAACTACTATTTATGGCTTGTGACGAAATTGGCTCAGAAGAGAGTGATATGTCGAATTTTGACCATGATTTACTTAAATATTTAACTCAGAATCGTACTTAAGCAACATTTAATCACTTCCGAACTACAGATATGCGTTTCAAAATTACAACCACATCCGCTAGTAGTAAACAAATCTGTAAAATACGAAAATACATGATTAATTTTGTAAAATATGTCAAACAAATGTTATTGCTGCCCAAAACATAATTGCAAAAGTATAAAAGCTCGCCGCCCGATGCCGAGAAGGTTGCATTATGAGGAGTTACAGACGGTAAACGTAAGTTACTATCATTGTACAGCTTCCAGATTTAAAGTACCCACTTTATGTAGACCTTGCACCAATGCGAAATAACCTCCTTTATTCCGATTTTTTGGAGCTAGATGTTTAATGGCAGACTCCAAAGCGCGCGCGCACTTTAGAGAACGTAATATTTCAGTAAGTAAAATTCTCTACGTAAATTTACGCGTCATATTTAGGAAGCCACTCGTATAAGCATAATGTTGCCGTCTGGCTGCATCGAGCTAGACTATGTTTAGCGTCATTATGTTGGCAGAAACAGTTCAAAATGGATAATCTCTGTTGAAGTTCGAGTGTAGGTAAACACACACGAAAACTACTGAAAGAGTTATTTCTGCTACTTAGATGATACCTAGTTAGATTTTTAAGGTATGTAAAATGATTATAAATGATAGCACAGAGTGTGTTGCCACGTCTCTGTAACCAAACGGTTAGTAATTAATATTTTCACTTTGTTGTCCTATGGCAATATACCTAAAATACTGAATAAATCAAAATGTCTATGTCCAACCTGTTACATAGCATTGTGTGTTTCAGACCTTACCCCCATATATTTTTTCACTGACACAGGGTTACGAAAAAGAAGTGCAATAGAGGGTTAAGACATGTATAACGTCAAAAAAAGCAAAAGGAGGCAAAGTAAACAGTAATATCATGGAATTGAAATGGGTAACATAAACAATATAGATAATCGAGTGTAGTTACTATGGAACTACATTTATTGAAAAACACATATTTCATAAAATGAAATTTCTATAGAAATGGTTTACATTGCTTCCAGAGTCTTGACGGAAGCGGAGCTGTATGGCAGTGTAAAATTATAAAGTGTGTGTGTGTGATGGATGACGTAACCCATATCGTTAACCACAAAGACATGGCGGCAGTGGCGAAATTACTCGCACGAAGTGTTGAGTGCTGTTGACAAGGGATTTCAAACTGACTCCGTATTTCTAGATTTCCAGAAGGCTTTTAACATTGTACCACACAAGCGGCTGGAAGTGAAATTGCGTGCTTATGGAATGTCGTCTCAGTTACGTTAATAGATTTGTGATTTCCTCTCAGAGAGGTCACAATTCGTAGTAATTGACAGAAAGTCATCGAGTAAGACAGAAGTGATTTCTGGCGTTCCCCCAGGGTAGTGTTACAGGCTCTCTGCTGTTCCTTATCTATGTAAACGAGACAATCTGAGCAGCCGTCTTAGGTTGTTCGCGCATGACGATGTCGTTTATAGACTAGTTAAATCATCAGAAGGTCAAAACAAATTACAAAACGATTGAGAAAAGATATCTGTGTGATGCAAAAATTGGCAATTGACCCTAAATAACGAGAAGAATGATGTCATCCACATGAGTGCTAAAAGAAATCCGTTAAACTTTGGTTGCACCATAAATCAGTCAAATCTAAAGGACGTAAATTTAACTAAATATCTAGGAATTACAATTACGAAGAACTTAAATTGGAAGTAACACACAGAAAATGTCGTGGGGAAGGCTAACCAAAGATTTCATTTTATTGGAAGGACACGGAGAAAATAGTTCTATTAATGAGACCGCCTACACTACGCTTGTCCGTCCTCTTTTCGAATACTGCTGCGTGGTGTGGGATCCTTACCAGATACGATTACCGGAGTACATCGAGAAAGAGCAAAGAAGGGCATCACGTTTTGTATTATCGCGAAATAGTGGAGAGAGTGTCACTGACATAAAGGATTAGGAGTGAACATCACTAAAAAAAGGCATTTTTCGTTGCGGCGGAATCTTCTCACCAAATTTCAATCGCCAACCTTCTCCTTCGAATGAGAAAACATTTTGTTGGCGCCGACCTGCATCACCATAATAAAATAACGAAAATCAGAGTTCGACACCTAAAGATATAGGTGTTCGTTTTTTCCGCGCGCTGTAAGAGACCGGAATAATAGAAAATTATTTTGAAGGTGGTTCGGTGAACCCTTTGCCAGGCACTTAATTGTGACTTGCAGAGTATCGATATAGATGTAGACATGACAGCAGTGAATTCAGTTCAGCCAAACAACAATAATGGCTCACCCGACTTATGTTGTCAACATGGCCGGTAACATATCGCGAGGTTCACACTATTTGCATTATACTTCCTTCGCACGGTATTCATGATTATGTATGGTGTCCCTTTCAAACTACCCACATTTCAAAGGACCAGGAAGAAAACACTACGGTAGATATTATAATGAAATAGTACTATTTGCTAGAGCATTCAGAGAATTTATATCTTCGCGTCAGACGTGAAACATGATCGCATGAGGTGAGGTAAGTGGGCGCAAGCAGCAGTGTGGTTTGCGTAAACAAAATCGCCGATTAGTTTGCAAAGAAATTATCGTAGGTTGTATGGAAGTGATTCACCTGATTTGAAAATCAGGAATGTTGTCGTAGGTTTCTGACAACTGAAAGTGTTCCGAAACATTTTGGCATTTGCACGTCGCAGTGTTTCGGAACAAACAGTACACGACGTCAGGCAAGCCTATCTCAGAAGCCCACAGTTCGGCAGGTATCTCGACAACTAAATATCAAACTATCTCGAGCAACATTGCTTCGTGTAATACACTAGCGTCCTCGTTTGCGTGATAATAAAGTGCAATTTCTGCAACATCTGTTGCCGAACGACAAACCAAGCCGACGACAATTTGCTACAGATATGCTGCAGCGTATTGACATGAATGCCAGCTTCCTGGAAAGATTTTTATTCTCAGAAGAGGCCGCCTTTCTTGTATAAGGAACGGTTGATCGACCTTACGGTCGAAATTGGGGCTCGCAACATTCGCACGCTATCATTGAACATATTGGAGATAACCCTAAACTGAATGTCTGGTGTAGTCTAATGTACATGATTGTTGGACCGTTCTTCTTTGCAAAAAAAACACCGTGAATGGGTGAATGTATCTGGGCATGTTGGAGCAGTTTGTGTACATCAGATTCAAGACTTGCAAGCCGGCATAGTCTTTCAACAAAATGGAGCTCCACCGCATTGATAAACAGCTGTGCTCAAGTTCCTGGATACGAAATTTCCCAATCGCTGAATCTGACGCGGAGCACCAATTTCCTGCCCACCACGTTACCGCGACATTACCGCTGGATTTCTCCTTGTGAGCGTTCGTGAAGGACCACGTGTATGCGCCGAAAGTGGACGTTATATTCAGACGTATCACTGACGCAACGGCAACAGTGTCAGAGTACATGGTAGGAAGAACATGGCAAGAAACTGAATACAGACTAGATATTGTTCGTGCTACAAATGGTTTATGTGTATGGTGCACTGATCGTTATTAAGTAACTCTAGCATAGGGCGCAGTTTGATTACTGATTTTTTTTCTTTTCTTTCCTGGCCCTTTACAATGTGGGAGGTTTGAAAGTTACACAAGTGTTAAGTCCACATAGTATTAGTCATGTGATTGATCGGTAGTAATTAGGATGCTTCACATTTCGACACGTCGCTGCCACCCTATTATTATCTCTACGTTAACAGAAATACTCTCTCTCCCTCTCTCTCTCTCTCTCTCTCTCTCACACACACACACACACACACACACACACACACACACACACACACTTTCGATTACCGATATATTATTCGGTCTCTCTTCTCGTATAGCAGTTGCATTTTACAGTTTCCAGTAAGTAAACGTACGTAAAAGTTTGCTAACACAAAAATAAAAATGTTAATATTAAATACATAGTATCTATATAAGTAAACCTCAATTGCCGCATGTATGAAAGATCATCACCTAAGAAAGGCGTCACCGATTTGGTTGATTTCTTGTTGTGGTGTTCGTTATAATGAGGACAATGTTTGTATGAAAGAAAATTTTCGAAAAAGGTAACGGAGAAGTAGGAAATTAACATCAATTGCCGGATGTATGAAACATTGTCAATTAAGAAACGCTCGACAAAAATCAAATGGCTCTGAGCACTGTGGGACTTAACTTCTAATGTCATCAGTCCCTTAGAACTACTTAAACCTAACTAGCCTAAGAACAGCACACATATCAGTGCCCGAGGCAGGATTCGAACCTGCGTCCGTAGGGGTCGCGTGGTTCCAGACTGTAGCACCTAGAACCGCTCGGCCACGCCGGCCGGCAAAACGCGCGACAGATTTGGTTGATTTTTGTCTTTGTTATGTTCGTAATTGTAGGTACAATGTTCGTGTGAAAGAAAATTTGTGGAAAATCCACCGGAAATGACGGAAATTAAAATCAGTTGTCAAAGATCATGACTTAGGAACGGCTCGGTCGATTTACCTTTTTTTCTCTTGTTTATGGATAGTAATGGCATTCTTGGTATGAAAAAGAAAATTTTAAAAAAAGTTGCATTCAGTCTGACAGTTCCGCTGTCACATGCTTCCATGATAAAAAATCAGTTTCACAGTTGTGTATAAATACATATGAAATATATAAAGGGGAAAGGTTGTTACCATAGATCTCGGAAAGTTCTTGACCTATTTACTTCCAATTTTTACATGGCACTCTAATGAACTTTAGAACGGACATGCGCTGTACAGTTTTGTAACATATTACATATGGAAGTATATATGAAATACATAAAGTGGGAACGTTGTTACTGGAAATCTCGAGAAAGTTCTTGATCAACTTACTACATATTTGTAGACGACACGCTGCTGAAATTCAGACGAAAATGGACTTATAGAGGGGGGGGGGGGGGGTGGACTTGGACGAAGCGTGGAGACTATGCACAGAGAGAGGGGGGGGGGAGGAGAAGAGGAGATCTACACACACACACACACACACACACACACACACACACACACACACACACACACACACACACAGAGAGAGAGAGAGAGAGAGAGAGAGAGAGAGAGAGAGAGAGAGAGAGAGAGAGAGAGAGAGAGAGAGAGGGGGGGGGGGGAGGAGGAGGGCGGTTGAGAAGATGGGCAGTGAGAGGGGGGCGGGCGCAGGAAATTTAGGATATATATTCGGTTCCCATATATTTAGCACTTGGGAAGCATTGACACGTTCGCTAGTAACCTTATAAACGTAACGAACGGTTATGTTTTTTTTTAATTATAGATCAAAACACGTCGAAATGGCAAAGCTGTGTATACTGTTTCCATATTGCAGTGACGTTAACAGAGATAATGAAAGAAAAATTAATCCCGCTCAGAATATTTAGCAATGTCTTCACAGGGCTGCAGAAACGGCTATTTGCGAAGTGTGGATATTTAAATTCCAAAACTCTTTACGACGTCATACTCAGACGTGGAGATCAGACGTTCGCCTGGAGGGCTACTTGTCCCCTCTGTGTGACGTCCCAGTGTCTGTGCGGCGAGACTTCAGCTCCGAGACGCTACGCAGCGCTTTTTGTCGAGGAACGCGCCGGCCGTCTGCTCAGAAGCGAGCCCTTGTATCCTCTGAGACGTCAGGCGGCCCTTCGGCCCTTGTGCCTCCGTTTCCTGTTAAGAACGAAAGGGCGCGAGCGGGTCCTTCCAATTTTCGCGGAGAAACCATTTCGCCGAGAGGGTACGGCGAGGCGGGATGCAGGAAAGGAACGGGGAGGGTTGCTAACTCTGCGCGGCCCCCACCACTGTGTTTATTAGTAAGCATTCGTCAAAGGTCCTCCGCCGCTAAGCTCGCTTAATGAGGCCGCTGCGCTGCGGTCCTCGCGATTTAGGGAGAGGGAGGGAAGCCCATTGGCCGCCGGGCGCCATGTTTCCTCTGCAAAATGGCCCCTCCCCATTATTTCTCTTTCTTACTTTAGGGTCCTTCCCTTGTGAGCTCCCACTCGGCGAAATCGCGGGGCCTCGAATGTGCTTTCGCGTAGTTCCCTCGAATAGTGGTGGAGGGTGTACGTTAAAAGCTTGACGGCTTTTACGACTCGCCTAATCGCACCCCAGCCGTCGCACTGAGGGACCGCCAGCTCGCCACGGCAATTCTGCGCGATTCATGCCGCGGGCCGACGGTTTCCGGGGAAATTAATCGCTACGCGTTGCCGCCCATCCCCCCTGCATGCAGCAAGGGCGCGGTACAGGCGTGGAGCGGCTACCAAGACTCGAGCGGGAATTAACAGAAATGGCCAAAGGTGCGGCAGACAGTTCTACATCTACATACATTCTCCGCAATCCACCATGTGGTGCGTGGCGGAGGGTACCTCGTACCGCAACTAGCATCTTCTCTCCCTGTTCCACTCCCAAACAGAACGAGGGAAAAAATGACTGCCTATAGGCCTCCGTACGAGCCCTAATCTCTCTTATCTTACCTTTGTGGTCTTTCCGCGAAATATAAGTTGGCGGCAGTAAAATTGTACTGCAGTCAGCCTCAAATGCTGGTTCTCTAAAATTCCTCAGTAGCGATTCACGAAAAGAACGCCTCCTTTCCGCCAGAGTCTCACACCCGAGTTCCTGGAGCATTTCCGTAACACTCGCGTGATGATCAAACCTACCACTAACAAATCTAACAGCCCGCCTCGGAATTGCTTCTATGTCCTCCCTCAATCCGACCTGCTAGGGACCCCAAACGCTCGAGCAGTACTCAAGAATAGGTCGGATTAGTGTTTTATAAGCGGTCTCCTTTACAGATGAACCACATCTTCCCAAAATTCTACCAATGAACCGATGACGACTATCCGCCTTCCCCACAACTGCCTTTACATGCTTGTCCCACTTCACATCGCTCTGCAATGTTACGCCCAAATATTTAATAGACGTGACTGTGTGAAGCACTACACTATTAATGGAGTATTCAAACATTACGGGATTATTTTTCCTATTCATTTGGATTAATTTACATTTATTTACATTTAGAGTTAGCTGCCATTCCTTACACCTATCACAAATCCTGTCCAAGTCGTATGGAACCCTCCTACAGTCACTCAACGGCGACACCTTCCGGTACTCCACAGCATCATCAGCAAACAGCCGCACATTACTAACCGCCCTATGCAAAAGATCATTTCAGTCAGGCGTTAAAGACTGTTTAAAGAATGCTCAGCGTTTATTTTCGGTTGTGCATCTCTCATATTGTACCAGCTGCTATAACTACTTGCGACATTTTTTGAGTCATCAGTCTTCTGACTGGTTTGATGCGGCCCGCCAAGAATTACACTCCTGTACCAACCTCTTCATCTCAGAGTAGCACTTGCAACTTAAGTCCTCAATTATTTGCGGGATTTATTCCAATCTCTGTCCTCCACTACACTTTTTGCTCTCTACAGCTCCCTCTAGTACCATGGAAGTAATTCCCGGATGTCTTAACAGATGTCCTATCATCCTGTGCTTTCTTCTTGTCATTGTTTTCCACATCTACATCTACACTCCGCAAGCCACCCAATGGTGTATGGCGGAGGGCACTTTACGTGCCACTGTCATTACCTCCCTTTCCTGTTCCAGTCGCGTATGGTTCGCGGGAAGAACGACTGCCGGAGAGCCTCTGTGCGCGCTCGAATCTCTCTCATTTTACACTCGTGCTCTTCTCGGGATGTATAAGTAGGGGGAAGCAATATATTCGATGCCTCATCGAGAAACGCACCCTCTCGAAACCTGGACAGCAAGCTACACCGCGATGCAGAGCGCCTCTCTTGCAGAGTCTGCCACTTGAGTTTGCTAAACATCTCCGTCACGCTGTCACGCTTACCAAATAACCCTGTGACGAAACGCGCCGCTCTTCTTTGGATCTTCTCTATCTCCTCCGTCAACCGACATGGTACGGATCCCACACTGTTGAGCAATACTCAAGTATAGGTCGAACGAGTGTTTTGTAAGCCACCTCCTTTGATGGACTACATTTTCTAAGGACTGTCCCAATGAATCTCAACCTTGCGCCTGCCTTACCAACAATTACTTTTATATGATCATTCCACTTCAAATCGTTCCGTACGCATACTCCCAGATATTTTACAGAAGTAACTGCTACCAGTGTTTGTTCCGCTGTCATATAATAATACAGTAAAGAATCCTTCTTTCTATGTATTCTCAATATATTACATTTGTCTGTGTTAAGGGTCAGTTGCCACTCCCTGCACTATGTGCCTATCCGCTGCAGATGTTCCTGCATTTCGCTACAATTTTCTAATGCTGCAACTTCTCTATATAGTACAGCATCATCCGTGAAAAGCCACATGGAACTTCCGACACTATGTACTAGGTCATTTATATATATATTGTGAAATATACAGCGATTCATGATGGTCCACATATTCCTTTCCTCCCGTTTCTTCTCAAAACCTGCTCATTCCTGACCTTATCAGTCCACCTAATTTCCAATATTCGTCTGTGGCACCGCTTGTCGAATGCTTCGATTTTCTTCTGTTCCGGTTATCCCACAGTCCATGTTTCATGCTGTGCTCCAAATGTACGTTCTCAGAAATTTCTTCCTTATATTAAGGCCTATGATCGATACCTGTACACTTCTCTTGGCCTGGAATGCCCTTTTTGCCATTGCTAGTCTGCTTTTGATGTCCTCTTTGCTCCGTCCGTGATGGGCTGTTTTGCTGCCTAGGTAGCAGAATTCACTAACTTCGTGACCACCAATCCTGATGTTAAGTTTCTCGCTGTTCTCATTTCTGCTACTTCTCATTACTTTTATCTTTCTTCGATTTACTCTCAAGCCATATTCTTTACTTCTTAGATTGTTCATTCCATTCAACAGATAGTGTAATTCTTGTCCACTTTAACACAGGATAGCAGTGTCATTAGCGAATCGTATCATTGCTATCCTTTCACCATGAATTTCAGTTCCACTCGTAAACCTTTCTTTGATTTCCATTATTGCTATTTTGGTGTACAGATTGAACAGTAGGGTTGAAAGGCTACATCCCTGTCTTACACTCTTTTCAATCCGATCACTTCGTTCTTGGTCCTCCACTCTTATTATCCCCTATTATTCATATTGTATATTACCCGTCTCTCCCTATAGCTTACCCTAATTTTCGTCAGAATTTCGAGCATCTTGCACCATTTTACATTGTCAAAGGCTTTTTCCATGTCGACAAATTCTATGAAGGTGTCGATTTTTCTTTAGTTTTGTTTCCCCTATCAACCTAACGTCAGAGGTGCTTCTCTGGTGTCTTTACCTTTCCTAAAGCCAAACTGATTGTCATATAACACATCCTCAATTTTCTTTTCCATTCTTCTGTATATTCTTGTCAGCAACTTGGATGCATGAGGTGTTACGCTAATTGTGCGATAATCATCGCACTTGTCAGCGACATTTAGTGCCTCCATTAGTGACTAAACACTGGTGCCTAAAACTTAAGTCACGAAATTCACTGCCAAGTAATTTTGTACCATACATAAAGATAACTGCTACAGTATGGTACAGAACGTAAGCGAAAGAAATATGCAGTGAGACGAACAGAAATGACTTTTTTATTCAAAGACAGTACTTACATGGAGTCACAGCGATTCATGATGATCCCCTGGACATTACGAAAGGCGGGACTTGGTTCTTCATAGAGTGTCTCCTCACACCGTAACAGAGGGCTCTAAAAACGACAATGATGTACTGTGTTCGCATGCCCATTACGTGTTCTCACCTCCTGCCGTAAAGTGAAGGTACGTCCAGAGTCGTCAAACACGATCGTTTTGGTTGTCTAGGGGTCACAGTGTGGGAGACACAATGTTGCAAGTGCTTACTGATCTCCAGATCTTTGAACACTGCACACTCGCCTGTCAAATTTATTAAGACACTACTCCTTTCTCATCTCCGTCTTTTCAATCTTTCCTTCGGACCTGACTTCGTCTTTATTGGCAGTGCTGCACCGCATCCAACAGCGCAGGGGAGGACTCTTGGAACGAGAGGATATTCAATGAATAGACTGCCCTGCCCGTTTCCCCGACTTAAGCCCATGGAGGATTTTTTATTTACAGGCCAAAAACTCGAGCAAACCGTCCCCAAGGACATGACAGGAGAAGAGACGATGAGAGAGAGCTCAGACTCTGCGCGAGAAAGGAAAAGTCATTGTGGATGGGAGAGAAAAAGAATACCACTAAGGCCGTCGCAGTGGGACAGAAATATAGTGAAAGTGATGGAGGAGGAGATGGCGATAAGAAATAGCGATAGAAAGGGATGAAGACATTGACAATGGGAAAGACAGAGCGTAGAACGTGCCAATGGGAGAAAGAGGGAACGTGGCAGAGAGAGGAAGAGGTGAGGGAGATGATGTTTGGTTCGTGGGGCCCTCAAATAGCTGCGAGCACTGTGGGACTTAACAACTGTGGTCATCAGTCCCCTAGATCGTAGAAATACTTAAACCTAACTAACCTAAGGACATCACACACATCCATGCCCGAGGCAGGATTCGAATCTGCGACCGCAGCAGTCGCGCGGCTCCGGACTGAGCGCCTAGAACCGCTAGATCACCGCGGCCGGCTGGGTGGGCGCTCAACTGCGCGGTCATCTGCGCCCGTACAGAGGCCCAATTTTTTCACAGTCCGTCTATCCACTGTCACGAAAGATGATGACGATGACGATGGTGGTGGTGGTGATGATGATGATGATGATAAAATGATGAGCACAACACGAACACCCGGTCCCTGGGCAAAGAAAATCCCCAACCCGCCCGGGAATCGAAGCCGGGACCTCATGATCCAGAGGTAGCCACTAGACCTCGAGCTGCGAACAGGAGCTGGAGATGCAAAGTATGAAGGTAGTACGCAGGCAGGTCGTATTAAAGGAAGACATGAAGCAGTTGAGAACTGGGCTGCTGTATTTCTTACCGGCAGGTTCAAACAACACGCAACTGTTAGATGCTTCGCCGATTCAAATAGGAATCCGTGGAGGGAAGGCGATGTTCTTTTCGAGGAACACTATTGAGAAAATTTAGAGAACTACCATTTGAAGCTGACCACAGAACAATTCTACTGCCGTCAATAAACATTTCGCATAAAGAACACCAAGGGACTACAAATACGGGGTCGTACAGAGGCATATAGACAGTCATTTTCGCCTCTGTGTATTTGCGAGTGGAATAGGAAAGGAAAAAATTTGTTCAGAGGCTGTAAATACCGTTGCAGTTGCAAGGTTCTTGCACTTAGAACACGACCGTTTTCGGGCGCTTATACGGCCATCTTCAGGTGTCGTAACTTGTTGCTGTGGACGAGTAGAAGACGCGGTGTGCTATTACGTCTCACACTCGTCCACCGCGGCCCTCGCGGTCACCAAGTTACGACACCTGAAGATGGGCGTATAAGAGCCCGAAACCGGTCGTGTAGTGGTATTTCCAACCTCCGGTATAATGCTCATTCGCGGATGTTACTCCGACAGAATTGTTTGTGGCGAAAAAATTAGTAGTGCCGCGGAGGACCGTGCGCCACTCCCGGTTCGGTGGGTTGCGGAGTGTCTACGTAGATGTAGACGGCTTGATTGTAAAGAGAAACTGGGTAAAAGGGTGTAGAATGTTCTGTGCTAAAAGACCGCGAATATGTTCGAATGCCAAAATTTTTGGTGGGGAAAGCGGAATGAACATTCACTTTTTCTCTCTTAAAGAGGAGCTTATTTGCCTTTTCATGTGCTCCTGCAGGAGCATTTTTCAGCTGGTGGTTTTTCGTGACAGCTATGCTAAATGTGGACACTACTGTTGTCCGCTGCACGGATTTTGCACGGTCGCCATCTTGGACAAATGTTCCCGGTAGTCTCTGGTACAACTGTTACAGGTTAGGTAGCAGCCTTCGCTGAAGGAGAGCGACATCCCAAATTGTCACTGGACAAAATCAAACTAATTTACGGCCGAGTACCGAACACCCGTTATTGCTGTAACAAACGACAGTACAGCGGCCGATTGATCAGGATTACCAACTCACGAAGACAATGTGTTTCGGAACATAGGCATTCCCATTGTTTGGGTAACAATCCGGAAATGATCAAAGGGACGTCTCAGCGGCGTCACTGCAAAGCTACGTACAGAGGGCGCAAATTGGTTTGAGTCGGAGTAGCGCCCTGCCCTTCCCCTCCTCCCGAACCCCCCACCCCCCCTCACCCCTCACCCCTCACCACTAACGCAGCTGTGTGTGACGAGCGAGTCCATTGTGTAGCTTCCGAACAGCCCTCACAGTACAGACCAGTCGCTGTGTTTACAGACCAGTGGCTGTGTTTGTGGCTTCATCAATGTACGTCCCTGGCGTACTAGTGACAAATACAGCTGTCTACGGAAGGGTGTCTGCATGTGCCACCGCAACATAACAACATATTTCGTATAAAGATGCGAAAGAATCATTACAATTAGATTTAAATATTATCCACTGGAAATAGTAACAGCTGTAAAATACCTAACAGTATGAGTCCCGAGCGGTCTGAAATGGAAGCACTACTCGCAGAAAAACCAGATTCCAATCTGAAGTCCATTGCAAGAATCCTAAGGATTTACGTCGTTGTTCCTTTGACAGTAGTCCCCATTAACTACTACAGACTTCCGCAAGAGGTTTTTCCAGTGCCGGAAACACTCCTGGGGACACGATCTTTAGGACACCTTTTAGCTCTCTTTCGCAGGAGAGCTTCTGTGAAGTTTGGAAGGTAGGAGACGAGGTACTGGCGGAAGTAAAGCTGTCAGGACGGGCGCGAGTCGTGATTGGGTAGCTCAGTTGGTTCCTGCGAAAGGCAAAGGACCCGAATTCGAGTCTCGGTCCGACACACAAATTTAATCTGCCAGGAAGTTTAAACACAAGGTTTGCACACATGTTTCCAGCAGCACAATACGTGTAAAGTAATCATGGTAAACGTCTGATTTAAACTGTGAATGAAATCACAAGCAATAACTTAGACTGAATAATAAATATTAGTTACTGAAGATGATTGACTAGTGTAAGCTTATAGGAAGAGTTAAGACATTATTCCAATTGTAACAACTCCGTTTTTATCCCGACCTGATCTGATCGAATAGCAGCCCAATATTTATTATTAACATGACCGTGAACCTAATGGGGCTGGTAATCGGAATTGACTGCTACGAAAGTTGTTACTTTCCAGTTCGTCCTGTTCAATACTATAATACTGAATGTATGGTAATAAGGAACAACACAGTTTTACTAATTACGAACTTATATTCTTTTCAAAACACAAAAAAGGAGACAGCCTCTGCCTTCCTCATACATATCTAATTACGGCTAATCTCAGCAAGGGCTTTCTTCATTGCCATTATCATCACACGCGAATCCATCACTGCATCCCACACTGCAATCCAAGGTTTCGGTAGACGCGAAACTAACTATCGGCACTAGTAACGTCACTGATCACTGTTATATGGATACTTCATCACTTTCCCGGTATTTATTTATTATTTAGGGGTCTAACCACGGCGATGTTGACACCCTTCATGGTTAAAAAAAACCTGTATTCCAATAATGGCCTCCACTCACACACACACACACACACACACACACACACACACACACACACACACACACCATTCCCGCCAATCACTCTGGAGCATCTTACTGGGCTCTAAACCTCCGTTGAACAGCTGAAGTGTGTCGAACCCCAACACCAGAAAGCTCGCTTCGCACCTGAACTCTCCATGTTTGCGACTAGCGCTGACTATCGGCAAATTACCAAACTACGCTGTGGCGGTATACGCGAAAAAAAAAAAAAAGCTTTCAGGTTTTCTCTTCAAAATGACATATGTATGATATCTACACAATGTTTGATTACTGCGCAATAAATAATTGAAAGTGTTTCCGGACTTTATGTATTTATAGAAAGTCCAGTGGTGTCTCCTTTTAACTTAACACCATTTGAGACAATTCTGTGTCCTTCGCTGACAGAACGCGCGTTTGAATTTGGGCGATCCTGTAATACGCTCTGACGCAATGTTACGCATTTACACCAGGCTGAAAAATGTACGAGCATCGAACGTTTTCGCTGACGTGAAATTGAAATTAATACGTAATGAGACTGGTGAGCGCTGTAAACGAAACAGCGGGCAGAGCTTCCCGATCGTTACCGCTGCGAATGCCTCCACCGCCCGGCGCCGAAGGGTTCGGTGCTCCCTACACTGACAGGGCCCGCGCCCTTGTGACGTGGAGGCCCTCGAAAAAGATATG
Organism: Schistocerca gregaria; assembly: GCF_023897955.1. Lineage (NCBI taxonomy): Eukaryota > Metazoa > Arthropoda > Insecta > Orthoptera > Acrididae > Schistocerca > Schistocerca gregaria. The sequence continues at coordinate 1,087,313,045 of NC_064920.1, read as the reverse complement.
GAAGGGAGACAGATTGCCGGCCGCGGTGGTCTAGCGGTTCAGGCGCTCAGTCCGGAACCGCGCGACTGCTACGGTCGCAGGTTCGAATCCTGCCTCGGGTATGGATGTGTGTGATGTCCTTAGTTAGGTTTAAGTAGTTCTAACTTATAGGGGACTGATGACCACAGATGTTAAGTCCCATAGTGCTCAGAGCCATTTGGAGACAGATTTCCGTAAGGCACCATAGACTCGGTGAGCGCTACGTCTAACACAGACAGTACAGCATCAGGAAACAGAGATAGCTGAGGAGCCTGTGGCAAGTGAATTCTACATCTACGTGATTACTCTGCTATTCACAATAAAGTCCCTAACAGAGGATTCAATGAACCACCATGAAGCTGTCTCTTTACCGTTCCACTCTCAAACGGGACGCGGGAAAAACGAGCACATAAATTTTTCTGTGTGACCTCTGATTTCTCTTATTTTATCGTGATGATCATCTCTCCCTATGTAGGTGCGTGTCAACAGAATGTTTTCGCAATCGGAGGTGAAAACTGGTGATTGAAATTTCATGAGAAGATTCTGTCGCAACGAAAATCGCCTTTGTTTCAATGATTGCCACTCCAATTCACGTAACATGTCTGTGACACTATCTCCACTATTTCGCGATAACACAAAACGAGCTGCCCTTCTTTGTACTTTTTCGATGTCATCCGTCAGTCCCACCTGATGCGGATCCCACACCGCACAGCAATACTACAGGATAGGGTGGACAAGCGTGCTGTAAGCAGTCTCTTTAGTAGACCTATTGCACCTTCTAAGTGTTCTGACAATAAATCACAGTCTTTGGTTTGATCTACCCACAATATTATCTATATGATCGTTCCCATTTAGGTTATTTGTAATTGTAATCCATAAGTATTTAGCAGAATTTACAGCCATCAGATTTGTGTGACTTATCACGTACTCGAAATTTAGCTGACTTCCTTTCAAATAGCAAATCGTCATCTGGAAAAATCTGATGGAATCCAAAGAGACATTAGATAGAAACCGTTTACTGACTGCCATTATTATCACGGAAACGATTAGGTTCAGCTGCTTCTGCTGTTAGTGTTATCTCAAACTTTGGTGATAAATACATCAGTAAATTAGCCTACTATGCCCATTTTCATTCACTGCTTTCATATGGCACCACATTTTAGCGGCATTCATCATTAAGAAATCAAGTATTCATTGCACAATAGCACGTGATTGCAATAATAGCTAGAGCCCACCAAAGATCGCCTTGCAGACACTTCAAGAACTCGGAATACTCACACTAGCTTCACAATACATATAATCACTTATGAAATTTGTTGCTATTAATCCATCCCAATTTAAAAATAACAGTGAAGTGCATAGCTACAACACTATAAGAAAGGATCTTTCCTATTCTTCGTTAAATCTGACTTTGGCACAGAAATGGGTGAATAATGCTGCCATAAAAATCTTTGGTCATTTGACAAATAGTATTACAATTCTGACAGATAGCCAACCAACACCTTAAAAAAATTAAAGAAGTTTTAAACGACAACTCTTTCTACTCAACAGAGGAAGTTTTAGATGTGAAGTAGTAACTGTAAATAAAAAATTGTTACGAAAAATTGTTTATGTGACACGTTAAAGACCTCATTACGAAGTGTCGTATTCCTGATCTATGGAACAAGTTTTACTGTACAGGACTACTTAAACCTAATGTGCGTAAGGCATTTTCTGATGTTTTCGATACAAGTTAAATCTTGGATCTCACCTTTTTTTAGCATTAGCATTTTAGCATTATGTTCCCCTGGTTTTTCCGTCTTACATATTTTGCTATTATTGTAATTTTATACTAGTAACTTGCGTTTATCCCCGCCCAAAACCCCCAATTTCCCGCGCTTGTACTTTTAGCTTGAATATATACGATTTCATATGTAATGATTATATCGGCGCTGGCTAACGCCACTGACCGCCATTTTGAAATTGTGTTTGTGATGTATGGAGCTCGTTAGAACGTTGTTGGTAAAAGTCAACAGATGGTATCGTAGGCTCTGGTTTATCCGTAGTCTTATTACAGTGTAGAACAGATGGGAACGGAACTCCGTAGGGTAATTAAAACACACACACACACGCTATAGAGCAAAAAAATTAAACTCTTTTGACGTTTCAAGCGCCCCAAGCGGTCAACATATAGCAACAGAAGGACGGCATCACCTAAACTGAACTCTTGCTGTTCTCAATGGCGTTACTTCCATTTTTCGAATTCGCTAAACGTGGCGGTGATTTCTCTAACACTAATAGCAAAATGAAATTACTGTAATATCCCGGCTCAGTTAAAATCAACATGTAATAATAAAATCTCTGCCTATATACGGGTCGCAGTAGTAGAATTGTAAGAGTATCCTTTAACATAGGAACTGAATTGTGACCTGATGAGTTTAAGATCAAGACGTACAAATTACGAAGTATATCCACGTGCTCGCCACGCACTTTCTAATGCTTTGCACCGATTGTAGTTCGTTTCACAAGTTTCGTTACGGATTTCAGACTCATTTTAATACATTCAAAATTAGGAACGATTATTACGTTCTTGTACATTAGCTGCTAGTTCTTCTTGTAACCGCCCTTTTGTTCCTTTGGTCCTTGCTTCTATGCTTTGCGTGTACCAGTGTACATATCATGTTTATCAGGTCAGCTTCCCATGTCTCTAAATGTATATCTCCCTCCAAGGTTTTCTTTTCCCGGCTGTTACGTTTAGTTCTCGAGCTTGTGCAGTGCTATATCATCAGTTAATGGTATTGTGCTAATTTTGTGTTCTTGATAAACAGTATCAGCCCTTCACGTACGCCAAATCCAATTGAACGTGCTAATATTTACAGCGCCAAAATAAACTCCCAAGTAGTACCTAATTTGCATTTTGAACATGTTTCTTCGCTGCATATACACAACACACAATCGTTTCGCAGTGTGTTTATACGTACTAGACGCTTGGTATGCCAAATCCAGCTGAAACTGCTACAGTTTTTAGCATCAAAATAAACTCCCACGTAAGACCTAATTTAGATTTTAAATATACTTCTCCGCTCAATTTACGCAATATACAATCGTTTCGCAGTGTGTTTGTATATGCTAGACGCTTGGCGGCGCTGCAGTAGCGAGGCTGCGGCAAAATGGTGGCAGTTTCCTGAATCATTATCTTCGAGTTAGGTTTTATCAGTGTCCGTCATTGTTAAGCTGAGATGTAGAGAGAGGCATTTCAGTTTCAGGAACATAAAAACTATCAGGAAACAAGTTGTGGGCCTTACTGCTAAACACAGCAGAGAACGCCGCCTCTTCCGCACTATAGACTGCTCAACACACGTCGGCGCGACTCCGCGAACTTAGGCAGCCACATGGTGACGTCACCACCCGACGTCGACCATTACGTAGGCACGAATGAACAGTTTACTTTGTTTGAAACTGCTAGGGCCTGATGAAAAGTGATGTGTCCGAATTTTTTGTGAAAACTCTAAAAAAAAATTTATTTTTCTAAAGCGCTTCATCTTTCTGATTCATGTCTGCATATTTATTTCTCAACACAGTCACCCTCACACATTTCTCTCAACGAGAGACGAGCTTCTCGATACGATCACTGTAGAACGTTTGAATTTGTTGCCGGAACCACAACCTCACCGCTTCATCACTATCAAAGACCAAGCGAGGTGGCGCAGTGGCTAACACACTGGACTCGCATTCGGGAGGACGACACTTCAACCCTGCGTCCGGCCATCCTGATTTAGGTTTTCCGTGATTTCCCTAAATCGCTCCAGGCAAATGCCGGGATGTTTCCTTCGAAAGGGCTTGGCCGACTTCCTTCCTTGTCTCTCCGTAATCCGATAAGACCGGTGACCTCGCTGTTGCTTTCCTCCCTCCCTCCAAACAACCCAACCCACTACCAAAGGGAAGTCCTTCGAGTGAAGTTTAGGAAACAGGTGAAAATTAGATGAGGCCAGGTCGGGACTGCATGGAGGATGATCGTTGACACTGAACCCAAGGCGTCGGATTATTGCAGATGTCTGCCATTGTCATGTGGAAGAAGAGGATGACCCACGTGTGGATGAACTCTTCGAATTCGAATTCGTGCTTTGTTTTCTGAGGGTCTTGCGGTACCTTACAGAATGTAGGCATTAATTCCAAATGCACCACTAATTGAACGTCGCAGAACACTGTGAGCACTACTTTGCTTCCTGATGGCATGTTCTTGGAACTTTTTTGGCGCCAGTGATCCTCTGTGGAAGAACTCATCGACTCGATTCCCACGAGTCTCGTCGGTTGCCGTACGCAGGCGTCCACCCCCAGCTGTGCCTCACACGTCAAGGTTAGCACCACCATTTCCTTCATTATGAGGGCGAACAACTCAACTTCGCACTTTACCAGTGTCGATACAAGTCATCATCGTACAGAGTTTTCATTCTTCTGTGGAATTTATTCTGGAGACACGTTTTCTGCGGCTAGAAACACGAATACAGCACGCTGTTTCTCGCGCGCCGTTATAAAATGGCTCTGAGCACTTAGAACTACTTAAACCTAACCAACCGAAGGACATCACACACATCCATGCCCCAGGCAGGATTGGAACCTGCGACCGTAGCAGTCACGCGGTTCCGGACTGAGCGCCTAGAACCACACGGCCACCGCGACCGGCGCGCCGTTATACAGTATTCGATCAAAAGTATTCGGGACACCCCCAAAAAACATACCTTTTTCATATTACGTGCACTGTGCTGATACGTTGTGCCAGGTACTCCATATCAGCAACCTCAGTAGTCATCAGACATCGTGCAGGAGCAGAATGGGACGCTCCGCGGAACTCACTGGCTTCGAATGTGGTCAGATGATTGGGTGTCACTTGTGTCACACGTCTGTACACGAGATTTCCACACTCCTGTACCTCCCTAAGTCCACTGTTTCCGATGTGATAGTGAAGTGCAAACGTGAAGGGTCACGTACAGCACAAAAGCGTACAGGTCCATCTCGTCTGTTGAGTGACAGAGACCGGCGACAGTTGAAGAGGGTCGTAATGTGTAATAGGCAGATAGCTATCCAGACCATCACACAGGGATTTCAAACTGCATCAGGATGCACTGCAAGTACTATGACAGTTAAGGGGGAGGTGACAAAACATGGATTTCATGGTCGAGCGGCTGCTCATAAGCCACACATCCCGCCGGTAAATACCAACGACGCCTCGTTTGGTGTAAGGAGCGTAAGCAATGGACGATTGAAGAGTGGAAAAACGTTGTGTGGAGTGACGAATCACTCTACACAATGTGGCGAACCGATTGCAGGGCGTGGGTATGGCGAATGCCCTGTGTATGTAATCTGCCACCGAGTGTAGAGTCAGCAGCAAAATTCGGAGGCGGTGGTGTTATGGTGTGTGCACCCCTTGTTGTTTTGCTTGGCACTGTCACAGTACAGGCCTTCATTGATCTTTTAAGCAACTTCTTGGTTCTCGCTGTTGAAGAGCAATTTGGGGATGGCGATTGCACCTTTCAACACGATCGAGCACCTGTTCATATTGTACATCCTGTGGCGGAGTGGTTATATGACAGTAACATGCCTGTAATGGACTGGCCTGCACAGAGTCCTGACCTGAATCCTCTAACACCTTTGGGATATTTTGGAAGGCCGACTTCGTGCCCCGCCTCACCGACCGACATCGATACCTCTCCTCAGTGCAGCACTCCATTAAGAATGTGCTGCCATTCCCCAAGAAATCTTCCGGCGCCTGATTGAACGTATGCCTTCGAGAGTTGAAGTTGTCATCAAGGCTAAGGGTGGGCCAACACCATATTGAACTCCAGCATTACCGATGGAGGGCGCCACCAACATTTAAGTCATTTTCAGCCAGGTGTCCGGACACTATTGATCACATAGTGTATGTACGTTACACACCGCCGCGTTTACGCGCTAAGAACCATGCTGGGTTAGCCGAGCGCTCTAGGGCTCTGCAGTCATGGACTGTGCGGCTGGTCCCGGCGGAGGTTCGAGTCCTCCCCCGGGCATGGGTGTGTGTGTGTTTGTCCTTAGGATAATTTAGGTTAAGTAGTGTGTAAGCTTAGGGACTGAGGACCTTAGTAGTTAAGTCCCATAAGATTTCTCGCACATTTGAACATTTTTTGCGCTAAGAGTCGGAGCCCTGTAGTGGCAGAGGGTTTTAACTTGCGCCAGCGAAGCGGGAAAGTCGAGCGAGTAATATGCATAGTGACAACAGAATAAAAAATTCGAAAGTGTTACTTTTCAGCACGCCCTCGTAATATCTGCGTCTTTTCTAGCGCCCCTGACGGTGTCTCCATGATTCGGAGACGAAACGCTGGGCGCAGGACCACGGCCTAATAGCATCAAGGATGCAGAAAACGGCCGTGAAAGCCTGCTCTGTATGATCAAAAATAAAATTTGAAACAATGACGCCAGCGGCGAGAAGTTTCGAACCAGCTTCGCGGCATCGATCTGTCAGAGTACGTGAATAATGGAGCGAGCCGACTGAAAACTGGAGAGGCCCGGTGTATCCGCGCCTGTCCCTACAGGTTGGCTCCCAGAATACCGAGAGCTCCTCTGACGTCACGGAGCCCGTGTCGCGTGGGCGGTCGTAGGAAGTTGCACAGTGGGGAGGGGGAGCGGTTGGCCGCCTCCCCGGTGTCTCGCTGCAGGTTTAATGCGTCGCGGGACAGCTGCTGCCCTGCGATCGGCGCACCCTGGTGGTCCCGTCCCCGAAATAGGGACCGTCACCAGGTGTCGCCAGCTCACAGGATCCGCAGCCGGTGCTGGGCTGTCCATTAAAGGTGCACCGCGCGGAGAGGCGGCAGTTGTGAGACATCCATTCTGCAGGACCCACGTCAGCCAGCGGCGTGGGCAACAGGGATTGCGACAGTTCGATACTCCCAAATGTCGAACGCGCTGGTTCTCATTCCTAAGCCGTCATCTCAGGGGACGTGCAAACGAACGTGCTGGCGTCACAGCAAGGTATTCTACATTCCGCCACACCATGCAGCGTAAAATGAAGAAACTGACGCGTCAGATTTTTGGTAAAAGGCTTTCACGACCGGATGACATTGCTGGTGGTAAGCCTTTCGGGGTACAAGTCCTTGGTCCACGAAACTCCTCTGTCCTTAACGTTTCATCCAGACATGCGCAGGACATCTTCAGAGTCGTTACTCTTCCGTTGAGTCTTGCCGACTGACGGGACTCACGCCTGAGAGCGACTTATATACTGTAGAAAAGGGGGCGTGGCCGAAGTTACACGTGATAAGCTTCAAATGGTTCTAAGCACTATGGGACTTTACAGCTGAGGTCATCAGCCCCCTAGACTTAGAACTACGTAAACCTAAATAACCCAAGGACATCACAAACATCCATGCCCGAGGCAGGATTCGAACCTGCGACTGTAGCACCAGTGCGGTTCCGGACTCAAGCGCCTAGAACCGCTCGGCTACAGCGGCCGGCTCATCATGAAAGACCTGCACTTTGGCAGCCAAACCTGCGACCGTAGCGGTCTCCCCGTTCCAGACTGTAGCGCCTAGAACGGCTCGGCCACCCCGGCCGGCTTAGAGTTATAATTCGTGTGCAATGAAACTACACCGTTTCATTGCTAAGGCACAATGATGATCTATCAAGAGCGTCATCTGGTACAGTTTGTGTTAGTTAAATATCTAGTAATGACACTTACAGATGCAATCTTTAGACAGTGTATACCACATACGGTAGTGCTTTGCTAAATCCGAAGCGTATTCGATGGCGTCGTGAACTGTGAAGAGACAAGCAGCAGATTCGCCTCCACCTCTTTCCAATTTTTCAACTTTTCTACAATATTGAAGACTTTATTTGCTGGAATTCTTGCTGCAAAGGCCAACGACTGTAATGTTTCCTTAGTGATTAGAAATCTTAATATAACTGCTAGTCTATCTCAGAAAGTAAACTCTAGTTACATACTGGAAGTTTTTGCAATTGTCCGAGCGCAATGAGGGGGAAGCTATGAACGCGGCACATTTAAATGGCGGTGTAGTCGCACCGCACACGACTTAGTTTATATTTGACATAACGATTTTTTAGTGTGTTTTAAGTATTTTTGACACACCGAAGAGATACAACAATTTTTGCCATGTGCAAACTGTCAGACATAGGTAATTTCACAGAATTTCACAGTCAGATGGCACTTAACTGTGAGTTATTTAGTTTCATAATCGAAAACGTATTTCACACAAATATATCGTCCACCCCCTGAGCTGAATGTTCAGCACATCTCACTGCTATGCAGCGGGCTAGGGTTTAGTTACTGGTTGGGTCAAAGATTTTTCACCACTTGTGGACTGAGTGTTCCGTTGTCCTCATCACCATGAAAAATGGTTCAAATGGCTCGAAGCACTATGGGACTTAACAGCTGAGGTCATCAGTCTCCTACACTTAGAACTACGTAAACCTAACTAACCTAAGGACATCACAAACATCCAAGTCCGAGGCAGGATTCGAACCTGCGACTGTAGCACCAGCATGGTTCCGGACTCAAGCGCCTAGAACCGCTCGGCTACAGCGGCCGGCTCATCATGAAAGACCTGCACTTTGGCAGCCAAACTTCCCCAGGTGGTGACCCCTAGCCATCAATGCCAAATGATCACATTAATACGTTGATCGAAATATTGTAGCACTTTTGCCAACTCATTATGGAGACGCGGAAACTCGTCCTGAGAAAGCAGTGTAGACCTCCTGCACAATTTTAACCTAAGAGAATTTGGCAAACTGCCTGTTGGCTTCTGTCTCGGGTTCTTCTGCCGACATTCGTACGATGGTTTTTCTGACGTTTCGTCGGCACGAGTAGCTCGCAGTGTCAAAGCTTCACCCTCCATTGTTGTTGGTGGACTGGAGCCGAGCTCGCGGCCGCAGACTATATGTACCTGCCGAGCCATCCTCCAAGGGCTTTTCCACTTGCTACTTGCAACAGTCGTTCGCTGCAGCACGGGAATCCAGGATCCGTTTATGTTGAAGCTTTCTTCTTCCTTGTTGAATATATTCTCGTGTTTGTGTATTTCTATAGCTTCTCTAAACAAGCGGGTGTGATTTGCTCTTCTCTACAGCCAGAACTTCCGTGTCAGCGAAGTTTACTTCGTGGTCGGCCACGCACAGCGCGGTCTCTGCCACGGTCGACTTCTCCACCTGCCCAGATCTGCAATGTCGTTTATGTTCTGTGATCCTAATATTGATTGATCGTCTGATTGGCTGTAGAGAAGAGTTGTCACCCCGCTTGTTCAGAGAAGCTATAGAAATACACAAACATGACAAAAGTTCCTGGCTTCCCATGCTGCAGCGAACGACCGTCGCAGGTAGCAAGCAGAATCGCACCGGAAACGACCGCGGGAAAGTCCTCGCACGTTGTCGCGCCAGGTACATAAGTCCGCTGCCGCGAACTCGACTCCAGATCACCATCACCAATGGTGGACGAAGGTCTGGCAATGCTAGCCACTCGCGCTGGCGAAACGTCAGTAAAATCATGAAACAAATGTCGCCCGAAGAACCTGAGACTGAAAACAACAAGCGACCACGGAAGCCTTAACAATTTTGTATGAAAGGATTTGTCATTGAAATGGAAATTACCTTGCAGATCAGTCGGTTACGTTTCTACAAACACAGGGACGCTTTCAACTAAAATGGCCAACGCTCCCAAAAAGAGATTTAAGTCTGATATCGTCCTCAAAACGTTTCGGAAAATATGGTTTTAATTCATCCAAGGCCACCATAAATTCTTCTACAACGACAGTGAACTAACTGAACTGGACTGTTTGATTGATAATCGAAAGTATTAGTCAGAATGTGTCCTTTCTAGACTGTCCTGTCGCTGTTAATGACAACCTGTCGAAAAGGTGAATAAGCACCTTTTGCAGCTTGAGCTCTTGAGAGACGAGGGGGAAGTGTGTCAGTGAGGCTCTGCAAAACACCGACAGGGATGTGGACCCATGTCAATTCCAATGCCGTAAACAGCTGCGCTACGCTTCTCGGTTGACGATCCATGGCGCAAAAAGCCCGATGGAGGTGCTCCCATGTATTCTCGAATGTGTTTCAATCCGTGGAGTTTGGAGGACAGGTGTTCTACGAACCAGACATATACACTGCAAGCTGTGTGACATGGTGCATTGTCGTGCTGGTAGATGTCATTGTGCCCAGAAAAAAAACTGCGTGTGTGGGTGGACATGGTCCCCAAGTATAGATGGATACATGTGTTGGTCCACTATGTCTTGTAGAATGACGACATAACTCACAGAACGCCACGAAAACGTTCCCAAGACCATAATCCTCCCTTCCGCAGCGTGGACTCCACCGATGATTCTTGCAGGATGTTTACTTTCAGACGTATCACGCTGTTCACTTCTAAGACCACCTGTCCCCATGCAGCTTCGGTGCTGTCATACAATTCCAGCCTTCGTCGCCGATGAACAGGTCAGACGGGTGTATCAACCAGGTGCCTACTGCGGACGTCTATATCGACCAACATTCGTTGAATACCGTTGGGGAGACGTTGTTGGCAGTCCCTTGGTTCAGGATTTGCTCAGCAACTGGACGTCTTTTCGCTCGCACACATCTCTACAGCCGTCGTTCAGGCCTGTCATCTACGGCCCGTAGTGCAACGCAGTTACCTCGCCGGCGGTTTTGTATAGCGCCATTTTGCTATGCACGATGTACGTTAACCAAGTCGGCACGCGAACATTTTACAAACTTAGCCATATCTAAAATGCTTCCATCCTTGACCCGAAAGCCAATGTCTTGCCCTTTTTGACGTCAGGTAAATTGCTCCATTTCGGCAATACGACTTGACTGAACTGTTTTTTCACGTCACTCCCCCCTTCCCTCCCCCCCCCCCCCCCCCTACCGTCCACTGGTAGTGCTGCCATCTACCGCCTGTGAGTGGATATTCCACGCTGACGTCGAACATACGCGGTGGTAATATTAATGCGACTGGACCTTGTATAACGCGTTTCACTTTTTAAATGCATCTCCATGAAATCAGGAAGGAATTTTCTTATCTTGCGATGCCTTACTGTGGACAGCGTTCAGTTAACTCCACTTACAATGCGAGGTATTTAGTCCATTCCAGATGTTCTAATTTTCGTTCCTGCACTACATTTTCCTTAATGAATTCTACAGTAGTGAGTTTTAACTCGAAAATTCGTTCCCATTATGACCCTCGACTTAAGCAACGGAGTAATATTATGAAGTCACCATACGTTTATTTGAATTCCATACAAAACTTTCTCAACTGACAGTGGAATAACACGTGCTCCCTCAGAAATGTTACTGTTCGTGCCACCAATTTCACGTGCTGTACGCTTATAAATTTAAAATAGAGTGCTTCTTGGTGTATAGAACAATGACTTCCGTCTATCGATCGTTGAAATCTTTTGCTCTTTCTTTGTCAGGTAAATAAGTAATTTGCTTCTGCATGCTATTTGTATTATGGTTTCATAGCTGATCTGCAGTACCGGTCCATTATGTGACACCGTAATAATAACTGAGAATTTTCATCCCTCTCTTCTGTGACTCCCATTCATTTTTAAAGGCTTGTGACCATTGATCTCTAGACTCCCTGTGAACCTGTGAACGTCCTTCATACCACGAACTCGTACCGGAGGGTAAACAGCGCAGACGTCGCAGTTCTACCAAACTGAAGAGAGTTGTGCTGACTCTGAAATGTCACACAGCAATACTAAATTAAATTCGAACTATACCGGGAATTTCCGAAAAGGAACGAGCGAAGCAAGGCAAAAAATGGTTTAAATGGATCTGAGCAGTATGGAACTTAACATCTGAGGACATCAGTCCCCTAGAACCTAGAACTACTTAAACCTAACTAACCTAAGGACATCACACACATCCATGCCCGAGGCAGGATTCGAACCTGCGACCGTAGCAGCCCTGCGGTTCTGGACTGAAGCTCCTAGAACCCCTCGGCCACCGCGGCCGGCTATCAGTCAGTTACGTTTTGCACATGCACAGGGGCGCTTTAAACTAAAGTGGCTCACGCTGTCAAAACGTTTCGCTGCGACCGCAGCGGTCGCGCGGTTCCAGACTGAAGCGCCTAGAACCACTCGCCCACTCCGGCTGGATGAAGCGAGACATATCGAGCCTTGACACGTCCACATCCCACACACCGAGGCTCATCCTGGTTTAAAACACCGAGAGATCACATAGAATAAATGTACACTAAATTAATCGCAAATTATGGGCTATCTCATCTATTGAGAGAACTCTGTCCTGGAAAGGGTTACACAAAATTGTATTCACAGCTGTTAATTGCGCCTCGTTGATAGGTCATACACCATACGGTAGTGTGCTGCTGGTACCATAGTAGAGTAGAACATGAACGACCAGTGGTACAGCCGCCCGATGGGAAGAACTAGTGAGCTGTTAATTCTGTATCCCGCCTGGAAGGCGGCGCGTGGGTCTGCTCCTGGAAACTGAAAGGTTGGCCGAATGACGGAAGCAAGTAGGAGCAGGTGAGGTAAAACACGTCGGTACTGCGTGTAAAATTATAGATGTTTACTATAGGCAAAAACAAGTTAGTAAGTGGTAACATAACTTTGCACGGATGAGTGAAGCCTTAGACCCGTCGTAAGTAGTACAAAGCCTCAATAGCAAGCCAACACTCTCTGATGTTGAAGCGATGTTTCCAGGCCGCCTGCTCTTGATCAAATGGCTGAATCCTGAGCGACGCTCGCAGAGCTCCACAGCACCTGCTAGAGGGCGCTGTCGTCTGTGTCTGACGTAATGCCAGCTTAAGAACTTGCACCTACGCCGTGGCATCGTAGCTATCGATACCACACTAGTGGTCTAGGCTAGAGTGAACATGTTAAGTACCTGGTGGCGGATGGATTTGCATCTATGTGATGTGGCGGAAGCGAATAGGTCCACGCACCTCCTAGGAGCAGTTTTGCTGCTACCTGCCTGCGAAGTAAGCGCCATGAGTCACAGTGGTAGCGTCCTGAATTGTTCTCAATAACACGCCTGTTGTTGTTGTTGTTGTTGTTGTTGTTGTAAGGACGCACGTTGTTGAGTTGCCAGTCTTGTGACCCCTGCGCGCTCATGTGCAGGCAACCCGTGGTGCTGTAATGTTACGTTGGTAGGCTATACGCTCAAAGACAGCAGAGGCAAAGTACACTCCTGGAAATGGAATGAAGAACACATTGACACCGGTGTGTCAGACCCACCATACTTGCTCCGGACACTGCGAGAGGGCTGTACAAGCAATGATCACACGCACGGCACAGCGGACACACCAGGAACCGCGGTGTTGGCCGTCGAATGGCGCTAGCTTCGCAGCATTTGTGCACCGCCGCCCTCAGTGTCAGCCAGTTTGCCGTGGCATACGGAGCTCCATCGCAGTCTTTAACACTGGTAGCATGCCTCGACAGCGTGGACGTGAACCGTATGTGCAGTTGACGGACTTTGAGCGAGGGCGTATAGTGGGCATGCGGGAGGCCGGGTGGACGTACCGCCGAATTGCTCAACACGTGGGTCGTGAGGTCTCCACAGTACATCGATGTTGTCGCCAGTGGTCGGCGGAAGGTGCACGTGCCCGTCGACCTGGGACCGGACCGCAGCGACGCACGGATGCACGCCAAGACCGTAGGATCCTACGCAGTGCCGTAGGGGACTTCACCGCCACTTCCCAGCAAATTAGGAACACTGTTGCTCCTGGGGTATCGGCGAGGACCATTCGCAACCGTCTCCATGAAGCTGGGCTACGGTCCCGCACACCGTTAGGCCGTCTTCCGCTCACGCCCCAACATCGTACAGCCCGCCTCCAGTGGTGTCGCGACAGGCGTGAATGAAGGGACGAATGGAGACGTGTCGTCTACAGCGATGAGAGTCGCTTCTGCCTTGGTGCCAATGATGGTCGTATGCGTGTTTGGCGCCGTGCAGGTGAGCGCCATAATCAGGACTGCATGCGACCCAGGCACACAGGGCCAACACCCGGCATCATGGTGTGGGGAGCGATCTCCTACACTGGCCGTACACCTCTGGTGATCGTCGAGGGGACACTGAATAGTGCACGGTACATCCAAACCGTCATCGAATTCATCGTTCTACCATTCCTAGACCGGCAAGGGAAATTGCTGTTCCAACAGGACAATGCACGTCCGCATGTATCCCGTGCCACCCAACGTGCTCTAGAAGGTGTAAGTCATTTACCCTGGCCAGCAAGATCTCCGGATCTGTCCCCCATTGAGCATGTTTGGGATTGGATGAAGCGTCGTCTCAAGCGGTCTGCACGTCCAGCACGAACGCTGGTCCAACTGAGGCGCCAGGTGGAAATGGCATGGCAAGCCGTTCCACAGGACTACATCCAGCATCTCTACGATCGTCTCCATGGGAGAATAGCAGCCTGCATTGCTGCGAAAGGAGGATATACGCTGCACTAGTGCCGACATTGTGCATGCTCTGTTGCCTGTGTCTATGTGCCTGTGGTTCTGTCAGTGTGATCATGTGATGTATCTGACCCCAGGAATGTATCAATAAAGTTTCTCCTTCCTGGGACAATGAATTCACGGTGTTCTTATTTCAATTTCCAGGAGTGTAAGTTTGAGGATCGAAAACTTTCAAATGTCCTGTTTCACTTAGCGTTTCAGATAAGATATTCTCTATAACTTAAAAAAATGTAAAATTAATATTTACTTTATTACTTTCCAGAGAGTTGTAGCAAACCGTCATAATTTTATTAAAAAATACAACATTAGTCACAAACATACTTCACAATCATATGCAACTGTTAGCTCGACGAAAAATCCGTACCCAAAGACTGGAAAGTTGCACAGGTCACACCAATATTCAAGAAAGGTAGCGGGAGTAATCCATTCAATTACAGGCCCATATCATTAACGTCGATATGCAGCAGGATTTTGGAACATATGTTGAGTTCGGTCATTATGAATTACCTCGAAGAAAACGGTCTATTGACACACAGTCCACGTGGATTTCGAAAACGTCGTTGTGGTGGAACACAAGTAGCTCTTCACTCGCATGAAGTGTTGAGTGCTATTGACAGGAGATTTTAGATTGATTTCCGGAAGGCTTTTGACACTGTACCACACAAGCGGCTCGTAGTGAAATTGCGTGCGTATGGAATATCGTCTCAGTCATGTGACTGGATTCGTGATTTTCTGTCAGAGAGGTCACAGTTCGTAGTAATTGACGGAAAGTCATCGAGTAAAACAGAAGTGATTTCTGGCGTTCCCCAAGGTAGTATCATAGGCCCTCTGATGTTCTTTATCTATATAAACGAGACAGTCTGACCATCCGTCTTAGGTTGCTTGCGGATGACGCTGTCGTTTATCGATTAGTAAAGTCATCGGAAGATCAAAAGGAATAGGAAAACTATTTCCAAAAGATATCTGTATGGTGCAAAAATTGGCAGTCGACCCAGAATAACGAAACGTGTGAAGACATCCACATGAGTGCTGAAAGGAAACTGTTAAATTTCGGTTACACGATAAATCAGTCAAATCTAAAAAGCCGTAAATTCCACTTAATACCGAGGAATTACAGTTACGAACAACTTAAACTGGGAGGAACACACAGAAAATGTTTTGGGGAAGGCTAACCAAAGACTGCGTTTTATTGGCAGGACACATAGAAGATGTAATGGATCTATTAAAGAGACTGTCTACACTACGCTTGTCCTCTTTTACAATACTGCTGCGCGGTGTGGGATCCTTACCAGGTAGGATTAAGGGAGTACATCGAAGAAGTTTAAAGAAGGGCAGCACGTTTTGTATTATCACGGCAGATAGGAGACAGAGTCACTGAAATGGTACAGGATTTGGGGTGGACATCATTAAAAAGGCGTTTTTCGTTGCGGAGGAATCTTCTCACGAAATTCCAATCACCAACTTTCTCCCCCGAATACGAAAATATTTTGTTGACCTGCATAGGGAAAAACGATCACTATGATAAAATAGGGAAAACAGAGCTTGCACGGAATGATATACAGTAGATGTACGTTCTTTTTGCGCTCTATACGAGATTGAATAATTGAGAATTTTGAAGGTGGTTTAATGAACCCTGTGCCAGGCACTGAAATCGCTTTGCAGAGTATCGATGTAGATGTAGAACAAATCAAATTTCTATCCATTGCAGTTAGCGAGCTAGAGGTGTTCGAATCTTCCATTATAATTGATGCTGATATTTTTGTCTAAATTTTTCAGCGAAATAAACAGAAAAAGTGACAAAATTACGTAATAGTAAAAATTGACAAGAGTTTTTTTTGCCGCGTATTGTTTTTTACGAATGCACTTCCATACCAGTATGACTAGAGGCTGCAAATTCTGTAGTACAGAATAAAAAATAAGTAATCTACTGGGTATCGGCCTTATTTCTGGGTTCGTAAGTCAGTAATTCCGCTTTTGGCCATTGACGTTCAACAGCCTGAAACAGAAGCCTCTCTTACAGTCTGGCAATATCAGTCTAATCTGTGTGCACGCTGACAGAATTTTTCGCTTTTCACTCACTGCGGACACTGTACGGGAAGGATTTCGCACTGCGTGTGACGTATGAAACTCTCGCTACACGTCATTGGAAGCGATTACCCGTAAAATGCCACCGCCGTGCATGGGTTGCCCTGCCCACGAGCGGTTAATTACAGGCGTCGACCGGCGATAAAGCATGCGTTGGCAGTTGTCTGCGCTGCAAACTTTGTAATTGGTCACTTCCCATCCGACTGAGCTTCAGGGCGGCGGCTGCAAATTATTGCCGATACAGATCCGGCCCACCGGTTTTAAATAGTTGAGCCGTGAACTGAACTGCGTAGCGCAGCGCGGTGGGTGTGCGTGCGCAACTCACTGATTGCACTGAATGCGCCGCTAATTCGCAAATTAAAGCCTCGATGTTAAGTTCCGTTATTTCTGCGACTCGCTGAAAACTTGTGTAATTCAGGATTAGCCTCGTTTAGCAAGTTCGTTCGCTCCCTTTTTATTACATCGGACATGAGCAGTATGAGGACATACCTCTAGAAGTTTTTCGTGGAAAATGTGTAGCCGAAGTGTAAGACTTCGTTACAGGAAAATTAAGGGGGGGAGGGGGGTAGGACGTCAAACGGGTGCACTTGGAGGAGGAGAGGCACCACAGGAAATTTTAATTTCCACTGTGTATAGTTTTACAAATAAATTCATAAAACTTTGTCAGCACGACCAGGAAAGATTCAGGATTCACGCTCGCAGCAGTAGAAGTTCAAAAACATAACAAAATATTTTTTTACGTGTGAAACTTCATTTTTTCGTAATTATTATTAGCTGCATTAGTTCTATAGGCACACTTTTCTTCATAAGTAAGAGCGATTTAGAGAGATTCTTCGATGAATTTTGCACTGCATAGAAACCATAGTTACAGGTGTATGAAACTCTAGAATTTAAAAAAAAACTGTGCTAATAATTGAGATGATTAACTATAAAATTTGTGTTTTTTTCCAAATATGAAGTCTAAAATGTTGCAGCTTATGCATTTTTTTTACAAATTAAATAAATTTCCTTCATCCTAGCACAAATTTGTGTACCGTGGCTTAACATTGATGTGTACAGAAATACGGTTCCCGAGCGATTCCTCGAGGCGCAGAGCTGTGTCACAAACCTCTGCTCAAAGCGCAGAACCTGCTTATTTCCTATTGGCTGATGCTTCAGGCAGCCCTCAGCCCTCAAATACTCGCTGTAATTCATAAGTCACGGAATAGAATCACAGTGAGCAGTCTATAAAAGAAATTCTGTAGTTACGAAACCAAATGTAATTTAAGTAAAGCAAAATACGAGTTATCCCCAGAAATACAAAAATTACTGGTTTAACATCTAACGTTTCTGACATGCTTTTTTACGAAAGCATGCACGCTAGACCAAACGTCGCTCTAATTGCGCAAGAACTTTCCCACGCATATATTTTACGTAGTTCTTGGTAAAATAAAACATCAACACTAATTAACGCCCTCCATACACACTATATCTCTACACAATATTCACGCAACAAAACATAGTCAAGAAATAATTTTTAAAGTGGTTGTTATAACATCAAAAATCTCTTGTTACGAAAGTAAAGAAAATTGTGAAAAGATAACTTCTATGAACTGAATCTTTTTAGTATTCATTCTATTCCATCGTTGGCTGATTGATAGGGCAGGCAGTTTTCATAGTCACATAAAAAATAAAAAATCACGGTTGCACAGTTATTTTTATTTAAATATAACGCGTTTCGCCGTGTTTAGGCATCGTCAGATTATGTACTTGTAAATCTGTCTAAGGGCGTTCACTCTGCCGGCTACCAAAGCTCTGCGCCAGCCACATACACATAAAATCGTGTGGATGAAAATCCGGTAGTAAAAACAACTAGCGCCTCTGGCGGCAAAACCGCTCAGTTGTTCGTCATCAAGGAAACATGTACGCATTGGCCTGCGTTGTGCTCCATTTGTTGCTGTAACAGTTCAAAGGTTACACAGTTCCTTTCAGTTATTCTGACGACCTGGTTATCATCCAGACAATTTTACGTGTATATGGCTGACGCAGAGCTGTGGTAGCCGGCGCAGTGAACTTCATTTGACAGTTTTACTTAATCTGATGATGCCTAACCACGGTGAACGCGTTATCTTTAAATAAAAATAACTATACAGTTGAACGGAATGGACAGTGTCTTGAAAGGAGAATGAAAGATGAACAGCAGCAAAATCAAAACAAGAATAGTGGAATGTAGTCGCATTAAGTAAGGTGTTGCTAAGGGAATTAGATCAGGAAACGAGACACTTGAAGTAGTAGATAAGTTTTGCTACTTTGGCAGCAAAATAGCTGATGATGTCTGAAGAAGAGAGGATATAAACTGCAGACTGGCAATGGCAAGAAAAGCATTTTGAAGAAGAGACATTTGTTAACATCGAATATAGGTTTAAGTGTTACGAAGCCTTTTCTGAATGTATCTGTCTGGAGTGTATTCATGTATGGAAGTGAATCGTGGATGGTAAACAGTTTACACAAGAAAAAAATAGAAGCTTTTGAAACCTCGTGCTACAGAAGAATGCTCAAGATCAGATGGGTAGACCACATAACTGATGGGAAGGTGCTGAATAGAATTGGAGAGACAAGGAATTTGTGGCATAACTTGTCTAGAAGAAGGGATCAGTTGTTAGAACAAGATAGAACAAGTACTGAGACACCAAGGGATGACCAGTTTAGTATTGGAAGGGAGTGTTGAGGTAAAAATTGTAAGTTGGAGCAGTTATTCAGAGATGAAGAGGCTCCCGCAGGATAAAGTAGCATCACACCAGTCTTTGGACTGAAGACCGTAACAACAACTATTATGCAACCATTACTGTTTTATTTTTGTTTAAACAGTTTTAGTTATAGTTTCAGTTAAAATTGTAAATGTATGTATTACCAGCTTTTACTTTGTTTTGTAATACTAGGAACGTTGTTATTACTTTTAAATACAATTTTATATTTCGAAAATCACTGCAGATACTGAACTGAGATTTTTACAGTATAGTTGTGCTATCAATACAAGTCTGTATGTGGAGCGTGAAAAATGTCGAATAAGATTCAACACTACATCTTTAGACTCACAGGAAACGTGCGTAACGAACTTATACGCACCCCAAGCTAACTCACGCTGCTCCAGTTGTCAGAGAAAGCTGCGCTGCGAAACAAAGAAACTGCCGTCTCTCTCTGGCTACACGGCAGAAACAATCTAAGATCACGAAACTTCCTGGCAGATTAAAACTGTGTGCCGGACCGAAACTCGAACTCGGGACCTTTGCCTTTCGCGGGCAAATGCTCTACCTCATTCTGGAACCTAAGATCATCTACTTCTCTGTAAGGTGTAAAAACTCTGAATAATCCGCTACATTACAGTATTTAAGACAAACAATCACACTGCTGTTACACAAGGACACAAAATAATAATTAAAAGAATGGCTCTGAGCACTATGGGACTCAACTGCTGTGGTCATCAGTCCCCTAGAACTTAGAACTACTTAAACCCAACGAACCTAAGGACATCACACACATCCATGCCCGAGGCAGGATTCGAACCTGCGACCGTAGCGGTCTCACGGTTCCGGACTGCGCGCCTAGAACCGCGAGACCACCGCGGCCGGCTAATAATTAAAAGCGCCACTGAAATAAATGAAAGATTACGCACTTCCAAAACAAATGAAAGGCGCTAAGAATTCAATTAAACAATGTCACGTCAAAAGTGCCATCCGAAATAATTGAAAAACAATGAACTTCCAGGAAGGAAGGCGCTAAGGATTCAATTAAAAGGCGCTGAGTCCGCAGCTCTCGTTAGTGCGGTAGCGTTCTCGCTTCCCGCTCCCGGGTTCCCGGGTTCGATTCCCGGCGGGATCAGGGATTTTCTCTGCCTCGTAATCACTGGGTGTTGTGTGATGTCCTTCGGTTAGTTAGGTTTAAGTAGTTCTAAGTTCTAGGGGACTGATGACCTTGGATGTTAAGTCCCATAGTGCTCAGAGCTATTTGAACCATTTTTTGAAAAGGCGCTGAACTTCAAAATCTTAAAGGCGTCAATATTAAATCTCTCTATATATAAGACAATGCCCTCACTGACTGACTGACTGACTGACTGACTCAGGCCAGACCGCTAAGGATACAATCTTGAAATTTTGGAGAAGGCGTGGATCGTATACTGTAGGCATTGTTTAAGAAGGAATTTTTTGAAATTCCAATCCTAACAGGGTGAAATAGGGGATAAATGGTTTTTTTTTAGAAAAATGTTGCTTTGAAGGCAATTTTGAAGCTAAACGTACGAAAATTGCTATTTGGTTTCTCGGTCAGAAATAAAGAACTGTGTGTTTCATTACTTTTTAGAATTTAATCCTGTGTGAATGAAATAGTGGGTGAAAGCTTTTTTTTTTTAAAGTATATCATTATTAAGGACTTACTAAACTATTTGTAAAGCTACACGTATATACTTTGGTATTTCACTTCTCGGTTACAAATAAAAAAACAGGTGTTTCACTGTTTTTGGAAATTAAACCCCTATGAGAATGAAACGGGGGATGAAAGTTTTTTTTGAAATATTTCATTGCGCAATAATTTTTGAAGGTAAATCTATGGCTTCTCTATTAGAAATAAAATATTCGTATGTTACTGTTTTTGGAAATTCGACTCCTAAGGAGGTGAAATAGGGGGTGGAACGTATTATGAAAATATTTCACTGCGAAAGTATTTTTAAAGCTCAATCTTTGAAAATTTGTGTTTGTCTTTTCAGTTAGAGATGGAAGAAATACGTGTTTCATTATTTTTGGAAATTCAGTCCCTAAGGGAGTGCAGCAGTGGTTGAAAATTTTTAAGAAAATATTTCGTTACATTAAAAATTTTTAAATCTACATTTATGAAAACTGATATTTCATTTCTCTGTTAGGTATAAAGAAATACTTCTCGGGGGATGAAAGTTGCTACGGAAATATCTTCACAATAACGCAAAAGGCATGATTAACAAAAACTTTGGAAACCAGCTGCCAGAATTGCTTTTTGATCAAAAGTACATTCGGAAACGACCACGCTTGTATGCCCTTAGCGTGAAAAGCTTAAAAGGTGTTCCAGTTTGTGAAAAACACAAAAATTCGATTAAATAGAAACAAAACAAAAAAATCTCTGCAGGCAACATATTCTGCGCGAGCGAAGCATGGGGCACTAAGCTAGTTGTCAGTACAGTTCAGAGGCGCCGTTGGGCATTAACACGAAACATTTATTTTAAAGACGCCAGTGATAACTAAGAGTTATTTAACATTAAAAGCGCCAACGACCAACTTACGCACACCGAGCGAGGTGGTGCAGTAGTTAGCACATTGGTCTCGCATTCGGGAGAACGACGGTTCAAACCCTTCTCCGGCCATCCTGATTCAGGTTTTTCGTGATTTCCCTAAGTCGCTCCAGGTAAATCCCGAGACTGAAAGGACAAGGCCGATTTCCTTCCCAATCGTTCCCTATTCCGAGCTTCTGCTCCGTGTCTAATGCCCTCGTTGTCGACGGGACGCTAAACACTAATCCTCCCCCCCCCCCCCCCCACCTCCTCCTCCTCCTCCAACTTAAGCGCAACAGGCATCCACTGACGAGGTAAATTGCGATACTTGTATTATACAAAAATCCTAGAATAGTAACTGATGAATGCGGAGGAAGCGCCCTGAGAACGTAGCACCAGAAGCTTGCTTTCACGTTCCATATCGGTCCCAGCAGGTTACTCTGCTGCTTTTTACACAGATAAAAGCAAAACAACTAGATTGCAGAGGTCTAAAACAGTAAAACAACCCTAAAAACTATCACAAATCATAAAAGATACAGAACAAGCCTTGAATCTTTTGCATCGTTTAGTCGCCTGAATGAATTTAGCAATGAATAATCAGTTATTACATGTTCCCTTTTGCTAAACCACACACTTATAAGTGAGTGCAAACTCAGGCGGTTTCAGGCGGACGTTGTTAATGGCAAAATATCGAACTGATGGTGCATTAGTTTGGCACAAGTAAATCACCCAAAGCGCATATGTTACCGCTGACACTTCCTTAGAGTCCACACACATTATAAAAATAGGTGTACCTTTATATGTCTGTAGGTTTCACATCTCCTCCTAAACTGCTGCATCGATGTTTACCATACTTGGTACACATATCTGGAGAGAATTGTTGTGGGGTTAGGAACAGCGTAACTATCAAAATAGGGGGGGGGGGCTGAAACATCAGTGTAGCAGATTTTAGTCACTCAGTATGTGAGAACGAGAACACTTAGTGACTTAAAACGAACATTAACCATAAATCAAACCTATTAGACACTTTTTCTCTCTAACAGACCCCTAAAATTGATGGAAAGAGAAACAGGTTACTACATTTTCGCTTTTCATTCAGTAAAATTGCCCCACCAGGCATGACGTTTTCATTTATAACTTGCTTACTGCTGTTGCAGAGATATAACGTCAAATGCTGAGATGCGTGAAAAACTGTGCCACCCTGTATGACGGTTTAATTTTTTGCTCCTTTCCACCAACCCTAATCACAATACATTTCGCAGGCAGTAACCACATATGCCACTGGATGCACCAGCAAAATTACATCATCTGACGACTAATAGTTCAGGAGATACGACGTCATAAACATTGAGCTCAATGAGAATGAAACTGCATTGCGAAATTCACTAGAGATACGAGTGGCGTATGTGTACGAATACGTGTGAAATGTGTTAAATACATGTGAAATATGTTTGACATCTACATACGTGTGCAAAGCCACGTGTAAAAGCTGTTTTAAACCCTTGGAACTATTTCAACCAAATTTGGTACACACATTACTTACGATTTGGAAAGAAATATAAGCTGTGTCAGTGTGATAACGTGGGAACGGGGAAGAAGGAGGATATGGGCAGAGAGAGGGGAGAAGAGGAGATGAACAAGGAGAGGGGGGAAGGAGGTTGACATAGGAGGGGAGGAGCAGATGGACAGAATAGGGGTGGATGACATGGACGGAGAGGTGGATGACATGGAGCAGCAGATTGAGTAGTAGAAGACCGGATTAAATATTTACATACTGTGCAGTCTCCTGAGAAAAATAAGGGTAAGCTATAGGGAAAGATGGGTAATGTACAGTATGTACAAGATCCGAGAGGGAACTATAAGAATGGAAGACCATGAATGAAGTGCTCAAATTAAACAGGTTGCAAGGCAGGGATGTAGTATTTCGTCCCTACTGTTCAATCTGTGCATCAAAGAAGTAATGATGGAGATAAATGAAAGGTTCAAGAGTGGGATTAAAATTCGAAGTGATAGGATATCAATGATACGACTCGCAGACGACTTTGCAATCCTGAGTGAAAGTGAAAAGAATTGCACGATGTGTCGAATGGAATGGACAGTAGTACAATGAGTGCAGAATGTGGACTGAGATTAAATCGAAGAAAGAGGAAGATAATGAGAAGTATCAGAATTGGAGATCATGTGATAGGAATTCTGCTACCTAGGCAACAAGATAATTAAAGACAGAAGAGTAATGAGAACATAAAGAGTAGACTAGCACTGGTAACAATGGCATTCCTGGACAAAAGAATTCTACCAGTACCAAACATAGGCATTAATTTGAGGAAGAAATTTCTGAGAATGTACGTTTGGAGTACTGCATTGTGTAGTAGTGAAACATGGACTGTAGGAAAACCGGAAGGGAAGAGAATCGAAGGGTTTGGGTGTTGTGCTGCAAGAGAATACTAAAAATTTGGTGGTTTGGTAATATAAGAAATGAGCAGATTGTTCGCAGAATAGAAAAGACTGACAAGGAGAAGGAAAAGGGTCGTAGGGATCTGTTAAGACATCAGGACATAACTTGAATGGTAGTAGAGGGAGCTGTAGAGGGTAAAAACTGTAGAGAAAGACAGAAAATAATTGAGGACGTAGGTTGCAAGTGCTCCTCAGAGATGAAAAGGTTGGTGCAGGAGAGGAATTTGGTGGCCAAAATCCTCTTTCTACAACACAGCTGCAAACATATATTAACAGGGTTCTTTAATTACTTGAACAGATAGCTGCTACTTAACTTTCAGACTCCACTTTTGTGGTGCAAGCACTTCCATTAGCCTCACTGCTGATGAAGTACAAGTTCCATTATGAACTATAATCTGGTCGCAACATACCGATTGACGCCAACTAGAATAGTGACTGAGATAGCGACTGAGACAGCCCTCCAATGATCAGCGGCGATCTAAATACTTGCCGTTGAGAGGGCGCTGGCGGCGCGTTGCCTGAGAGACTGTCTTTGGCCTCCCTCCTGGTAGGCGCACTTGCTCCAGCGCCTACTGTCGATCTTGCTGCCTCTTTGTCGACTGGTGTGCTGGTGCCAGCTTATGGCAGATCAGACATACTTGCAAACTTGGTCGTTCGGTTCACTTATTTTCCTTCACCATTCGCCGGGCGATCAAGATGCAACGATACGAAAATTTATGAACATTTAGTTGCTGGCAGCTGGTTGTGGCACAAATTGCACATCAAAAACAATGGAAGTGGGACATACTGCCCCCCCTTTCAAGCTGCTGATGTGTAAGATGGAAACTGTTGTTACCGTGGTACAAAAGTTTTTCCTGAAGCAGGAACTTTCCGTGGTTCTATGAAGATTGTTATAAAATTAACCGGAGTTCTCATGGGACGCGAAGAGAGGGAGAGGCAGGGGCAGGGACAGAGACAGAGACAAGGGGGCCCGACCGCCAGACTGGGGGAGGTGAGCGCGACCGCTCGTCCGTGAAATGGACCCGGTGCCTACTTTCTGGCCATATCTTCCGCCACAGCCAGCTAGTCTGCCAGGGGAACGGCGTGGCCCTCAGCCAAATCGCCGCGAGTGATTGCAGGAATTCAATTACAGGCGAGGGGAACCGCGGCAAGCAGACGGAGCGACATCCACCCGTGAGGGCATTCTGTCGTTCCCACTGTTGTACGCACTCTGCCTCGTCATCCCTTAGCCGCCCAATGAAAAGCGAGGCCACCCATTTTGGCGAAATAAGCACGTTTTCCTCCACAAAGTGCGGTCAGTTTGGCGGCATGTCAGTTTGCTGTCACCGAAATCCTGATTCAGCTTCCTGGTAACACCTTCCGTGCATTGAAGTAGTTCTGAGGATGTTCCGCTGCTCTGTAACTATCAAACATCACCGCCTCAAACGGGCAGCGTTTTACTTCCAGTTAAGTCAATTACTTATGATCTTTATTTAATTTAGCATTGATTTAGCAATAATTCAGCCGTCTCATATACACTATGTGATCAAAAGTATCCGAACACCTGGCTGAATAGGACTTACAAGATCGTGGCGCCCTCCATCTGTATTGTTGCAATTCAATGTGGTGTTCGCCCACCCTTAGCCTTGATTACAGATTCCACTCTCGTAGGCTTAAGTTCAATCAGTTGCTGGAAGGCTTTTTGGGGAATGGCAACTCATTCTTCACGGAGTGCTGCACTGAGGAGAGGTGTCGATGTCGGTCGGTGAGGCCGGGCACGCAGTCGGCGTTGCAAAACCTCCTAAGGGTGTTCTATAGGCTTCAGGTCAGGACTCTGTGCAGACCAGTTCATTACAGGGATGTAACCACTCCGCCACAGGCTGTGCATTATGAACAGGTGCTCGATCGTGTTGAAAGATGCAGTCCCCATCCCCAAATTGCTCAACAGTGGGAAGCAAGAAGATGCTTAAAACGTCAGTGTAGGCCTGTGCTGTGATAGTGCCACGCGAAACAACAAGGGGTGCAAGCTTCCTCCATTAAAAACACGACCATACCATTACACCACCGCCTCAGAATATTACTGTTGGCACTACACACGCTGGCAGATGGCGTTCAAAGGGCACTCGCCCTACCCATACCCTGCCATCGGGTCGCCACATTGTGTACCGTGATTCGTCACTCCACGCAAGGGTTTTTCCACTGTTCAATCGTCCAATGTTTATGCTCCTTACTCCAAGCGAGGCGTCGTTTGGCATTTATCTGCGTGATGTGTGGCTTGTGAGCAGCCGCTCTGCCATGAAATCCTAGTTTTCTTACCTACCGCCTAACTGTCATAGTACTTGCAGTGAATCCTGATTCAGTTTGGAATTCCTGTGTGATGCTCTAGATAGATGTCTGCCTATCACGAATGCGACGCTCTTCAATTGTCGGTGGCCTCTGTCAGTCAACAGACGAGGTCGGCCTGTACGCTTTTGTGCTGTACGTGTTCCTTCATGTTTCCACATTACTAACATATCGTAAACAGTGGGCCTAGGGATGTTTAGGAGTGTGAAAATCTCGCGTACAGACTTGTCACACAGGTTACACCCAATCACCTGACCCCGTTCCAAGTCCGTGAGTTCCGTGGAGCACCCTATGCTGTTCTCTCATGATGTCTAGTGACTACTGAGGTCGCTGATACGGAGTACCTGGCAGCAGGTGGCAGCACAATGCACCTAATATGAAATACGTATGTGTTTGGGGGTGACCGGATACTTTTGATCACATAGTGTGTTAGACACTACTAACCGTCAAACCTGCAGAAAACAAACCTGAAGTTGGCAGTAAGTGTACTATCTAAAGTCATCGAGATGAACGGCGACTAGAAACTTGCAGCGCCCCACGACGCCTTCTGCTGGGAACAGTATTATGGTATGACAGACAGTATTCTGCGCTTGCATGGGGTAGTAACCGAAGACACGAAGACGGTTGCGTACCACCTGCAGCTCTTCATCCGTGATGTTTTTCCCGATGGCGATATCATTTTTCAGTAGTGTAACTGTCCGTGTCTCAAAGCCATAATCGTGCTACAGTGATTCGAGGAGAATGATTTTGAACTCAAGTTGATGTCTTGACCACCAAATATGCTTGAAGTGAATCCGATGGAAACCATCTCGGTCGCTATAGTAGGACGCCGTCACGGCGTACGCAAATCAGCGACCCGTTATGTACAGGAATTACGTGACTTGTTCTCAGACAGCCGCTGCCACATACCTTCACAAGCTTACCAATGAACTGTAGAACAGATGGTACTCAGAATCAATCATGTATTTCGTTCCAAAGCAATTTCAACAAGCTGTTAAGCAGGTGGTGATAATGTTTTGGATCCTCAGTGTATTTGCTCATTCCGCTTCACATCGCCCCGGACAATAACTCCTACGTGCTCTACCGTAGTTATAGTTACCAGTGGTTTTTCGGCAATCCTGTAAGCGCACAGTGAAGGATCTCTCAGTCTGTTTATGCGCATGCTTTATATTTATTCACTTTCAGCAACTGTCAGACCGTGCACCATTCATCGATCCTACACGCGCCTTCCGGAATTTCTCAAGTCTTCTAGCGATACTACGGTCACGGTCGCAGGTTCGAATCCTGGCTCGGGCATGTATGTGTGTGATGTCCTTAGGTTAGTTAGGTTTTAAGTAGTTCTAAGTTCTAGGGGACTGATGACCTTAGAAGTTAAGTTCCATAGTGCTCAGAGCTGTTCTTTTTTTATAAATTGTAAATAGTACCGGTCCTGTAACGCTCTCTTGGGCTCACCCGAAATTACCTTTACAGTTGTCGATTTTCTTCCAGCAAGTACGACGTTTTGAGTTACACCTGCAAAGAAATGAATCCAATCACAAAGTGCGCTAGACTAATGATAAGAAAACCAGCGGCTGTATTTAAATCCAACTTCGTTTATTCTTTTTAAAACGTGCTACCGGTTTCAGCAACAAATTGTGTCATTTTTAGGGCCCAAGCGTAACCTGCCATCCACAACTATTTACATGTTTGGATGGCAGGTTACGCTTCGGACCTGAAGATGACATAATTTGGTCTCGAAACTGGTAGCATGTTTTTAAAAGAATAAACCAGTTTGGATTCAAATGCAACCGCTGGCTTTGTTATCGTTATTCAACTACTTCGTCTGCGCCCGCAGTCCCATTTTGCTTGATCTGATACTGCATAAGCTCATGATTTGTTCACTAAACGATAATGCATAGCCCGCATCTCGTGGTCGTGCGGTAGCGTTCTCGCTTCCCGCGGCCGAGTTCCCGGGTTCGATTCCCGACGGGGTCAGGGATTTACTCTGCCTCGTGATGGCTGGGTGTTGTGTGATGTCCTTAGGTTAGTTAGGTTTAAGTAGTTCTAAGTTCTAGGGGACTGATGACCATAGATGTTAAGTCCCATAGTGCTCAGAGCCATTTGATAATTCATATTTGTATCGAATGCCTCCCTGAAACCAAGTTACAAGACATCTATTTGGGCACCGATATCTACGGCGCTGTGGATGTTATAGGCGAACAGAACGAAGGAGGCTGCGGTTTATCGTTCTTGATACTCATATTGCTGATCACATTATTCTGGACGCCGCGACTCTAGTGTGAGTGTAGACTCGACGGTTCAGGAGGGCCACATTCATCGCAGTACAGACAGAGGCATTGTTCGCTCGGCTGTGCTGGATAGTTCAGCAGCGCCACGCACCTCGAGTCATGAAACGCTCTTGTTTGAAGCAAAGCAAGTATCCACACGGACACCGAGACGAAATCTTGAGCACCACTGAGTCTGAACACGGCGACTGTTTTCACCAAATTAAGAAAACCACAGTAACTGTTGATTCATTTGCAATTTATTCGTGATAACCGGTTCCGGAATAATACAATTCCATCTTCTGGCATGCACTGTAATGGTGGAATGAGTGTGTTACAACTATGCATCAGCAGTCTTTCATAAACAAGAATGTAATCGTGAACTGATGCCCGGACATTACGCACATAGAGCGTAAAAGAACCAAGATTGTC
This sequence comes from Schistocerca gregaria, assembly GCF_023897955.1. NCBI lineage: Eukaryota > Metazoa > Arthropoda > Insecta > Orthoptera > Acrididae > Schistocerca > Schistocerca gregaria. The sequence goes on along the minus strand of NC_064920.1, from coordinate 1,087,283,769 downwards.
TTCCGCCCAATTTCTTCTTTGGAACCGAAAGTTGCATGTTCCGTTTTATAAAATAGGGAACCTACGAAGTTACTAAAACGAAAATTTGTGAGAAAACCGCTATCCACGGAAACACGAAACACCTAAGAAGTATTAAAATGAGGAAAAGGAGCACACAATACGTGAAAGACATTTACATAGGAAAGCCACAGCAGCCATCGTCTGGTTGTACCAACAGGAAAACCGTAAACAGCAGCAGAAATGGAGACCAGTTAGAGCGCGCGCGCGCCACACGTGGCCCAAACACAGTTCTTGCACGCAGCTGTGGTAGGTGGAACACTTAAAACCACGTGTGGGAAAATCTAATAAAAGGGCGTGGATACTCTAAACACTTGCGAGGAATAGATCATGAACATTTAGATACGAAATATGAAGGTATGTAACCAACACATTGACCAATTTTATAGAAACAAAATCTGACCACTTAAATTACATTTTAAATGCGACCATTTTAGGTTAGGCTTTAGCGCGAGTGTTATTGATATCTAACGAAACAACAAGTTTACTGTAACCAGTCGGTTTTTATGTATTGCACAACGCATTTCGAAGATTTAAACTTCCATCCTCAGTGGGTTGTTTTGGAAATCAGCCTTATGAAACCACGATTAGTTTATTTTTATATTTACCCAGTACAATATTGAATTTCTTAGGCCTACAGCAGTTAAATTATTACAAATGTGATATTGTACTCTACAGAAATAAAAATTTGACCCACAGAAGATGACACATTGGTGTCGAAACGTGTCTAGGTAAAGATAAAAATAAAGTAATTGTGTTAGGATAACGCTGATTTCCAAAACAACCCAGTTTTTAAATCGTAAACACGGAAGAACGAAAAGAGGAGCTTCAACCCTTAGTAAAATGAGTATTCCATCATCAGGTTCATTTACATGTATTAGTACGACATTTTGTGTGTATGTGTGTGTGTTGTGTTGTGTTGTGTTGTGTTACGACTTTGGGGTAACCTGTCGCGCTGTCTCCAGTGATCACAGCCCCCTTCCTCTGTTGTAATACATCATATATGAACTGTCAGACTTCGTAAACGAAGATCGTGTCTGGAAACTATTTTACAGAGGTCATCTTTGTTTACGTCGTATGGCAGTTCACATGTGATATATTACAACAGTGGAAGGGGCCTGTGACCACTGGCGACAGGTTAGCCCAAACTCGTAACACACACACACACACACACACACACACACACACACACACACACACGTCGTACTAACACATGTAAATCCACATGAAGATAGAGATTTAAACCTTCGAAACGCATTGTCGATATAATAAATGGCGTCTGTTAACGGTGAACGTGTTTCATTCGATAACAAATAGCAGTTATGAGAGGAAGAGTGAGAAATTTTACGAAATGTCGTACAGTTTTCTACCGTAGAAATTTTTTAGCTAATTACGACATATTTCAGGTTACCGCTAAAGTCGAGTTTTTTTTCAATACTTTGACTGTTTTGGAGCATTGTTCACCTCTGTCGCAAATTCTGCACGTGATTCAGAGTATCTTGCTGAGCGTTTATTGGCCAGTCACGCATCGAACAGCTGAAGGCGAAGTACTGAAAGGAGTCGGGGTTGCAGTTGCGGCTCCCGGCATCGATTCCCACGGCGACTGTTGCGAGCGAGCGCCGCTGTCCGTACAACCGCAAAGTGCTTCGCTGTTCCAGCCGGCTACCGGCGCATACTCCTGCCTGCAAGCCATCTGACCCGACGAAAACTCTGACTGTAGCACTTAATTCAGCTGCGTAACACTAAGCCTGTGTTGGTCGAATAATTGGCGAGTATGTGAATCCCGCCTATCCATCCTTTTTTAGCATGCTGCAGGAAGGGAGTTCATAAAATAAACAAAACTAAAACAAGAGTAGGGGATGTGGTCGAATAAAACAAGGCGACGCAGAGGAAATTAGATTACAAAAGAATGGATCTGAGCACTATGAGACTTAATTGCAGAGGTCATCAGTCCCCTAGAACTTAGAACTACCTCAACCTAACTAACCTAAGGACATCACACACATCCATGCCCGAGGCAGGATTCGAACCTGCGATCGTAGCGGTCGCGCGGCTCCAGACTGTAATGCCTAGAACGAAATTAGATTAAAAATTGATACTCTAATTGAAGATGAGTTCTGTTATTTGCTTAGCGCTGTAACTGATCATGTCCGAAGAGGAGAGGATATAAAATAGAGTGTGGTAATAGCAAGAAAAACGTTTCTCTAAAAAAAATGTTTGTCATCATGGAATATAATTGGTTCGTTTAAAAAATTGCTCCCAGTCACGTTTTTCTTTTATTTATGTATTTATTTATTTCCTGCATGGTTCATTTCGAGAAATGATTTCCATGTGCAGGTGATTTTTTTCGTCTCTTATGGCACTTACGCGTAATATTTTTGATGTTTGAGGTGCTGCATTATTCTGTTTCCTCTACTGTAACAACACACGTAGTTTTCAAACAATGCAGTAACTCACAGATCGAAAATATCACGCGTAAATGCTTTAACACACGCAAAAATGCACTCGAAAATGGGAATGGTTTCCCTAAACCTTTCGTGCAGAAGATAAATAAAAGAAAAACCATGACCGGCAGCAGCAAACGTTATTTTATAAACAACAAACCCATTGCTTTTACAATCCTAGGCTTTCACCGATCATTTCTAATTGATAATATAAAACACATAAATTTCGCAAGTCTCTTCTGATGATATTTGTGTGTAGAAAAGCCTTATCGGAAGTGAAACTTGGGTGATAGAGAATTAAGACAAGAAAAGAATAGAAGATTTTGAATTGTCGTGCTACAGAAGAATGCTGAACATTGGATGGATAGAGCATGTAACTCATGAGGAGGTAGTACCTAGGATTGGCGAGAAAATACATTAACGACAGAACTGACTGAAAGAACGGATCTATTCTCTCTCTCCTGTTTCTGGATATAATTTAATTTTTAATTTACTCTTTGAAAAACAATCTTTACACTTGAATGAAATAAATATCACTATTATCTCTTCTTGAATTCTTGAAATGAAAGTAATGTCTGACGTTTATATAGAGATTTTTTTTACGCGGTGCGCAGTATACGTACGGTGAGGAGAAGTATAAAGTTTGTCATACCATCCTGAATGAATAATTGTTACTCTTCTTAAATAAGGTGAAAACACTTGAAATTCTGATGTTATTAATCTTACTTCATTACGTAAAGGCATTTTACTGAGAAAAAAGTTCGAATTCTCGAAACAAGATTCTATACTCCTAGATAAGTTTAGCCAAAGACTGAAAAAACTAATTTAAAAAGACAATACTCTCGTGCGCTGCAGTGCTGGAAGAGAAAATACTTCACTCCAATTCGCAGTCTTTCGCGCAGTTGAAATAATTTAAAATGTACTGCGTAATGGCGGCGACTGCAGTTAGCCAGCGATGTTCCTTCCGTTCCTGCAAACTGAACTAAATTATGAAAAGGGATGCATTATTGAACATGTTGTTTTACCAATAAACATTAAATAATATCATCACAAATTTTAATGTGTACATTAAAGTATTTGTAACGTTTACTCACCTCATGTTCTATAGCAGTCTGTACCAATTACATAGTCAACCGATCTCAGAAGCAGCTACTATCACAGAGAGCGAACTTTTTTAATGGCGCTGTTAAAAACATGAATAGCGTGAAGATATTAGATAATAACAACTAATTGTTATTTGTGTCATAAACATAAGAGCAGAACCTGTTTTATTCTCTGGTTCATCATGTAAAAACAAACACCGCCCAACAGTAACGACCGGCCGCCGTTGGCGAAATATAATATAGTAGTTGTTAATATTATCGTACAGGAGCATCTCTTATATTTTAAATGTCACATACAATGAAGCGCCACAGAAACTGCAATAGGCATGCGTATTCAATAACAGAGATATGTAAACAGGCAGTACACGGAGCTGCGGCCGGCAACGCCTATATAAGACAACAAGTGTCTCGAGCAGTTGTTAGGTCCGTTACTGCTTCTACAATCGCGGATTATCAAGATGTAAGTAAGTTTCAACGTGATGTTATAGTCGGCACAGCATCAATGCGACACTGCATCTCCGAGGTAGCGATGAAATGGGGATTTCACGAGTGTACCGTGCATATCAAGAGTCCGTTAACACATCAAATCACTGAAGAGAATCGTTCGATGTGACTGAAGTGCAACCCTTCCGCAAATGGCTGCAGATTTCCGTGCTGGGCCATCAACAAATGTCAGCGCGCGAACCATTCAACAAGACATCATCAATATGCGCTTTCGGAGCCGGAGGCCCACTCGTGTACGCTTGATGACTGCACGACACAAAGCTTTACGCCTCGCCTGGGCCCTTCAACACCGACATTGGACTGTTGATGACTGGAAACATGGTGTCTTGTCGGACGAGTCTCGTTTCCATTTGTATCGAGCGGATGGACATGTACGGCATAGAGACAACCTCATGAGTCCTTGGACCGTGCATGGCAAGAGGGGACTGTTCAAACTGGTGGAGGCTCTGTAATGGTGTGGAGCGTGTTTAGTTGGAGTGATATGGGACCCCTGATACGTCTAGATGCGACTCTGACAGGTGAGACGTATGTAATCACCCTGTCTGATCACCTCCATCCATTCATGTCCATTGTGCATTCCGACGGACTTGGGCAATTCCACCAGGCGACACCCCACACGTCCAGAATTGCTTCAGTGTGTCTCCACGAACACTCTTCTGAGTTCAAACACATCCTCTGGCTACCAAACTCCCCAGACACTAATATAGCCCTGCAGAATTTATGGTGTCAGTTGCCTCCAGCAGTACTTCAAACATATAAAGTTGATCGTCGGTAAAGCGGATGCCAGACTGAGATTCATTGGAAGAATCCTAAGGAAATGCAATCCGACAACAAAGGAAGTAGGTTACAGTACGTTTGTTCGCCCAATGCTTGAATACTGCTCAGCAGTGTGGGATCCGCACCAGGTAGGGTTGATAGAAGAGATAGAGAAGATCCAACGGAGAGCAGCGCGCTTCGTTACAGGATCATTTAGTAATTGCGAAAGCGTTACGGAGATGATAGATAAACTCCAGTGGAAGACTCTGCAGGAGAGACGCTCAGTAGCTCGGTATGGGCTTTTGTTAAAGTTTCGAGAACATACTTTCACCGAAGAGTCAAGCAGTATATTGCTCCCTCCTACGTATATCTCGCAAAGAGACCATGAGGATAAAATCAGAGAGATTAGAGCCCACACAGAAGCATACCGACAATCCTTCTTTCCACGTACAATACGAGACTGGAATAGAAGGGAGAACCGATAGAGGTACTCAGGGTATCCTCCGCCACACACCATCAGGTGGCTTGCGGAGTATGGATGTAGATGTACATGTAGATGTAGATTAGTCGAGTACATGCCAGGTCGTGTGCTCTACACGATATTGGGCGTTTGTACCAGTGTCTTTGGTTCTTCAGTGTAGTTTGCATCACACATAATATATGTACATCATACTCACGTTATAATTATTCTTGTTGACGATTTTTCACACAATTTCATACGTCCATTAATATAAGAATGCTACAGATAGGTTAATATGGCACATTCTGAGGCATCAAGGAATCGCGAACTTGGTAAACGAAGTAAACATTCTTCGAATTTGATGTGGATGAGTAGCATTCTACATAAGCTCTAATTGTGGCCAAGCTAAAATAAAACATTATAAATCCACTCAACACTCCTTCCAACATTTGTGCCTGAGACTACAAGCTCACTTTGTCCGCACGTATGAAATATATTCTGCAAAAAACTGAAAAGGCAATTCAAAAATGTTCCAATGTGTGTGAAATCTTATGGGACTTAACTGCTAAGGCCATCATTCCCTAAGTTTACACTCTACCTTAACCTAAATTATTCTAAGGACAAACACACACACCCATGCCCGAGGGAGTACTCGAACCTCCGCCGGGATGAGCTGCACAGTCCACGACTTCAGCGCCTGAGGCCGCTCGGCTAATCCCGCTCGGCGAAAAGGTAATTGATATTATACATTCAGTTACGGGATTTTGGCTCGGAGGCGGCACAAGAGGATGTATCTACAGATTGTTTCCGTAAGAGCGTGCAAAAATGTAACAGGACATCGAGAATGTTCCACTGAACAATTTGAGACAGGGAACCTGGGGTTGGAGAAACCAGCTTATGGAGATGTGGAAGTAAACTGGTCTACCCGTTTGTCTAACATTACTGTTTTCCAGCTTATTTACAGGTAATGTGCATGTTGGTCTACACGCACTGTGCTGTTTATTTACATGTACATACCTTATTTCCAGTAAGAATGGAAAGGACGAGCCTGATTGCTAGGAAATGATGATGCACACCCATATCACCCACAACAAGTCCACGGAATGCTTGTGACTGACTTCGCACCAAGGGTCGCATTGTTCCAGTGGTTGTTCCATCAATGGATTGTTCGACCAAATTTCCTCCAAATCGAGCTATTTACTGATGAGGCCTCATTTGATCGTCGTAGTATTTTGAACAGCAGGAATTGGCTGTAGTAGAGTCACACCATTAGGTACGGTTTGCGGTGAATATCTGGGCCGGTATTGCAGGTGACAGCCTCATTGGGTCATATCATCTGCCTGGTCGTCTGAATGGCCACCTGTACTTGAGGTACGAACAGACAGTTCTACATGAGTTGTTGGAGAACGTACCAGCGACTGTTGGTGATAGCATGTGGATAAAACATGACTGTGGACTGCCTCACTTCAGCGTGGATGTCCGCAACAATCTCAGTACTGTATTTCCTGGTCGCTGGATTGGAAGAGGAGATCCTGTTCCTTGGCCTGCGAAGTCTCCTGACCTGAATCCCCTTGATCTTTTCCCCTATGGGGATATCTAAAGTCACTTGTGTATGTGATCCAAGTGAATACGGAGGTGGAATTAGTTGCCAGAATTGTAACTGCCTGTGATGTGACTCGAAACACCAGGAATATCTGTCAGATTGATACAGAATCTTGTTTGCCGATGTCACGCTTGCATTGAGGTTGATGGCGGTCAGTTTCAGCACATTTTGTAAGATACAGTACAAATGGTACGTTCATTGTGTCAGTGATGGTATTTGCAGTTGACTGTAAGTAATGAAAATAAAAAAGTACACAGTAATATGGTTTCATTCCTATTACCTCCTTAAGGTGCGTTTTCCGACCCCAGGTTCTCTATCTCAGATTCTTCAGCGGAGCATCCTGTACGTTCTGTTACAGTTTTGCACGCCATTACGGAACACCCGGTATATCGTACTTTAATCCGCCAATGTATGGACCACGGTTGACTTTGCTATGGCTCGGCCACTGAGTCCGCTCTAAAAATGCTTGAAAGGTGCCAGTATAAAGCTTGCAGGTGCTGCTTGGAGGCTCCACAGTGAACCTGTTTGAATGCTCTTTTTGCCAACGCTAATGAGCCTCCGAACACATAAGACATTAGCACTCCGATGTCAGGCCACAAGTAGCCCATCGGGACCATCCGACCGCCGTGTCATCCTCAGTTGAGGATGCGGATAGGAGGGGCGTGGGGTCAGCACATCGCTCTCCCGGTCGTTGTGATGGTTTTCTGTGACCGGAGCCGCTACTATTCGGTCGCGTCGCTCCTCAATTGGCATCACGAGGCTGAGTGCACCCCGAAAAATGGCAACAGCGCATGGCAGCCTGGATGGTCACCCATCCAAGTGCCGGCCAATCCCGACAGCTCTTTGGTGATCTCACGGGAACCGGTTTACCCACTGTGGCAAGGCCGTTGCCACAGAAGACATTACATTGGCTCCAAATACCTACTCAAACGGGCACTGCTCGTGCAAAACCATTTGGAGGATATGCGTACTGGCTGAGAAATGCTTCTGTAGAAGATACTTGTTTATAAAGAAACTTCCACCACTAGCCTATATGTTTTGCACTATTTCACCACTGTACGACCGAACTGCAACAGCGTCGCACGGCCAGTATTTCATGATAGATTAGAGGAATTGACAGCGGATTTAGACATTCGTACGGATCGGATACACCGTACCTGGAACCTAATAGGATCATGCAAGAAAGGTCTTTTCAGATGAATTGAAAAAATGCGCATCGTCTCTACACAGATGGATCTCGTACTTCAGATGGCTTGCGCAGCGCATACTGTGACGAACAGACACGCCGTGGTGACCAATTCCAACTCCCTCATTATTCTGACTGATTCGCGATCAAAGTTGACGCTCATATAGAATAACGCCGTCAATAATACCAATATTTGTTTGGTTTATCGTATTATTAAAAAAATGGTTCAAATGGCTCTGAGCATTATGCGACTCAACATCTGAGGCTATCAGTCCCGTAGACTTAGAAGTACTTAACCCTAAGTAACCTAAGGACATCACATACATCCATGCCCGAGGCAGTATTCGAACTTGCGACCGTAGCAGCAGCGCGGTTCCGGACTGAAGCGCCTAGAACTGCTCGGCCACCGAGCCCGGCTATTGTATTATAGACCGGATTAGAACTACAGCGCCGTAGAGGAAAATCCTGATGCTATGAGCAAGCGGGCACTGTAGTATCACGGTCAGCGAAATTGTTGAAGCTCTCGCTAAGAGTGCCACTCGCCACGGACAGACGTATGAACATGCTACTTACGCAGACACTCTCAAAGTTACGCGGCGGCAGATCACAACCTTGTGCAACAGAAGCGGAGTGTCAGTATAGGGGAAGACGTGATCCAACTATACCGCAAAGTATCCCTCCGCCACCGTGGTACTTCCTTGGTAGGTACCGACTGCAACTGTACCGGCAACAATTGACCGTCTTATCCCTCTGCAATTGTGTGACGGAGAAGGATATCGGTAACATTATTTTCGGCTGCCCATTGCGATACCACGCTACAATCGAATTACTACACTGCTTAGCACTTTGCGGTCATTTTGGAGTACCTTGTTAAAAAGAAGCTGTGGGTATGAGTTGGGATGTACAACCTTTGTTGTACTCTATTTAGTGTTATTTGCGGAGTGACAAATGATGGTTGCATTATTACAAGCTATCAAACCTCGTGTCCGTTGAGACATTTCTTTCATACCTTACCACTCGCAGTTGGAGACACTGTCTAAACTCTCGAGCCATAAAGTAAGTTGTTGGCCATTTTGGTTGTCAAAAGAGTTACCTACCTTGTGTTGCTACATTAAGCTCTTGTTTGTTGTCGCTCTTTAGCTGTAACAATGATTCCCACCTGTGACACTCCGTCACTTTAACAATCTGTGTGCTCTCCCCGTGTTCCAGGTGACCTGTGCCGTCCTCTGAACTGCAAGAAGAAGGAGCTGTGTCTTCTTGAAGATGCATTCACCGCTGTATGTGTCAGCAAGAAGGAGCTACACAAGAACGGGTAAGTACCGCGTAACATTTTCACTGCGCGTGTGAACGTAGATAATTTCATTCTGCGAATATTACAGATATCATAAATGCGCTACAGGGCAAGGCGCTTACACGAGTGTATTTCTTCTTGGCCGTCTTAAGGGATGGTTCTTTTTTTTTTTTTCAAAATTTTCAACGTGGATATTCAATACAACGGCGCTGAATCGTTTCCCGTAGCCACGCCATCATTATGTTCATAGATTCTGTTGCCTCCCTGAAAGTAAGTTCCCTGATCCAACGGCAGGAGTATACAAAATATCCTACACTGACGGGGAAGCGATACTATTATTATTATTATTATTATTATTATTGATAGTTGTCGGCCTTGTGACTGGTTTGATGCGACCCCCTGCGGATTCCTCTCTTGCGTCAACTTCTTAATCTGAGAGTAGCACTTGCACACATTGTCCTCAGTTATATGCTGTCTTCCCCTATAGGTTTTACCCTCTACAGCTCCCTCTAGTACATAAGTCACTCCCTGTTTTCTTACAGATGTTACATTCTGTCCCCCCTCCTTGTCAGTGTTCTCTCCATATATTCCTTTTATTGCCGGTTCTGCACGGTCTCTGCTCCTTTATTCTCGGATCTGTCCACTCCTTAATTTCGTCTACTTCGTGACCACCAATTTTGACAAGTTTATCGCTGATCTTACTTCTGTTACTCGTCAGTAGTTTCGTCTTTCTTCGGGTTGCTCACAATCCATATTCGGCACTTATTAGACTGTTAATTCCATTTAGCAGATCATGTACTACTTCTTCACTGTCACTCACGATAGTAATGTCATCAGAAAATCGTATCATTGATTCCTTTCACCTTGAGTTTTAATTCCACTTCTGAACCTTTCTTTTATTTCCATCATAGAAAGACTACATCCCTTCTTACATCGTTTATAATCCGGGTACCTCGTTCTTGATCTTCCACTCTTATTATTCCCTTTTGGCTCTTGTACATATTGTATTATTACCCGCCATTCTGTATAGCTTTCCCCTATTTCTCACAGTATTTCGAGCATATTGCACCAATGGACAGGACGACAAATCCTATTAATGTGTCTTAATTTTTCTTTAGTCTTGCTTCCAATATCAACCGCAATGTCAGGATTGCCTCACGGTGTCTTTACCTTTCCTCAAGCCAAACTGATCATCATCTAACACATCCACAATTATCTTTTCCATTCTTCTGTACATTATTATTGTCAGCAACTTGGATGCATGAGTTGTTAAGCTGATTGTGCCAAAATCTCGCATTTGTCAGCTCTCACAGTCTTCGAACTTGTGTGGATAATTTTTCTCCAGACGTTAGAATGTATAACGCCACACTCACACATTCTACACACCAACGTGAATTGTCGTTTTGTTGCCACTTACCTCGAAGATTTTAGAAATTCTGATGGCATTTTATCTATCCCTTCTGCCTTATTTGGTCTTAAGTCCCCCAAAGATTCCTTAAATTCTGATTCTGATACTGGATCCCCTATTTCTTTCGATATCGACTGTCCTGTTCTACTTCCATCACGTCATCAGACAAATCTTCCTTCTCATAGAGGCCTTGAGTGTAGTATTACCACCTACCTGCCCTCTCCTCTCCATTTAACAGTGGAATGCCCTTTGCACTCTTAGAGTTATCACCCTTGCTTTCTATGCCACCGAAGGTTGTTTTGATTTTTCTATATGCTGAGTCAGTCCCTCCGACAGTCATTTCGTTCTCTGTTTCCTCACATTTTTCATGCAGCCATTTCGGCGTAGTTTCCCTTCACTTCCTATTTATCTCACTTTTCTCTTCCCTTTTCAGATTGTCTAGCTTCCCTTATTCATAACGAATGCTACATCCATTGTATCATGTACTTGTGCTGTTGATATTACCGTATACTCGTCTGACGAGAAATCGTATCTCATTTCATTTCACTGATCCCCACTATAGATTGAGCCCTTTCATTTCCTTCTGAGATTGTCTGCCTTTCCTACCACGTTCAAACTTCTGACATTGCACGCTTCGATTTGCAATGACACCGACATAATCACAGAGAAATCTCCTAACGTAGTGGAACTTTGTTGACTAAAATTTTAATAATAAATTATTGATGATGTTCCATAGATCTGATATAGTCAAATTCTCCTTGAGGCATTTGAGTCTCATCTTTATCTACGGTAATGATCGAAGCTGAAGAAATTAATTAAAATTTATGCAATGGCCAGGACTTGAATCTTGGTCTGCTTGCTCACTAGGCAGGTATGCTAGATATTACACCACCACAGCATTACATGTAACACAGCAACGTGGACTACCGTATTCCAGTGCCGTCCTTAACACAAACTAAAGAAAAAAAATTGATGATGTGTCTGACCTTGGTTTTGAATTCCCTTACGCAGCCATCATAATGATTTTCGTAGATTTAATTTAAGTTGCTCTCCACTTTTAGCATGACGCCGTAAGCATATACTGGGCGTGTTCTAAAAGTAAGGCGACTTTATATTTTTATGACAAAAATATTTATATATTCATCACTATTCATGTTGTCCCCTTCAAAGTAATGCCCCTCAGATACAATAAACTTGTGCCAACACTTCTTCCAATCCTCGAAGCACTTCTCGTAAGCACTTTTTGGTATAGCCTTGAGCACTTCCAGCGATGTAGTTTTTATTTCCTCAATCGAAAATCTTCGTCCTTTCATAGGTCTCTTCACTTTCGGGAAGAGGAAAAACTCGCAGGGGGCCAAATCCGGTCAATGTGGTGGCCTGGGTGTGATTGTCGTGTTGTTTTTGCCTAAAAAATGTCTCACAAGCAACGATAAACGAGCAGGTGCATTGTCGTGATGCAAAAGCCATGAATTGTTTTTCCACAATTCCGAGCGTTTTTTTGCGTATTGCTTCTCGCAAACGGCGCATAACGTCAAGGTAGTAGTCCTTATTGAGCGTACGAACTTGTGGCAATAGTTCATGATGCGCTACACCACCGTAATTTAAAAAAATAGTGAGCAAAACTTTGACATTTGATCGAACTTGGAGTGCTTTTTTTCGATCTTGGCTCTCCGGAATGTTTCCATTGGGACGTCGTAACCGAAAACCCATGTTTCGTCATCAGTTATGGCTCTTTTGAGCAAATCAGGATCATCATGGACGTCTTCCAAGAGCTCCTGAGCGATGCTCATGCGACGGTTCTTCTGATCAAAATCGAGAAGTTTTGGAACAAACTTCGCTGACACACGTTTCGTGCCCAAAACATCCGAAAGAATTGCATGACACGAGCCGACTGATGTGCCAACATCCTCAGCAACTTCTGTTACGGCAATTCGACGATTCTCCAAAACAATTTTCTTCACAGCTTCGACGTTATCATCTGTTGTTAATGTGCTGGGGCGTACAGAGCGACGTTCGTCATTGGCATGTTCTCGGCCATCTTGGAAGAGCTTGTACCACTTGTAAACATTTTTTTTACGTAGAGCAGAATCACCGTAAGCCACTGTCAACATTTCAAGTGTTTTAGAGCACTTGATTCAATTTTTCATACAAAATTTGATGCAAATTCTTTGCTCCATGTTTTATAGCAATCGAAAATAGACGATCACACTAAACCACGTCCGTTCTATCTCTCAAAAAACAAACCAAGTTTGATGTACCTTTGAGACTGTGAACACACGTTCGGGACATGTGTACCATCATACCAAAAGAAAAGATCGATAATCCAATGTAGGTTGCCCAGGCAACTTGAAAAGTTACCTTACTTTTTGAACAGCTGTCGTACACTTGTGTCTGATGCTATGGGAACCTTGCACATGATCATTCCTCGGAAGACACCGCACAGTTTGCACTTCCCGTGCTCTACGTAATGACTTCTGACCACCTCTTCTTACCGCGAGTGCTCACTATCCATGCCGCGAGCGAGCCTGCTTCAGACCACCTCATGCGCCACTTAGCATCGACTTTATAGATGTGTGGCTTGTAAGCAACTGCTCGATCTTTATACCCTATTCTTTTTAACTCTGTACATACATTCATTGCACTAGCTGTGCTGTTGGTAACACTTTTGAGCTCAAGACTGGCACCTTCCACTGATTTCATACGATTTTTTAGAAACACCTTGAGTATTGCTCGACTATCCCTGTCAGTACGTGAGGTTTACATGGCCTTGGTTTACCTGTGATCGTTCCTTCGGCTTATCCACTTCACAGTCACGTTACCAACAGTAGACTTGGGCAGCCTTAGAAGAGCTGAATTGGCCCTGGCCGGTGTTACGGAATTGAGCCTCGCTACGACTGTGTGTTCACTAAACCCTGTATCCACCGTGATGCTCAGGATTATTTGTGGCTAAGAGGTCAAGTGTGCTTTCATAACCATTTACAATTTGAATGGCCTCGTTAAGTAATTTTTTAAAATAATTTTTAAAAAGCATTTAGAACAATTATGGAAGTTGTTTTTTATCTAGAATATGGTCTGAAAATATATTTTTGGCAACATACTGAAAGTAGATTGAAGTCACTGCCAACTATAATTGTATGAGTAGGGTACCTATTTGTGATGACATTCCAGTTTTCTTTCAACTGTTCAGCAACTGTTTCATCTGAGACCAAGGGTCGGTAAAAGGAGCCAGTTATTAATTTATTCCGGTTGTCGAATATAACCTCTGCCCATACTATGTCACAGGAACTATCTGCTTCAATGTCAGCTTGTGAGCTGGAACACACATTACATTATTTTTCTGTAAATTGTGCTTCTTGTTTCTGTTGTAGTGCAGATCATTCCAATTACGGCTTTTCCCTCCAAAACCTAGGATGGTTTCTCTGTGACCCTGTAAATACCAGAGCTAAACAATGTAGAACAACAACGTACGTTACTAGCATAGCATTCTGTATTACAATTTTAAAATGTTAGAAATAAGGAAATGAAGTACGTCGACTTTAGGTGACATGACAACCATAGATGTTCTTATCTCTATTTAGTGAACGTATTTTCAGTCATGTTTTGAAAATTTCCCGCTACACTTTATTAACTAATGTTTCGCCGCAAGAGATATCGCATTTTAGAGAGTAAATTAACATGGAGTATGTCGTTCTTCTTTTCAAACATTCACATACCCATTTCTTCTTTCCTTGTTGTCTTTTGGGCATGCAGATGTAGTAATTAAAGTAGGCACAAATGCAGTGATGAAAAAGAAATGATTAGCGAACATTCGCATTCTGTTTGTATCGTTCCTTTCTTGTTGCTCCCATGGAGATGGACTGTTTCTGTCACAATCAGTAAGCGTGAAAGGAAGCTACAGTACAGACAGAGGAATCTATATTTATACTTGGCAGAACTAATTACATACTGACATAATCGTTGGTTTGTGTGTGTTGTGGTCTTCAGTCCTGAGACTGGTTTGCTGCAGCTCTCCATGCTACTCTATCCTGTGCAAGCTCCTTCATCTCCCAGTACTTACTGCAACCTACATCCTTCTGAATCTGCTTAGTGTAGTCATCTCTTGGTCTCCCTCTACGATTTTTACCCTCCACGCTGCCCTCCAATGCTAAATTTGTGATCCCTTGATGCCTCAGGACATGTCCTACCAACCGATCCCTTCTTCTAGTCAAGTTGTGCCACAAACTTCTCTTCTCCACAATCCTGTTCAATACCTCCTCATTAGTTACGTGATCTACCCACCTAATCTTCAACATTCTTTTGTAGCACCACATTTCGAAAGCTTCTATTCTCTTCTTGTCCAAACTATTTATTGTCCATGTTTCACTTCCATACATGGCTACACTCCATGCAAATACTTTCAGAAACGACTTCCTGACACTTAAATCTATACTCGATATTAACAAATTTCTCTTCTTCAGAAACGCTTTCCTTGCCATTGCCAGTGTACATCTCTACTTCGACCATCATCCGTTATTTTGCTTCCCAAATAGCAAAACTCCTTCACTACTTTAAGTGTCTCATTTCCTAATCTAATTCCCTCAGCATCTGCCGACGTAATTCGACTACATTCCATTATCCTCGTTTTGCTTTTGTTGATGTTCATCTTATATCCTCCTTTGAAGACACTCTCCATTCCGTTCAACTGCTCTTCCAAGTCCTTTGCTGTCTCTGACAGAATTAAAATGTCATCGCCGAACCTCAAAGCTTTTATTTCTTCTCCCTGGATTTTAATACCTACTCCAAATTTTTCTTTTGTTTCCCTAACTGCTTGTTCAATATACAGATTGAATAACATCGGGGAGAGGCTACAACCCTGTCTCACTCCCTTCCCAACCACTGCTTCCCTTTCATGCCCCTCGGCTCTTATAACTGTCATCTGGTTTCTGTACAAATTGTAAATGGCCTTTCGCTCCCTGTATTTTACCCCTGCCACCTTTAGAATTTGAAAGAGAGTATTCCAGTCAACATTGTCAAAAGCTTTCTCTAAGTCTACAAATGCTAGAAACGTAGGTTTGCCTTTACTTAATCTTTCTTCTAAGATAAGTCGCAAGGTCAGTATTGCCTCACGTGTTCCAACATTTCTACGTAATCCAAACTGATGTTCCCCGAGGTCGGTTTCTACCAGTTTTTCCATTGGTCTGTAAATAATTCGCGTTAGTATTTTGCTGCTGTGACTCATTAAACTGATAGTCCGGTAATTTTCACATCTGTCAACAGCTGCTTTCTTTGGGATTGGAATTATTATATTCTTCTTGAAATCTGAGGGTATTTCGCCTGTCTCGTACATCTTGCTCACCAGATGGTAGAGTTTTGTCAGGACTGGCTCTCCCAAGGCCGTCAGTAGTTCTAATGGAATGTTGTCTACTGCCGGGGCCTTGTTTCGACTCAGGTCTTTCAGTGCTCTGTCAAAATCGTTGGTATTGCTTTCGTTTCCCTAAAGTTATAAATATTTCGATTTCGGAAAAAAGCTTTGTATTTGGCCAAGATGTCGAAGAAGAAGGTCCCTTACGTAATGGTTGTATCGAGTAAGATATGGAGACGGCAGTTTGAAAGCGGACAGAAGTAGTACGAGGAAGGGCGTCCCTTACCTGAGGGATCGCTACCTGGCGAAGGGGCAAGTGTGGCAAATGTCCGGCGTGGCAAATGTCCGGCATTCGTGTTGCTCAGGTGACACCCACGTTCGAAGTCACTGAACTCTCACGGGGGTCGACGCTCTCACCTGTTACTGCTCCTCTACTAACGGCACAGCACACACAGTCTCCATTTCCACTTGTGGGTCCGCCTCGTGACATGTAGTGAAATCCGCATTACATAGGCGTGCCCGGATGCTTTTGATGAGACCAGGGCCGGCCAAACGCTGCACAGTGTGCAGACGTGCGGAAGTGCTGCACACGTGCGCACGTGTGCGACAGCGAATCTGTTATTAGACATATGTCCTAAGTGAACGGCGGCGGCTCCACTTCCCTGTTCATGCGGTACAAGCAAGAGCGCAACATACACAGTCTCGTTTACCCCTGGTAACCGTAACCTTAACAGAGAAGTACTGAGAAATGGCAGGTACTGTGAAAAAGCAAAGGACGGGAGATCTATGTTCTCAGTCGTTTAAAACTGACTGGGAACTGCAATTCTTTTTGGTAGCCGTTGGTGAAAACTCAGTGTTTGCTGTGCCGCCGAATAATAGGCGGCCAGCGTACGTTTTCTATTGAAAGACATTACAATACATATCAGAAAGACGAGTGACGAGTGTAGTGTACTCAACAGTGAGGAACGGCAAGCAAAATTAAGTGTCCTTCAGAAAATGGATGAGACACATCAACTCGATTTTACTGCACGTCAAAGTAACTGATACTTCTTGAACTCTTAGTTTCTTGTGTTACATTTATGTCTGTTTTACTGTACGCTGTACAATGTACTGTTTTCAATTTTCCAGAATGACAACCACACTAAATTTTCACTGCGAGCAAGTTTTAAAATCGCATTAAGAATTGCGCAATCTGGGAAACCTTTTTCCGAAGGGGAGTTTGTGAAAGGGTGTCTGATTGATGCTGCAGAACTTGTGTGTCCCCCGAACGTTAGCAGGTTTCAAGAAAACAGTCTATCCAAACAGTGACAAGACGTATCAGTGCTATGGCCTTCGATCTGCACAGGCAACTAATAAATAAGGCTAAATACTTTGTTGCTTTCTCCGTGGTGCTGGATGAAGTAACAGATCTTACAGATACAGCCCAGGTTGTGATATACATATGAGGTGTCGATAACGCACTTTGTGTAACAGAGGAGCGACATCTGTGCGTAGAAACATGCACTACATGAACGCTGACGGCTGCGGCGTGCACGCTATGACCCGGAAGTTGCACATGTGCAAGAGCACCGCACGCGTGCAGAATTTCTGGCCGGCCCTGGATTAGACATTGGAGTAGCCAGCTTACTCTACGGAGGCTCCGCAATGAGAGTGCAGATGAGGTGTAGAGGACGTGTGGTGGCGTTGTTCGGGCCAGGCGCCGTTCAGCGACAAGAGGCGGCTCCTTTTGTCGGCCCGCTGTGTCGTGTCGTGTTTTATGGTGGCCGCCTTCCATTCCCCCCTCCCCCCAGTAGCAGCCGTCCACTGTGTGCGCGCCGGAAATTCCTGCGTAAAGCACGTGTTGGGTGCGGACCGCGCAGCGCTGAGCCGTGATTCATGGCCGGCGAGCAAGATATATACTGCCGTTGTCAGACGTTTCCGCGAGCCATTTTTGTTTCTTTCCCAATTTTTCAATAAGCATCCATCACACGGCGAGCGCCGTAAACGGCAGGCGCGATCGAGCCCGCAGCGCCGCTGAAGTATTTCAGCGCCCAATGTAAACTCGTGTGTGTGGTGGGGCGGGGGGGGGGGGGGGGGGGGCGGGGGGTGACGGACTGCCCCCACAGGCTAGACCCGGCTGTTCCTTCATTCCCTCTCTGCCCCGCCCATGGCTCGTACATCTTCTACAGCCATTGTCGGTCTTACAGAACACTGCAGTACAGACACTAACGTCAGTGCAATGGAGCAGTAAATGGAAACTTGTCACCAGCATACAGTTCCGAAGAAAAGTTGCTTGATCCAATACACTGCCGTACAGAAGACATCAGCACTAAGGTGCTGGCGTGTTCCTTGACTTTCGGGAGGCATTCGATGCATTCGTGACGTCTATTCTGTATTACGAACTGCGACTGTCGATTTATTTGGTATCACATGAAACCAGTTCCGTTTTGAGTTTATTAATTGGCTTTTAAAAAAAAGGTCTCCGTCTTCAGGCCACGAGTGGCCTACCAGGACCATCCGACCGCCGCGTCATCCTCAGTTGAGGATGCGGAGAGGAGGGGCGTGCGGTCAGCACACCGCTCTCCCAGTCTTAAGATGGTATTCTTGACCGAAGCCGCTGCTATTCGGTCGAGTAGCTCCTCAATTGGCATCACGAGGCTGAGTGCACCCCGAAAAATGGCAACAGCACATGGCGGCCTGAATGGTCACCCATCCAAGTGCCGACCACGACCGACAGCGCTTAACTTCTGCGATCTCACGGGAAGCAGTGTAACCACTGCGGCAAGGCCGTTGCCCTAACTGGCTTTTAGCTGCCAAAAATAAATGCCCTGGAACTGTGACAGATTTGTAATAAGCGGTTCATGAAAGAAGATTCTGACTAAAAAAAATGAAAGGAAGTAAGTGATTCCCATCACAGATCTGGTGCACTGCGATCGCTGTTTCTTTCAAAATGATCGGTTTCTCATATTCAGATCACATGTCGCAATTGCGGAGTAATCTTTCCTAATGGAACTACAAGTTCACTGTCATATATTGAGCTGATAGTTCCATTAAGAAAGATTATATGCGACAGATGATCTGAAAATGAGCAACGTCACCCAAAACCGGTCGTTGCGATTGACAGGTAAAAAAATTAGTTTGTTTTAACCAGTTTTTATTACTTTTTTTAAAGGAACAACCGCCATTTGGCTGTTTTATTCTTTATTTAGGTACTGCCCAGGTTTTGGCCGTTTATGCCATTTTTAAATGAGCCTCAAAGTTGGCCATAAATTAAGCTTGACAACGTGTTAAGGTCCTGCGATGTATGTTAAATACATAAACGTAGATACTTGAGACCGAGTGAGGTGGAGCAGTGGTTAGCACATTGGACTCGCATTCGGGAGGACGATGGTTGAATCCCGCGTCGAGCCATCCTTGTTTAGGTTTCCCTTGATTTCCCTGAATCGCTCCAGGCAAATGCCGGGATGGTTGCAGACTGTAGCGGCTAGAACCACATGAGCGTAGTCAGATTGAAAAATCGTGAGGATGAAATGTCTCTCTGACATATCGGCATAAAGCATAGATTCACTAATACAAACTTCGGAAAAAAATTGCCTAGAAGACTGTTTCGAAAATGGAACAGAATCGGGCTTTATGTGCCACTAGAGTACTGAAATGACACGAGACACACGTAAATTTTGCTGTGTGGCGCGGTGCGTCAAAAGAGTACCTCGTTTACATAGCAGCTAATTGACGCAGTTCCGATGCGACGAGTCACACGTCTAGATTACATTGTAGACGACTAAGTCTGAATAACGCGAGTAAACAGACCAGTGGTCGATTATTTGGAAAACATTGTGCTAAAAGCAAGAACGCTGTTTCAGCGACAAAAGCAAAGCGAATGCGCTCGTAGCTCCGCGTAGTTTGGCGACACGCATCACAGCCTTTTGTCGGCCCGGCTATTGAATTCGGTCCGTCAATCGGCCGGTCGGTCCCCTAATTGGCCCGAGTCGGCTGAGTGAGCAGCAAGGGCAGTTACAGGAAATCGATCCACGGGACTGGCGCTGAGCGCTGCTACCGTCCAAATTGGACTTACTTCCTCGATGTTGTTGTGGACACACCGACCGCCCAACCCACTAGCGGCCTACGAATCGCATCGTGTCGCTCTCGTCGATAAAAATTACTTCAGTAGCGATAATCTCGTCAACAACTGCACTATGTGATCAAAAGTATCCGGACACGTGGCTGAAAACAGAACGCCTAGATAACAGAACGCAGCATGTCATTCTCAATGGACAGAAGTCTTCCTAAGTTAAGAGTGATTTCAGGTGTGCCGCAGGGGAGTGTCGTAGGATCGTTGCTATTCACAATATACATAAATGACCTTGCGGATGACATCGGATGTTCACTGAGGCTTTTTGCGGATGATGCTGTGGTATATCGAGAGGTTGTGACAATGGAAAATTGTACTGAAATGCAGGAGGATCTGCAGCGAATTGACGCATGGTGCAGGGAATGGCAATTGAACCTCAATGTAGACAAGTGTAATGTGCTGCGAATACATAGAAAGAAAGATCCCTTATCATTTAACTACAATATAGCGGGTCAGCAACTGGACGCAGTTAATTCCATAAATTATTTGGGAGTACGCATTAGGAGTGATTTAAAATGAAATGATCATATAAAGTTGATCATCGGTAAAGCAGCTGCCAGACTAAGATTTATTGGAAGAATCCTAAGGAAATGCAATCCGAAAACAAAGGAAGTAGGTTACAGTACGCTTGTTCGTCCACTGCTTGAATACTGCTCAGCCTTGTGGGATCCGTACCAGAGAGGGTTGATAGAAGAGATAAAGAAGATCCAAAGGAGAGTAGCGCTCTTCGTTACAGGATCATTTAGTAATCGCGAAAGCGTTACGGAGATGATAGATAAACTCCAGTGGAAGACTCTGCAGGAGAGACGCTCAGTAGCTCGGTACGGGCTTTTGTTAAAGTTTCGAGAACATACCTTCACCGAGGAGTCAAGCAGTATATTGCTCCCTCCCACGTATATCTCGTGAAGAGACCGTGAGGATAAAATCAGAGAGATTAGAGCCCACACAGAGGCATACCGACAATCATTCTTTCCACGAACAATACGAGACTGGAATAGAAGGAAGAACCAATAGAGGTACTCCGGGTACCCTCCGCCACACACCGTCAGGTGGCTTGCGGAGTATGGATGTAGATGTAGATGTAGATGTAGAAATAGAAATGACTTACTCGTTCGTGACATCCTCGATCAGTTATGCTGGAATTCGGTATGGTGTTGGCCCCACCCTTAGCCTTGATGACAGCTTCCAGTCTCGCAGGCATTCGTTCAGTCAGGTGCCGGAAGGTTTCTTGGGGAATGGAAGCCTATTCTTCACGGATTCCTGCACTGAGGAGAGGTATCGGTGTCGGTCGGTGAGACCTGATACGAAGTCTGCGTTCCAAAACGTCCCAAAGGTGTTCTTCGCAAAATCCAGAGTTCGAATAATTTATACATGCTCTGATATTTCTCGTACAGTCACTTTTCTGGTAGTCGCATGCGAACGTAAAACAAACGAGGAAGTCTGGCTGTCGAGGGGAGAGGAGTAGAGTGGGAGAACAAGCCACACCTCCCTCTCAGAGGGCTGGCAGCCTACGTCCGTAATCTGTGCTGCTGGGAAGCTGAACCGATGTAATAATGTAAATATGGATCGCTGATTCAATCTCTTGTTGTGAGAGTCATACTCGAAACCTGTGACAGAGCACTCATTTCAGAATAAGAAAAGCCGGCCGCGGTGGTCTCGCGGTTCTAGGCGCGCAGTCCGGAACCGTGCGACTGCTACGGTCGCAGGTTCGAATCCTGCCTCGGGTATGGATGTGTGTGATGTCCTTAGGTCAGTTAGGTTTAAGTAGTTCTAAGTTCTAGGGGACTGATGACCACAGCAATTGAGTCCCATAGTGGTCAGAGCCATTTGAACCATTTTCAAAATAAGAAAAGGAAACAACCGTCAAGCACAACTCAAAGCAAAGAGGAGCACATAAATCATTTGGTGACGGCTGGAGCGCAATTGTTAGTTGAGGTTGGTGATGTCGTAACGTGGTATTTCAGGTCCGATCTTCACCCATATCTTAAACAGCTATACATCAAAACACCCCCTGCTTACAACTGCCACGTTTAAGTGACCGAACATACCCTGTGAGGACTGAAGATCTGTGCTGTTGATGTGTGCGCCTGTGTGCATTTGAAAGGAGCATATAAGATGAACATCAACAAAAGCAAAACGAGGATGTTTTGGGTGATGGATGTAGTGGTGACGAGTCTCTGAGGTCTGCAAACGTTACACCTTCTGGGTGTAGGGAATGTAGCTGATTTTATAATTGTGAGCCGTCAGAACGAGAATCATGGCAGTGATATGCAAGTCCTTGTGTGCTATCATGAACATAGTATCTCATAAGTACGGTCGCTAGTTCGAATCCTGCTTTGGGCATGAATGTGTGTGATGTCCTTAGGTTAGTTAGATTTAAGTAGTTCTACGTTCTAGGGGACTAATGACCTCAGCAATCAAGTCCCATAGTGCTCAGAGCCACTTATATTAAATTATCTCATAAGTAAATCTCATTAATAGGTGACACAATACAGTCACAATGCCTCGAGAGGTTAACAAAATTAAATTTATAAATTTCTTAACTTTCTCTCTGGAATTTTCTACCAATTCTAACACAACACAAATTTATCAGCGATGACATTTTTCATCGCAAATATGAAACAGTTTCACACCTCTTACGTTATTTTGTTTTGTCTCTTGGAATATACTTATGTTTTCACGAAAAAATATGTTTGGCATGTAGCTGAGGACTTTGAGAATGTTCGTAGAGTTCTGTCAGTTCAAGTATGATAATGTTTCTGGCTGTTTCGATAGCTCAAGTAAAAAAAAAAAAAAAAAAATTGATAATTTTCTATAACATTAGTTTTAATTTTTTCGTAACGATTGACAATATTTTTCTTTCCATAAGTACTTCACCATACGCGTATTTTAGTCTAAAAGTAGATGTATGAATTTTTTTTTGGGGGGGGGGATTTTTACTATAATTTGAAATTGTCACTAAGTGACAGAGCTGTAAGCGGCCAGATTCCTCACTTCTCACAACCTGGAAGCGACCGCGTGTGCACACGTGTCGTGCGCCGCACATTTCCAGCCGCCACGACGCGACACTATCCCGGAGCCCATCTTCCGGGAGGGGAGACAACCAAAGGAGGAGTAACGAACAGGACTGCTATCAGATGGGGAGACGGGCATTGTCGTCCGTGCTTACTCATTCGAGAGACTTATCAGCCGGGTTCCATTTCATCGCACAAAGCGGGCGGGGTTTCCCCGCGCGGCCTGCGGCCCGGGGCCGGGACTTGAGGGAATCCCCCCGCTCC
This sequence comes from Schistocerca gregaria, assembly GCF_023897955.1. Lineage (NCBI taxonomy): Eukaryota > Metazoa > Arthropoda > Insecta > Orthoptera > Acrididae > Schistocerca > Schistocerca gregaria. Next base: position 1,087,260,227 of record NC_064920.1, on the reverse strand, counting down.
GCCCCACCTCCAGGCGGGCCAACTTTCTTATCCCGGGCCACTTTGCCGCCACAAAAGCGGCGGCGCGCCCCTGCCGCTCCCGGCCACAACAGCCCCACTTCCTGGGGCGAGTCTCCCACAGGACGCCACGGGTCTGGTCTGGGAAGTGGCCGGGATACGAGGGGCCATCTTGTCGCGAGTTCCTCCCCCTCCCCCTCCCCCTACCCCTTCCACTTCCCTGCCCTCTGCCCCTCCCCCCTTGCTGTTAACAGGACGGGGAGCTCACGATATTGCTTTCCCCGCGAGACACCGCATTAGGCGGAGTGCGTTACCGCGCTCTGCCGTTCCCTTCTGTTCGGAGAGGGAACACGACATCCATCTTAACAAGTTGAGTGCACAGTAGATGATATACAACTCACACGGCGCGACAAGAACTGACAGAGTTTTTTCTTAATGAGAAAGGGTATGGAGCAACCGAGCGAACACTGCTCTGTGCGAACTCAAACTGCACCTATAACTTTATCTGCATTTTACTTTCCCATTACACTATTTTCTTACTAATGTTCCCCGGCTAGTTATCTTTACTTCGAAGGAAATTGCATTCACAACGCAAATAACCCATACATCCATATACAGCTAATTCGAAATTCTTGTAAAACATGACATTTTTTCTGACTAAGATTTTAATATACGGAAGGACTTCAAAAAGTAAGGTACACATAATTATGGCAGGCCAAGTGATCTTTATGAATGTTGCTCTACAATTCAAAGTGACAGAGATTCGACCAAAATAAGGCATTACAGTAGGAATGCTTGCTTGAATATAAATACAGATGGTAGCTGAGCCTGCGTATTGAGCTGTTGTATCTTACCATTAACAAACATGTGAAACGATGTGAATCGTCCTCAATACGTCGCAAGTACGTGGAGTTCATAAGAGAGTTCTGTACAGTTATCTGTGAATTATGTCGAAGCTAAGTGAACTCGCCTGTGGCCAGATTGGTCGTGCTTTATAGTGCGTTCTTCCGTAACCAAGATAGCCGAAGTGTTCGGTATTCCTAGAGGCACCATATTAAAGACTTATATCGTATAAAGGGGAAGCGGAGAAACATCATCCGCTAAGGCACAACGCGGAAAAAAGTGTGTGTTGAGTGATCGTGATAGACGGCCATGGAAGAAGACTGTGGCTTAAAATAAGGGGACGATGGCTACAGAATCCACTGCAGAACTGAATGTCGTACTTGAGAACCCTGTCAGCACGAAAACAACACGAAGGGTGCTGCATAAGCAGGAAAATGCAACGTGAGGTGGAACTCCAAAACCACTAATCAGTGATGCGAATGCCCATAACAGCAAAATGTGGAGCCGAAGCCATCAAATCTGGACTGTGGAGCAATAGTTGAAACTTCCGGGCTGAGAGGCCGTGGTCCATGTGCAAAAGTTTCCACCTAACGTTTCGTCTCCATCTGCGGGAGACATCTTCTGAGGTCGTCCGGCTACTGTCACTGAGGCTCCAGGTACTCTCGCATTTATAGAGCGCATAGAGGGCACCACCATTGGTCACGAGATGCCGACGGTATTCCTATCTTTGGAAGGCGTCATCATTCTCGATTAAGAGTAATCGATTGTCACTCTGCTGGCGCATCGTCGACATCCATATTTTGTCCAACTTTAAAACTTCCTCTTTTCTATTAAAATTATCATGGTGTTTGTGAACCTCTATTGCTTCTCAATACATGCGCGTATGATAATGGGATGTTCGTGCTAGAACGCTTGTCTCATTAAATTTAATTTCGTGGTTCCCATCTCGAAAAACATGCTCAGCTACGGCCGGTTTTTGGATGTGTCCTAAGCGACAGTTTCTTTTATGTTCGGCTAAGCGGGTATTTACACTTCTTTTCGTTGTTCCAATATATACCTGTCCGCAACTGCATGGAATTTTGTATACCTCATGTGTTACTAGGGGGTGTCGGGCGTCTTTTGCAGTTCTTAAATATTTCTTAATCTTCTTGGTGGGTCTGAAGATTGTTTCGATCCCATACCTGGCCAGAACTTTCCTGATACGGTCCGTGACTTTATTAATGAACGGTAGGAAAACTTTTCCATTAGGTGACCGTTGTTGCTCTTGACTTCTGGCTTCTTTTCTTCTTTGATGGAGGGCTCGATGAATTTCCTTGCTGGTACATCAGTTTTTCATGAAGGCTCACGGTAAGTGATTTAATTCATCTTGCAAGTAAGTCGGCCCGCTGATTTTGTTGGTTCTGTCTGCCAAAGGTTTTCATGACACCTCTTTTTTGCCTAGGATGAAGAACTGCAAAAGACGCCCAACACCCCCTAGTAACACATGAGATATACAAAATTCCATGCAGTTGCGGACAGGTATATATTGGAATAACGAAAAGATGTGTAAATACCCGCTTAGCGGAACATAAAAGAAACTGTCGCTTAGGACACATCCAAAAACCGGCCGTAGCTGAGCATGTTTTTCGAGATGGGAACCACGAAATTAAATTTAATGAGACAAGCGTTCTAGCACGAACATCCCATTATCATGCGCGCATGTATAGAGAAGCAATAGAGATTCACAAACACCATGATAATTTTAATAGAAAAGAGGAAGTTTTAAAGTTGGACAAAATATGGATGTCGACGATGCGCCAGCAGAATGACATTCGATTACTCATAATCGAGAATGATGACGCCTTCCAAAGATAGGAATACCGTCGGCATCACATGACGAATGGTGGTGCCCTCCATGCGCTCTATAAATGCGAGAGCAGCTGGAGCCTCAGTGGCAGGAGCCGGACGACCTCAGAAGATATCTCCGGCAGATGGAGACGAAACGTTAGGTGGAAATTTTTGCACATCGACCACGGCCTCTCAGTCCGGAAGTTTCAACTGAAGATAACACCGGCCTTGAAAGCCTACATTGAATGACAATAGAATAATGTCATTTGGTTGGATGACTCTTGTTTTACACAGTTTCCTACTTCTGGACGAGTTTACGTCTCAAGAATGAAACATGGCGGGGTTCGGTGTTGATTTGGGCTGCCATATCGTGGTATTCCGTGGACTCCAAGGTTACTGTGCGAGGTCACATATTGTTACACGTATGATACTGTATTCCTAGACGACAGTGCCACTGTTCTCACAGCTCGCATCGTCTAGAACTGGTTCTGTGAGGACGATGGTCAATACTGTCGCATCTCTCCTGGCCACCAGTCAGCAGAGCTCAGTAATACTGGACGTCCATCATCTTTACCTAAACTTGCTACTGTTTTGCAGGAGGAATGGTATACGGTTCCCCTGAAAACCATACACCGCCTGTATTTATCCATTTCGAGTCGAATGAAAGCTGTTACGCTGTTTTGATCACCAAACAGTTTCCTCTTTCTTATTAGGCATGGTAACGAGTTTTTGGTACTACACCTGTAAATACCATCAATTAAACAACAACAAAGAAAGAAATTAAGCACAACAGGCAAATTGTCGAACACCAAAAAAATGACAGAGTAGTTTATGAAAACTGCTGTAGACCTTCATTGTATCTCAAGGACGACATCCTGAAACAATCAGAAGCTACTGAAGTCTATACGCTACACAGACAGCGAATTTCGGTCACGGGAGCCTCTTAAATCCGCGTGTTAAAACTTCATAAATTTTAAAGACGTTTTCTTGCCGTCAAACACCTAATTACTTTTGGTAGCAACGTCTGTCACACACGTGCATTTATCCAACTACTGTGTAAGGGCAAATCTTAGTTTAGCGTTGTTTTCAAAAATACGGAGAAGTTCTTGACCGATTTACCTCGAATTTTTACACGATGCTCTAATAAAAGTTCGGATTGACGTAGGCTACATATGCTTTAAGATTTACGATATATAAATTTGTATAAAATCTACATTTCTATATGAAGACACGTATTTTAAGGCTGTTACCAAAAATCACAAAAAGTTTGACACCAGCTTACTTCAAATTTTCACACAATAATCTACAAAAATGTAGACCATCAACTATATTCTTTTAAATATGTATGTTGTATATGAATATGTGTAAGATATAAAGGCAAACGTTGTTGGCGAAAATCTAAAACAGTTCAAATGACTCTAAGCACTATGGGACTTAACATTTGATGTTATCGGTCCCCTAGACTTAGAAACTACTTAAACCTAACGAACCTAAATACATCACACACATCCATGTCCGAGGCAGGATTCGAACCTGCGAACGTAGCAGGCGCGCGATTCCGGATTGAAGCGCCTAGAACCTCTCGACCACAGCAGCCGGATCTAAAACAGTTCTTCAATTTGTTGCACAGTACTCTAATAAACATTCAGACGGATATAGTCAATCTATTTTTTTAAATAATAATGTACCAGTTTTCTGTTAAAATCGACTGCAATAAGAGACTCTGTGCTCTGCTGTGGAAATGTGCGGTTTAGTTTCATTTCTAGAAGTCAGTCTTAACTACGATATCAGGGCATTTAAACCATTACACAGATCGTCTTTCCTATATGTATTATTTCTCGTTATATATAATTTTAAGCAAAATGTGTGTACACAACAATGTGCCGTTCGTTTATTTCTCGCAGTCGGTTTGAACAGAAGAGAGCAAAGTTGTCTTTATAGTTTATTGGCATACGATTAGAGCACTAGTATGGAATCTGTATCGTAACCCTATCCGTTCAAAAATTAAAACCGTGCAAAATACTGTCATTGAAGCTACTGTTCTCAGATGTCTAGCAGCTGAGATCTCTCTCACACCCCGTATACCGATGATTCTAACCGATTTACCCATTCATTTTAAACGACTTTAGTTCCCACTCAACACCAATAAACAACGCTCAAAATCAGAGAAAGGAAGAATGGTAGATAAAGAGTGTGGGACGAAATACAGTTCGAGAGGCCAAAGGAGGGGATGAACAGAGAGAGGGGTTGGTGGGGATAGACAGAGAGAGGGGGAGATGCAGATTAAGACGTACATAAAATTCACATACCTGTTTAGCAGTTGTGAAGCATTGCCGCTTTCGCTGGAAATTTTATACATGTGTGACGAAAAACATATAAGGTAATCGAAGCGCGTCTGTGCGGCAGATGCTGCATCTATGATTGTCGCAAGGGAACTTCCCTTTAACTTATTGTACTGTTTATCTGGACCGAAGCACATTGTCTCTGAATAAATATATATTGCAACGGCATTTGAAGTTTCATTATATCGCTGTTTGAAAGTTAGCGCGGTTCATGTAAGTTGAGTTGTCTATCTCAATGTGCATGAAATATTTTCCAGGCAGGTTTTATTTTTCCTACCCTTTATAAGACAATGGATTCACGTATAAGCGACAGATGCTGCTGATGGTAATTCACTGCGCACAGAATCAAAGGATCACTCTTTCGAAACCCCGTGTGCGTCAAACCTTCCTCTGTAATCTTGCAAAACCTTGGCACCCTGTGACGTCATCGTCGCGCTTGACGACCCGACGCTTAGTGTCGACACATGGAAAACAAGGCCACAGCTCAGAAGTTCATATGAGGTTGAAGGTGGGTTAATGAGGTCCCATTGGCAACAAATTTCACCACGATTCTGCCCAACGCCGCCATGGACGTCTCACATGATTTGACGCTTCTGTGATAGGAGTTAGAACTGCGACATCCAGCACTGAAGGCACTCTGTTTTCTTACGAGTGTCCGAGGACAACATTTCAGACGCACCGCCGCTCACAATATACAGGAAAAGGCCTCACGGTAAGGCATAAATGGCGTCAGTGAAACAACCCGTTTCCCTGGGACTTGGATTCCCACACGTTTCGCGATCGAAGACGATAGATTGTAATTCGATGAACAACAGGAAGACGTTCTTGACAATCTTTGATACTGCTGACATCTCCTTGCCGCTTCAACTGTTCTGTGAGGTTATTTAGGAATAAGAACAATGTACATGAAGACCTAAAATCACTTAAATTGGTCCAAAAACGGGTCTCATATTCAGAAACAAACATTTTCAATAAATTGCCAGCAAACGTTAAAACTGTGTTTCAGATAAAGCCCGGTTTAAACAGAGTTTGAAAGACTTTTTTGATAGGCAACTCCTCCTGCTCTATAGAGGAGTATCTTATCAGGGACTGTTAGACAAGCTTAAGAAAAAAAGTGTGCTAGATTTCAGTTTTGACAGCACTTGATCGCAACTCTCAAGATTAGGCATTTGTGTATGATAAATTTCTTAAAAGTTCATAACAATGTTTCATTTTAACACTCTATTAACTCTGTAAATATTAGCTGTTCTAGTTTATTGTAATGTATTCACGTATTTTGACAATATCCTGACATGATCAGGGTAGTACGTATTGTATTCAAATGTTTTATGTTTTTTTTCTGTTATACTTTCTGACATGTTCCACGAGATGGGTCTATGGAACGAAAACTGAATCCAACATAATTGTTGGCTGGTAACTACAAGGAACCCCTTTTCGAATGCAATGCGACCTCAATTTTGTCTCTGGTGTATAGGGTGGAATCGCTAGCGACCATTCGAAACCATTCGACGATATTTTAATGTGATCCAAAGTGGCAAAGGTGTCTTAAGTTTTTTCAGCGCTCTGCACACCCTCCTCTGCATGATTGCAGAGGGATGTGACATTGACAAATGCATGAATAAAACGGTAAAGGGTCCACCCAAGCCCCGGTAATAACCTTGGTGGTTGTGAAAAGGTTAATGTTTAAAATCCTCAATAAATGTGGGTGGGTGCGACCGACGGTTTTGCCTAATTGCAGGGTCATAGAAGGACCCTTTGCTGTTTTATTGTCGCACGTGTCAATGTGACACCTGTTAGTGATCACGCTTCAGGTGGATGTGAAACTGGAGCACCTCGCTGCTTTAAATCACGTTAAAATTTCATTAATTGGTTTTGAACAGTCCTTAGTGGTTCCACCTTGTATACCAGAGCAAAAATTGCGGTCGCACTAGGCTGCAATGGGAGGCGATCACTTTCAGTGGGGTTGCTAGCCCACGCTGTCCTTAAAGAATGGATTGAATCGTCTGAGAAGTGTGTGTGCTGGGGGGGGGGGGGGGGGGGGGTTTGTCAAAGACTGTGGAGAACGTCTTCCTGTTGCTCTCACACTGAAAACTATCGTTTTCTACCGCGGAATGTATGAGAATCAACGCCCCAGATGAAGGGATGATTTCATTCACGCCATTTGTGCCAACTCCTGAGACCTTTCCACGGCCAGTCTGAGAGGCGGTGTGTCGGAAATGTTTTCTGCGGCCGTTCATACGAAAATAGCGTGATTTCAACGCTAGATGTCGCGGTTCTGACCTCCATAGTAAAGACGTCAAAGAAAGGCGTTGAGCGGAAGTTTGGTGAAATTTGGTGCCCATGTGACGTCATTAACCCGTCTTACAGCTCACATGAACTTCTGGATTTCTTTTCTCTTTTTTTCATGTGTGGACACCTCGCTGTTATAAGCGACGTGGAGCCCGAGGGTAAAATCGTAGTGTGCCACGCTTTTGCACCATTACAGGGGAAGGTTGTAGACATCTGCGAGCTAAATTTCAAACTTAGTGCGCCGTAATGGGAGACAGTTACGAGATTTACAAAAAGTGATCCTTTATTTCTGTTGCGCAGTGTAAGATGCCAGTGCATCTTCCTTTAACCTAATGTAATGGTATTGAAGGTGTTCGCTTCAACTGAGACTCTTCTCAGTAAATAAATAAATAAATAAATAAATAAATACATATTACAAGTAAGAGTGATTTCAGGTGTGCAGCAGGGGAGAGTCGTTGGACCGTTGCTATTCACAATATATATAAATGACCTTGCGGATGACATCGGATGTTCACTGAGGCTTTTTGCGGATGATGCTGTGGTATATCGAGATTTTTTGACAATGGAAAATTGTACTGAAATGCAGGAGGATCTGCAGCGAATTGACGCATGGTGCAGGGAATGGCAATTGAACCTCAATGTAGACAAGTGTAATGTGCTGCGAATACATAGAAAGAAAGATCCTTTATCATTTAGCTACAATATAGCAGGTCAGCAACTGGAAGCAGTTAATTCCATAAATTACCTGGGAGTAGGCATTAGGAGTGATTTAAAATGGAATGACCATATAAAATTAATCGTCGGTAAAGCAGATGCCAGACTGAGATTCGTTGGAAGAACCCTAATGAAATGCAAGCCGAAAACAAAGGAAGTAGGTTACAGTACACTTGTTCGCCCACGCTTGACTACTGCTCACCGGTGTGGGATTCGTGCCAGATAGGGATGGTAGAAGAGACAGAGAAGATCCAACGGAGAGCAGCGCGCTTCGCTACATGATTATTTAGTAATCGCGAAGGCGTTACGGAGATGATGAATAAACTCCAGTGGAATACTCTACCAGAGAGACGCTCAGTAGCTCGGTACGGGCTTTTGTTGAAGTTTCGAGAACATACCTTCACCGAGGGGTCAATCAGTATATTGCTCCCTCCTACGAACATTTGGTGAAGAGACCATGAGGATAAAATCAGAGAGATTATTGCCCACATAGAGGCATACCGACAGTCTTTCTTTTCACGAACAATACGAGACTGGAATAGAAGGGAGAACCGATAAAGGTAATCGAAGTACCCTCCGCCACACGACGTCAGGTGGCCTGCGGAGTATGGATGTAGATGTAGATTACAGGAGGGTTAGGTTGATGTCAGTATGCCGTTCTTTCAGTAAGAGCTCTTATTCTATAAACTGTCGCGTCGTGATACGAAATGTAGTTTGGGGTACAGCAGCAAGCATCTTTCATCAGGGCGAATAATTGCGGTGTATTTCTGCCGCCGTGAATGGGAACTCTGGTTGTGTAAACTTAACAAATCATTATTTCAGCCCTGTGTTAGTGTTAATGGTACAAAGCGAATTACTGACCACAAAAGGACTGAACTGTCAAGTGACAGCGATACGAGAGGGGCCGTCTTGTCGCCTGCTTTGAACCCCTCCCCCCCCCCCCCCATTACCCTCCCCTCCCCTCCCGAACTCCGAAGTGCACAATATTGCATTCCCAGTTAGACAGCGTATTAGGCGGAGTGCGTTATCCCGTTCTGCTGTTTCCTTCCGCTCGCAGGAGGAACACGACAGCCAACTTAACAAGTTCCGTAAGCAGTGAGAGAGAGTGGGAGGGGAAGGGGGGAGGAGTGGGTGGCATTCATTTCACACACTTAGATGAGCGCCTACAGAAATGGTTAATTCTATTTTATCAGACTTGCAGCTGTGTTCTTTGAAAATTTCATAGTTCACATGCAGTCGATTTGTGGGACTTATTACTAAAAGCTGTTATCACCTGGTAGATGTCGCGTTCTCATACCGTTGAGAACTTCACTGGCCTCCTACTTGCGAATTTGGTTATTCGTGTCCCCTAGAAGGTGCCTGAGGACGGGCTTTAAGCATATGAGTTTGAAGGAACACCGTTCTACGCGCAAGCGAAATGAGTAAACAAAAGTAAAGTATTACAGTTTAATCCTCTCCCTACGATGTTGCTATGGAATCTAAAACACGAGATTATTCTGCATGAATTAACTCGCTATGGCGTGAAACCAAATAACTGACGTTTCAATTATACTCTAGCAAGTAGCTTTCGTCAGGGCGAGCAACTAAGGTGTATCATTCTGATTGGAGTCTCTCCCGTAACTAACTCAACTGTGAACTTTATGGTCAATTTTCGTAAACGTTTATGGAACACAAAGAATTACAGTTAAGGTCCTTGATCTTTGCTGAGAAACGTTTAGATCAGCGTACTGGCTTAAATTTCAGATAGAAGAAAAAAGTTTGTTATAAGGAGTGCGTCAGAACTGATTACTTACAGTTCTTCATAGTACGTGAATCATAGCACAGACACAGTAACAGAATGGTCAAGCTTATCACATGAAACTTTTTCTTGCATAAATTACTCAAAATGCCCTCTTGGTTGGATCTAGTTAAGTTTTAAGTCTTCGGTTCACCTCCCAGCAGTGACGCTTCATTGCTTCGCTTGCATGTAGCAACAAGTGCTTGTGATCACGTCGAGAATGTGTTTACATGTTTAGGAAATTTTCTTTCAAAAATAGTGATGTCAGAAATTTTGACGTGGAACAGCTCGATAGCTGTAACCCTTCAAATTGCTAGTGATCGTGATGTCGATGATGATGATGATGTATAAGATGACAGTTAATCAGATGTTCCAGAGGCCATTTCCACAGTCTCTATAAACACGCCGTGCAATAAGTCATTATAATTAATTAGGATATGTAGGTTATTAAATTATGCAGTGGCTTAAATTTTACTCATGCTGACGAGAGAATAACAAATTTAACAGACTGAACATCTTCATCCACCACAGAATACGTTTTCGTCTACAGAGTGGGAGGAGCTGTGTCCATTGGGTTGAAACTTTTGAGAAGCAAGAAGAAGAGAAAACATCCCTCGGGAACTTTGATTGTTCTTAGATTAGACTCGTTCTGACAAAGTAGCATTTCGCCTACGTTCAAAGACAATAAAAGAAAAGTAATTATGATGCAGTTTTTAATAAAGGACTGCCTTCACTGTGCACTGCATATCGTTTCGAAGCACAAATAGTTCAAATGGCTCTAAGCACTATGGGACTCAACATCTGACGTCATCAGTCCCCTAGAACTTAGAACTACTTAAACCTAACCAATCTAATGACATCACACACATCCATGCCCGAGGCAGGATTCGAACCTGCGACCGTAGCAGCAGCACGGTTCCAGACTGAAGCGCCTAGAACCGCTCGGCCACAGTGGCCGGCTTCTCGAAGCACATCGGTACATGTACATGTACGTGTATGGTACATAAGACTTGTAACACTACCGGCTACTATTATATTAGTGATATGCTGATAATGTTATTCCTGTGAAAAAATATTTCTTTGACCGTGATCTTGCGTAATGGAAGGATATCGGACAAATTTTGTTCCCCTGAAGATTTCTTTTGAAAGGAAGCAATAGCAAAATAAACCGGAATCAAAACCCTGTTCTGTTAGTGATCAAGTAAACTGCAGTTACGTTAAAGGAAAAAGGTCACCAGCCAAATTAGACAAAATTATACCCAGTACTAGCATAGTTTCTAAAAAAAGTTAACTATTGCGGCTGACTTTACTTGATACTGAACTTCTGTTTTGTTGATAAGAAACAAGACAGTAGCACGGTTTAGCAAGTAATGTACCAGTCATCTGACTTGAACTGCACAGAAGGGCTATTAATGCTTAAAGGCAACCACTGGTTCTCAATAACACATATTATGTTCACATTACAGAACTAGTGTGATGATAATTATAGGTGAATGATTATTAATGGTGAAACACTACTGACATGGACAAGTGGTTCTTTTGTCAGTTTAATTTTAGAAAATTATTACCATTGAAATAGTTATGAAGTAATTGTATCTCTTGTACTAATTATTATTCGCATTCTCAAGGAATATTGACTTCCTTATATTATTTAGCTCAAATGGTACATGTGACGCCTGAATCTAGTATAGGTTAAATAGATGTAGTCAGTTGCTTATTCTTGATAACTGTTATTGTAATATGACATTCAGATCTGGCTCAAAAACTGGTCTATAGGTAGATTCAGATTGTGGATGAACTCTTTAGTCACAACATAAATTAGGAAACACTGTTAACTACATAACACATGAAACTGTAAACACTTTTATTTCAATAAAAAAACTATGAACTAAATACTTTAAATCTCCTCTTAGTAATTGTACTTTGATGAAACTTGAACTGTTCATTTATGCAAACTACATGGAGTACCAGGTGGTTATAATTAAACTTTCCCTATTTAACACGTTATAGCACGGAAACCAATTACCGTGGGAGTACTAAGCTTGGTAGCATTAATGTCAAGGAATTGGGGAAGAGAAATAATGCAGAATCAATTCAACTGAAACACTTTTAATATGCTGCTACGGTACAGTTATTAAATACCTGTACCGTTATTGCTACAAAAGGGGTTCAATATGGCGTCCATCAGTGTCTGGAAGAGTCTGAAAACGCACGATTGCATTCTGCACAGCAGAACGAAGCATGTCCATAGGCATGCTGGCTACCTCTTTTGATATGCTGCGCTTCAGATCAGCACATGTGTGAATGTTACCCTGGTAAATCCCATCCTTCAGGTAGCCTCACAATCAGAAATCACAGGGAGCGGGATCAGGTGATCGTGACGACCAAGCGTCATTTTGGATGTGATCAGCTGACAGTTCGATCGTTTCGAAATGTGTTTCGGAGAAGCAAGTGATCTTCACTTACGGTGGATGCCCATGTAGCATGAAAACTTTTCAGTGCGTTTCTCTCCTGTAGGTCGGGTATGACATGGTGGCGCAGCATATCGCAGTAACGCTGGCCAGTCACAGTGCATGTCTTTCGTCCTTGAACTACTTCTTCATGCTCCTCACAGCAGGTGGAGAAAGAGGATGCTTCCGTAATCCTTCCAGCCGACGATATTCTCGAAGTGCAGCTGCAGAATTACTGTTGTTTCGATAGTAGAGCTTCACTAATAATGCCCTGCTTCTTTTGTCCAAGCTCATGTCCATACGTAAAGAAGTGCGCTGCGGTTGGTCTGGTGTGTGAGACTATGAATCGCGATGACTGATCACGGCAGGTGGTGGTCATAGTTCGAACTGGATGGTGTCGCTGTGACGCATGCAAATCATGCACCCTATACTCTGGACATTAATGCTACCAAGATTGGTACTCGTACAGTAATTAGTTTCCGTGTTATAACGTGTTAAATAAGGAAAGTTTAACAATAACCACCCGGTAATTCAAAACTTGCGTTCACTAAATAATTGTTTACTTTACAACTCCACAAAGTTTATCAACTTTTGTTAAAGGAGATAATTCCTTTTGAGTTCAGTAAAATAGGATACTCGGATTTATCGTAGCAGTTGGAATAGGGCCCTGCTTAGATAAATGACTAACAATACAGTACGGGGCTCAACACAAAGTTTACACAACACAAAATTATTATTGAGAACGAAACCACACAACTGGGTCATCAGTTATAAAGTAGTCAGCTGACAACTTGAGATGAATGTGGTGGCAGCGTCGATCTTCTGTGCTATTCAGAAAAGGCGTCGGAAGTACCCGTGGCACATCCTGCGCAACAGGCTCTGAAAATTCTCTTCTTAGCGTCGGATTTTTGTAGTACATAGGGAACCAAAGTATGCCGTGAATAATAAGTCGAATTACTTCCGCATCCGAAGTTATATTACACAATCTTGCAGTTCATCTCAGCTCTTTCAGTTCGCAAGTTACCAATCCTTACCCTGCTACCCACCGACTGACTCATGCGACCATGGAGCTATGCAGTTTGACAGCCGGATCTACCGTTTCTATACCCGCCTAGCCAGTTTTGTTGCGGAGGAACTTCCCTCCTAGTTTTACATGACTACAAACCTACTTTTCTTATGAACGGACCAGTATTACAATTAAAGTTTTGATTTGTACATTCCTGTACAGCACATTACATCCATATGTTAATTACAGTTTCGTAAATTATCTTAAATAGTGAATAAAACGTTTAATGAATGTTACATCAAAAACTATGGTCATCAAGTTAGGAACGTGGGTGCACTCAACGAGTGTGATAGCACTTTCAAATGCTAGAGCACAACAATCAGTCGTCCTTTTCTATTCGACAAATCTAGATTTCGGATAGTGGCTAGCCATTATCAATGCACCGCTTCATAGTACACTATTTGCCATTAAAATTGCTACACCAAGAAGAAATGCAGATGATAAACGGGTATTCATTGGACAAATATATTATACTAAAACTGGCATGTGAGTGCATTTTCACGCAGTTTGTGTGCATAGATCCTGAGAAATCAGTACCCAGAACCACCACCTCTGGCCGTAATAACGGCCTTGATACGCCTGGGCATTGAGTCAGAGCTTGGATGGCGTGTACAGGTACAGCTGGCCATGCAGCTTCAACACGATACCACAGTTCATCAAGAGTAGCGACTGGCTATTGTGACGAGCCAGTTGCTCGGCCACCATTGACCAGACGTTTTCAGTTGGTGAGAGATTTGGAGAATGTGTTGGCCAGGGCAGCAGTAGAACATTTTCTGTGCCCAGAAAGGCCCGTACAAGACATGCTGTCGTGCATTATCCTGCTGAAAAGTAGGGTTTCGCAGGGCTCAAATGAAGGGTAGAGCCACGGGTCATAACACATCTGAAATGTAACGTGCACTGTTCAACGTGCCGTCAATGCGAACAAAAGGTGACAGAGACGAGCAACCAATGGCACCTCATACCATCACGCCGGGTTCAAATGTTCAAATATGTGTGAAATCTTATGGGACTGAACTGCTAAGGTCATCAGTCCCTAAGCTTACACACTAAACCTAAATTATACTAAGGACAACACACACACCCATGCCCGAGGGAGGACTCGAACCTCCGCCGGGACCAGCTGCACAGTTCATGACTGCAGCGCCCTAGACCCCTCGGCTAACCCCGCGCGGCCACGCCGGGTGATACGCCAGTTTGGCGATGACTAATACACGCTTCCAATGTGCGTTCACCGCGATGTCTCCAAACACGATGCGAGCATCATGGACCCTGTCATCTCGACTGCTAGTGATACGAGGCCGTTGGGATCCAGCACGGCGTTCCGTATTACCCTCCTGAACCCACCGATTCCATATTCGGCTAGCAGTCATTGGATCTCGACTAATGCGAGCAGCAACGTCGCGGTACGATAATCCGCAATCGCGATGGGCTACAATCCGACCTTTATCAAAGTCATAAACGTGATGGTACGCATTTCAACTCCTTACACGAGGCATCACAACAACTTTCCACCAGGCAACGCCGGTGAACTGTTGTTTGTGTACGAGAAATCGGTTGGAAACTTTCCTCATGTCAGCACGTTGCAGGTGTCGCCACCGGCGCCAACCTTGTGTGAATGCTCTGAAAAGCTAATGATTTGCATATCACAGCATCTTCTTCCTTTATGTCAAATTTCGCGTCTGTAGCACGTCATCTTCATGGTGTAGCGATTTTAATGGCCAGTAGTGTAGCTAACATCGCAGCCCCGGGAATTTTATGAGACATCCATTCACCGCCCTGTGTCAGAGGGACAAGTGTCTCGACAGCATCACAGCATCTTCTTCCTGTCGGTTAAATTTCGCGTCTGTAGCACATCTTCTTGGTGTAGCGATTTTAATGGCCAGTAGTGCAGTTAACATCGCAGCCCCGGGAATTTTATGAGACATCCATTCACCGCCCTGTGTCAGAGGGACAAGTGTCTCGACAGCCAGGGTCAATATTTCTAACATACAGGTTCTGGTTTCTATAATTATGCTTCCGGCCTGTTTATTTTTGAACGCCCGTTATAGACTTCAGATGCAGGGGTTGTTGCTCGCTCGTGCGTATCGATTGCGTTGGCGCCTGGGCAGCCGGCAGGCCGCAGAACGTGTCGGCACGCCGTGAGGCGCCTGGGAGGTATACCGACCCGCGTGCCACAGCCGCTGCCCGTCACCGCTACTGCCGCCCGCCACCCTCTACCCAGCCGCGAACTGTGCAGGCTGTCCCACCGCGCCGTCCGGCGCCGTCTGGACGCGTCCTTGCCTCTGCCGCCTAATTAAATCCGCAGCCTGCCTCCCCTTTATGCCGACACCGCTATCATTCCATTAGCATTGCAGCGCGGCGGAATCCAATAGCGGAGTGGCAGGGAATGCCGGCACTGTCCGCGCTGCCGGCGTGCATATCTTAGCTCGGTGCGGCACGGCGCGGCAGGTAGGCAGCGTTTCGATAGACGGCGTCCCCGAGTGAGACTCGATAGTCGGAGGCGCTCCGGATATCTCGCTTTGCTGAGATATGCGCGCGCAGGCGGTGGGAGTCTCCCTCGCACTGCACCACGTCACCCCCTGGTACTCACTTCATACGAACCGAATGGCGCCATCCAGACATTACCGAGGCCTTCACGCTACAGGGGGCCAAGAAATAACCTGACTGAACTAAGTAACCTGTTGTTAATTATTTAGCGTCTCTGTAATGACCAGTTATCTACATTAAACAATTATTTTAATACGAACAAATAACGCGATTTTCTGTTTAGCACAAGGCGTATTTCAGATCTGGGGTCTTTTGTGCTTTTGAGTATGTAAACGGCTATTCCATATAGAGTTACATTTCCGTACTATCGCCTAAGGAACAAATTTTTAGCGAACGGAATAACAGACCATGTTGTGATTGAATGGGAGAAGCTGTAACAGAATACAGTTCGTCATTCTTGAAGGTCAGAAGTCCTTAGGCGTAAAAGTAGTTTCAGGAAGTTTTCCCCAACCCCACCTCTCGCTCCCGGAGTGTTCTCATTACTAACCATGTGAGGAAGGATCGAAAGGTAATGTCTCCTGTCCCATAAAAAATATAACGGTGAACATATAACAGCGAAATTAGTACAGATCATAGCTTGAACTGTTCTCCACACAACAGTATCGTCCAACGTACTCACCAAGCATTTCTGTACATGGTCCCCATCGTTAAACACGAGCATCCGGTGGAGTTCGGAAAAAACTCGTGGTTTTGCTTCTTGACCCATAATTTTAGACTTGTTTTAACCTGCTCCATGAAGAATGTGTATGGGAACACTGTAATAGACATCAGCATTGCACGGAGATCAGTGAAGAAGTTTGGTATCGGGAAACGGACATTGAAGACAGGACGTGCCAATGATGCGATACGAGGAGAAAGACGCGTTAGATTCACAATAGACAGCGAAACCTATGTAACCACACTTCAGAAACTTAAGGGGACTCCCACACATCTATGAAAACTGATATTTCACTTCTTGGTCAGAAATAAATAAATATGTATTAGGGGATGAAAGTTTCTATAGAAATAGCGCCAAAAAACGCGCAAGGCAGGATTAACAAGAAACTTACGACTGCAGATAGCAGAATCGCATTTTGGTCAGAATGCTCGTATGTCCTTAATTAGCGTGAAAATTTTAGAAAAATTTGCAATATTCGAACTATATATAGGATGATTCAAAAATGATCGGTATATTTGAAACGGCAATACAAATTAAACGAGCAGCGCTAGAAATACACCGTTTGTTGCAATATGCTTGGGACAACAGTACATTTTCAGGCAGACAAACTTTCGAAATTACAGTAGTTACAACTGTCAACAACAGATGGCGCTGCGGTCTGGGAAACTCTATAGTACGATATTTTCCACATATCCGCCATGCGTAGCAATAATATGGCGTAGTCTCTGAATGAAATTACCCGAAACCTTTGACAACGTGTCTGGCGGAATGGCTTCACATGCAGATGTGATGTACTGCTTCAGCTGTTCAATTGTTTCTGGATTCTGGCGGTACACCTGGTCTTTCAAGTGTCCCCATAGAAAGAAGTCACAGGGGTCCATTTCTGGCGAATAGGGAGGCCAATCCACGCCGCCTCCTGTATGTTTAGGATAGCCCAAAGCAATCACACGATCATCGAAATTTTCATCCAGGAAATTAAAGACGTCAGCCGTGCGATGTGGCCGGGCACCATCTTGCATAAACCACGAGGTGTTCGCAGTGTCGTCTAAGGCAGTTTGTACCGCCACAAATTCACGAAAAATGTCCAGATAGCGTGATGCAGTAAATCGTTTCGGATCTGAAAAATGGGCCAATGATTCCTTTGGAAGAAATGGCGGCCCAGACCAGTACTTTTTGAGGATGCAGGGACGATGGGACTGCAACATGGGGCTTTTGGGTTCCCCATATGCGCCAGTTCTGTTTATTGACGAAGCCGTCCAGGTAAAAATAAGCTTCGTCAGTAAACCAATTGCTGCCCACATGCATATCGCCGTCATCAATCCTGTGCACTATATCGTTAGCGAATGTCTCTCGTGGAGCAATGGTAGCGGCGCTGAGGGGTTGCCGCGTTTGATTTTTGTATGGATAGAGGTGTAAATTCTGGCGCATGAGACGATACGTGGACGTTGGCGTCATTTGGACCGCAGCTGCAACACGGCGAACGGAAACCCGAGGCCGCTGTTGGATCACCTGCTGCACTAGCTGCGCGTTGCCGTCTGTGGTTGCTGTACGCGGTCGCCCTACCTTTCCAGCACGTTCATCCGTCACGTTCCCAGTCCGTTAAAATTTGTCAAACAGATCCTTTATTGTATCGCTTTTCGGTCCTTTGGTTACATTAAACCTCCGTTGAAAACTTCGTCTTGTTGCAACAACAGTGTGTTCTAGGCGGTGGAATTCCAACACCAGAAAAATCCTCTGTTCTAAGGAATAAACCATGTTGTCCACAGCATACTTGCATGTTGTGAACAGCACACGCTTACAGCAGAAAGACGACGTACAGAATGGCGCACCCACAGACTGCGTTGTCTTCTATATCTTTCACATCACTTGCAGCGCCATCTGTTGTTGAAAATTGTAACTACTGTAATGTCGAAAGTTTGTCCGCCTGAAAATGTACTGTTGTCCCAAGCATATTGCAACAAACGGAGTATTTCTATCGCTGCTCGTTTAGTTTTTATTGCCGTTTCAAATATACCGGTCATTTTCTACTCTGCAATTCACATTTAAGTGCTTGGCAGAGGGTTCATCGAACCACAATCATACTATCTCTCTACTATTCCACTCCCGAACAGCGAGCGGGAAAAACGAACACCTAAACCTTTCTGTTCGAGCTCTGATTTCTCTTATTTTATTTTGATGATCATTCCTACCTATGTAGGTTGGGCTCAACGAAATATTTTCGCATTCGGAAGAGAAATTTGGTGACTGAAATTTCGTAAAAAGGTCTCGCCGCGACGAAAAACGTCTATGCTGTAATGACTTCCATCCCAACTCGTGTATCATATCTGCCACACTCTCTCCCCTATAACGTGATAATACAAAACGAGCTTCCCTTTTTTGCACCCTTTCGATGTCCTCCGTCAATCCCACCTGGTAAGGATCCCACACCGCGCAGCAATATTCTAACAGAGGACGAACGAGTGTAGTGTAAGCTGTCTCTTTAGTGGACTTGTTGCATCTTCTAAGTGTCCTGCCAATGAAACGCAACCTTTGGCTCGCCTTCCCGACAATATTATCTATGTGGTCCTTCCAACTGAAGTTGTTCGTAATTTTAACACCCAGGTACTTAGCTGAATTGACAGCCTTGAGAATTGTACTATTTATCGAGTAATCGAATTCCAACGGATTTCTTTTGGAACTCATGTGGATCACCTCACGCTTTTCGTTATTTAGCGTCAACTGCCACCTGACACACCATACAGCAATCTTTCCTAAATCGCTTTGCAACTGATAGTGGTCTTCGGATGACCTTACTAGACGGTAAATTACAGCATCATCTGCGAACAATCTAAGAGAACTGCTCAGATTGTCACCCAGGTCATTTATATAGATCAGGAACAGCAGAGGTCCCAGGACGCTTCCCAGGGGAACACCTGATATCACTTCAGTTTTACTCGATGATTTGCCGTCTATTACTACGAACTGCGACCTTCCTGACAGGAAATCACGAATCCAGTCGCACAACTGAGACGATACCCCATAGCTCCGCAGCTTGATTAGAAGTCGCTTGTGAGAAACGGTGTCAAAAGCTTTCCGGAAATCTAGAAATACGGAATCAACTTGAGATCCCCTGTCGATAGCGGCCATTACTTCGTGCGAATAAAGAGCTAGCTGCGTTGCACAAGAGCGATGTTTTCTGAAGCCATGCTGATTACGTGTCAATAGATCGTTCCCTTCGAGGTGATTCATAATGTTTGAATACAGTATATGCTCCAAAACCCTACTGCAAACCGACGTCAATGATATAGGTCTGTAGTTAAATGGATAACTCCTACTACCCTTCTTGAACACTGGTGCGACCTGCACAATTTTCCAATCTGTAGGTACAGATCTATCAGTGAGCGAGCGGTTGTATATGAGTGCTAAGTAGGGAGCTATAGTATCAGCATAATCTGAAAGGAACCTAATCGGTATACAATCTGGACCTGAAGACTTGCCCGTATCAAGCGATTTGAGTTTCTTCGCAACCCCTAAGGTATCTACTTCTAAGAAACTCATGCTAGCAGATGTTCGTGTTTCAAATTCTGGAATATTCCATTCGTCTTCCCTGGTGAAGGAATTTCGGAAAACTGCATTCAATAACTCCGCTTTAGCGGCACAGTCGTCGATAACAGTACCATCTTCACTGCGCAGCGAAGGTATTGACTGCGTCTTGCCGCTTGTGTACTTTACATACGACCAGAATTTCTTCGGATTTTCTACATATATATATCAATTTTATATATATATATATATATATATATATATATATATATATATACAACAATTATTTAACTGTATGAAATAAACTCGTCATAACTTCTGAACAGTTTGCGTTAGAACGTTCAAACTGCACGGTTAGCCAGGGTGATGATGGGACTTAGGGGACTTAGTTTGTGAATATGGTTTGGTTTAGCGGGGAAGCCCGCTTTCATTTCGATGTGTTCGTCAATAAGCAAAGTCGGCGTATTTGGCGACTGAGAATCCGCATTTCGCGATGGAGAAGTCTCCTCACGCTCAACGGGTGACTGTGTCGTGAGCAATGCGCAGTTAAGGAACAATCGGTGCGATATTTCTTGATGGCACGGTGACTACCGCACGGTACGTGGATGTTTTGGAAGATGATTTCATCCCCATTATCCAAAGTTACCCTGATTTCGAAAGGATGTGGTTCATGCAAGACGGAGCTCGACTGCATCGAAGTAGGAGAGTGTCTGATGTCCTGGAGGAGCGCCCTGGAGACCGCATTCTGCCTCTGGGGTACGCAGAGGCCACTGGCGTGGGCCTCAATTGGGCGCCATATTCTCCGGATCTGAACACATACGACTCTTCTTTATGGGGCTTTGTTAAAGACAAGGTGTACAGCAATAACCAAAAAACCATTGCTGAGCTGAAAGCATCCATTCAGCTGGTCATCGACAGCATCGATGTTCCGACGCTTCAGCGAGTCGGCAGAATTTCGCTAGTCGCCTGCGCCGTATCACCGCCAATGATGTCAGGCGTATCAAAGATGTCATAACCTAAATCCGAATATCGGTAGTTACGTTTACATGTTGAATAAATTGTGTGCATGCCGTATTTTGCAATTAAATCACGATCTTTTCATATAGTTAAAAAATTGTTACCCCATATACAGTATATATATATATATATATATATATATATATATATATATATATATATATATATATATATATATATGACAGTCAGCGCGACAAATCGGCTTTGTCAGAATTGCTTAGAAAAAGAAACATGAACGGAGGAGCGGGGCGCTAAGCTAGTACTAATATAGAATAAGGCCACTTCAGTCTCTTGCGACACAATGCCGGCTTTCTGTAATCCGTGCGGTGATCTGCGTTGCTACAGAAGTAAAAGGAGAACGGCGGCTGTGCAGAAGCTGTTACTAGCCCGACTACTTCTTCTGCGCTGTTACGGGCTCTGCTGTTCTTTGTCCGGACGCGGTAATACGGCGAATTTCTTTCTCGACGCCCGCGAAATCCCGACAGCGGCTCGTACCTCGGCTATATATTAAATCGCGCGGAAGTGTACAGGAGTAGCGCTGTATTAGTAGCGCTTTAGCTGAGAGTACAGTAGCTGAGTGACGTTCGCTAGCTGGGCGCTGCCGCGCTCCCCTTTGGCGTTGAGCCCGCCGGCCGGGGATTTGACAAAATCGGGACCGTGGAGAGTGGTGGCGGGAGCTGCGAGCGCTGCCGTCTGATCCCCGCCTAAGGAGCTTAGCGCCGACGTGTCGGGACAAAGGAGTCCCCTCCCCCCTTCTTCTCTCTCTCCTCTCCTCTCTGCTCTACTCTACTCTACTCTACTCTACGCTCAATCCTGCTTTCTCTGAGCCGCTCGTCAAGAGTCCGGCGACAGGAATAAGACAACGACGACGTCGACGCCGCTCCAGAGGCCTCCGCAGAAAATACACTCCTGGAAATTGAAATAAGAACACCGTGAATTCATTGTCCCAGGAAGGGGAAACTTTATTGACACATTCCTGGGGTCAGATACATCACATGATCACACTGACAGAACCACAGGCACATAGACACAGGCAACAGAGCATGCACAATGTCGGCACTAGTACAGTGTATATCCACCTTTCGCAGCAATGCAGGCTGCTATTCTCCCATGGAGACGATCGTAGAGATGCTGGATGTAGTCCTGTGGAACAGCTTGCCATGCCATTTCCACCTGGCGCCTCAGTTGGACCAGCGTTCGTGCTGGACGTGCAGACCACGTAAGACGACGCTTCATCCAGTCCCAAACATGCTCAATGGGGGACAGATCCGGAGATCTTGCTGGCCAGGCTAGTTGACTTACACCTTCTAGAGCACGTTGGGTGGCACGGGATACATGTGGACGTGCATTGTCCTGTTGGAACAGCAAGTTCCCTTGCCGGTCTAGGAATGGTAGAACGATGGGTTCGATGACGGTTTGGATATACCGTGCACTATTCAGTGTCCCCTCGACGATCACCAGAGGTGTACGGCCAGTGTAGGAGATCGCTCCCCACACCATGATGCCGGGTGTTGGGCCTGTGTGCCTCGTTCGTATGCAGTCCTGATTGTGGCGCTCACCTGCACGGCGCCAAACACGCATACGACCATCATTGGCACCAAGGCAGAAGCGACTCTCATCGCTGAAGACGACACGACTCCATTCGTCCCTCCATTCACGCCTGTCGCGACACCTCTGGAGGCGGGCTGCACGATGTTGGGGCGTGAGCGGAAGACGGCCTAACGGTTTGCGGGACCGTAGCACAGCTTCATGGAGACGGTTGCGAATGGTCCTCGCCGATACCCCAGGAGCAACAGTGTCCCTAATTTGCTGGGAAGTGGCGGTGCGGTCCCCTACGGCACTGCGTAGGATCCTACGGTCTTGGCGTGCGTCGCTGCGGTCCGGTCCCAGGTGGACGGGCACGTGCACCTTCCGCCGACCACTGGCGACAACATCGATGTACTGTGGAGACCTCACGCCCCACGTGTTGAGCAATTCGGCGGTACGTCCACCCGGTCTCCCGCATGTCCACTATACGCCCTCGCTCAAAGTCCGTCAACTGCACATACGGTTCACGTCCACGCTGTCGCGGCATGCTACCAGTGTTAAAGACTGCGATGGAGCTCCGTATGCCACGGCAAACTGGCTGACACTGACGGCGGCGGTGCGCAAATGCTGCGCAGCTAGCGCCATTCGACGGCCAACACCGCGGTTCCTGGTGTGTCCGCTGTGCCGTGCGTGTGATCATTGCTTGTACAGCCCTCTCACAGTGTCCGGAGCAAGTATCGTGGGTCTGACACACTGGTGTCAATGTGTTCTTTTTTCCATTTCCAGGAGTGTATGTTCGCTGGCGCCAGCAGTACCGAAACTACAGGGGGTAGACAAGAATATGGAAAGATCAAAAACGCAACACTGAACCATGCACGAGCAACAATTCGTAAATAATTTTTTATTTTACACCTCTAGTTCCGTAGGACCAAACTGAATGGAGCATGTCAGTACACGAAATTACAACATAAAAGTATCAACAGATAAAATAAAATGTTGATGAACCCGAAAAAAGACAAGCCATAAATTTACATAAACGCAGTCAACAATATAACACAGGAATCAGCTTAATTCTTTAAAGGAACTCCTCGACAGAATGGAAGGAGTGACCCATGAGTAAACTCTTCAGTTTCGATTTGAAAGGACTCCGATTACTGCTAATATTTTTGAATTCTTGTGGTAACTTATTGAAAATGGATGCAGCAGTATACTGCACATCTTTCTGCACATGAGTCTAGGAAGTGCGATCCAAATGCAGACTGGATTTCTGCCTAGTATTAACTGAGTGAAAGCTGCTAATTCTTGAGCATGTTCAAATGTGTGTGAAATCTTATAAAACTTAACTGCTAAGGTCATCTGTCCCTAAGCTTACACACTACTTAACCCAAATTATCCTAAGGACAAACACACACACACATCCATGCCCGTGAGAGGACTCGATGCTCCGCCGAGAGCAGCCGCACAGTCCATGACTGCAGCGCCTCAGACCGCTCGGCTCTTCCCGCGCGGCTTCTTGGGCATAAGCTGATATCGTTAACAAGAAACGACTGGCCTCTCAGTAATATATATATACTGAGAGGCCAATGTCAGAATATCCAGAGTAGTGAACAGGGGTCAAGAGGTTCGAGAATTTACACCACTTATTGCCCGAACTGCCAGTTCCTGAACCAAAAATATCTTTTGACAATGGGAAGAGTTACCTTAGAATACAATACCATACGACATAAGCAGATGAAAATAAGCAAAGTAGACTGCTTTTCGTGTCGAACTATCACTTACTTCGGACACCGTTCGAATAGTAAAAATGGCAGCATTAAGTCTTTGAACAAGATCCCAAACGTGGGCTTTCCACGAGTTTACAATAAATCTGAACACCTAGAAATTTAAACTGTCCAGTTTCACAAATCATATTCCCATTCTGTGAAATAAAACCGTCAGGTTTTGTTGAATTGTGTGTTAGAAACTTCCATTGAACTGTTGACGAATCCCGACCAACAGGCATTACATGGATTGATCATAAATGATAGTATATTGACAATGGCTAGTTTCTAGCTGAAATATATTATTTACAAGTCAATATAACAGTCTCTGTGTGCAACAGCCTTCTGAATGGAAGGTAACCTGATATAAGGCTCTTTCATCCTCATGTAATACACTGAAGAGCCAAACAAACTGATACGCCTGCATCATATCGTGTACAGCTCCTCCGAGCACGCAGAAGTGCCGAAACAGCGAGATGTCACGTGAAAAATCACGGAGCCGAAAAGCCTTTTCGAGTAGACAGCACTTCCACAAAGGCAGCGCACGACAGAAGCTGCGGTATTCCGTTGTTGACGAGGACTTTTTTCTTCGGCGAAGGCTGAGATCAATTTTCGGTCCGGAGAAGTACAAACAGCGGTTTTCCGGTAGCCTGTCCCCGCAGCAGGAAATTGCGCCGCAGTTTTCCAGATGTCGTGGTGTGTGTGTGTGTGTGTGTGTGTGTGTGTGTGTGTGTGTGTGTGTGTGTGTGTGTGTTTGAGAGAGAGAGAGAGAGAGAGAGTGGCGTCCTCGTATGCTGGCGGCCTATGTACGCTTCAGGTATCTCTCTGCTCGAGAGAAACCGTGGAGCAATACTGAAAGAGCCTTCCTTGACTGCGGTCACTCGTAACGAAGATGCAGAGGTTGCAAATTACACTGCTTCCAGGCACGACAGTGACACATGGCCGATTCCACCCTGCGAGAACTGAAGGTACAACACAAAAGATGGTCTCTTTTAACCGATAAAGTTATCAAATAAAAGCAAAGCGGCAAACCTGCTGACAGTCTGTTGATATCAAACTTTCATCAGTGGAGGTGCGATTGTATAGGGCTCTTTTTTTTTTTTTTTTTTAAATTGAAGTTTCTTCTGGGAATATCGATACGCAGTCTAGGTATCACAAAATGATTTATTAGTTGTTTACAGTGAACTGCTACAAATGCAAATGTATTTAATTGTGTATTCTGAATTTTGATGGACGACATTATGCTCTGCCCTTTAAAAATAAATAACGCTGATTGTTTCCCGATTCCATAACTAGCTTCTGCCTCCCCCTACTGTTTCCACGAACTTAATTTTATGCATCATTTGAAATTTGAAATTCAACTAAGTGAGGTAAATAATTACAATCGAACAAGGGGGGAGGGGGGGGGAGGACACAGAGAGTGAAAAAGTGAAAGTGAAACATGCGCTTTACGAAGCACTCTGGCGCTCTTTTAACAGATGCGTCCGCATTTTAACCGGTGTATTTCGTCGCAAAGTCGTATTCGGCAGTTGCGGCGTTTGAAACCCTGCCCAGACGTACCTGTTAAGGTTTTCTGTTAGGTTATGAGTCAGATGTAGGTAGAATACTAAACAAGGTTGCTGTTCAGTTGGTTCCCCATTCCTTCCTCGGACGCCGAAAGGACGTGATAGCTTTTCGGCGTACCAACCGTTTCTAGCATTGACAACTGGCAATGAAGTGCGGAGACTACCGCAGTGCTAATACAAGCCTGATATAGTCCGAAGATTATTAAAGGGAAGTAATGTTCGTCTTCTTAGCGCTTCTGCTCAGTAGACCATTATCAGATAACACTAACATTAAATAAACGCGGTTAAGAGTTTTTTGTTTGTTTTTACAATAAAGCTATATCAATTGCAGTAGTTCCATAGGTATTACATCGAAAGTCATGAAAGAGAAGTAAGCGAATATGAGCTGTACAGGATATGTGGCAGTCGTTGAGAACTTTCAAATGGCAAAAAATGTTCAAATGTGTGTGAAATCTTATGGGACTTAACTGCTAAGGTGATCAGTCCCTAAGCTTACACACTACTTAACTTAAATTATCCTAAGGACAAACACACACACCCATGCCCGTGGGAGGACTCGAACCTTCGCCGGGACCAGCCGCACAGTCCATGACTGCAGCGCCTGAGACCGCTCGGCTAATCCCGCACGGCAAACTTCTTCGTCTCCATGGCAATACAAGGCCTCACACAAGTCTGGGCATTTGAGAACAGCTCACAAAATTTCATTGGACTTTTCTTCGTTATGCATCTTACAGTCCCGATCCCTGATTCCATCTGTTTTGCCCAGTGAAGGATGCACTTCCTTGGGAAGCAGTACTTGGATGATGGCCCGGCGGGGTCAGGGATTTTCTCTGCCTCGTGATGGCTGGGTTTTGTGTGATGTCCTTAGGTTAGTTAGGTTTAACTTGTTCTAAGTTCTAGGGGACTGATGACCATAGATGTTAAGTCCCGTAGTGCTCAGATCCATTCGAACCATTTGAACTTGGATGATGGGTTGGTTACTGATGTAGCACGACGTTGGTACCGAAGTCGACCAGTACAGTGGTACCATGCGAGCGCGCAAGCCCTCCGACTAAGATAGCGTAAAGCTGACACTTTGTACGGAGATCATGTTGAAAACTAATGTTTTGGAGCCAGTGTATGGTGTATTGGAATCCTGAATAAAGCCAACCTGCTTCCAGTAAAAAAGGTGTTGGATTGTTTATTGAAGACTCCTCATACAACGCTACAAGAAATGTAGAAGTCATCCTCAGTGTGTCCTGACACCGGGCAGCCTGTACGCATGGCGAGAAGGTTTTTCAGTATGTTTAAGTGGTGTGTGACATTGTAAATACATGTTACCTTAAGCGACCCAAATGAAAAAAGCGCTGCAATTGTTTAAATATTTCTTACATCACCTTGTATCCTGTAAATCGTTTAAATAAACAATATTTCAAACACTGTCTAAATTGTATAAACAATATTTCATGTACTGCAATTTATTTCCCTCCAAATGGCCAGCCGCGCGACCGCTACGGTCACAGCTTCGATCCTGCCTCTGGCATGGATGAGTGTGATGTCCTTAGGTTAGCTAGGTTTAAGTAGTTCTACGTTCTAGGGAACTGATGACCTTAGAAGTTAAGTCCCATAGTGGTCAGAGCCATTTGAACCAAATGGCCCGGAACGGTGATGGGACGGGAAGGGGAGGGCTGGGGGTTTCCCAGAGGGAAGTTAATTAATTGAGTGATTTAAATAATTAGTCAATCAAATTATATCAAACTTGTGCTTATATTGGCGATGGAAGTTCCCAGGGGGATGGTGGAGGAGTGGGGCAGGAGGAGATGGGGATGGGCAGGGGACCTGTCAACCAAAAGGAAAGATTATGCGCAGGGGGTCATAACCCTCTTAGAAGTCCAATGGGTTAAGGACCTGTCAATCAAAAGGATGGGTTATCCCCAGGATTTGTTAATCCTCTCAACAGAGCAATAGCTTAAGGATCTGTCAAACGAATCCCTGAATGCATACTTGCCCCTGAGGTAGGCAACCCGCAGTGTGGATTGACACGAACTTCGCCCTATTACGACGCTGTCAACCAGTGGAATTGTACCATGCGAGCATGCAGGCCCTCCGACTAAGATGGCGTAAGGGTTTTCTAGCCAGTGTACGGTGTGATGCAATCCTAAATGAAACCAACCTGCTCTAAGAAAAAAGTGTTGGATTGCTTACTGAATACTCGTATAAAGCAACAGTAACGTAGAACTCGCCCTTTTTTTTATACCGAATAGAATCTGTAAAATCGTTTGAGAAAGGCGGCAGGACGTATGCCTCGATTATTTCAGTGGAGAACCTTGCCAACCATGACACCGTCATCTACATCCACATCCATACTCGGGAAGCCACCTTACGGTGTCTGGCGGAGAGTACCTTCAGTACCTCTATCGGTTCTCCCTTCTATTCCAGTCTCGTATCGTTCGTGGAAAGAATGATTGTCGGTATGCCTCTGTGTGGGCTCTAATCTCTCTGATTTTATCCTCGTGGTCTCTTCGCGAGATATACGTAGGAGAGAGCAATATACTGCTTGACTCCTCGGTGAAAGTATGTTCTCGAAACTTCAACAAGAGCCCGTACCTAGCTACTGAGCGTCTCTCCAGCAGAGTCTTCCACTGGAGTTTATCATTTCCGTAACGCTTTCTATCTCTTCTATCAACCCTATCTGGTTTGGATCCCACACTGCTGAGCAGTATTCAAGTAGTGGGCGAACAAGCGTACTGTAACCTAATTCCTTTGTTTTCGTATTACATTTCCTTAGGATTCTTCCAATGAATCTCACATTTCCTTAGGATTCTTCCAATGAATCTCAGTCATCTCTGGCATCTGCTTTACCGACGATCGCGTTTATATGATCATTCCATTTTAAATCACTCCTAATGCGTACTTCCAGATAATTTATGGAATTAACTGCTTCCAGTTGCTGACCTGCTATATTGTAGCTAAATGATATGGGATCTTTCTTTCTATGTATTCGCAGCACATTACACTTCGTGACGTCACACGAGCGCGCCGCTGCCTTTTCTTTAGGTGGTGGTGGTGGTGGTGAGCCGCCTTAATCTATAAAGAAAACCAGAGGTGAAATATTAGTACACTACACAGACGAGGAGGAGGACTGGAGAAAGCTGTCGATTCATCGACGACGACGCAGAATGTCGCGCGACTTTCGACGCTAAACGGGACTGTGGCTTGGGTGGCCCTCACTCCAGGCTGTGGCTGGACCAGCTGCTGGAGTGTGTGTATGTCGCTGCCCAGCGGCGCGTGTTCCCAGATTGCGCGGAACAATCGTCCCGCCGCTAACGGGGGGGGGGGGGTGGAGCTGGCTGGCGGGGGGGGGGGGGGGGGTGTTTGCTTTGCTCTGAGTCCGCGCCCGTAATGGCTTCCATCCGCGGCGACGCGCGCCTCGCTCCCTGTTCCCCTCCCCCCCCCCCACCTCCCACCCTTCTCATCCTCCGCCCCCTTCCGCCCCCACTGCGTCTTCCGGTTCCTCTGTCCGTGCGCCGCTGTCGCCGCCGCCGCCGCCGCCGCCGCCGCCTCCTCCTGGCCAGATATGACCGTGAATCAATAGCGCGCGACTCTGCGGGCCGAACAAAGCCTGGCGCAGACGTGCCCAGAGAGAGGGTCCGACCATCCTTGCCAGCCCTTCTCTGTGTGCCGCCAGCGCCGGGACGAGATAATTCGCCACTCGCGTCCCGGAAAACCAATTAGGCAAATTAAACAAGTAACGGGATCCGCGCTGTTACAGCATGTAAATTGAAAATCTCTCTCCCCCTCTCCTCTGTGTGTCCGCCATGGGATTGCAAGACCAGCGAATGAGATTCAGCAAGTCATACGGTCACTCCCTTTCTCTCCTTGCTACCAACCCTTCTCGAATCCCATCCTTTTTTCCCAGTTCCCTCTGAACAGCCCGTGATGAAATAGTCAGGCGTCAGCTTACAAGGGACGAGCGAGGCGCTGAAGTCCGTCGCGTAAATTAACAGGGGTACAGCCACACGGTAGGGCGACATCTGGTTCTGAGTTCTTCACTCTTCTCATACGAATCGACTTAATACTTTCAACTCTTAATTATATTTCCTATCGGATTCTTGATACTAATTTTCCGCGCTATGTACTAGTGCTTCGTACTGAAGCTGAAACAACTGCTCTCCCTACACACGAAGAACGCGCGTGACAAGTAACGCAGCGGCATTGTTGACGTTATACAGCAAGACAGTGGTCCTTCTGCAGAAAATGCGTGCGCAGCTTCGAAAATTCCAGAAGGCACAAGTAAGTAAGGAGTACAAAATCGTTATGTCATAACAGCAAAGATAACAGAACTTCTTAAGCTGCCTCCATCTGTAGATGTGTGTGTGTGTGTGTGTGTGTGTGTGTGTGTATGTATGTATGTGTGTGTGAGATAGAGAGAGAGAGGGGGGGGGGGGGTTGGGGTACGATATGGATATTGGGAGGGAATAGGATGAAGTGGAAAGAGACATGGGGAGGAGGAAATGTACAGAGAGACAGTAGAGGAGGATTGGACAGGGGCAGGAACGAGAGTGATACGAGTAGAAGGCCGGTCGAAGATCGAGAGGATCAGTGGTGGAAAAGGAGAAAGGAGGGGGGGAGATCAAAAGAGATATGTGGAGAAGAAGAAATGCAGAGAGAGAGGGAAGGAAGAAATGGACAGGGAGAACGGGAGCACGAGGTGGACAGAGAGATGGAGGAGGAGGAGGTCACAGAGAGGAGGGAGGAGGATATTTGATTATAAACACCGATAAAGATACGCCGATAACTTTCGTAATACTTTCCAAAACGAAATCCGATTTCAGTTTAGTTATCCTGCGATCAGACGGAGTCGTTTGACGTACATCATGATAACATTATTTTCATTTTATTGTCCGTATTTTTGTATTGATTTTTGTTGTTGTATAGCTACCTTAACGAACTATAACAGCCTCACATAAAACTTTCGGGCTATTGCCGGCCTCTGTGGCCGAGCGGTTCTAGGCGCTTCAGTCCGGAACCGCGCTACTGCTACGGTTCCAGGTTCGAATTCTGCCTCGGGCATGGATGTGTGTGACGTCCTTAGGTTAGTTACGTTTAAGTAGTTCTAAGTCTAGGCGACTGATTACCTTAGATGTTAAGTCCCATAATGCTTAGAGCCATTCGAACCATTTTTTCGGGCTATTAGGCCGTGGTCGATGTATAAAACTTTTTTCTTGTCGTTTCCTCTCCGACTGCGGCAGACATCTTCAGAGGTAAAATGGGTAACTGCCACCAGAACTCGGGAAACCGCCGATACATGAGCAGTATAGAGGGCACCACGTGACATCGGCTACGAGATTATCGCTGGCATTGCCAACATTCTCGATTGAAAGTAATCTATCGTGATTCTTACATTGCAATGTTGACATCCAAATGTTGCCTAATTCAACACCTTCATCTTTTTTTAAAAAAATATTATGGTGTTTATAGATCTCAATAGCCTCTCTACACATGATAATGCGATGTTTTCGATGTGATAGTCGTCTCAGTGAATTTTATTTCGTGATCACCCTTTGGTAAAGATGTTCAGCTAAGGCAGACCTATCAGTATGTACTAGGCGGCAATTCCCCTTGTTTTCAATGAGACGGGTGTTAACAATTCTTTTCGTGGTACCGACATAAACTAGTCCACAACTACAAAGAATTTATATACACCCGGTGTGTAGTCAAAGGACGTCATGTGTCTTTTGCCGTTCTTAAACATTTTTTTATGTTGCTGCAATTCTACCCCAAGTCATCGCTCATCTATTACGCTACGGTACCTTGCTACTGGCTATTATATCGAAGACTTAAAATTTACAAGTGGAATTTCACCTCAAAGTATCTGAGACATAGTTATTTAAACATGTCATGCAAAAAATGCCTGCACTGAAGCATTACATTCGGAAAGGTAATGTATACAACACGTACATATCTATATGAACTTTTATTCACAGCTTTGCTTAAGTCAATTCTTTAAAAGAAAACTGCACCATTCGCCGCCGTTTCCTTATTTTCTGAGCAACAAATCATAGGATCATTTCTTAAAATTTCTTCTTTTCTGATCTGCCCTAACATTGCACAATTCCGGCAGTGATTTGTACATTTAGATACACGCTATTAATGACGCTGTTTCATGGTGTTTTGAATTCAGTTTCAGTATGACAACAACAAACAGTGAACACAAAGATATTCAGAGCCCGCAGCACGCAAGAGACTAATGTGGATTTTTCCAGTGCTGCTCATAGATGGCGCAATATTTCCAGACAGTGCAATATATTTCGAATTTTTTGATGTGCTCAGTGCTATTGTACTACCTCTCAACCTCACCCCTGCGTTTCATTGTTACTGCGCGTCTAAAAATACTGCGCAGTAATATTAGCCGTCTAGGGGCGCTTAAGCCACGTCAGTTTGAGGGTTGATCCCCAGTTGTCCATGATTTCTGTCCGGATCGTAATAAGTCTTTAAAAAATTAAATAAAAAAATAAAATAAAAGATACGAATGCTTATGTGTCGGAGTTCTCTATAGCATCCAGAATGAGATTTTCACTCTGCAGTTGAGTGTGTGCTGATATGAAACTTCATGGCAGATTAAAACTGTGTGCCGGATGGAGACTCGAACTCGGGACTTTTGCCTTTCGCGGGCAAGTGCTCTACCAACTGAGCTACCCAAGCATGACTCACGCCCCGTCCTCACAGCTTTACTTCCGCCAGTACCTCGTCTCCTACCTTCCAAACTTTACAGAAGCTCTCCTGCGAACCTTGCAGAACCAGCACTCCTGGAAGGAAGGATATTGCGGAGACATGGCTTAGCCACAGCCTGGGGGATGTTTCCAGAATGAGATTTTTACTCTGCAGCGGAGTGTGCGATGATATGAAACTTCCTGGAACGTTAAAACTGTGTTACCATCTGAGCTACCCAAGCACGAGAGGTTCCCAGGAGAGCTTCTGTGAAGTTTGGAAAGTAGGAGACGAGGTACTGGCGGAAGTAAAGCTGTGAGGAAGGAGCGTGAGTAGTGCTTGGGTAGCTCAGATGGTAGAGCACTTGCCCGCGAAAGGCAAAGGTTCCGAGTTCGACTTCG
This sequence comes from Schistocerca gregaria, assembly GCF_023897955.1. Classification (NCBI taxonomy): domain Eukaryota; kingdom Metazoa; phylum Arthropoda; class Insecta; order Orthoptera; family Acrididae; genus Schistocerca; species Schistocerca gregaria. Next base: position 1,087,227,235 of record NC_064920.1, on the reverse strand, counting down.
GTGTGGCACACAGTTTTAATCTGCCAGGAATTTTGTCTGCAGCATGCCTCAGTGAAAGGGTAAGATGTTCATACTGGGCATCTTTTACGGTGGTATACCTGACTAAAATCTTCTCGGTTTTCAAATCGCGTCATTTCTAACCAAATTCTAGAGCTTACGACAGCTGTCTCTACCATCGTCATCAGGAGTAAAAACTACTGAACTGCCGGTATTCCACTTGCACAGTCCTGGCAGCAGCGCCCAGTACTGGGAAAACCTCTGGCTCCATTGCTCTTAAGCAAGTAAAACTAGAGATTGTCGACAGTGGATGTTTGAACCAGGTCTGGATGGATGGTAAAGCAGCCTAATGGTTAAGGCAGTTGTTCGTGATAGGCATAAGACACCGGGTCAAATTCCCGTGTACCGCAGTTTTCCATCCGTCACGACCTATCTGTTACAAAGTAGATTCACTGTGTCTGAAAGGATACCACCGGTTTCATTTCTATGGATTTCATTTAACTGGTAGCAGCATTATGGAGTGGGATACTGAAGCATTTAAAAATAATGATGTGCTTTCGGAATTTTCTGGAATTCTGGATACTGCGACAGTGAATAACACTGTACGTAATTCAGTTGAGGAGGAATGAACATCCACAAAAAGAGCAGTCACGTAAGTTGGAAAGACAGCTGTGGGTATAAGAAATGTAATTGCGAGGAAACCTTCGGTATTAGAAGAAATTATTCAACTGATCGATAACAGAAGGAAATATAAAAACGTTCCGGTAAATAAAAGAACATATATGTCACATAGGAATGAAATAAGTAGAAAGTGCAGGGAAGCTGAAGAGTATGGATTGCAGGGAAAATGTGAAGAAATGGAAGAAGTGGTCGCTGCTACGACAAATTCAGCAAACAGAAAATGTCAAAATAATTTTCGAAGAATTTGGAAGCAAAGGAACCAACATTAAGAGTGCACCGGCTGGAGTGGCAGAGCGGTTCTAGGCGCTTCAGTCTGGAACCGCGCGACCGCTACGGTCGCACGTTCGAATCCTGCCTCGGGCACGGATGTGTGTGATGTCCTTAGGTTAGTTAGGTTTAACTAGTGCTCAGTTCTGGGGGAATGATGACCTCAGATGTTAAGTCCCATAGTGGTCATAGCCATTTGAACCATTAAGAGTGCGAGAGGAATTGCAGAGGAGAGAGCGGGAGGTGAAAGGAGAAGGGTCTCTAAGAAGGTAAGGAACTGATAACATGATAGAAGATGAAATACATATCGATTTGGAAGAAATAAGGGATCCAGTATTAGTCTGTCAAACCACTGGAAGAACTGCGATCAAACGAAGCAGATTGGACAGAAAACATTCCACTTGAATTTCTAAAAGCTTTTGAGAACAGAGACATATAATCAGAGTTTCCGAAGACTATCATCCACTTAATCCCGAATACTTCAGGGACAGATAAATGAGAGAACTATCGCACAATGAGCGTAATACCTCACTTTCCATCTTGCTGACCACAACAATATACAGAAGAAGGAGAAAGAAAATAGAGGGTGTTTTAGACGACCACCAGTTTGGCTGTAGGAAATGTAAAGACACCAGAGAAGTCAGCACTTGGTAATGAAAGCAAGACTTGAGTTTTGCTTTCTTTGGAAACAAAATAACGCGTGGCGGACGAATCAAGGTGAATTGTGAAGATGCACATCACACGCAGAAAAAAAGGGGAAAGGCAGTACATGGCTCATTGCAGCCCTAATGGCGACTGTTGGACAACAGCTCTGCACATATGCAGTGTGGGTGCAGCCCCCCTCGTGCCTAACATTCAACCTACGGATGAGCCCTTTGTTTCTCAGTGTGAAACGTGATTGGCAATTTGTGTGGTTCCCAGATTCCCTGGCAATTTGTATCTCGCATTAACAACGCACTTAAGGGATTTTCCATTTTCAGTTGGAACAGCAGCAGCGTTTAACTGCAGTTTACATATGATGAATCATACAAACGTCAGTGAAGCTATTTTCCGCCGTAATATTCCCGGTTATCCGGAGTATTTCTGCCGATGTGTTGACGTGCCTCCGAAACGATCAATAGCAGCAGCTAAATACGGCCTCTTTCGTCGCAGCAGAAACTCGCCCGCCATAGGACACAAAAATGTTTGCAGTATTCGCTGACAATGTGAGCAAAATTAAGATATCACATTTCTATTAATAGAACATCACTCGACAGTAGAAACTGAACTCAGAAGTATGGAGTTAAGCTCGTTAGCGGGTACGAATTTTCGCTGGAGTTTTTCTCGTCTAGTACGGAGACCGCATCATCAGGATTTGGTGCATTTTGTATCATTATTTAAGATCGTGTCCGGATGCATTTATGCACTTCCTGACGGCACAGTCGTCAAGATAACCCAAGGGAGGGAACACGTGTCTGCAACCAGTGTGTGACCCATGTGAACTTTGGTACTTGATAAAAACGACGGAAGAGGACAAGAAAAAACCCGACACACCACGAAGGAATTATCCCATTGGGATGGAAAGCGGTAGATGTGATGTACCGGGGGATCAAAAAGTCAGTATAAATTAGAAAACTTAATAAAGCACGGAATAATGTGGATAGAGAGGTAAAAATTGACACACATACTTGGAATGATATGGGGTTTTATTAGAACGAAAAAAAACACCCCACATTACTAGACGCGTGAAAGATCTCTTGCGCGCGTCGTTTGGTGGTGATCGTGTGCTCAGCCGTCACTTTCGTCATGCTTGGTCTCCCAGGTCCCCAGACCTCAGTCCGTGCGATAATTGGCGTCGGGGTTACCTGAAGTCGCAAGTGTATCGTGATCGAGCGACATCTCTGGGGATGCTGAAAGACAACATCCGATGCCTATGCCTCACCATAACTCCGGCATGCTTTACAGTGCTGTTCACAACATTATTCCTCGACTACAGCTATTATTGCGGAATGATGGTGAACATATTGAGCATATCCTGTAAAGAACAACATCCTTGCTTTGTCTTACTTTGTTATGCTAATTATTGCTATTCTGATCAGATGAAATTTTTTGAACTTTTTTTTGGTTCTAATAAAACCCCATGTCATTCCAAGCATGTGTGTCAATTTGTACCTCTCTATCTACATTATTCCTTGATTTATTCAGTTTTCAAATTTATACTGACTTTTTGATCACCCAGTACATGTTCCGACAAAGAAATGATTACAGTTTCAGAAACATCGGATGATGTATTCAAGAGAAAGAGCTTCACAAATTGAGCAAGTAAATAACGCGTTGGTCCACGTCTGGCCCTTATGCAAGCGGTTATTCGGCGTAGCGTTGGTTGACAGAGTTGTTGTTATGTCCTCCTGAGGGATATCGTGGTAAATTCTATACAAATGGAGCGTTAGATCGTCAAATTCCAGAGCTGGTTGGAAGGCCCTGCCCATAATGCTCCAAAGGTTCTCAATTGGGGAGAGACCCGGCGACCTTGCTGGCAAATGTACATTTTGATGTCTAAAACAGCCAAAGTTGCAAAATTCAGTTTTAGTAATTTAATCGCTGATTAGTTTCGAGTTATCCGAACCCATCTTCAAACCATCCTGTGAGACAAAGTGTTCCAATTACAATTTGTCCAACGAACAGTTAAAAAATTGTGTGTGTATAACGGGATACAGAACATATCGTAGCAGGTTATGCGTATCAAACAGAAAGAATGGTGTGTGCCATAATAGCATGGAAGCCATGTTAAGTTTGTACATACAAGTACATAAAAGTCAAGTTTTTCTATGAACATTGGTTGGACAGACATACAGTGCAACTAACAGTCTACTTCGTACGCTGCCACAAGAAAACTTCAGGTATGGGAAGCCCTCTGAGGTTGCAGGGAATCTATTCATTACAATTTCCAATCATCAAGGACAAAATATTTAATACAATGAATGTACGATTAAAATCTCTTAATTTTTTTTCAAAAGCGGCAAGTACACTTGAAGGCAATCAACAGTAAACACCAGCAGCGCCACATACGGTGTATATAAACAAAAGTCTATCCTATGGCGACACATAAAAAGTTTGACACGAAACATAGAATGAAAATGGAAAAACGTCGAATTACTTCATACTCGTAAAACACTTGACCAGAAGCAAACCTAATAGAATACATACCTATCAAAAATTCTAATGACACTTGTGTGGCTGGGTGTGTTTTTTTTTTTTTTTTGTTTTTTTTTTTGAGGGGGGGGGGGGGGCGACATCAGTCTTCTGACTGATGTGATGCGGCTCGATCTCAGAGTAGCGCTTGCAACATGCGTCTTCAATTATTTGCTGGATGTATTACAATCTCTGTCTTCAACTACAGTTTTTGTCCTCTACAGCTCCCTCAAGTACCATGGAAGTCATTCCCTATGTCTTAACAGATGTCCTATAATCCAGTCCCTTCTCCTCGTTGTTTTTCACATATTCCTTTCCTTTGCGATTCGGCGCAGAATCGTAACCTTATCACTTCACCTAATTTTCAACATTCGTCTGTAGCACCACATCTCAAGTGCTTCGATTCTCATATGTTCCGGATTTTCCACAGTCCATTTTTTACTACCATACAATCCTGTACTCCCTATGTACATTCTCAGAAATTTCGTCCTCAGAATGACATATACACATAGACAGTTAAAACCAAAGAACAACGGCCATCCCTGTGAGAGGTAAGAAATGAAACCACTCCTGGGAAAAAAACGAGAGGGAGAGATGCTAGAAAGGGAAGGAGGGAGGTTTTGTGTGTGTGTGTGTGTGTGTGTGTGTGTGTGTGTGTGTGTGTGTGTGTGTGTGTGAGAGAGAGAGAGAGGGAGAGAGAGAGGGTGGGGTGGGGGGGAGGGTGATCTAGCCTGTGGGGAATGTCTTTATTACAATTTATAACTATCAGAGATAGAGCAACTAATACAATACAATATCCCTGCATCCCCCCTCCCCCCCCCCCCCCCCCCCTGCAAAGAAACCCTTCTCCCTACACCCTCACACTCACCGCTCCTCGCTTTCTCTCTAGTTTTTTACCCAGATGTGCTTCTGTCCTCTGGAACAAAAAGTTGATTTGATACTGATTCCGCCGCTGAACAGCCAATGTAAGAATTCCTGTGCCCCATCCCCTCGCACGCCTTCCTATTCATCTGTAGAGGTGGAGCGGCAGATGCTTTGCTGTATAACGCCAGAGGGCGCACCCGCCCGAGTTATAAGGTGGAGCGTCCGTCGTCCCTTCGCGCCACTTGTTCTGTTCTGTTCTGTTCTGCTGTGTTCTGCGCCGCAGCGGGCAAACTTCTTTCTGGGCCGCCCTGGGTGGGGCTGCGTAGTTGGAGGAGATGAAGTCCGGCGCTCGGTACGCTCCCCTCCCCTCGTCGTCGCTGCTGCAGACCCCCCCCCCCCCCCCCCCCCCCCTCAAGTGCTGTGCTTTGATCATCGCAGCGCTTCCTTACGCTAGGCGAAAGTACCCGACCCTGCTGTTTCCAATTTTAAACGCTTCCACGGCAAAATAAAACGCGGGGTATTTTTTTTTTTCTATACCTCCGCTTCCATCTCGCTTTTTCCGTTAGAGCATCCGCCTAGGACGCAGCGCATATTACTGCAAATGAAAATACCCCGAGCAGAAGTCTCCATACGCCCGCAAGGCAGCACATCTCGGCTCTACTCCCTAGCGGTCGGTGTGGAAATATGAGCGTGGCCTCAGAAGTTCCCGGCCTGATGGTGGAGATGAGAATTTACGTTTCCGGAAACTTTTTTTTTCTTCAATATAATCTCCTGTAACATTAATACACTTCATACGGCGGCGTTACAGTGCTACAGACACGTAAATAAATTTAACATATTCCGCATGAGTCAGCGAAGAGATCCACTGCTGATCAGCTACAGTACAGGCCACAAATCGATGGAAACAGAGTAACCATCCGAATCGACCTAAAGTAAAATGACTATATACAACAAACTGTTCGAAAAGGAGATGCCAGATTGTGTTTCATAGGGGGAATCTTAACGTAATGTAATTCATCCACGAAAAAACTGGCTTACAAACTGTACTGTTCAAGAGTCGGGAACCCTTACGAACTAGGATTAGTAGAAGAGATAGAGAAAATCCAACGAAGACCGGCGCGGTTCGTCAAGGAACCGTTCACTCGAAGGGGGAAAGTTACGGGGATGCTCGCTTACTTTAGAAATTTCAAGAGCTTACGTTTGAAGAAGAGACGGGCAGCAACCTCGAAATGATCACGATGTCGTACAGACAAGCCGGGGGGGGGGGGGGGGGGGGGGGGAGTTGCAGAAAGAAGGAGAAGAGTAGACTGTCGTGCTCTACACGCCGTAATTTGGCTTGCGGAGTGTAGTTCTCGTATGTATTCCGTCACTCGAGCGTTCCTCTGAAAATGCTGCAAAAATCATCTGCACCTGCGGTCTCTTCAAGAAAGAGCTTGAGTTTTGGGAAGAGATGCATGTTGGAGGCGGCCAAATATGGCTGTTTCCCAACACTTAGAAGCGCAGATAGTTCAGTTTTTTGCACTGTCAAAATACTTCTGTAGAAACGTGCATTAATATGACGAGAGATACTATTCTACATTCTGAAAACCAGGCTCTTCTTTTTGTATCTGTTGATCCAGATCCGTTAGAATTTTAAAATAATAAACCCAGTTTTCGTTTTACCTTTCTGCAAATACTAAATAGAATTCTTTCCGTATCCTTAAACACCATTGCCGGTAGCCTTCGGCGCAGGTGACACCTAGAACTTCGAACTACTTAAACCTAACTAAACTAAGGACATTACACACATCCGTGTCCGAGGCAGGATTTTAACCTGCGACCGTTGCGGTCGCGCGGTTCCAGACTGAAGCGCCTAGAACCGCACAGCCACACGGGCCGGCCAAGCTACAGGGAGAGACGGGCCATGTACAATATGCACAACAGCCAAGAGGGAATAATAAGAGTGGACGACCAAGAACGAAGTGCTCGTATTAAAAAGGATGTAAAACAAGGATGTAGCCTTTCGCCCCTACTGTTCAATCTGTACATCGAGGAAGCAAGGATGGAAATAAAAGAAAGATTCAGGAGTGGAATTAAGATTCAAGGTGAAAGGATATCAATGATACGATTCGCTAATGACAGTGCTATCCTGAGTGAAAGTGAAGAACTACATGATCTGATGAACTGAATGAACAGTCTAATGAGTACAGAGTATGGACTGAGAGTAAATGGAAGAAAGACGAAGGTAATGCGAAGTAGTAGAAATGAGGACAGCGAGAAACTTAAAAACGGGATTGATGGTCACGAATTAGATGAAGTTAAGGAATTCTGCTGCCTAGGCAGCAAAATAACCAATGACGGACGGAGCAAGGAGGACATCAAAAGCTTACTAGCAATAGCAAAAAGGGCGTTGCTGACCAAGAGACGTCTATTAATATCAAATATCGGCCTTAATTTGAGGAAGAAATTCCTGAGAATGTACGTCTGGAGTACAGCATTGCACGGTAGTGCAACATGGAGTGTGGGAAAACCGGAATAGAAGAGAATCGAAGCATTTGAGATGTGGTGCTACAGACGAATGTTGAAAATTAGGTGGACTGATAAGAAAGGAATGAGGAGGTTCTGCGCAGAATGGGAGGGGAACGGAATATGTGTAAAACACTGATAAGGAAAAGGGACGGGATGATATGACATCTGTTAAGGAATGAGGGGCTGAATTTCATGGTACTGGAGGGAGCTGTAGAGGGCAAAAACTGTAGATGAAGACAGAGATTGGAATACAGGTACATCCAGCAAATAATTGAGGACGTATGTTGCAAGGGCTACTCTGAAATGAAGAGGTTAGCGCAGGAGAGGAAATCGTGGCGGACCGCATCAAACCAGTCAGAAGACTAAGAAGTCGTCGCTATCGTCAGTGAAAGTGAGGTAGAATTGCGGGACCTGTCGAAAGAAATGAACAGTCTAAGGACCACACGTTATGGATTAAGAGAAAACCGAAGGAGTACGAAAGTAATAAAGAGCAGCAGAAATGAGAAAGCGAAACAGTCAATGTGGCGGTCACGAAATGGACGAAGTTGGAGATTTTTTTCTTTTATGAAAACATACCGCCATTTGACTATAATTGCGGTCGAGTGGCATATACGTCCACACACAGTATGTTTTGTTATATGTCAACTGGGACACGTCATTCAGATATGTTTGATATTTACTACCTTGTTTCGCCATAGTGCTTGACTATGGCTTTACAGCTGAAATCGCGGTAATAAAGTGAATAAATAATAACTTAGTCAAATGGCGGCAGTGATTTCATTCAAAAAGTGTATTACAGCTGTTGTTCCTAACCAACAAAAAAATTAATGAATTTTGCCACCTTGGAAGCAAAACGAAGTATAATGGACGAAGCTAGGAGGTCTTAAAAAGTAGACTAGCATAGGCAAAGAGGGCATTCGTGGCCAAGAAAAATCAACTAATACCAAGCATTGTCCTTAAATTGAAGACGAAATTTTTAAGGGTGCACCTTTGAAGCAGAGGTTTGTACGGCAGTGAAACGCAGACCGTGGGAAAACCGGAACAGAAGAGAATAGAAGAGTTTGAGATGTGGTGCTACGGATGGACGTTCAAAATTAAGTCCACTGTTCGGATAATGGATGAGATTCTCCGCAGAACCAGCGAAGATAGGAACATACAGGGAAAACTAACAAGAAGTGAGAGGATGAAAGGACACGTGTTATAACGCCAGAGAATAACTTCGTGGTACTACAGGCGGCTGTAGAGTGTAGAGCGTAACAATTATAGGGTAAGTCAGATATGTATGAACGTGTCGGAGAATTCGTGACGGGCCGCAACGAACCAGTCAGATGACTGATAACGATAAAAGAACTATAGAATATGGATAGGAATAATATCATTGCTAAAGTACCGGGTGATCAAAAAGTCAATATAAATTTGGAAACTTAATAAATCGCGGAATAATGTAGATAGAGAGGTACAAATTGACACACATGCTTGGAATGACTTGGGGTTTTATTAGAACCAAAAAAATACGAAAGTTCAAAAAATTTCCGACAGATGGCGCTTATCTGATCAGAATAGCAATAATTATCATAACGAAGTAAGACAAAGCAAAGATGATTATCTTTACAGGATATGCTCAATATGTCCACCATCATTCCTCAACAATAGCTGTAGTCGAGGAATAATGTTGTGAACAGCACTGTAAAGCATGTCCGGAGTTATGGTGAGGCATTGGCGTCGGATGTTGTCTTTCAGCATCCCTAGAGATGTCGGTCGAACACGATACACTGGAGACTTCAGGTAACCCCAAAGCCAATAACCGCCAATAGTCTGGGGACCTGGGAGGCCAAGCATGACGAAAGTGGCGTCTGAGCACACGATCATCACCAAACGAAGCGCGCAAGAGATCTTTCACGCGTCTTTTTGTTGATGTTGTTGTTCTAATAAAACCTCATGTCATTCCAAGCATGTGTGTCAATTTTTACCTCTCCATCTACATTGTTGCGCGATTTATTAAGTTTTCAAATTTATACTGACTTTTTGATCAGCCGGTACGTATTAGCGTAAAAAGTTTAGTCGAATTTTTAACACATGCCGTTCCTCATTAAAGTTTTCTGCAGATCGCGTTTCGTACTCCTCTCTACTACTTTGTCTGGTAATGGTTTTGGTGGGAGTCAAAGTGATTGGTGGTGGTGGTGGTGGTGGTGGTGGTGGTGGTGGTGGTGGTGTGGCCTTCAGTCCAAAGACTGGTTTCATGCATATCAATGCTAGTTTATCGTGTGAAAGCATCATCTATGCAGCACTACTGCAGCCAAGATTTGTTACCTCAACACTGTGTCAAGTATACCAACGACGTTAAAAATGAAATGGCAGAGGCCATTCTATTAACACGTCTTTACGCAGAAGTATCTACCTGTTCATTGCAGTAAAAAATCATTTACGACTCCTGCCAAACTTGCTCTTACGTGTCGACAACCCATTACTTTATCACAGACTGATCCTTTATACTTAGTTTCGAAATGTAATGCTAAAGGTAGTTCCATTCAGCTGCTCTTCCAAGTCTGTAGCCACGACTGACATCATCTGACCTCCAAGTTGCAGTTCCCCCTCCCTGTCATTTCATCTACATCTACATACATACTCCGCAATCCATCATACGGTGCGTGGCGGAGGGTACCTCGTGCCAAAAGTGGCATCTTCTCTCCCTGTTCCACTCCCAAACAGAACGAGGGAAAAATGACTGCCTATATGCCTCTGTATGAGCCCTAATCTCTCTTATCTTATCTTTGTTGCCTTTCCGCGAAATGTAAGTTGGCGGTAGTAAAATTGTACTGCAGTCAGCCTCTAATGCTGGATCTCTAAATTTCCTCAGTAGCGATTCTCGAAAAGAACGCCTTCTTTCCTCTAGAGACTCCCACCCAAGTTCTTGAAGCATTTCCGTAACACTCGCGTGATGATCAAACCTACCAGTAAGAAATGTAGCAGCCCGCCTCGGAATTGCTTCTATGTCCTCCCTCAATCCGACCTGATAGAGATCCCAAACGCTCGAGCAGTACAAAGACTGTATTCCCTTCTCCTTGGTTTCCTCAGTGTAGAACCCGTCAGATTTGACGTCAGAAGCATTCTACAGTTCGTTCAGGCCAGCCAGCTTTTCAGCTGGAGACTACGGCTGGCTGCGCTCTCCATGCGTGTGCTGGAGTGGTGCAGTGCATGTGCCGGCTAGGAATAGACGCCGGGCCTGGTGGCTGTGACGCAGGCTGCTCCAGACGCGGCAGTGGGCGTGACCTTTAGCCGGACTCCATCTGCTCGCTGCAGCCGCGCGCCCGCTAATTCTGCACGTCCGGAGCGCCTCTGCAGCGACGCCCTCATCTCCGGCTTATCCCCAAATAAACACCGCGCGCCGTCCCTGGGGCCGTTGGAGGCGGCACCATTTTCAGGTCACCTGCCGGCAGCCATTCACTGCCACTCCTTGTCCAAAGGCCGGTATTACACTATCAAATTTCTTTGTCAAAGATGTGATCAAATATTCCGTCAAATATATTTGACAAAGATCTTTGAGATAGTGCTAGAAGGGGTATTAGACTGTCATCCAATTTTTCGTCAAAGTTCAAGATGGCTGACAACAACCTGTTATTAACCGCAGCAGTTGCACGTACCGCAAATGCATTGTGTGCACATACGGAAAATGGGGGGGGGGGGGGGGGGGGACCATACATACGAGGTTGACAGTCTTAAATTCCTGGGATTACAACTTGATAATAAATTCAGTTGGGAGGAGCACACCACAGAACTGCAGAAACGCCTTAACAAATCTGTATTTGCAATTCGAGTGTTAGCAGACATAGGCAACTTAAAAATGAAAAAGCTTTCATACTTTGCCTACTGTCATTCCATAATGTCGTATGGTATGATATTTTGGGGTAACTCTTCAAGTCAAACAAAAGTTTTCAGAGTCCAAAAGCGTGTAATACGTATTATTTGTAGAGTAAATAGACGGACGTCCTGCAGAAACCTCTTCAAAGAACTGGATACACTAACTACTTCCTCTCAGTATATTTACTCCTTAATGAAATTTGTCCTAAATAATATATCTCTTTTTCCAACAAACAACTCAGTTCATACATACAATACCAGGAACAAAAATGATCTGCACAAGGACTTAAAACCACTTACTACAGTTCAAAAAAGGGTCCACTACTCAGGAACACTCGTCGTTTGCCAGCAAACATAAAAAATTTAGTTACAAATAAAGATCAGTTTAAAAGTAGCCTGAAAGACTTACTAGTAGCCAACTCCTTCCCCATTGACGAAATTTTTAATAGAAACAAATGATGTATTGTATTTATTCATACTATTAGTATTCTTATTTCAGCTTTAAAAAAAAATTGACATGTTCCACATCCACGAGGATCTCCTCAGCACGGATCTATGGAACGAAAAACTAATCTAATCGGGGGGAAGCCGTGGGTTTTACGACGACACGATAAAAGCATTCAACAAAACTTGTTACGTGAGCTTACAGTGGAAGACGTCAAGTCGTACATCAAATACTTAAGAATGGATGAGCATACGTTTCTGTATGTGCTCAGTAAAGTGTATCCTCATATCACAAAGCACAATATTCACTTAAGAACTGCTACATCTTCAGAAGACAGGCTCACTGTAACACTCCGATTCCTTGCTACACGAGAGGGTTATGGTTTGGTTGTTTGGGGAAGGAGACCAGCGTGGTCATCGGTCTCATCGGATTAGGGAAAGATGGGGAAGGAAGTCGGCCGTGCCCTTTCAGAGGAACCATCCCGACATTTTCCTGGAGTGATTTAGGGAAATCACGGAAAACCTAAATCAGGATGGCCGGACGCGGGAGGAGAGGGTTATGGTACGTTAGGTTAGGTCAAACGGTTAAAATGGCTCTGAGCACTATGGGACTTAACATCTATGGTCATCAGTCCCCTAGAACTTAGAACTACTTAAACCTAACTAACCTAAGGACATCACACAACACCCAGTCATCACGAAGTAGAGAAAAATCCCTGACCCCGCTAGGTTAGGTCAGGTCTGGTCTCCAATCTTCTTAATCTATTTTTGTATTCAGGGTGCCTAACTTTGTATAGCGCCTTATCAGCTTCATACATCCCTAGTAATTTTGTAGTTGTCGGCATACACCAATTGTATTTACCGTCAATGTTTATAAAAACACTACAGACGACAGAACGCTGCAGCGATGCTAGCGCTCCATGTGGTAGCATGTCACATTGCTGTGAACAGAAGACAAGCGATTTCCTTGATCAAATCTACAGTGAGGCCCTAGATTTCATCAAATATTGGACGACATTTGACAAAGTTCCTATTACACCATCACATATCTTTAACAAAGGTATTGGACAAAGATATTTGACAAAGAAATTTGATAGTGTAATACCGGCCAAAGTGCTTTGCAGGACAAAGGAAGGCCACAGGGACAGGCGATATCTTCCACTGCGTGGAACAACTCGGTTCTGGTGCTTTTCACAGAAAATCCTAGGAAATTTTGGTCTTACTTTAAATTAGTAAATGGATCGAAACCTTTTGTCCAAGCCGCGCGGGATTATCCGAGCGGTCTCAGGCGCTGCAGTCATGGACTGTGCGGCTGGTCCTGGCGGAGGTTCGAGTCCTTCCTCGGGCATGGGTGTGTGTGTCTGTCCTTAGGATAATTTAGGTTAAGCAGTGTGTAAGCTTAGGGACTGATGACGGTAGCAGATAAGTCCCATAAGATTTCACACACCTTTTGTCCAAACACTCTGTGAGCATAACGGCGTTGAAACAGAGGGTGTTATGGAAAAGGCCGAAATACTAAAAGCCGTTTTACAAAATTGTTTCATAGAGGGCGATCGCACTGTACTTCCTCCTTTAAACAGCCGCACGAACGACAACATGACAGATATCGGAATGAACAACCGTCGGATAGAAAAGCAAATGAAATAGCCCAACAGAGGAAAGGCCACTGCACCTGTCAAGATGTCAGTACGACTCTTAACGGAGTATGCGAAATACGAGGGATATCGACAAAGTACATTACGTTTTGGAATTAAAAATAAATAAAGTATTGGAAATTGTTTTTATTATATACAGATAAAAGCCACACTTAAATACGACTTTTCTAAATAGTTGCCATTTAAATTAAGGCACTTATCGTAGCGATGGACGAGCTTGGAAATTCCTTCGTCGTAAAATTCGGCCGCCTGCGCCTTCAACCACGTGGTTAATCAGTAACCCGGTAGAAATACTTTTTTGTGGATTTCCCGGAAAGAGGCACTACAATAAACTCTCAAAGGTATTGCCAAACTCTCCACAACCTCAGAAGAGCAATACAAAACAAGCGCAGGGGAAAGTTGGGCTCAAAGATCTTGCTGATTCACGACAACGCCCGGGCCCACACGAAAAATGCCACTCGTGAAGTTCTCGAATCTTTTAAGTGGGAGTTGTTTCCTCATCCGCCGTACAGTCCCGACCTGGCACCGAGCGACTTCCACTTATTCCCAGCAATGAATAAATGGTTGGCTATGCAGCGTTTTGATGACGACGCACAGCTTCAAGAAGAGGTAACCACGTGGTTGAAGGCGCAGGCGGCCGAATTTTACGACGAAGGAATTTCCAAGCTCGTCCATCGCTACGATAAGTGCCTTAATTTAAATGGCGACTATGTAGAAAAGTAGTATTTAAGTGTGGCTTTCATCTGTATATAATAAAAAAATTCCAATACTTTATTTATTTTTAATTCCAAAACGTAATGTACTTTGTGGATAACCCTCGTAACTTGCTCCTATTCTGGATGGTGCAAGTGTGTACTGAGACAGAGGAGTAGTTCCGTCGCGTGCAGAAGGTTGTTGCTGTCCAACGCGCAGTGCGCCCTTAGGAAGCACCGCCATTTCAGACAGAAGGACAAATCCACCTCCCTAAGACTGATTCTGCAACTCCTGTGAAGTAAAAGGGATCTGAAGCGACAGTCTGAAAGCTCGAAAGTGTCAGAAGAGTTCGCGCAGCTCTACAACAAAGCCCGCAGCGGTTTGTCCGTCGTCATTCCAGAACGTTACAAATCCTTTACACGTCTTTGCTGAGGATTATGAAAAAAGGATTTTTAAAGTTTCATCCTTATAAGTGGCTCAACAGTACAGGAGTAGCCACAGTTTTTGCACAACATTACTGGGCGGAACTGATCAGGGTGACGCGTTTGTGACAAATATTGTGTTAAAAGAAAAGAAAAAAAGTTTGGAGAGTAGTTCTAAAAACAAAAAAGGTCATTAATTTTAACATCAACCATCATTTATACATGTCCTGTAGCCGGCAGGTGTGGCCGAGTGGTTCTAGGCGCTTCAGTCTGCAACCTCGCGACCGCTGCAATCGCAGGTTCGAATCCTGCCTCGGGCATGGATGTGTGTGATGTCCTTAGGTTATTTAGTTTTAAGTAGTTCTAAGTTCTAGGGGACTGATGACCTCAGATGTTGAGTCCCATAGTGCTCAGAGCCATTTGAACCATACATGTCATGTAAACTTGTTCTTCCACATCATTTTGATAAAAGAATCGTTGAAATGACCTATCAAACATATAACTAACTAACTCTAACCAGGCCACTTTCATCTGAACGAGTTTGGCAATAAATAAAACTACTGATAACCCTCGGACAAACTCTCAGCTCATTCATGAAAAGGCCCGGTGTAGCCCAAAGGTCATCTTCACTGGACAGTACATTGGAATCGTTGGCCTTGACAGCAACGGCCGTCCAGTTTTGTAAATGCCGAGCGGTATGCAGCCACGAGTAACAATTCCTTCTTTGAACATTCGCAGGTACACTCCGTCTAAACGCGATATGGTTTCACCGAGGTCCGTAACTCAGTAACTACACGGATGTGCCATTTCCCACTTCCATTTCTCCCACGATTCGATGATATCGCGTGGCCGGTGAGATCATGTGATCTTGAAGCCCTCGATTTTTTTTTTTCTGTGGGGTCCTGTCATGAACAAAATTTTTCACGACGACTCCACGATATTGATGAGTTGTAAGTCGTAACCGGGAAGAGAAGAAATGACGGGGAACGTCATCTACGTCTACGCCTAAGTGCCTGGCAGAGGTTTCATCGAACCACTGCCTAGCCATTTCCTTACCATCCCACTCTTGAACAGCGCGTGGGGGAACAGCTTAAATCTTTCCGTGCCAACTCTGATTTCTCTTATTTTATTACGATGTTCGTTTCTGCCTATGTAGGTGAGCGTCAATAGAATATTTTCGCATTCAGAGGAGAAAGCTGGAGATTGAAATATCGCGAAAAGATCTCGCCGCAACAAAAACGCCTATATTTTAATGAATGCCACCACAACTCGTGGATGATATCCGTGACACTCCCTCCTCTACATCGCGATTATACAAAACGAGCTGCCCTTTTTCCAGCTTCCGTCAATCATATCTGGTAAGTAAGTGCAGCAATATTCTAGCACAGGACGGACAATTTTAGTGCAGGCATCTTGAAACCGTTCTGCCAATAAGAAGCACTTTTTGGTTAGGCTTCCGCACAACTGTATCTATCTGATTGTCCCAATTTATGGGGGAAGACTGGGTAAAAAAGTTTTTTCATACTTTTTGTTCACTTAAAATGTTCCTTAGAGAATCAAGTTTTAAGATTCATTCATATTAAGTTTATCATAAATGTTAAAATATGTTAAAACCGCTATTTACTGCAAGTACATCTGGCGCATCCGAGCGCTCGAATGCAACCGACGTAGTACTACACTGGAGCGCCATAGAAACTGGTATAGGTATGCGTCTTCAAATACAGATATATGTAAAAAGGCAGAATACGTCGCTTCGGTCGGCAACGCCTATATAAGATAATAACTGACTGGCGCAGTTGTTAGATCGGTTGCTGCTGCTACAGTGGCGGGTTATCAAAGTTTAAGTGAGTGTGAACATGATGATTCTGTCGGCGCACGAGCAATGGGACACAGAATCTCCAAGGTAGCGATGAAGTGGGGATTTTCCGTACAACCATTTCAGGAGTGTATCGTGAATATCAGGAATCCGGTAAAACATCAGATCTCCAACGTCGCTGCTGCCGGATAAAGATCCTGCGAGAACGGGACCAATGACGATTGAAGGGAATCGTTCACGTGACAGAAGTGCAACGCTTCCGCAAATTGCTGCAGATTTCAGTGCTGGGCCATGAACAAATGTCAGCGTGCGAACCATCCGACGAAACATCATCGTTTGGGCTATCGGAGCCGAATGCCGACTCGCGTATCCTTGATGACTGCACGACACAAAACTTCACGCCTCGCCTGGGCCCGTCAACACCGGCATTGGACTGTTGATGACTGTAAAATTGTTGCCTGGCCGGACAAGTCTCGTTTCAAATTGTACCGAGCGGATGGACGTGTAAGAATATGGATATGAATCCATGGAGTCTGTATCAGTAGGGGACTGTTATAGCTGGTGAAGGCTCTGTGATGGTATGAGGTGTGTGTAGTTGGAGTGATATGGGATCCCTGATACGTCTAGTTACGACTCTGACAGGTGACACGTACGTAAGCATCCTGTCTGATCACCTGCATACGTACGTGTCCATTGTGCATTCCCACGGATTTAGGCTATTCCAACAGAACAATGTGACATCTCACACATTCAGCATTGCTACACTGTGTCTCCAGGAACACTCTTCTGAGTTTACACATTTCCGCTGACCAGCAAACTCCCCAGTCACGAACGTTATTGAGCATGCTAAGCGGAAGCTAGTTAATCGATGTGTTCCGACATCGGCGTAGAAACAAGTTAATTATAAGGTACCGATTAATGGTTAGTTCAGTTTCAGTATTAAAAAAATATAAGTTAAAATTTTAAACTCTTTGTTTTTTCTTATCAAAAAACATTTTTCAAGGATACTTTAAATTGCTGCAACCAATCCCCCTTGATTTTGTTCTTCAATTTTTTGTTATTGCATTAACGGTTTCGACCTGCCTAGCGTTTCATCATCAAATGGTGCATATTTATTAACTGTGTGCAGCAGTGTAGGAGGCGTGTAGCTTTGGCAAGGTATATATATAAACGAAACTTGTAAACACTGAATGTGGCGATAATTATCCACATGATGTGAGAGATTTAGTATCCGTTGGCAACAACGTCTATCTCACAACGTGAATAATTCTCGCCACTCTCAGTGCTTACATGTTTCGTTTCTACATCTTGCTACAGCTACACGACTCCCACATTGCTGCAGACGCAAAATAAATATGTACCATCTGATGATGATTCGCTAGGCTATTCGAAACCGGTAATGGAATACTAAAAAAAAATTAAAGAACAAAACAAAAGGCGATTGGTTGCACTAATTTCAAGAAACCTTTATTCATCACAGTCGCAGTTTCCCTCATCCATGATGAATAAAAGTTTTAAAGTTTATCAAGTTGGGTGAGCTATAAGTCATGAAATATACATGCAATTGGATTAAAGAAAAAAACAAAAGGCGATTGGTTGCACTAATTTCACGAAACCTTTATTCATCACAGTCGCAGTTTCCCTTATCTATGATGAACAAAAGTTTTAACATTTATCAAGTTGGTGCGAGCCATAACTGATGAAATATACATGCAATTGGATTATACCATTTTGTAACTTGTGAGTCGACGTTTTTCCTAACTTAGAACGTACTATTTTTGAGATACATTGTAATTTCGATTTTTGGTGGTCGTTTATTGTAAAACATTTTTATCGAAAAAATTGAATTTTCTTTCAAAGTGCCGCCACTTTGTTAAAAACGTTTATTTTTAATACACGTAAGTGCTACGGTAGACAGTATCATTAGTTTAGAAGCATGAAATGTTCTCCTACATTGAAAATTGTAGCTTTCAGAGCTCCCACCAATCGCTCTCGCACTCTGTAAAGGCCTTCCGTCGATGTCGTGTGGTGTCCCTTGGGTGCAAGTTTTTTCACTCAAAAAATATATAAAACAATCTTAAGGATCTACAATAAAGGTCTTAAGTCAGTTTTGTAATTTCTTGTTTTTTATTGAAGAAAATCATGAACAGCGGTTCCAAAATGGTCATCCTGGTCTACCCCGTAATTTGTTCATAATTGTTATACCTAGGTGTTTAGTTGAATTAGTATGATTTAGATTTGTGTCATATATCTTGTAACCGAAATTTACGGGTTTCCTATTGGTACTCACGTGGATGATCTCACACTTCCCATTTTTTAGGGCCGATGGGCGAAGTACGCCCGATACAGAGGTCTAAATCATCACAACCGCGAAAGTCTTGAGCAATGTTTCGCCAATGTTGGAAACGACTTGTGCGATGTAATTTTTAAAAAATAAACTTGTGTTTAGCTTTTCAGTAGTGTTGTGCTCTACAAAAGCTACGGTTCAGTAGTCCTGGTGCGCTACATAAATGACATAGTAAACGGTAGGATTAGAAGTAGTATTGGTAGCATTAGTAGAAAAATAAATGAATGATGTAAAAGAGAAATTGAGATCCAAAGAATTCTTTGTTTTTCTGTTTGTTTGGTTGTTCGTTTTGCACATAATTAGAACCACACATCATTCAGTGTTATCCTTTGTCCATTTTATATCCTTATATTCTATAAGGTGCATTTTATTAGTAATCAAACTTAGTGATCCCGTAACTTCTGCGCTTTTATGTAACTAAAGGAATTACTTTTGATACAAGTGCAGTTGACATGCACAAACATATATATAATTATTTCCGTTTTTGTACTCAACAAAACGTTCTTCATCGTAACCAAAGACAAGAGTTTCCTTTTATTAGAGATAAACGCGAAAGTCGTTTATGAGGAACACAAACATGTTTTATATAAGCTTGTCGAAGTTTTGAAGCGATGTTTGATATATTTTTCGCTTGTGATTTCGTTTTATTTTGGCTTTTTGTAGGGGAAATTGCTTTTTCTAGCATTACATGCAAAATCTGTATTGTTTTCTTCATTTTTACCACAGCATTCCTCTGTTCCACGTTACAAATCAACCATTCTCCAGTAAAACCTGAATTGAGCATCGACGATTTCAATATTGCTTTAAATACCGTTTATTTTTAAATAACAGACGAGAGGCTAACTATGTAGGACAAAAATGTTCCATAGGTCACCCGGACCTTTGTATAACCACACTCAGTTTCTACGCACTTCACTGCTTCCAGTTTTTAGGGGCATCTACTAAGACACTAGTCACATACATAAAGAATGCGATCGTTGTGAGCTTACGCCTGTTAAGTATGCAACACACCTAATATACAGATAACGCAGGTACGATATTAACTGAGCAAAGTTGCTAGGAGCACTACTGTAGTCTATACTTGCTTGCATATGATAGTCTACAGCAGTCTACAGTAATTTTACAACTCCACTTTTTAGTAATGGCAGTGTGTGTAGAAGCTCTACCTTTGTTATCTTGGTGTAAAATACGACAAACCTCATAATAATCAAATCTACATCTACATTTATACTCCGCAAGCCACCAAACGGTGTGTGGCGGAGAGCACTTCACGTGCCACTGCATTACCTCCCTTTCCTGTTCCACTCGCGTATGGTTCGCGGGAAGAACGACTGTCTGAAAGCCTCCGTGCGCGCTCGAATGTCTCTAATTTTACATTCGTGATCTCCTCGGGAGGTATAAGTAGGGGGAAGCAATATATTCGATACCTCATCCAGAAACGTACCCTCTCGAAAACTGGACAACAAGCTACACCGCGATACAGAGTGCCTCTCTTGCAGAGTCTGCCATTTGTGTTTGCTAAACATCTCCGTAACGCTATCACGCTTACCAAATAACCCTGTGACAAAACGCGCCACTCTTCTTTGGATCTTCTCTATCTCCTCCGTCAACCCGATCTGGTACGTATCCCACACTGATGAGCTATACTCAAGTATAGGTCGAACGACTGTTTTGTAAGCCACCTCCTTTGTTGATGGACTACATTTTCTAAGGACTCTCACAATGAATCTCAACCTGGCACCCGCCTTACCAACAATTAATTTTATATGATCATTCCACTTCAAATCGTTCCGCACGCATACTCCCATATATTTTACGGTAGTAACTCTTACCAGTGTTTGTTCCGCTATCATATAATCATATAATGAAGGATCCTTCTTTCTATGTATTCGCAATACATTACATTTGTCTATGTTAAGGATCAGTTGCCACTCCGTGCACCAAGTGCCTATCCGCTGCAGATATTCCTGCATATCGCTTCAATTTTCTAATGCTGTAACTTCTCTGTATACTACAGCATCATCCGCGAAAAGCCGCATGGAACTTCCGACACTATCTACTAGGTCATTTTTATATATTGTGAAAAGCAATGGTCCCATAACACTCCCCTGAGGCATGCCAGAGGTTACTTTAACGTCTGTAGACTTCTCTCCATTGAGAACAACATGCTGTTCAAATGGTTCAAATGGCTCTGAGCACTATGGGACTTAACTTCAGAGGTCATCAGTCCCCTAGAACTTAGAACTACTTAAACCTAACTAACCTAAGGACGTCACACACATCCATGCCCGAAGCAGGATTCGAACCTGCGACCGTGGCGGTCACGCGGTTCCAGACTGTAGCGGCTAGAACCGCTCGGCCAGCTCGGCCGGCCAGCATTCTGTGTTCTGTTCGCTAAAAACTCTTCAATCCAGCCACACAGCTGGACTGATATTCCGTAGGCTCTTACTTTGTTTATAGGCGACAGTGCGGAACTGTATCGAACACCATCCGGAAGTCTAGGAAAATAGTATCTACCTGGGAGCCTGTATCTAATATTTTCTGGGTCTGATGAACAAATAAAGCGAGTTGGGTCTCACACGATCGCTGTTTCCGGAATCCATGTTCATTCCTTCTTTTTTTTGTCATCAGTCTACTGACTGGTTTGATGCGGCCCGCCACGAATTCATATCCTGTGCTAACCTCTTCATCTCAGAGTAGCACTTGCAACCTACGTCCTCAATTATTTGCTTGACGTATTCCAATCTCTGTCTTCCTCTACCGTTTTTTGCCCTCTACAGCTCCCTCTAGTACCATGGAAGTCATTCCCTCATGTCTTAGCAGATGTCCTATCATCCTGTCCCTTCTCCTTATCAGTGTTTTCCACATATTCCTTTCCTCTCCGATTCTGCGTAGAACTTCCTCATTCCTTACCTTATCAGTCCACCTAATTTTCAACATTCGTCTATAGCACCACATCTCAAATGCTTCGATTCTCTTCTGTTCCGGTTTTCCCACAGTCCATGTTTCACTACCATACAATGCTGTACTCCAGACGTACATCCTCAGAAATTTCCTCCTCAAATGAAGGCCGGTATTTGATATTAGTAGACTTCTCTTGGCCAGAAATGCCTTTTTTGCCATAGCGAGTCTGCTTTTGATGTCCTCCTTGCACCGTCCGTCATTGGTTATTTTACTACCTAGGTAGCTTAATTCCTTAACTTCATTGATTTATCTATTTCGTGACCATTAATACTGATGTTTCGTTTCTTGCTGTTCTCATTTCTACTACTTCTCATTACCTTCGTCTTTCCCCGATTTACTATCAAACCATACTGTGTACTCATCAGATTGTTCATTCCGTTCAGCAGATCATTTAATTCTTCTTCACTTTCACTCAGGATAGCAATGTCATCAGCGAATCGTATCATTGATATCCTTTCACCTAGTATTTTAATTCCACTCCTGAACCTTTCTTTTATTTCCATCATTGTTTCCTCGATGTACAGATTGAAGAGTAGGGGCGAAAGGCTACAGCCTTGTCTTACACCCTTCTTAATACGAGCACTTCGTTCTTGATCGTCCACTCTTATTATTCCCTCTTGGTTGTTGTACATATTGTATATGACCCGTCTCTCCCTATAGCTTACTCCTACTTTTTTCAGAATCTCGAACAGCTTGCACCATTTTATATTGTCAAACGCTTTTTCACGGTCGACAAATCCTATGAACCTGTCTTGATTTTTCTTTAGCCTTGCTTCCATTATTAGCCGTAACGTCAGAATTGCCTCTCTCGTGCCTTTACTTTTCGTAAAGCCAAACTGATCGTCACCTAGCGCATTCTCAGTTTTCTTTTTCATTCCTCTGTATATTATTCTTGTAAGCAGCTTCGATGCATGAGCTGTTAAGCTGATTGTGCGATAATTCTCGCATTTGTCTTCTCTTGCCGTCTTCGGAATTGTGTGGATGATGCTTTTCCGAAAGTCAGATGGTGTGTCGCCAGACTCATATATTCTACACACCAACGTGAATAGTCATTCCTACAGAGTAGATTCTGAGTTTCCAGAAATGACATCATACTCGAGCAAATGAAACCGTTCTTGTTCCAGTGGGCCACCCTGTAAAACCTTCAGCTCTTGTACTTCTCCCCTTATTTGTGACCAACCTCATCCACCACTGATTCGCCAGCACTGGCTGATGTCGGAGTGGGGGAGGGGAGGGGGGGAGGGAGAAACTTCGCGTCAGCAGTGTCACGGGAGCGCGGGGGGGGGGGGGGGGGGGGTACTGCCAGCGCATCGCAGCGGGGCCTGCAGTGTCCGGAGGAGGGCAGCAAATGGATGTTTCCGGGGCCGAGATGAATGGCCGACTGGAGCCTCGTGCCCCGCGGGCATCCGTCATCTCGCCAGAGATTAACTGGCTGCTGCTCCTCGTCCACCTCTTCACGGGGCCCCCTATCACCGCTCCTGCGCTGCAACTCTTTCACTCGCGCGGACGCGGCTCGCTTTCAATACAGATGTCTATCTGCTCGAGGCGGCGGAAACTTTTAGCGGGCTGCTGCTGCTGCCGCCCCGCTATCGATCTGCGACTCGCCTCGAGCGGTCGACCC